>NC_092748.1:4832500-5432500 GCF_047496795.1 Chiloscyllium punctatum
CAGTCACCCAAAGGTGGAATCAAATAATTATAGGCTGATAATCAATCACTCATTGATTAACTCTGTTGATTATTTTATTAAAATCAATTTAAAAAATTACAAGCCAGAAAATCCAGTTGAGAAAAGATTTACAAGGACGTTGCCAGAGTTGGAGGATTTGAGCTATAGGGAGATGTTGAATAGGCTGGGGCTGTTTTCCTTGGAATGTTGGATGCTGAGGGGTGATCTTATAGAGGTTTATAAAATCATGAGGGGCATGGAGAGGGTAAATAGACAAGGTCTTTTCCCTGGGGTGGAGGAGTCCAGAACTAGAGGGCATAGATTTAGGGTGAGAGGGGAAAGATATAAAACAGGCCTAAGGGGCAACTTTTGCATGCAAAGGGTGGTGTGTGGATGGAATGAGCTGCTTGAGGAAGTGTTGGAGGCTGGTACAATTAGAATATTTAAGAGGCATTCGGATGGGTATATGAATAGGAAGGGTTTGGAGGGATAAGGGTCGGGTGCTGGCAGGTGGGACTAGATTGGGTTGGGATAGCTGGTCGGCATGGACGGGTTGGACTGAAGGGTCTGTTTCTGTGATGTACATCTCTATGAGTTTCTCTTTCCAAAACGGAGTGGTGCTATTTTCAAGAACAAGTGAGTGTCTATAGAGCATAGGTAATTTGATAGCATGTCCAGATCTTGTGACAGCGATTTTGTCTGGAGGTGCTGTCATTGAATCCTTACATTGCAGGAAAAGGCTTTTCATTCCATTGAGAATCTGCATCAACCCTCCAAAGGGTATCCCACCCAGACCCCACCATATCCCCATAACCCTGTATTCAACATGGCCCATTCACCTAACCTGTACATCTTTCGACTGTGGGAGGAAACCAAAAAAAACTCATGCAAACACGGGGAGAACATACAAACTCCACACAGACCATTATCCAAGGGCTCTTGGCTCTCTGAGCCAGCATTGCGAACTAGTGAGCCACCATGCCACCCCAGGTTGAATGCCCAGAGACATCAGTAATATTGGAGTGGTGCTGGAAAAGCACAGCAGGTCAGGCAGCATCCGAGGAGCAGGAAAATCGACATTGGAATGGCAGGTTGGAACTGGAGTAAGGTGGGGGGAGGGGAAATGAGGAAACTGGTGAAGTCTAGTGAAATGCCACAATGCTCAGACTGATTCTAATCTAAAAAACAGATTTACAGAATCTTACATAGATTCATGCAGTTTTTGAACAAAGTGAAATGTAATTCTGCAAGTACAAATTCACCCCACAAACTTGTGTGTGTTTAGATTAGAATCACTCTGACCATTGTAGCACAGACAATCTCACACAGGGCAGCTTCGATACATTATCTGGGCCAACATGACACCAATTGTTAAAGTTCACTTGAGAATGTAACTTTTTAAAAAAGTTTTGCAATTTACACATGAAAGAACTGAAACCAACATGATCATTCTAAAAGATGAGAGACTTAAACAATCCAGGTCTTTTGCAATCTATAATTTCAGTTACATCACACTGTAAACTTTTGCTATAAATTCTGTGTCTTACAATCTTATACTCTACAACCACCTGATGAAGGAGCAGCGCTCTGAAAGCTAGTGCTTCCAAATAAACCTGTTGGACTATAACCTGGTGTTTAAACTCAGTTCAGAGCCTGTTCTTGTCACCGTTGCTGATTGTTATCATGTAGCTTCTGTGGAATCCTAAACACTAACCTGTTATCCCTCTTGTAATTTTGGCAGTTCTGCAACCACATGCTTAAATCAGCTGCTGTAGTTCTGCAAGTTGATCTTGAGCTTCCAAAAGAGTCCTTAAGTACAATTCAGTAAATTGGTATACACTGGCCTACGCAAAATGAGCTTCACTGGTGATGGAATGGTTGCATACAGAAATATGGCTCTCAAATATAACATTACAACGTAAGATCTTATTTGGTCTGTCCAAGGTTGAGGATTCGATCTTTGACTAAACGATACATTCAGCTAGACCAGTGAACCTTGGGCAATGTAGAGAAGAAGTACTGTAATTAATATCTCTCATGAGTGTCCTGGATGACTCACTAATAATCTGCAGGCCATGGCCTATAATGATCTCCACATGAGTGCCAAATGAACTATAAATGGAGCTGACAGTGTGCACAGCAGTTGTGCTTAACATGTTGTGCCACTGACAAAGGATGGGGTACTTGGGAAAGATTTCAGCAATGACCCTGTGGTCATTTCCATGGACAGGAAAAGGGTCAGATGCCAATTTGGAACACAGAAGAGAAGGGACCCCTGCAGTATCAACAATTTGTTGCATTTACTTGACATATGCTCTTTTCATGTTCTTATTCATTCACAGGGTATGGCTGTCGCTGGCTAGGTAAAGGAGTGTATGCCCCCCCAGTGGGGGATAAAGACTCAGGAGTCTGGCAGGATTCAGGCAAGCTGCCGACCTTTATTCAAGCAGTAACCCACTTTTGCAGGGAGAGAGCCAAAGGATCTTCACTGATTCTGGCCTCGACATATGAACACAATTATTCCCTTAATCTTTGGCTCAGATCAGACGCAAGACCAATGACACTCACTGATGTTTACAGGGAAATACAGAACTCTTATACATTTTGTGTTATAATAATCAAATACAGCGTAGTCACTGTCCTTCCCCCTTAATTCCATACATCCAATCCTGTAAAACACCTAATCAAGGACAGGCATCCATATGGACAACCCCAGGTTCCCATGATCTGTGTGTTTAACAGACATTATAATCGCTGGGCCTTGGGATCTTTCTATGCATCCTATCAATTCACATTCCAAAGTTGCTAGTACTCTTTCTATGGGTCACCCCTACACTAGGCCAGCCTCTATGGACCATCCCTAATTGCCCAGAAGACAGTTAAGAGTCAATCACATTGTTATGGGCGTGGGATCATGTCAGTCAGTTCAGGTTAGAACAGCAGAGTTCCTTCTCTACCAGACTTTAGTGAATCTGACTAGGTTTGTATACCAATAGGCAGTGCGGATATGGTTCCCCTTACTTCTGCTTTTTATTCAAATTGCAGTGAGATTCGAATCCACGTTGCTGGAATATTAATCAGGGGCTCTGGATTGTGAGATTACCACTACATCACCACCATCCCTTGTAGCTCTGGACAAGATGTCAATGTTGATACCTTGTAAACAAGGTCAGAGGCAAGATGTGGAACGATGATTTAATGCAGGAGTTGTTGCAATGTGGAGTGCACTACCCTATGGCGGGTGACAGAAGGAGATTCACATGCAGTTTACAAAAGGGAATTGTTCAACTTAGTTGCAGTGAAACAAATCAGAGAGCTCTTCTGAAGAGCCAGCATAGATATGATGGGCCAAATAACCTCCTCGTCTTCTGTACAATCGTATGGCTCTACAGCTTATAACCATGAAGCTCTTCAGTTTTTATACCTATAAATAGTGTGATTGCATTGCCCAGAGCCGTTCTTAAACTGCAGATGGATAAGTAACAGCACACAATCTGGAACAGAAAACCCAGGCATAGGGGAGCCAAAGGTACCATCTCCTGAAGGAATCCTGAAACCAGTTAAGAGCTTGCCATTACTGTTTGTGTGATTGTTGCAGAAGTCAAAACACAATAAAAACGTCCACCTCCACAATGCCGTCTACACAGTTGAAAGCTTTTACTAATAATAACTTGGCTCAGCCATCCCCTTCGGCATCAAAATTATATATATATGTTTACACAAATATTTAGTTTCCCCAGCATTTTCATTCTTGCTGAAACAGCAAGCATTCCAGACTTTAACACTATTGCACTTTCTCTCTGGCTATCTGTGTCTGCCCTCAATGCACCAAACTCAAATGGAAATATCCCCTTGGCAGCTGGTGCCAACATTAATTCAGTCAGCTCAGATCTTGCAGCTGTGCTCAAAAAGGAAAGTGTCACAAAAAGCAATCTTCTTTGTATTTTGATTCTCCAATCATCCTTCCCTCTCTTTCTTGATCCCCTGTCTTAAGGGCTCCATCCCATGCACAATATTGAATTTCACTGCCGCCCCTCGAACATGTCAGCCAGGTGACCAGACTGTGTCAGTACCCAAGCTGCTGGCTTTGGCTTCATGAAAGCAACACTGATAGTTAATCTGAATTCTTTCTTAAGGGATTTGATGGTTTTCCTCACTCTTTGTATTGCTCTAGTGCTGGTAATGAGGTGAGTGGGGGAAGGACCACAGTGGCTGAATGAAACATCACAGGGCAACATGGTCAGATGGGCACGCTGCTCCTGATAAGGCCAGCTATGTGGGCAGACCCATGGGATTTCTCAGGGTGCATTCCATCAATAGAGAATTATTTGATTGTCCTGGTGTAGAAAACCTCAGTGAAGCATTAAAATACTGCATCCTCTGAGACACTGATGATGTCATCTATTTCAGGTCGAAAGGAGCCTGTGGTGTAAAGGCTAGACCGAATTACGGTGAATATATGGCACAAACACTACCACCTAGCCCATGCTCCTCCCAAGTTTCCTCATCTGAATCTATCATCTGCTATTCCCTTCTGCCTTGTATGTTAGTCTAGTTGCCTTGTATGTTTACTGTTCACATTGTCTGCATCCCGTGGGAGCAAGTTCCATATTCTCACCGCACTCTGCAGAATCGAATTCCAGATTGATTTTCCCAGTTACCGTCATGTATTTATGGCCCCTACCTATGCCCTTCCACAGAAATGGATACATACTGCCTTCATCCGATCTACCAAAATCTTTCACAATTTTAAAAATTTCTGTTGGGTCACCCTTCAGCCTCCTCTTTTTAATTCTGTTGTATTTCTGGTTGTATTGGCAAGTCGCACAGACCAAGTCATGTAAATTCAACTTACTTGAAAATCTTGTACAGGTTTACCAGCTCAGATTATAACCTGCAGTCATAGATAACTGTGTCCATTATGCTACTAGAATTCTTCTGCTGGTCTGCTGCCTGGTAGCTGGTCATGTGGTTTCATCCTGGCCCTTAGCTTATTTGCATGCCCAGTCTTAAAGCAATAATACATTTCCTGATCAGTATATCCTGGAAGTCTTAAAAAGATTCTTGGAAATTTTTGTTGTCCCTTCTCCAGTATCTCTACTCTTTGTTACAGTATGACAAGAATTGTATGGAGACTTCGGCTTGTCATCCTGCCCATGCTCCTCATGATTTTATAAAGATAAAGATCCCTCTCAGCATCCATTGTTCCAGAGGCTGAATAGGATGGGGCTGTTTTCCCTGGAACATCGGAGGCTGTGGGGTGACCTCATTGAGGTTTATAAAATCAGGAAGGGCATGGATAGGGTGGATAGCCAAGGTCTTTTCCCTTGGGTGGTGGAGCCCAAATCTAGAGGACATAGGTTTAAGGTGAGAGGGGAAAGATTTAAAAGGGACCTAAGGGGCAACTGTTTCATGCAAAGGGTGGTGTGTGGACGGAATGAGCTGCCAGAGGGAGTCGTGGAGGTTGGTACAATTACAGCATTTAAAAGGCAGCCATGATGTGGAGGAGCCAGTGTTGGACAAAGGTGGACAAGGTCATAGGTCAGATGACACCAAGTTATAAGAAGTCAGAGCATTGCCCCTTCGTCAGGTGGAGAGAAAAGCACGCAAACACAGAATTTATAATCAGAGAAATCAATGAGCAGAGAGATCAAAAGATCAGACAAATGGTGTTAGTAGAGTGAATAGGCCAAATAATAGGAGTCTCTGCAGGTGTTCAGGAGCGTCAGATGGTGTGAGTAAAGTGTCAACAGCTGAATAACAAGTGAAGGGATGACCTATAATCCAATTACATGAGGCAGAGAGAATTACAAAAATGAAAAATAAGGTGGTGCTGGAGACAAACTAAATGACTGAAATAACATGACAAGTATAAGAATCGCATGCCAAGGGTCTAACCAAAGTAATAAGTAATGCAAAGTTGTACAAGCTAAATAGAGAGATCACAACAATTTATGAAGGTGATGGTGTCAAAACAAGACAGTAAGGATGGTATATTAGCAAGACCGTGCGGATGCTACAATAATGGGTGAATGGACACCGTGTAACGATCTCTAGGCAGGAGTGATCCCTCCCAGTCGGGGAACACTTCAGTGGTCAAGGACATTCAGTCTCTGACCTTTGGGTAAGCCTCCTCTAAGGCGGCCTTCGAGATACACAACAATGCGGAATCGCTGAGCAGAATCTGACAGCCAAGTTCCATACCCATGAAGACGGCCTTAACCATGATCTTAGGTTCCTGCAGTACTACATGTGACTCCACCACACTGTTCTGGATCTGTAGAATCTTCCCCACCGTCCTGTTTTGACACCATCACCCTGATAACTTACTATGATCTCCCTACCTTAATTAGTTTATACAGTTTTGGATTACGCATTACTTTGGTTCAATTCTCGGCATGCAACTCTTATGTTATTCCAGCCGTTTGGTTTGTGTCCAGCCCTACCTTCTACTTAGGTCCCTTTTAAATCTTTCCCCTCTCAACTTAAATGTATGCCCTCTAGTTTTGGACCTCCTATCCCAGGAAAAATACATTGTCTATTGACCCTACTCATGCCCCTCTTGATTTTATAAACCTCTATAAAGTCATCCCTCAGCCTGTGACGGCTCCAGGAAAAACAGCCCCAGCCTATTCAGCCTCTCCCTATAGCTCAAACCCTCCAGTCATTTGGAAATTCATTTCCTTAGTTTGAGTGATATACATCACAGCAGTGAGAGCAGGCAAACAATTGAATCCTGAGGAAATGAGTGCACTGTTGTCAACAGCGCAATAGTATGGCTTGTTGGGAAGTGGAAAAGAGAGAGGAAGAGGAGGAGGAGGAAATATGTGGAGGAAGGAAAAAAAACAGGAAGGATGGAAGAAAGGGAACAGCAGTGGGGAAGAAGAAGTAGCTTTGTTTAAGAATCCAAAAGGATTGTGAACAAGGTTATTTGAGGCTATGGATCAGACTAGAGCTTGTGGTTAAAATCTCCCTGTGGTACGTTCAGCCACAAAATTCAATCATTCTGATCAAGTAAGTGTTGAAACCACAAAAATAATGATCACGAAAACCATTGGTTTGTTGGCCGAGGTTTCAAAGACATTTAATATTTTTTTTAAAATGTTATTTGCTGTGCCAGGAGGAGTTGAGTGTGTTTCTCAGGGCTCTGCGGATTAACTGTGAGCTGCTTTTGTCTCTTCTCTCCTCTGAGGCCAGTGTTTAAGATTCCACTAGGCCTTGCTTCTAGCCTGCCAGCTCAGGATGGAATCTGGTTAAAATTTCCCACCAACCGGACTCCTGGCTGCAGTGGGCCTTCCCATGTGAGCTGATGACTCACCCAAGCCATTCCTGAATTCTAAGTGGAAGAAACGGCTGCCCCAAAGTTTAAACACTGCAACTCCCGGCCTGGAAGAAGAGACTCTAAACATTTTGTTGCAAGGTGAAGGGGCAGCGGGAGTGCTCTCAGCAGGGAACACCTCACCCCCCCCCACTTCCTTCACCCCCAGTCCCCCTACCCCCTCTGTAATCCAGATGCACCAGCCTTCCCATTTTGAACAAGAATGGCTGGAATGGAAATAAAGCCATTAAAATAGGCCAGACCTTCACTGCCGCCTCTGTGTGGGCAGCCTCACTCATGCAGCCTCACCCCCAGGATGTGGAGGTGCCAGTGTTGGACTGGGGCGGACAAAGTTAAAAACCACACAACACCAGATTATAGTCCAACAGGTTTATTTGGAAGCACTAACTTTTGTAGCACTGCTCCTTCATCAGGTGGCTGTGAAGGCAGCTCCGTGAGCTAGTGCTTCCAAATAAACCTGTTGGACTATAACCTGGTGTTGTGTGATTTTTAACTTTGCGCACCCCCAGGAGTTGCAGTTCCCTAAATGAGCAGTGGGGGGTAGGGTGGAATGGGGATGGAGGGGCGCGGCAATGGAAGATTATGAGGCGTCTTGGCAGAAATGGCCGTATGTAATAAGTCCTCACTAAAAATTGGAGGCATGACATTAAGTGAAACAACCTGAAGTGAATCACATATCTTGTTAAACCCAATGTAAAAGCTGCAGTTAGGTTCTGTAAATTCCCATTCACTGAACTACTTTGTTTAGTTGCTCAATAACTTGTGTATTTTCAAATTCTCAGGCTTGTTTTTAAATCCCTCCATGCCCCCACTCCCCCCAACCTCTGCACTCAATTCCAGCCTCTTAATACCTGCATTCCTTTATTTTGGCCTCTTCAGCATCCCCAAATATAATGACTGCACCGTCAGTTGCTGCATCATCAGTTACCTAAATCCTGGGACTCCTTCCCTAAACCCCCCTGCCTTGTGACCTCTCACTCTTCTTTGAAGATACTCCTCAGTACCAACCTCTGAACCCATGCTTTCTGTCATCTGTCCCAATGGCTCTGTATGTGGCTCACTGCCAACTCTTTTTGGCACGGTTCCTGTGAAGCACCTTGGGAAGGCTCCTTCTGTGAAAGGTGCTATATAAATGCAGGCTATTGTTCCCTGCTCGCTAGCGCCCACCACTGAACTCTGGAACATCTACCCATGTCGAACATGAAGTTGCTGTCAGGGTATCCTATGATACACATTGAAGCACAACTGCCTCATCAGGGTAGGGGCATGCAGACTCCAGGAAGTTACAGCTGGCAGTCCAACAGAACCAACAAAGGCCAGAATGTGTTTTAATTTATTCAAGTTGGAGAAAAAAAATAAGCTGGACTGCTTTTGCACTGAATCCATTCCCTCTCTGTGCCAACACTCCAAATCTAAGGGCAGTGGAACATTTGCATATATTCAGCGCACGGTTTCTGTACAGCAACTTTCATTCAGCACGTGGCCTGGCCCACGTGAACCGTGGACTTCACCAGTTTCCTCATTTCCCCTCCCCCAACCTCACCCCAGTTCCAGCCTTCCAGCTCATGACCTGTCCCATCTGTCCATCTTCCTTCCTACCTATCCGCTCCACCCTTCTCTCCGACCTATCACCTTTACCCCTTCGTCCATCCACCTGTTGCATTCTCAGCTACCTCCCCGCCTTGCCCCACGCCCCCCCTCCCATTTATCTCTCCACCTCCCCCACCCCAGGCTCCCTGCCTCATTCCTGATGAAGGGCTTTTGCCCGAAATGTCGATTTTCCTGCTCCTCGGCCTGACCTGCTGTGCTTTTCCAGCACCACTCTAATCTTGGCCCCATGTTGAACTCAGCCTTTCAATCTTAACAGGTACCTCCACCGCACCGACTTACAGGAGGTGGGTCGTCTGCTCGGCAGTTAGGGTCGTGCAATGCAAGCTGTCTGAGCCAGCGATATCCACATTGCGAGTATGCATTTCATGTATAACCTGTTGCATTGACTTGGCTAAGTACATCTGACATTCTTCTACAACCAGTTAGGCTATTAACAGACAACTTCTTTTACAAAGGCCTGGATTGCAAAATGTCCGAGTTATAAAAATGCATAACATAAAGATATGAAATTAATTGAAGGAAATAACTAATGGGCTCTCTTAAATACAGCAAGAATCGAACCAGGTTTAGGTGGAATGGCGTTGTGCATCATCTATCAGCTTAGACGTGCCTTCCAAACAGCTAACCATCAAAACAACTTTCGACTTGCAACAAGTCACTTGTTTAAAACAGTGGCAACACTCAAGTTGCTGTCAATGTTACTTACTCATCTCTGGTCTGTCACAGACACCTGGCAACTGACAGCCCAGCAAATTAAATTGCATGTCAATTTAATAAGTATGTGATTATTAAACAGCATTGAGCCTGTATCTTGCTGAGATGCATCGGTCTGCTGTGTCAACAGTGCTCCAAATACTTCTGTGGGTTAAGAAGCTTAGGAGTTTATGTAGGGTTTAAGGATTTGATGATACTGTAATGTATAACACTCATAGTCCAGCAGATTGCCACAATAAAGGAGTCAGATGGAACAGGGAACAACTTTAAAGGTGCTGGATATATAGGGATCACGCCAATGATTAATGCTGCTTTGATGATGTGAAGGAAAAGAACTGGGTAAATACTTGTGCAGGGCAGGAACTGAAGGCTACAGGGATAACTGTTGACAGCAATATATAACTATACGATGAAGTACAATATTTCCTGAGCTTTCAACTGGAACATAATTGGACAGGGCTCAACCACACTGACTGCGAGAGTGGAACAATAGCCTCGAATTCCAATTTCTTCTGTGGGATGTGAAACAAGGAAATGTTTCACAGAGCTTTCCGCTGGTTGGATTAGAAGGATGAGGAAGAGGTCATGGCGGAGCAGCCATCAAGTGGTCACAGGATGGAACTGCCCTATGATTGACACGTTCTGTGTAAACTACAGTCAGATCTTTGGGAAAAATTAAACAAGAGAAAATATGTTTGCTTTCCCGCCCCACTGGTTTTGTTTTAGCCTAGGAGCCTGAGGTTATTGTAGGTCAGTGGGAATTATAACGTTCTATAAACGAACCAGAGATGGCAAGGGCAGCAGCTAGAATGAAAGAATTTTAAATTTGCAAGTCCAGCAACTTCAACTGTTGGCACCGGTCTCGGGTGAACCAGGAGATCTCCTTTGTGAGCACCTGGACCATCCATGACACACCCACCGAAGGACATCTGCCTTCCAACCCATTCTAAGCCCTCTTCCCTGGCCGCTGGATTCCAATCTCCCCCTTCACCAATCTCAGGGTCAAATTCCCACCTCCAAACTAATGCTGCTCCAACTGTTACATAGCTGCTGGACAGCCAGTGGGATGATGGGTTGGCTTTTCCCTGCCTAATATGATAGTCAGAGGAATTCATGGGCAGGGGCTCTTGCACTCCATTGCTCAATCCTTTATTTTAACATCACAGCCTAACAAAAATAGTTTATGCTTGGTTTTTCATAGAACCCCGACAGAGTGGAAACAGGCCCTTCGGCCCAACAAGTTCACACCGACCCTCCAAAGAGTACCCCAGCCAAACCCTACCGTATTACTCAACATTTACCCCCGACTAATGCACTAAACACACACATCCTTGAACACTATGAAACAATTTCCCATGGCCAGTTCACCTGACTTACACATCTTTGGATTTTGGGCTGAAACCCATGCAGACATGTGGAAAATGTGTAAACTCTACACAGGCAGTTGCCCAAGGTTGGAATTGAACCCAGGTCCCTTGGCATTACGAGGCAGCAGTGCTAACCACATGTGCCATCATGCCACCCCATAGCTCCTTTACATTGAGATAATACCAATGGCTTTCATGGGGAGTGAGTTCCAGAGTTCCATCATGTGTCGAAGTGCTTCTTAACATCTTCCTTGAATGGTTCAGGACTCTCTCACTGGAGGAAATAATTACACTGCATCAGCCCAACCAAATCTTTTAATAATCTTTATCACTTCAAGTATATCATCCCTTAATCTTCTCGGCTGCCTCACGATTTCATCGAATTAACCCCAGTGTCATTCCACTGACCCTGTGCTGCCCCTCGCTAAGGGCAAAGTACCGTTGCCAGGTGCAATGCCCAACACTTCCATCCCTTCATAATATTGCACTCCTGTGATAAAGGTTTAATTATTTCATGTAGTGATCCACAGGTTTGAGTGATTTACATACGTAGACCCACCCGCTCAACCTTTATTCCTGGCCCCTCCCCATGTATTGATACAGTAAATTGGGTGAC
Source organism: Chiloscyllium punctatum (assembly GCF_047496795.1). Classification (NCBI taxonomy): domain Eukaryota; kingdom Metazoa; phylum Chordata; class Chondrichthyes; order Orectolobiformes; family Hemiscylliidae; genus Chiloscyllium; species Chiloscyllium punctatum. The sequence continues at coordinate 4,844,148 of NC_092748.1, forward strand.
TTCACCCTTCCCTAGGATGAACTGGATCTGCCAGTTTCGCTGGCTTGCCTCTTCCATCAGTGTTCCTTTACAACAGTCTGCGGCAGTCCTCTGAGTGTCAGAGACCTTCAGCAGAAACAGTGATGTACTTACCAGTTTGTGACCCCGTGTCTAATTGAGAGTCCCCGTCGAGGCTGCCACACGCAATAAAGTTTAAAGCATTGCTTCAGTGTTTGATTGTCTGGGAGATTTCTTGCAAAGTAATCACATTAAAGCTAGCCTGTGGTGATTTTCCCCACAACACCACCACATCGCGAAAAGGTGACCTTGCCGTTGAAGGAACATGGATGTAATTGCAACTGTTTATTCAGGGTAAAAATTTGAACTTTGGACTCTCACCTCATCAAGTCATCACACTTTGCCTTAGTGTCATCACTTCAAGGAGGAGAAGACCATGCCCTTGGAGTTTGTAGTGGGGGCAACAGATGATGGCTTCAGTCTTCCTGGTGATTTTCTGGACTGATCCACGACTCGTGAAATTGGTTGTCAAACATTGCAGACGTGAAGGAAGAGTTAAAGAGAGGGAGAGCACTATGGGTCTTCTGCATTCACCCAAACACTGACTCCCATGTTGATAGATATCATCTCCTCACGGAGATGTGTAAGAAATTGGGCTAAGGAGGATGTCCTCGATGATGATGCAATGTGGGATGAGAATCAGACAATGAAGTTCTGGCTCTAGTCTCTGAGGACAGAACCAAGCAAGGGTGGTTCAACAGGATTCTTCAAGAAGTTTCTTCAAGAAGTACTCAAGGAGTTAAGAAATAAAACCTTTGTGAACATAGTGTCTCAAAACTCCAGAAGCAGTGGCCAAATGAAGGACAAGCAAAATGTGGAGCCCATCCATCCTTCCAGTTCAGCCTTAATTCAACAAGACAGTACATAAAAAATCTATTATGATATTTATTCACCGATACTGTAGGGAACATTTTATTTCTTTTTATAGTCTCCCTCTTGTTCCCAATAAATTGACTAAGTATTAATTTGTGCTGTTTTTACAAACTCTGTGCTCACCGAAGTGAAAGGTGTTTTGTCCATTTTGAACACTGAGTGCTTGCTGACCAGGAAAGAGTTCCTCTTCTGCAGTAATGTCCTTCACACCCGAATTCAGAAAGCTTTGCAGTGTGTGATATTTCTCCATTCCCCACGTTAGTCATCCTGAAGTCTCTCTCAGAAAGCCTAGTAACTTCACATTCTATCCCATTCTCTCCAGGGGCAAGAGTCACCTTGGTTTGACTATGCCTAGAATACTGGAAGACCATAAGACATAGGAGCAGAATTTAAGCCATTCAGCCCATAGAGTCTGCTCCACCATTCAATCTTGGCTGATAAGTTTCTCAACCCCATTTTCCTGCTTTCTCCCCATAACCCTTGATCCCCTTGACAATCAAGAATCTATCTACCTTAGCCTTAAATATACATGGAGTCCATGTACATTGATCCCTGAAGGTTGCCACCCAGGTTGATAGTTCTGTTAAGAAAGCATACGGTGTGTTAGGTTTTATTGGTAGGGGGATTGAATTGCAGATCCATAATGTCATGCTGCAACTATACAAAACGCTAGTGCACCACACTTGTAATATTGTGTAAAATTCTGGTCACCCCGTTACAGGAAGAATGTGGAAGCATTGGAAAAGGTGCAGAGGAGATTTACCAGGATGTTGCCTGGTCTGGAGGGCAGGCCTTATGAGGAAAGGCTGAGAGACTTGGGTCTGTTCTCAGTGGAAAGAAGAAGGCTAAGAGGGGATTTGATAGAGACATACAAGATCATCAGAGGATTAGATAGGATAGACAGTGAAAGTCCTTTTCCTAGGATGATGACTTCAGCTTTTATAAGGAGGCATAACTACAAATTGAGGAGTGATAGATTTAAGATAGATGTCAGAGGCAGGTTCTTTACTCAGAGAGTGGTAAGGGCGTGGAATACCCTGCCTGTCAATGTAGTCAACTCAGCCACATTAGGGAGATTTAAACAATCCTTGGATAAGCATAAGGATGATGATGGGATAGTGTAGGGGAATGAACTGAGAATAGTTCACAGGCCAGCACAACATCAAGGGCCAAAGGGCCTGTCCTGCGCTGTATTGTTCTGTGTTCTTTGTTCCTAACTACTGACTCAACCTGCAAATACCTTGAGAGAATTCTGGATAAGAACTCCCATGTCTCTTTGCACTTCAGACTTCTGAATTTTCTCCAGATATAGAATATAGTCCATGCCTGTATTCTTCCCACTAAAGTGCATGGCCTCACACTGTCCCACGCTGTACTTCATCTGCCACTTTTCTGCCCACTCTTCCAACCTGTCCAAATCTTTCTGCAGCCACCCCGCCTCCTCAATCTTCCCTCCACCTATCTTTGTATTATCTGAAAATGGAGACAGAATGCCCTCTCTTCCTTCACCTAGATCATTAATGGATAAGAAGCAGCTGAGGAAGGGGTTACTGGCTTTGGAGTGGAGCATGATTGGAAGGTACATTGACCTTGAACCTCTGGCCCCACACACTGCAGGTTCCCTCACCTCATATCTCCTGATGGAGACTGATCATTGCGGGTAGTAATAACTCCATTTTCATGTGAGTACTAGCATGGGTAAACTTGGCTTCTTTCCGATGAGCGTTTCCTGTGCTTCTAAAGAGGATCAATTGTGTATGTGAGTGACTGATGAGTGTGTGTGTCAGTGTTTGTACGTCTGTGTGTGTGTATGTGTGTCTGTTTGTCTGTGTGTGTGTGTGTATATTTGTCTACAGGTTCCAAGCAATTGTCACTCCTGCCCCATGACCTTTCAATAGCTTCAGTCAGCTCTCCCACCACTCCTGTAAAACCACAGAGGGCCCGAGAGACTTCAAAGTCGTAGCAGGGGGCTGTAACTGAGTTGGGATGACAAGTTGCTGTGTAAATATCAGAGACCAGCTGGAATCAAAGCAGCAGCTGAGAGCAATGTTATGATTTAAATGAGGTGTGAAAAGGGCAGAGAGTAGATATCATTGTGGACACCAACTGATCGTGAGGGAGGATTTTAAGATCTAGCAGTTGGAGATAAGGTTTGGAACGGGGGCTATTTAATATGAGAGCTAGGAATTACGATATTTTTGTTGCGATTTTGACAGGAGTGAGTTGTTCAAAACCCATGGATGTATGGATACACATGGATTCCTCTGATGAAGGGCTTATGCCCGAAACATTGATTCTCCTGCTCCCTGGATGCTACCTGACCTGCTGTGCTTTTCCAGCACCACACTCTCAACTCTGACCTCCAGCATCTGTAGTCCTCACTTTCTCCATGGATACACACATGGTTAGAAACAAAAAAACTGCAGATGCTGGAATCCAAAGTAGAAAACAGGAGGCTGGAAGAACACAGTGAGTCAGGCAGCATCAGGAGGTGGAGACGTCAATGTTTTGGGTATTAGCCTTTCTTCAGTCCTGAAGAAGGGTTACACCCAAAACGTCAACATCTCCACCTCCTGATGCTGCCTGGCTCACTGTGTTCTTCCAGCCCTCTGTTTGTCTCCCCTTGGAGAGCTGTGTAGGAGTACAATACTGCAGAGGCTGGAGTCTGTACTAAAAACACCAAATGCTGGAGATCACAGCGGGTCAGGAGCATCCATGGAGAGAGAGCAAGCTGACCTTTTGAGTCCAGGTATGCTGTGCAGTGTGTTCCCTTTTCTCTACTGAATGCAGCGAGTTGTGCTGGGACAAACATCCATGAATGAACCCTCGGACGTTTCGGCTCAGTGGTTAGCACTGCAGCCTCATAGGTCCCAGGTTCGCTTCCAGCCTCGGGTGACTGTCTGTGTGGAGTTTGCACATTCTCCCCGTGTCTGCGTGGGTTTCCTCCGGGTGCTCCGGTTTCCTCCCACAGCCCAAAGACGTGCAGGTCAGGTGAATTGGCCATGCTAAATTGCCCATTTGTGTTAGGTGCATTAGTCAGAGGGAAATGGGTCTGGGTGGGCTATTCTTTGGAGGGCTGGTGTGGAATTGTTGGGTCAAAGGGCCTGTTTCCACACCGTAGGGAATCTAAAAAAGAAATAGTTTCGCCTTCATGATTCATCTTCTTGTGTGTATGAGGCAATTATTGCCAGTAGGCAAGCTGACCAATGGGAACCTCCCTGCTCACATTGATAAGTTTATTTCCTGGGGCAGCTCACGCAGATAGCTCCAGGAGGCCAGTTTTGTGGAGCCACTGTGTTCCCACCATGGTTCAGAGCTGGCCTATCAGCAATAAACCGCTGACCAACCCGAGGGATTGACCAGAAGCAGGGTGTCCATGATTTGAATTGACTCCTTGCCTCCATTTTAGAGCAACAGCTCTAAATCCTGCCCCACCGCTGAGTACCTTCCTTGGTGGTGGCACAGTATTGTGCCCTCTTACTAGAGTTCCCCACACTTTACAAGCTTCCCCTCCTCCCAGTCTACCACCATAAGGAAGGGAAAAGTCTGCCCATCCATGGCACAGATTCTAGTCTAGACAGGCAGTACCTTAGAGGACTCTGAGCAATGTGTGCTATGGTGGGAGAATGACAAGTTGGCTGTGGTCTTCTCTGACATCAGGAGCAAATCATTGCATGTTCAAGTGGACAGATACTCACTAGAGAGCATCAAGTTGCCTATTAATGGCTAATGTTGCTTGTCATCAGCTTCATTCACAGCAAATCTTGCCTCATTACTCTGTACCTTCCTCTCCTACCATCCCACCATGAGGAAGCTAAACATTGACATTTCCTGACATGAAAGTTGGAGTGGGCACCTGGGGACTTCAGCTCACCATGTGACCCCCAAGTCTGCCATCTTGGATACCAGGCAGTCCCAAACCCCTCCGTCTATATCTGCCTGGGCTCCCCTCCCCCTCCCCAGTCCTGACAAAGGGTTTACCACCGGACTTTCTTGCTCCTCGGATGCAGTCTGACCTGTTGTGCTTTTCCAGCCTCACCATCTATTGACTCTGGGCCTTCCAGCATCTGCCGTCCTTACTGTTTCCAAGCCACATCTCAAGGCATGCTCCAGGTCACCAGCTGCAGGCACACCTCCTTGTCTCGGCCTTTTTTTTTACGTTGTCCTTCCCACAGTGGGCGCTACCAGACTCAGGCATTCTGTCTGTCTTACCTCACACAGATATAAAGCCAGGACTCTCATCATGGTTGTGAGCAGTCTTCAGTTATGCTCAGGGAGGCAGCTTTTAGGGATGGGATCCTGGTACAGTTGGTCAAGGGCAGCATCCAATAACAGCCCAGAGGCTTGACCACTGTCATTCAGTCACCTGGGCTCAGGACCCTCTCCTCAAAGGTGAAGGGGGAAAGATTTAAAAGGGAAATAAGGGGCAATGTTTTCATGCAGACGGTGGTACATGTATGGAATAAGCTGCCAGAGGAAGTGGTGGAGGCTGGTACAATTACAACATTTAAAAGGCATCTGGATGTGTAAATGAATAGGAAGGGTTTGGAGGGATATGGGCCAAATGTTGGCAAATGAGACTAGATTAGGTCTTGATATCTGGTCGGCATGGACTAGAAGGGTGTGTTTCCATGCTGTACATTTCTATGACTCTATGAGTGGAGAAAGTCATTGACTCTATTCGTTCACTACTGGGCATTCTTCCAGATTCAGGTCAGGCAACATCTGAGGAGCAGGGGGATTGACATTTCGGGCAAAATTCTCCTGCTCCTCGGATGCTGCCTGACCTGCTGTGCTTTTCAAGCACCACACTCTTGACTCTAATCTCCAGCATCTGCAGTCCTCACTGTCGCATATTCCTCCAGATGCTGAGACTACTCTGACCAGAGTGACTGCCTCGGATAAAACTGGCCATATCTGCTGGCATGGCCATCTCCTGTAAGTCCTGTAGGAAGAAGGATACCCCTGCTCTACACCACTCTGTCCACGAGGACGTGCCCACAAAACAGGGGTGTTAGTATCCCATTCTCTATCCTGCCCACGACGAGCTCTGGACTGACAGTCCTTTACCAGGTGCACAATAGCCTTTTAAAGGTGGCTCAGATGCCGAGGATGCTGAGTTCTACCAGGCTCTGCTGTGGTGAGTTGCATGAATAACACAAGAATATTTGCTAGGCCTCGCGGAGAGGAACCCTCCTTGAAATTTGCCAGAATTGACAGTTACCCAAGTAGCTGTTAGGTTCAGCCCAATGAATCCAAACCGTAAATCATCATCTGCCCAATACACTGGGGGGCAACTCAGATACTGCAGGTAATCGTGTCAGGCAACAATCACACAATTACAACACTCCACAGCCGGTGACCATGTGATATCGCACAATCACTCTCACAATTCACCAGGACATCCCTGGTCCTCACCAGCAATTTGGGTCAATTGGCAAGAACCACATACGGCAGTTGTGGACCACGAGTGTTTCCGAGGGTACACAGCTGACCTTTAATGATGGAGATTGAACCAGGAATCCTGGGAGGTCCGGGCAGTGGGAAGTACTTCCACCTGTGGCAAGTTCGAGAATACAAGTGAGACACTATAGTGGGGTGGTATATAGTTACTTTGACAAGTTTGGGAAAATAAAGTGAGAAAACTTGCTAAGACTTATGGAGAGAAACTTGCTGTGAAATGCAACCGAATTAGCGTCTAAGCGATTTTCATTTACAATGAGTTGGTTATTATTTGGACTTTAGTATTTAATATTGTTATTTATGGGTGTTTGTAAGTAACAGTATAGCGATAGTGTTCAGACCAGAAAAAAAAGGGCCTGGAGTAGGCTATTCAGCTCTTCGAGACTGCTCCAACATTCAACAGGATCATGGTTTATCCAACATTCGCCACATCCACTTGCCTGTCCTTAACCATTAACCATTGGTTTGTCAGTCCATCCATCTACCTAACTATTTATCTATCTACCTCAATCTTAAATATACAAAGGACTCTTCACACAGCTCTCTGTGGCAATGCTCACAACTCTCTGAGAGAAGAAATTCCTCCTCATCTCAGCCTTAAATTGGTGACCCCTTATTCTGACACTAAGGCCTCTGGTCCTCGACTGTCTCATGAGCGGGAACATCCTCTCACTACTTAGCCTGTCAAGCCCCTTAAGGATCCTATATGTTTCAATGAGATCACCTCTCCTACTTCCAAACTCCAGTGAGTACAGTCCCAGCCCTGATTAGTCTTTACTTATAATGCAATCACACAACACCAGGTAATAGTCCAACAGTTTTATTTGAAATCACAAGCTTCACTTCCTTCCTCCAACTCAATAACATTTTTTGCAAACAGCTGCTGTCCCAGCACTGATCCCTGTTGAACCCCACTGGTACACATTGCCAACCTGAAAAAGAACCACTCGCTGTCTCTTGCTTATTAACCAATTCTCTATCCACACCAACATACTACCTCCAACACCATGGGCTGGTAACTTATGACAGAGCCTTTTGTGAGGTACCTTGTTGAACACCTTCTGGAAGTCCAAATACAACACAATACTAGTTCCCCTCTATCCACTCTGGTTGAGACTTCTTCAAAAAACTCTAAACATTAGTCAGACATGATTTCCTTTTCATGAAACCATGCTAACTCTGCTTGATTAGATTATGATTTTCCAAGTGTTCTGCTATTATTTCCTTCATAGTTGACTCTGATACATTTCCAACAATAGCCACCCAACTTTTGTCTCCCCACCATTTTCGGATAGGGGTGTCGCATTGGCAGTTTTCCAATCCCCCAGTTCTTCTCCAGAATCCAAGGATGTTTGAAACATTTCAACCAATGTGTCGAATATCTGCATAGCTACTTCTTTTTGGACCCTAGATCCAAGCTGTCAGTGTCAGGGGACTTATTTATACTTTAGCCCCATTAGTTTACTACCTGCTCGATTGATGGCAATGGTACTTAATTCTTCACCAGTGTTCTTTGGTATTAGTGGGATGCTTAAAGCACCTTCCACCATAAAGACTGCTGCAAAATATCTGTTTAACTTCTCTGCTATTTCATTATCCCAATAAGTATCTCCCCAGATTCATTATTGGGCTATTAACCTCATGCTATAATTCCATTCAGCTAGCTGGGAATTTAAATTGAGTAAATAAGTGATAAAATAAATGAGAAATTAAGAAGTTACATTCCCGTACTGATGATCACAAAAATGCCTATTCGTCATTAAATCCCATTGGTTCACCATTGCCCTTTAGGGAAGGATATCGGCTAACCCTGTCCTCTTTAGCCTAGATTTAACTCCACACACAGGCCACAGTAATGTGCTGATTCTTCACTGCTTCCTGAAATCATCTCGCAAGACGCTCAGCGACTGAAAGTCAGTCAAAGATGGTAATAAGGACTGGGCGTGCTTGTGACACTCACAGCCTGTCAATAGTTTGAAAAGGAGGATTCCCTACTGTTCTTCACTAAAATATGGAGGAGGGGACCAGAAAAACTGGTCATGAAGCTCAGCAAATGTCTTTTGTGAATGCACAACAAGGGGAAAAATAACAAGCCACCTCTCCTGTCATGAATGTCTAATAGCAACATTGATGGCAGTGCTCCTTGGCTGTTATTTAGATATTCACAATATTTGGACAACAGTTTGGCGATACTCTGATGTTGGGGAAATTTGTACCATTTTGAAGATCGCTTTTTCTCTCTCTGGCAGCAAACAGCAGAAGGTTGGCGAGAAACTCGATGAAGGTCCTCAAGGTGTAGTGGTAGTGTCTCTACCTCTGAGCCAGAAGACATGGGTTCAAGTCCCAGTTGAGTCAGCAGTGTTCCATAACATACCTGATCGAGCTGATTGTAAAAATCCAATGAATATCCTTCAGCTCTGGAAATACCACAACTGTCTGGGAAGAAGAAAGGAAAAAAAATCAGTCAGAAAACTGAGTGTATCTTTGGATGGCACTCTTGTGATAGTGACAGTGATAGTGTCCCCACCTTCTGAGCCAGGGCACCTGGGTTCATGTCCCATCTGCTCCAGAGGTGTGTCATAACATCTCTGAGCAAGTCTGTTAGGAGACACCTCGCTGGAAAGAAACCAATGACTGAAGATACAAAAAAGTAGTCGTTGAAAACAAATGCAAATATCAGTCAAAGCAGCAAGTCAGGCTTATACACTGTCTGAGAGATATTGATTGAGAGCATCTGTAAATTCCTTGTATTCACTGTGCCCAGACTCTGGCCAACATTCAATTCAATCTTCAGTATTCAACTTCCTTTTGTATTGCAGCAATTTGGCCAAGTATATAACCTTCTGCACTGCTGTTTACTTTCCACGCACCTCAATAAATATTTGTGCCAGCTGACACCAATGTTTAACCAGTGGGTGTACAGCAGCATTATTAATCATCTAAGGGCCTTAAGCACCTCTCTGCTTTGCAAGGTATTGTAAATGACGAGGAAACCAGAGGGGCCAACTAGCAGATAATGCAAGGCATTGTTTTTAGTCATATCAAGACCCCGTGAACTGACCATGTTGGTTACTTTGCCAATTGCACACAGACTGAGCCCTTGCTTCTTCTGAGAAACATGCTTTGGGGACTTGATTGGACCAACGCCAGTCCAGCTCAGCAAACAGCAGCCTGGAGACAGTTTCGAAGCGAACCAACCAGTTTCTCGAAATTCAACACTCAAAACACATGAAAACCTCCTCAGGGTCCACAGATCTCGGCGGAATTTTTTTTCATAAGCTGCAAGTTTGACAAACAACAGTAAAGAGTGTTGTACTGATACAAACACTTAGAAAAATTAATCCTTCCAAATATCAAACTGTCAGCCTTTCCCTCTTTTTATCTCTATAACAACAACTTGCGCTATGAGCAGTATTAATAGCCCAATTGCCATCTCATACTTGTAGGAATAAATAGACACCTTTAAAAAGCATCAAAAGAGCAGTCTGGGAATTATCAGCACTGGTTTATCTCTGTTCTGGTCACGCACAGAAACCTGGCAACAATCAGCTTTCGGAGCCCCTCGAGGCGGGTCATTGCACAATCCCCATTGATTGAGGATACACTTGCCTGATACAGAATGTACAGTCTCACTTCCCGAAACGCCGAGAATTCAGGATGAAGTCATCAACAGCTGAGGTTTATAAATCACGGCTGGTGAGAATGGGTTAAGGTGGATCTTCACCTATTAAACTGACTTAGCATCGCAGAGCACTGCACTCCTGCTAGGAGTGCTCTCCTACTGGGCTCCAGGGCTGAGCGATGTCTGGATGCTCATTCCACATCATTGTTGATGGCCCTGTCTCTACCAGTCTTTTCAGTCCATTAGTTTTCAGTTACCCTGCACCATTTGTGATCATTTAACTTCCAGTTGTTAACTAACCAGAGTATTGACTGGTTTACCATTCTGAGAGACTAACATTTCATACCTGGCTAACTCACCTCCGCATGTTGGGTTGAGGTCTGGCTATTCATTTCTTTACACGTCGAGGTCATACATATGGTTTTTAGGTCTTGTGATGTTACAGTCTGGGGAGAGGTCATGTCCTTGAGAGTTCGCCCCAGCCCAATTAGAACATTAACAATTGTATCGATTGAGCTACACAGGTTGCGGAGTGGAAGTGGTCTGGGTATCAGATTCCTTCATTGCTGAAGTATCCTGCTCTTCATTCAGACCCCAGCCGTGCTCTTCAGGTCATTGCCCTGCTGTGTTGGAGCTGTTCATTGATGGTTGGGCTTTTTGCAAGTTGCTTTAGTCAAGTTGACCATGATGACCGCTCCCTTCCGTATACTATGGTGCTCATATGTCGATATTGTTGAGAAAGCATGCACCACAGAGACACACAGACATGCACGTGCGCGCACACACACACACACACTATATATACATACACACACACTATATATACATACACACACTATATATACACACACTATACATACACTATATATATACATGCACACTATATATACACATTATATATACATACACACATACTATACATACACATACTATATATACATACACACATACTATACATACACATACTATATATACATACACACTATATATTCATACACACACTATATATACATACTATATATACATACACACTATATATACACACACACTATATATACATACACACACTATATATACACACACACTACACACACTATATTTACATACACATACTGTATACACACACACCATATATACATACACTATATATATACACACACACTATATATACATACACAAACGCACACTGTATACACACACTATATATACATACACACACTATATACACACATTATATACACACACACTGTATATACATACGCATAGTATACATACGCACATTATATACTCACAATATATATACATACAATATATATACATACACACTATACATACAGACAGACTATATATACACACACTATACACACACTATATATACATACACACACTATATACATGCACACACTATATATATACACACTATATACACACACACTATACACACACACTATATATACATACACGCACACTATATATACATACACTATATATATACACACACACATTATATACACACACACACTATATATACATACACACACACACTCTATATATACATACACACACACCCTGTTTTACTCTCTGATTAAAAGTCCAGTTAGCCACCACTGAGATTTTATCCAAACCTGGATTGCCAACCCATATTCCCTAATATATGAAACTGATGCAGCTTTAAGTATACAATTCAGGCATGCACAGGAGAGGGGCCTTCATTTGTCTAAAGGCATGATTTGTTCTTCAGTACAACATTGGAACAGGAGTAGGCCATCAGCCCCTCAACTAGGAGAAAGTGAGGACTGCAGATGCTGGGGATCAGAGCTTAAAAATGTGTTGCTGTTCAGGAAGGGCTTATGCCCGAAACTTTGATTCTCCTTCTCCATTGATGCTGCCTGACCTGCTGCGCTTTTCCAGCAACACACTTTTAAGCGTCAGCCCCTCAAGCCTGTTCCATCATTCAGGAAGTTCATAGCTTATCTGTGGCCTAACTCCATATACCTGTCTTTGGTCCATATCCCTTAATAGGTTTGTTTAACATTAAACTATCTCTGTCAGAATTAAAACTAACAACTCATCTAGCATCCATAGCTGTTTCGGGGGACAGTTCCAAACATCTACCACACTTTTTGTGCTTCCTAACATCTCTCCTGAGAGGTCTGGTCCTAACTTTCATACTATGTTCTCTAGCTCTAAAATCCCCAACAAGAGGAAATAGTCAATCTTCAACTGCTCTGCCTTTTCCTGTTAATACCATGAAGACTTTGATCAGATCACCCCTTAACCATCTAAACTAATTTAAATAGTCTCTCCTGATAACTTAACCGCTCTAGTCCAGGTAGCATTCTTGTAAATCTGTGTTGCACTCTCTTCAAGGCCAATGTAATCCTTTCTAAAGTGTGTTGAAATGCTCTGAATCCCAGCTGGTACGGAGAGAGCACAGTTACAGGCAAGTGTTTCATTGCTGCAGTGCTGGAATGATCCATCAATAACTTTCCAAACAGTTGGAAGTCGGCGAGTTGTCACATCTGAGACAGTCAACCAATGTATTTGAGGAAGGGGACCTGGTGAGTTGAGCTCAGAAGGTCCGAATTCTGACGGATAATAATTTCTGAATCTGAGCTTGCGGCTGAGTAATATTAAAAGCGTGCATCAAAGGGCTCAGCTCATAATACGACAGCCCATGCCATAACTCACACCAAGTTCAGCTCATCCATGGCCCCTGTACCTGTTAACTCTGAGTTTAACATTGTGTACAGTTTTGGTCTCTTTGTTTGAAAAAGTATTTGCTTTAGACGTAGTTCAGGGAATTCCTGGGTTACATTCCTGGGATGAAGTGCTGACCTTATAAGGAATATTTGAACAGCTTGGGTCTACATTCATTGGAATGAAGAAGAATGACGGATGATGTGAGGTCCTGAGGGAACTTGAGGGGGTGGATACCTGGAAGATATTTCGTTTTGTGGCCCACATAGATGAAGAGAAAGTTTTTCCGTCAGGGTGCTACTGGTCTGCTCTCCAGAACCAGTGGAGGCGAAGTCATTGAATTTAGTCACAGCATAGTTCGATATATTTCTGACAGTCAGGAAGGGTCAAGGATTATGAGGGGGACTGACAAGTCACTGGAGCGGAGACCACAGCCAGATCTTCTTGAATGGTAAAGCAGGCTTAAGAGACCGACTGAACCGCTTTCAGAGATACCCATGATCCTCCTGGGTTCTTCTGCATTTCAGATTGTAATCACTTCATTTCTAGCTGTGCCATCAGAGGTCAATAAGTCAGCGGTCACAAGGCAGAGCAACTTGGGTCACAAGGCCCAAGGCTGCAGAGGTAGCTAAGGAGTGCAGATTCAGGGTTGACATGCCCTTTCTGTTTGCTGGGCCACTTACGAAGGAAATGAGTCTGAACTCCTATTTCCATCATAAACCACTGTGTAATCTTATAATGTTTCCCCCATCTCTACTGCCTCACTCTGGGGTCATGCTAAATATCAAGCTTTAAGATGGACTCACAGTTGGAAGGCAGCAATGGCCCTTTCATGTTCCCAAAGCCTCCCTCTCTCCTTCTGCTGTGACCAAGGCTCCAAGTGACCTCGCCTAATAGCTTCTTGTCATGTGGTGTCAAATTTTGTCTGTAGGGAGTGAACATTGCAAAAAGTGTCAATTGTGCAAGACCTTAGCTGGGAATGTGAAGCCAACGAGAAGGTTAGTAAGTAACATGCATCGTTGGCATCCAGTGTCTCCAACACACTCTGCCAGCAGTGAAGAGCTGTCCTGCCACACATCTGGGACCTATGTTCAATTTTGCAGCACTTAATCCACAGTAATTCGGTCACATGAACATTCCCCATTTTCCATGGTTCTATAATGGCAGCTCAATCTTCACTTGCTTGGGCCATAAGACCATAACAAATAAGACCAGAATTTTGCCATATGGCCTATCCCATCGAGTCTGCTCCACCATTTGATAATGGCTTATACATTTCTCAACCTCACTCTCCTGCCTTTTCCCCATACCCTTTAATACTATGACTAATCAAGAACTTATCTATCTCTGTCTTAATTACACGGAATGACATTGACTCAAGGAGGCCATTTGGTCCCTCATGCCTGCACTGGCTCTATTATCCAGTGGCAATCTCTTGTTTTTTCCTGTATCCCTACACACCATTACTATCTAAATAACCATACAATGCCCTCTCGAATGCCTCAAAAGGAATGACCCAGTAAAGAATTACGTTCACTGATAATTCAGGGTAGCAAATGAGCCCTTGCCAGCAAATCCCATGAAAAACATTGCATTCACAAAAGATCCAGGAGCTGAAACCTGCATTTTTCCAAGTGTTTGAAATTCAGGTGACCACATTCCTTATAACAAGCTTCTGGGGGGGAGGCGCTGGAAACAAACACACAAAATAAAATCGGTCAGTTGTCTATTACATACATCAGTTGCTCACATCATCATATTTAGGAGTATAGCTCAGTTGGCTGGATGGTTGTTTGGAATGCCAACGATTTTGGTTCAATTCCCATCACTAGCTGAGATAATCACGAAGGACTCTCCTTCTCAACATCTCCCATTGCTTGAGGTACAGTAACCCTCAGGTTATATATCATCATCAGTGCTCCCTCTCTCTCTTTAGACCATGGCGATTATAATTGCCCAAATTTAGGATCATTTCAATTAATTTTTTTTTACATATCTCTGGAATGAGCACATGTTAGTTTAACCACTTACAATTTAACTTATTTAACATAATTCATATAAAATAGGTAGAACATTTTATGATCTAATGAATGGCCTCAAGACATTAAACTTGCTTAAGATCAACAAAGTTTTTTTTGTTGTAATGCAGGAGACCTGGCAGATCCCCGAAACAGCCATAAATAAATCACAAATCCATTCATTTTTGGTTTTGATGGATTAATCTTGGCTGGGGCATTTGACATTTTCTTGCAAAGCTAGATTTCACACGACCTAGTCTGAGTGCTTTAGTGACTTTTCTACAATGAGGCAGTCATGGAGTGCCTCCCAATGTGTCCAAGCCAGTGTCATGTTAATGTTTGGTCATCAGTGCTGAGGGCAGAACCAAAGTGTTGCGCCTTCATCTGCAATCTACACAACACTAATGAAGAAAGGCATCGTATTCTTACAGAACCTTTCAGCTCTTCAAGATATCCCAAAGCACTTGACAGCTATTGGATTATTGACGATATTGTTACACAATATTGTTATGTAGACTAACGCAACACATTGTAACAGAACAAGATCCCATAAGCAGCAACTGACATTAATTAACATTTGTGCAGACTGAATGTTCATCAGGAGAGGTCCCTTATTTGCCTTAAATGGAAAGCATCCTCTCAACAAGCAGGTGGTGCCTTGGTTAAACATGTCAGCTGAAGGACAATAGCTTCAACAGTGCAGCACTCTGAGTTGCAGCTTCACTGGATTGAAGCCCAAACATTCTGCCTTCTTAGTCAGAGTAGAGAGTGAGCCCAGTGAAGATACTGCATTGGTAATGAATGCTGTCCTAATGTATTATGGCATCATCACATAAAGCCAATTTAAAGTGTTTTCATCAACAATTAGTACAGTCCCACTCTATCCTATCAGTAGCAGTTCTGTACAATAAATAACCAGTGAAGATAATGAAGATGCATTACAGAATCAAAGCTTGGTTTCATGGTAAAGCCAAGGAGAAAACCTGTATTTAAAAAAAAAACTCATGAAACGAAGATGGACTCATGCTGCAGCTGTATTCACTTCGAACAATACAGCAAGAATATACCAGTGAATCTCAACCATAACCTCTACTGGCTGGCTGTGAGCAATGGCCTTAATGGCAAACAAACAACAGAACCACAGGAATCACCAACAAATACCTATCGTGAAACATCACCTTTTCTCTGACAACAATTAGCCTCCCTGACAGAGCAAATGAAATGTTTCAACTCCATGTGTTTCATCCCTTTGTAAATGCACAAGATAAACACTAACATATTAAAAAACAGAAGAGGTGCCAAATGACCATGACAGATAAAGTTATCACTGTGGCAAAGAGGATTTGCAACTAACACACAAACCAAATGAGAATATTTTCAAATTCAATACCCCCTTGTTTAAATAAACAACCCATGCACTGATTTTCAATAAAAGTGAGGTTTCCAAATATAATGAATTTAAAATCTACAACAAACAAACATGTGTTCAAACAACAAATAAAGTTGAAAATGATACCAGAGCCATAGATTATAACTATCAGGAAAGATAGAACAGGCTGGGGATCTTTTCTGTAGAATTGACAAGGCTGAGGAATGACCTGATATCGGTCTGTAAAATTATGAAGGGTTCATTAAGCTAGATGTAGAAAAGAGCTTTCAGTTGAGGAGGGGTCAGAAACTGGGGTTCACAACAATGAGGTATTCAGGATCATCAATACTTATAGAGTCATAGAGATGTACAACATGGAAATAGACCCTTCGGTCCAACCCGTCCATGCCGACCAGATATCCCAACCTGATCTAGTCCCACCTGCCAGCACCTGGCCCATATCCCTCCAAACCTTTCCTACTCATATACCCATCCAAATGCCTCTTAAATGTTGCAATTGTACCAGTCTCCACCACTTCCTCTGGCAGCTCATTCCATACACGTACCACCCTCTGTGTGAAAAAGTTGCCCCATAGGTCTCTTTTATATCTTTCCCCTCTCACCCTAGACCTATTCCCTCTAGTTCTGGACTCCGCGACCCCAAGGAAAAAGACTTTGCCTATTTACCCTATCAATTCCGCTCATAATTTTGTAAGCCTCTATAAGGTCACCCCTCAGCCCTTGTAACGTAGGAGAAACTGATTGAGCCAGAGTAGTTAAAGTGCTTGACCCACTATCACAAAGAACAGTTGAGGCAAATTGTAGAAATGGCTTTAAAGGGAATCTGGATAAATATATGAAGGAGAATGGAATTGATGACTAGCTATTGAGTTAACCAACGGGGAGTGGGAGAAGGATTGTTGGGGGAATAAAACAGTTGGATTAAGTAACCTGTTTCTGTGCTGCAGATTTTATGTAAATTGATGGAATGAGTTTAGTTACTCCATGACAGAAAATTATAATAAACTTTAAAAAATGTAGATATATGTACTAAGCCTCAAAAAGGCTCTAACATCATTTATTTGTTAATGGTTACATGACAGTGCATAACCCAAACATTGCTTAAAAAGAGATGACTTGGCAAAGTATTTGATCCTGCACTCATCAGGATGAATTCAAGAATCCCGAATTGCAAACAATCACAACAATTTACATAAGAAAAAGGTATGGATTACTAGCGCACTCAGAAATGTTTGTCAAGTGTTGCCTTATCATAGAGTCACATCTAATAAGAGGTGTTTTGTTTTGCACTTTCCAAGTGCGGGCTGACTGAGTATAGTCTGACCTCTGCCGATATCAAATAACTGAAGGAACATGTTGGCTTGATTTAATCAGCTAGTCAGTGGAACATGCAACCGACATGTCTTGCAGCGTGCTGTACAAAAAAGTACACACCAAAATTGCTGAATTGTACATTTATTTGTTTTGTTTCAATCCACAACCTATGAATAATATACGTGCATGTTTTATACAACTCATACGCACTAATTCATTCATTTTTATTTGTCGTTATTCATCAATCGCCACATTTGTTGCCATTTTCTAATTGCCCCACTGTGTTTTCCAAACTATTTATCCACAGATGGTCACACTGGTACAATGAATCACTGGGCTATGGGATCTTTCGGTCGCAACTGGAAAAAGAAATATTTTGCATCTGGTTCACTGGAAATGGCTGGGAAGCCTTGATCCCTTCAGTGTGGATTCACAGCTCAAATCCAAACCCCAACCAATAGTCTCCTTGCATCGCCACTGTGTATCCACCCAGGCTTTCCCAGTACTGCACAGGAGATGGTACCTCACCCCAAAGGATGAAGGATGAGATGGGGATGGGGGCAGCTGGGTAAGGAGATACATGTGCAGTGATGGCTTTACAGCATGAGTCCAGGAGGTGATGATGGATTGATGGTATGGGATCACAAGGTAAAAACAATGACTGCAGATGCTGAAAATCAAATACTGGATTAGTGGGGCTGGAAGAGCACAGCAGTTCAGGCAGCATCCAACGAGCAGCGAAATCAACGTTTCGGGCAAAAGCCCTTCATCAGGAATAAAGCCGGTATGGGATCACAAGTCAAAGGAGAGAACGGGAAAGAGATCTCCTGGACAAGACACTCTGAGCATATGTGGAGCTACTTATTGGGTATGTATAATATCTGTAAATAAAACGTTCTCGTCAGGATGAACACACACTGCAGAAAAATCAGTTAAAAGGCCATCAGCTCCCCCATATAAGCCCAAACAGAAGACAAAATGCAGCACAAGCAAGGGTTTGATTAAAAAACATGTGCTGCATGTTTAAATTGTAAATTGTTTAGCACTTTGCTTTTCTTACTTAGAGCTTTGAATAGAGGAGTTGGAATGTTATGTTCAGGTTGTACAGGACATTGGTGAGGTCTCTCTGCTACTCTGTGCAGTTCTGGTTACCCTGTTATAGGAAGGATATTATTAAGTTGGAGAGGGTTTCGAGGTGATTTACCAGGATGTTGCTGGGAATGGAAGGTTTGAGTTATAAGGAAGGCTGGATAGGCTGGGACTTCTTTAACTAGAGGATGGAAGGTTGAGGTTTTTAAATCATGTGGGCTATAGAAAAGGTGTACGGCAGATGTCCTTTCCCCAGGATGGGGAATTTCAAGACTGGCGGAGGGGGGGGGCATTCTTTTAAGGTGGAAGGAGAAAGATTTTAAAAAGACAAAAGAGCAATTCTTTTAGACAGAGAGTGGTTCATGTGTGGAATGAACTTCCAGAGCAAGTTACAACGCTTAAAAGGCATTTAGAAAAGGACATGAACAAGAAATATTTGGCAGGATGAGGCCAAGCACAGGCAGATGGGGGTAGTTTACTTTGGAATTATGTTCGGCACAGACTGGTTGGACGGAGGGTCTGTTTCTGTGCTCTATGTTTCCATGGTTTATGAGCATTAACCATTTGCTAATCATGCCATGTGACATTGAAACTCAGTTTCTTTCCCCATCCTTAAGTTAGATAAGGTAAACAAAGGTAAAGTTGCCTTGGTCTTACCTCTAGAGAGAGAAACATGATGAGAGTTACCATGTCTCAGATGAGGGGAGAGATTGAGAAGGAGAGTCCTTTATGGTAATCTCAGCCAGTGTGGAAATTGAACCCATGCTGTTAGGGTTACAAACCAGCCAACGGAACTAAGCAAGCCCCTATCTGCCTCCATAGATAGAGAGCAATGCAAAGTGTCCCACTCTCTCAGTGGACAACCTATGTGTACTCACATGCAGGTCAATGCCTTGTGTCCTGGCAATAGCCATTATATCTTTAAATTACACTGATAACATCAGCAGTCAGCCATCACAAGAACCAACTGGTGATGACTGGACAACAAGGGCTAGCTAATGGTGACTCCAGTGCACAATGCAAACGCACAGTCCCATCGACCCTGTTGCCACACCATGTGTGACCATTAGAGGCTCGGGCAGTATGCCATTGGCTGGAACACTCTGGAGAAGTCTCGCTGTATTCTCCAGAGGCCAGCACAAACCGTCAGCTCCGTCGTGGTCTGCACAAGACTCACCATCATGAGGACATGCACCTCAGATACAACAAGTAGCTGCAGTGCAAGAGAGGTGAAGGAAAAGGAGGAGGAGGAAGAAGGGAGGCAACCATCATCTCTTCTAGGAGAGCCCATCCACCTTGAGCATCAGTGAGAATAACCACAACTCCCAACCCAAAAGCAGACCCAAACCCAACCTTCCGTCCAGTAGTGACCAGCACATGCTCTCCAGGCTGAAATATAAGCAGAACAAATATTCCAAACCAACTTTATCAATAAAACCATCTGATATTCCATATGGAAACCAACAAACCACCTGAATGCTCATCCTTGTTCCTTTGCTTGTCCCGGCATTCCCACACAGTGATACAGTGGGGATGATGGGAAGGTGGTTGACATTCAGTGAGGAAGGCTGCAGATGGCCTTGGAGGCTGAACATCCAATGCCTACCAGATGGATGGACTGCTACCACAATCCTTACCTTTGGACTGGGTTGATTCGGTCCAAAGTGGCAGCACGTTGAGAGATCATGTCTTCGATCTGAACTCGCACCGCAGAACTCAGACACTAGGCAACCACAGCTTGTGCGGCAATGGAAGCTGAGAGCTCAGCCGATGGTCGCTCCAATCAAAATATACCACCCCTCCACCAGGCAGACCTGGAGCCTGGCTTCAAGTAGTGTAGGTTAACCTGAATTTGTTCTAGCCTCTCACAGCTTTGGACTCTTCCCCCTCTCCCACCCTAATCTTCTATTCAGGAGTGCAGCCACCCAATATCCAGGAGAGATGGTGGTGTGAGTGGAAATGTTCCTGGACTTCCAGTCTAGAATCAATACCTATACCAATGTCCTAGGTTTGAATCCCACCATGGTGGATGCTGAAATTCATCTTCAATCAAACCTGGAATTAATTGAAAGCTGGTCTAATGGAAACCATTACTAATTGTCATAAAGTCCCATCTGGCTCATAAGATAAAGGGGCAGAATTAGGCTGTTCAGCCCATCGAGTCCGTTCTGCCATTCGATCATGGCTGATAAGTTCCGAACCCCCATTTTCCTGTCTTCTCCCCATATCCCTTCAACCCATTACTAATTAAAAATCTGTCTAACTCCTCCTTAAACTTACTCACTGTCCCAGCACCCACTTTGGGGTAGGGAATTCCGCAGATTCACAATCCTTTGGGAGAAGTAGCTTCTCCTCAACTGTTTTAAATTTTCTACCCCTTATCCTAAGGTTATGACCTCTCATCCCAGAATGCCCCAAAAGAGGAAACATCCACTCCACGTCCATTTTATCCATACATTTTGTCATCTTGGATACGTTAATTTGATTTCCACTCATTCTTCTAAATTCTTCACTGATGTGCTCTTGGAAAGAAATTCTGCCATCCTTACCTGATCTGGCCTACACCCATGGCTATGTGGTTGGCACTTAACTGCCCTCTGAAATGGCCCAGCAACCCACTCATTTGAAGAGCAAATAGGGACGGGCTATAAGTGCTGGCCCAGCCCACTGAAGCCCATATCCAATGCATGAATTAAAAGAGTGTGGTTCACCACGTGTAGACAAAGTTTATATTCTGCCTGTAAGGGATTTTAAAAAGTGCTTCAGTGTGCACTGCAAACCCTCAACAACCTCTTCCCCTCTCCACCTAAACCAGTGCTTTGGGCCTAATCCAATTTTCCCCTACATTTGAAAACTACTTGTTTTTTTCATAGAGGTCAAAACATTTCATTTGGCTATAAATGATGCATTCCAAACAGACTGCAGCACATTGTTGGCAGAAAGAAAAAGTAGATGCCACAATGCTTTCCCTAATCACATTCATTTCTTTTTTTAAATGAATCTAGAAAAGAGTTTATTGAGGTCAGCGAACAGGGTGTTTTTCTTTTGCACACTGAGCTAGCACAGGCTGCAGCCTGGCCCAGACTACCTGACTTAAAGACCAGATCCATAAAAGCACAGTGAATGAAACTGTGGCCTTAACATCAGCCACTTGCCTTCAGGAGAGGGGGAAGGGAGGCACTCAGCCTCCTGCAGGTTAATGCATTTTTAAAAAGTAGATGATTTCATTTTAAATCGCAGTGGACATTACTGAGGTTAAAGCAGGCACGTGATTAATTTATGAGTGAGCTCATGGCTAATGATGCATAATGTTGAAAATGAAGTAAGCTATTTTGCCTGGGAGTTTATGCAGTGACTTGACCCAACCTGGAAATCAAACAGCTTTGTTTATTTAGCTGTGCAAGCAATAATGCATTGCATAATCAAAACTGTGGTGCTGCACAGAGCAGGGCGAATGCATTTACCAACAAACGAGACGGCCAACAAAGAAAGTCAATCAATATTTCAACATCTCACCCAGAATATGTTCATCTTGCCTCCATTTTCAATTTTCTGTCAGCAGATAAAATACTGGCTACAGAGAGTGCATTTGCTAATAAAATACACAGGACTACTGCTTACTAGCATCTGATGTAGTTCAATGCTGTATTTATCTGTGACACAGAAATCAACTAGGATTTTCCCTTCTGACCTATATTCATGTGAAAGGAACTGGTTTAGCTATCATCGGAACACAGTGTCACAGGACGTGGGCCATTCAGGCAGTTGGGCCTCTTTTCTGATTAAATTATACTGAGTCTGATCGAACTGGATCACGGTTGAGCTGCTTTCCATTGATTGAAAAGCCTATTGATCCTTACACAAGAGCAAGGGTCACTTAAAAGAGGCATTGAAAGGTTTCAAGGGTCACTTAAAAGAGGCATTGAAAGGTTTCAAGGTTCACTTAAAAGAGGCATTGAAAGGTTTCAAACAAGTTTGTAACTGTACTTGTTAAGGATATAAGGTGAGGATGGAAAATGGATCACTGGAATATTTTCCATTCATTCACAAGATGTGGGTGTCACCACTTGGCCAGCATTTACTGCCCATCCCTAGCTGCATTCCTTGAGAGGGTGAGTTGCATCTTGAACTGCTGTAGTCCATTTAGTGCAGGTAGATGCACAGCCCCATTAAGGACAAGTTCCCAGGATTTTAACCCAGCAACAGTGAAGGATTAATGATATATTTAACTCAAGGCGGTGAATGGCTTGGAGGGGAACTTGAAGGTGGCAGTGACCCCATGTATCTGCTGCCCTACATGTTCTGGGTGGGAGTGATTGTGGGTTTGGAAGGTGCTGTATAAGGATCTTTGGTGAATTTCTGTACTGCATCTTGTAGATAATACACACTGCTGCATCAATGGTAAAGTCATAGAGTCATAGAGATGTACAGCATGGAACCAGATCCTTCGGTCCAACCCGTCCACACCGACCAGATATCCCAACCCAATCTAGTCCCACCTGCCAGTACTTGGCCCATATCCCTCCAAACCCTTCCTATTCATAAACCCATCCAAATGCCTCTTAAATGTTGCAACTGTACCAGTCTCCACCACATCCTCTGACAGCTCATTCCATACACGTACCACCCTCTGTGTGAAAATGTAAGATGCATTGGCATCTTAACTGCCCCTTGAAATGACCAAACAAGCCCTTCAGTCAGCGCACGGAAAAGTTCTTGTTATTTCACGAATGTGGCTCACCCCTAATTAAGGATGGGATGGGCAACTAATGCTGGCATATCCCATGATACTACATCCATATGAAATAAAACAAAGAGCAGACAATGAAGATGCCAGTTCACCATTTCAGCAGAGGATTCATTACTCTGTCTATGACTATACCCAACAGGCTAACCTAACGTTTCTCGATTTCAGACATAAATGTGCTTTTTGTGTCTTTACAGCAGCTCGTGCTTCCAGTTCAGATTTCCTGCGAAATGTTCCCTGCCTAGTGTGGAGCTCCCTCCATAACAGGAGCAGCTATTTAATCTTTAACCTCGGGCAGGGTAGCAGTGGGAGCACTGACAGCATGGAGATCTGCCTCAAAGTGGATAAACTCATGTCAGTGTTTCTCAAGCACTTCCACAATACCTTCAAGCTCATGTGCATTGCTTTTGAGAGCACTGAGATTAAATGACAAGTTAACGCCGCGATTTCCACTCAGTTTGTCTAACAGGACAGCAAGGCTGGCATACACTGGCAGGCAAAACACAAAAAATGAAAGCAAAGGTACTGCGGGATGTTGGAAATCTGAAATAAAAGGATTCAAGCACCCAGGGTGACGGAAATGGGGTTAATATTTCAGGTCACTGACCCTTCGTCAGAATTGACAGAGGTTGGGAATACGAGCAACTTTAAGCAAGTGTGAGATGGAAGGATGGGAAAAAACAACTTACATTTGTATAGTAATCATGATTTGGAGATACCGGTGTTGGACTGGGGTGTACAAAGTTAAAAATCACACAACACCAGGTTATAGTCCAACAGGTTTAATTGGAAGCACGCTAGCTTTCAGAGTGCTGCTCCTTCATCAGGTGATAGTGGAGGGCTCAATCCTGTACAGTTGTATAGCACTTTTAATGTAATAAAACATCCCACGGCTCTTCACAGGGACATCACGAAACAAATTATGATACCAAGCCACATTCAGGGAGATTAGTTGAGATGCCCAAAAGCTCTCTACCGAAGGTTGTTCGGTAGAGAGATGGCAGAGGTGGTAGGGAGGAAATTCCAGAGCTTGGGGCCCAGAAGGTTGAAAGCACAGTCACCAACCGAAGGCTGTAAAGAAAAATGGACTAGAATTGGGGGGAGTCCAGACATCCGTGAGGGTTGTGAGACTGGAGTGGATTCCAGTCAAAGGTGGATGGTCCATGCCACAGAGGGGCAAACAAAAACCATTTGAAAATGTGTTGCATGACTGCAAGCCTATCTAAGTAAGCTAACACACCAGGGGCTACGGGCTAACAAGACTTGGTGAAGACCAAGACACGGTCAGCAGAGGTTACAAATGAGCTCGAGTTTACAGAGGGCAAAAGGTGGGAGGCCAGCCAGGAACGGTCACATCTGGAAGCAATGTTGAGACGAAGGAAAGTTTCAGCAGCAGGTAACCTGACCCAGGGTGATGGTGGTGGTGAGGGGACCTGGGAGTGGAGGTGGAGGGTGGGGGCTGGCATGGGTCAGGCAATGTTACGGAGATGAGAAAAAAATAGGTTTAGCGATGGCATGGGTAGGAGGTCAGAAGTTCACCTTGGAGTCAACCTTTGAAGGGTAGATGTGGATGTAATGTAGGTAGTATCCACAGAACCCGAAACAGAACACATCCCAGTCCTACACCTGAGGCCCAACAGCAAATCCCACTGCTTGCCGTCTGTGATATTTACAGAGTCCCATCTTGTACTGGACAAATGTTGCACAGGAGGCTCCCAAAATTATGAAGCAGCAATTACCTTACCAGTTCCACTGTTTTACTTAGAAACAATGAGGTAAATGGAACCTGATTAGGACACTTTTCCAGTTATACTTTGTGTGGGTGATGTGCAGGGAGATTCCTTAACTCATTAAACTTCAATTCTTCACCTCAGGTGTAAGGCTCCTTCTTCCATTTACATCAGGAGCATGGTTCAATCCAAACCACTTAGGTTGGAATACTAATCAAATCTCACCTCACAAAGACATCAGCCAAGCCGACAGACTCTTAGTTGTTGCAGATCATTGCATCTGACATCGGGTCACACTTTCTAGAATTTTATAATGCTCAAAGTCAGTCTTGTCTTAATCTCATCAAATATTGTTTTACTTGCATTGACCTTGCTGTCTCCTCTTGTTCATGAGGATGGATACAGTCGGGCTGAGGTTTCTATGAGTACCGAAAACAAGTACCCCTAGTGATATCCTGAAACAATATCCTGACTCAAGCAAAAACCGAAAGAACTGCAGATACTGTAAATCAGAAAAAAAAATCAGAAGTTGCTGGGAAAAGTTCAGCAGCTCTGGCAGCATCTGTGAAGAGAAATCAGAGTTAGCATTTCAGGCCCTTCAGTACAGGAAGGGTCACTGGACCTGAAATGTTAACACTGATTTCTCTTCACAAATGCTGCCAGACCTGCTGAGCTTTTCCAACAACCTCTGTTTGTTCCAAGCATTTACCTTCTCTGCTCAGGTAAGGAATTCAATGTCTTTGAAATCTTTTTCATTGGCGCAAACTTTGAACAAATGCTGTTCTCTCAACAGAGAGGGCAATGTGCACGGGGCCAGCTCAACTGGAGATCTTCTGAACCTCAAAAAACTTACTGAATCGGAGACTTGCATTTATATGGCACCATTCACACAACAACGTCTCAGATTGCCTTAAGAGTTGACAGAAATTGTAAAACAGAAGAGCGGAAGTTGAAGAAACAAGTTCAAAGAGAGTCAATTAAGAGCTGTTAAGGGCAGTGGCAAAAAGGCAGTGTTGCTTCAGGAGAGAGTTCCAAAAAACAGGAAGACTGGCCTGGCAGCAATGCAGATGGACAATAACCAGGTTGATACTTTCTGGGAAGTGCAGATGGACAACAATCCAGGAGAAAATGCATAGGATTTGCAAATATTATGATGGTGATATTTACATTTAATGCACAACTGAATTGGGAAGTCAATAAAGGTCACCATCAAGACAATGATGGGTCTCTCAACAAATAGTGACCCTGTAGCAAAAACATGTGGTAAGAATCTGTTATTACATTACTGTAAATTGAAAAAAAGTGCTTTATGTATAAAGAAGATTATGTATACTTGGATTTAACTGAAAAACACAAGAAAAACTGAATGATAATATATTAAAATAATCCAAATTTAAGTTAAAGTAATGGAAGTAAAATGAAGGTATTGCAGTGCAACTCAGTTGTACATATGACCTGTATTATGTGGGAAGCCATGGACCCCATTGGTAACCTAGGAGAAAGTAAGGCTTGCAGATACTGGAGATTCAGAGTCCAAAAGTGTGGTGCTGGAAAACACAGCAGGTCAGGCAACATCAGAGGAGCAGGAGAGTCACGTTTCGCACATCCACCTACCTCAGCTACTGTGTCCGTTGCTCTCAATGTGGTCTCCTCTACATTGGAGGAGAAAGTGAGGACTGCAGATGCTGGAGATCAGAGCTGAAAATGTGTTGCTGGAAAAGCGCAGCAGGTCAGGCAGCATCCAAGGAGCAGGAGCAGGAGCCCTTCCTGAAGAAGGGCTCATGCACAAAACATCGATTCTCCTGCTCCTTGGATGCTGCCTGACCTGCTGCACTTTTCCAGCAACACATTTTCAGCTCTGTTACTTTGGAGACAGGATGCCAACACACGGAACGTTTCAGGGAACATCTTTGGGACACATGCACCAAACAACCCCACCGCCCTGTGGCCGAACACTTCAACTCGCCCTCCCACTCTCCCAAGGACATGCAAGTCCTGGATCTCTTCCACCACGAAATCCAAGCTACCCAACGATTGGAGGAAGAACGCTTCATCTTCTGCCTTGGGTCCCTCCAATCTCAAGGCATCAACATCGACTTCACCAGTTTCCTAATCTCCCCTCCCCTCACCCCATCCTAGAACCAACCCTCCAACTCGGCACCACTCTCTTGGCCTGTCCTACCTGTCCATCTTCCTTCCCACCTATCCGCTCTACTGTCCCCACTGACCTATCACAATCACTCCCCATCTGCATCCACCTATCGTCTCCCCAGCTACCCTAACCCCAGCCCCACCGCCCCATCTCTCAGCCTCCTTCCCCCTTCATATTCCTGAAGAAGGGCTTATGGCCGAAGCATTGACTCTCTTGCTCCTCGGATGCTGCTTGACCTGCTGTGCTTTTCCAGCGCTACACTTTGCCCCTCCCATGGGTAATCTGGACAATCACATGAAATGCTGCCAGCAACAGAAACTTGAGCTCTTGTTTTGGAACTCAAACTGAGGCTGGAGTTGCTGGGGTGATCTGCAAGGCTGAGAGTTACATAGATAGCACATGATGTGGAGATGCCAGTGTTGGACTGGGGTGGACAAAGTTAAAAATCACACAACACCAGGTTATAGTCTAACAGGTTTAATTGGAAACACTAGCTTTCGGAGCGACGCTCCTTCATCAGGTGGTTGTGGAGTATTACAATCTGATGCCTCCGAAAGCTAGTGCTTCCAAATAAACCTGTTGGACTATGGTGAGCACATTCAGGGAGTCAAACCATAGCTAAAGGACCTGGAGGCAGAATGGAAATAGATGGGAGCCAGACAGACCAAGAGAAAACGGCCAGGTAGTGCACGAGTCCACTGGAGTCTCAATTACAAATCAAGTTTCTGTTTTGGATGCTGGTGAGGGGGCACGGGACTGTCCTCAGTGTCATGTTTGAGACATTACGAGCAGTTTGGCTGAACTGCATGGGGTAATAAAACAGTCATAGGGATAGGAAACTCAATAGCTATGGGAATAGGCAGGTATTTCTGTTGCAGTAGATGACTCCAGAGTGGCCTTTTGCCCTGTTGGTGCAAGGTCGAGAATATGATGGCTGCGTAAATAAACCTCTAGTACGGTCACCAGTGTGAGGTACTGTACTCTATCGATACGAGAGTTAGCTTCTGAAGAAAGAGGGTGAAAGAAGAATCAGAGGACGACAGCAGCTTGTGAAATGTGGGCGCGGCCGAAGATGCTGAGAAATCAACCGAGTGGACAGGAAAATCAGTAAATGGGTTAGGTCAAGAGTTGGAGCTCAACAGGGAAGATAACCAAATATGGACTCTGGAAAGAAAAACTCAACAGCCTATTCCTGGCAACAAATGAAGGTGGAATTCAGAGTAAAAACAGAAATTACAATCAGTTGGGTGAATGACGTTGAGGTATGCACTGAGGGAGGGCGTGAAGAAAGCAGAGAAGAGGTAAGAGGATAGTAGTAGCAACACTGAGACCATGGTGAAAACTAATGAACAGAGAGATTGTATGGACAGATAATGTGACAAAAGAAACAGAGGAGACTGGAGGAATGTAGAGAGTTCAGTGGGTTGTCGAACTAAAGGAGACTATAGAAATAGTGAGGACAGTCAATGGCTTTTAGTGTTCCTTCATTGAATGGCCTTGGCTTAAACCCTAATTTCAAATGCCTTCACATTTTAACAGAAACCATTCACATCGCAGTTTCTCATATTCAAACATTGGCCACCAAGTAGCATGACCTTGATGGTTGGTCTTTCCAGTATCGAGTCACAGAGATGTACAGCACGGAAACAGACCCTTCAGTTTAACCCGTCCATGCCAACCACATATGCCAACCCAATCTAGGCCCACCTGCCAACACCCGACACATATCTCTCCAAACTCTTCCTATTCATATACCCATCCTCTTCAATGTTGCAATTGTACCAGCCTCCACCACTTCCTCTGGCAGCTCACTCCAAACATGTAACACCCTCTGTGTGAAAAAGTTGCCCCGTAGGTCTCTTTTATATCTTTCCCCTCTCACCCTAAAACTATGCCCTTTAGTTCTGAGCTCCACGACCCCAGGGAAAAGACTTTGCCTACTTACCCTATCCATGCCCCTCATAATTTTGTAAACCTCTATGAGGTCACCCCTCAGCCTCCGACGCTCCAGGGAAAACAGCCCCAGCCTGTTCAGCCTCTCCCTATAGCTCAAATCCTCCAACCCTGGCACAACCTTGCAAATCTTTTCTGAACCCATTCAAGTTTCACAACATCTTTCTGATTGGAAGGAGACCAGTAGATTAAAACTGAGGACAAAATCTTATTTGAATGCAACTTTAATTGAATTGAACTTGTCTCTCTTCTTCCTTAAACTACTGAACAAATTAATTTGCTGAAGCTCTATCAGAACAGACAGAATATGAAGGGAGTTGCTGTTAACTGTAGTTGCAGATGGCTGTTGCAGTAATCAATTGTGTGTAGATTGCTGTGATCGTTTGTGCTCTATACACTATCTGTTGTTGTCAATGTATTATTGAAAAGCTGGTCTCTTTGAACAGGGCAGGCCTTTTTGCTTCAGGGTTGACAGCTAGGAATTAATGCACTTAGTTCTTGCGCATAGGAACACACAGGCTTCAACGTACGCAGAAGAAAAGGCAAGAATCTTTCCACCAGATTCAAGAAAAAATCCAGACAACTGACCAACATTAGCTAGGTTAATTTGTGCTTATTAATCTGTCATCTTTTCATTTACTCCTCTCCCACTCTTAACACTGGTAAGGTGGTGGTGCAGTGGCATTGTCACTGGGCTCAGAGCCCAATACTCAGAGGATACCAGTTCAAATCCCACCATGAATGATGCCAATGGAAATCTAAAGTCCGTTCTGTAATTGGGTGCAGATGGGAACACTGTTCCAATACTTTGATACAGGCTGTTGTTAGACGTGTGAACGATCTGGAGTAAAGCTCCCTTGGCTTTCAAGACTGGACTGACAAAGTTGGTCATCATAGCAAAGGATTTGCCTCTCAGAAGTTGAGTCCAGTGTGTTGCTCTGAATCAGTGGCATCTCTTCACACCTTGAGGTGCCTCCTTGTGAATGATTCTTCGTCCTACAGACTTGTGATTGATGCCATTTGTGCTTTGTTTGTCCACATAACATACACCACAGTCAGTCAGATTCTTGAGTCAGATATCTGCAGTTTATTTACAACACTAACCATTTACAAAGCTGTGGAATCGTGGATTGGCACATAGTCTGGGTTCCAAACTTACTGTTATCACTGTACATATACACATACAGAGTTGATTGACTCCGCTGATTCAATGACACAGATAGAGCGACTGAAGGGGATGGTGGTCACTTTATACTGGAATGTCACATATTGAGATGTCATGTAGCTGTCTTAAATGTACAGGCCTGACTGATCTGAAATCTAGAACACGCCAATGATAGATCATGAAAAATGCACTTTGCATTCATATAATGCCTTTAGTGTAAAATACACCCTGAGGTGTTTTGCACATACAAGCTTCCAAGTGTTTCATTGACTGTAAGGAAAATAATTGTTAAAGTATCAAGTAAAATTCTAAAGTAACAGAAAATTGTATTTTGGTGCAGTGCAGGAGAATGTCTCCTCCATGTCTACAACTTATTCCTTTCTGTGAATGCAGGTGGATGCTGGAGTATAATTTGGAAATCCCCACTACCTCACTGCACTATGGGAATTCTTCACAGAAATCTAAACAATAATGGAATGTGTCTAATCCTGTACTCACTGGACACTTAAATCGTTCTTGTCAGGAACGATTGCTGGAATGTTTCCAAGTTGACACAACAGATAAGAGGGAAATATATTTTCTATTTGTTTCAGGTACTACATAAACAAGCAACTTTATCTAGCAGTGATTCAGAGATGCCGGTGTTGGACTGGGGTGTACAAAGTTAAAAATCACACAACACCAGGTTATAGTCCAACAGGTTTAATTGGAAGCACACTAGTTTTCGGAGCGACGCTCCTTCATCAGGTGATTGTGGAGGGCTCGATCGTAACACAGAATTTATAGCAAAAATTTACAGTGTGGTGTAGCTGAAATTATACATTATACACCTGATGAAGGAGCGTCGCTCCGAAAGCTAGTGCTTCCAATTAAACCTGTTGGACTATAACCTGGTGTTGTGTGATTTTTAACTATCTAGCAGTGTCCTTCAACAAGTTTGAATGATTTCTTAAATGTCTGTGCCCAGCACTTCACTTCAAGAGTTTAGCATAGACTAAGTCCAAAGTAAGGTCAAACACTATAGTAGTCACAAATACAACTATGCAACACACACAGATGAATCTTGTAAATAATAAATCAGATTAAACAACTGAGGAAAATACAAATCAGTGGAAAACCCTGAAAGATTCTTGTGTATGAATAGTATTCCAAGGTTGTTACACAAAATCTTTATTATTCAGGATAAAGATTACATTTTGACAGGCAATCAACTGGCACATATAGATTGTGATCATCCAATAAATTGGATTTGCCTCATAAAAAAAGCGACAATAAATCTTGCCAAGCATTAACACATAATCATAAAACAAAAATGTGTACAAATCTAAATTCTGATCAACAAATATTCCATTCAACAAATTCAGAAAGCTTGATGCATAAATTAAATAATATAAATAAATGTCAAGCTTTCTATTTCTGACAGTAGATGCGCCAAAGCATTAACAAGTAAGATTCTACATTAAGATTACACAACAGTTAGTCATACTATTTAACATCAGCATTGTACAGTAAAAAAAGTCACATCATACTAACCAACTGACCTACATTTGTGACCAGAAAAAGTTTCAACAAAGCAGTGCTTCAAGGTGTGCTCAATGCAAATCTAGAAATCACATATTACACTACTTACAATCGTATAGACTCTATATTTATGCTTAAAGTTAGATTTCACTATTGATTGTCAGTGCACTTAATTCCTCCACTGATAGTCTTCACTTAGGAAGAACTCAAATTAGTTTTTTTTCTTCTCTATTCTTCTGTATTGTTTTCTTTTCCTCACCCAGGAGATTCCTGACCTACACCGACAAGTCACTCCCATAACCATCCAAGCAGGAATTCCTCACACATGATCCCAATATTTTGAAGAGTCCCCAGCTTTCATCATTGCACATCAGCAGCTATTCCTCCTGCCATTTGGACCACAAGCACTGGAAGTCCCTTCAAACCCCTCTTCTTCCCTATCCTCCGTTCTGAGCATTCATAAAACCTGATTGTGCTTTGTGTCATCTATCCCATTGTCTCCTCAGATGGCTCCCTGTCAAATTTTGTGTCTTAGCACTTTGGGACATTTCACCAGTTTAAAGGGTGCTGTATAAATAGGAGTTGCTCTCATCAATCCAGTCCAGGCATATCTGATTCTTCTTCTTATGAAGGACCCATCTGTTGAGTCTGTTCTTTTGTGAACACAAGGTTCACACAGATGCACAGGAAGACTCACAGCTTGACTATCAGATAAAGGAGTTCCTGCCAATCTTCTGTGTCCAACACTGCTAAGGTGGAGAGGCTAATTAGTCTGGTTGAAATCTGTTTACCCAGCATGCTCTGTGAGGTGGTGGGGGGAAGCAAAGATGGTGGCTGGTGAACATTGAAACCTGAAGACTGGTCCTTTGAAAACTTTTTTATGCTGCAAGTAGGAGTTAGTATCTGGGGATTGATCCTGGCACTTTCACAGAATCTCTACAGTGTGGAAACAGGCCATTCGGCCCAACAAGTCCACACCAACTCTCCAAGGTACGTCCCACTCAGATTCCACCCTCTGACACTATTCCTGTAATCCTACAGTTTCCCTGGCTAGCCCACACATCCCTGCAGACAATGGGCAATTTAACCTGGCTGATCCACCCAACCTGCATATCTTTGGAATTTGGGAGGGAACGAGGGCATCCAAAGGAAACCCACAGGGACACCATGCAAATTTCACAGTCACCCAAGGCCGGGATTGAACCCGGGTCCCTGGCACTGTGAGGCAGCAGTGCTGACCAGTGAGCCACTGTGCCACACCAGAATTTCCTGAATCATTCAGTTACAAATTTCCCCCGGAGTCTGATGGTAGTGTGGCAGTATCACTTCTGTGGCTGCAGGCCAGTATATGAAAGAGCACCAGCTTTTAAACACACCTCTATGCTGATGAGGTGATTATCTTTTCCTCTCCTTCTAAAAATGATGTACTTTTTATCACTGCACTGAACCTTAGTACAGTAGTATAGTATAGTAGTAAAGCTTCCATCCGCCAAGTCAACACTCTCCTAAGTAACTAAAATACCATCTCTTGGATAGTATCACAAACACAACCAGAGAAAAAGATCACATAGCCTATAAATAGCCTGCAGTTACTTTTCCATTTACTTAATTTGTGGTGAAAATATTGGAAATGGGGTAAAATGACTGTATTGAAAACACTCGGGGATGTATTCAACCAGAGTTAGCAGTCCCAATGTCAAATCCAAACAAGGTAGGAGCCTCTGAAGCTCAAAATGTCACAAATTCTCATTGCTTTGCTTGAGCGGTAACAGGATTTAAAACAAAAGAAAAAATCCCACTTCCCAAAAGTGATGCCCCTTTTGCAAGTAAACACCCTGACCTTTTTACTAGATTGCTTTCAGACTTTGTTAAAGAAAAAGTGGATCACACAATGCCAAGAGAAACATTTCTGGAATTGTTCTCGTGGGGTTAGAGCAGGACAGTGCTGAGGCAATTCAATAAGGCTTTGTAGGGGAGGCCATAAACGTTTTTTGTGTGTTTTATCCTTCATCACCTCCATAACTATTGATGGGTTGGCCCCTCAATGCAATGAAACTTAGAGATATCAGTGACCCTACACCACCTAACATAAACCAATGTGGATCCTTCACTTTAGTCTGCGTGAACATAGTTCGCTCAATCTGAATATTGGTTCAATAGAAAGATGTGACCTATGGTCCACTTCATAAGAGTGGTTTAGCCACACAGCAAAAGCAACCTGGATTTCTCTGGGGTACAGGTAGGAGTATAGGGAACCCTACACCAATGCCCTCGGGTTCTGGACTCTTCCACCCCAGGGAAAAGGCCTACAGCACAGTAAAGGCCCTTCAGCCTATTGAGCCTGCATCAACCTTACTACCAGTAAAGGTGCGCCAATCCCAATTTCCTGCACTTGTCCTGAATGCTTGAATATTGTGATATTCCAAGTGCTTATCTAAATATTTGTTAAAGTTTTTTTTCTGGGGCCTCCAGCAAGGATTCTACTCAGGGTTTGTGAGTACCCAGTGATGGTGAGCTGATGGCTTGTGGAGGTGGCCTCTTCATCTGTAAAGGCCTGCGAATGCCCCACCCACCCACCAATAGGCAGCTGGGCTGCCCGATGATCACATACTTTGTAACAAGAGGACAGGGCCGTCAATATGTCTGCCGCTCCTTTTAGAAACATAATTCATCTCAATCTTAAACATGTTTTTACAACTTTTCATCGAACACTTCACTGTGGGGAAAAGTTTATTTCAATCTTTCGTCTCCGTGTGTTTCATCTCCGTCAACTTCAATCAATTCCCTTTTCCTTTTCAAGTCAAACAGGCAATTCCTTGGACACCTCCAGGCTCTCGAGATTTGACCACTTCCCCACTTTCCTTTAGAAACAGAAGGAGGCCATTCAGCCCCTTGAGTCTGTTTCACATTCAATTAGATCAGCATGCTCCTTCCATCTAACCCCACTGCTTCTCGAAGCCTCCAACCTTTGCCTCATAAAAATGTTCAGTTTTGAAAAACTGCAGTTTTGAATTTTTTAAAATTTGACTTCCACCCTCACAAAAACTGCTTGTGGAATGGAGAGTGTGTATCAATGTGTTTCTCTTCCACTGTGTGTCAAGAATTGCTTCTGGACGTTGTCCCTGAAGAGGCTGGCTTTAATTTCTGGTTAGAACCTCTTCTTTTGGACTCTCCCACCCGAGGAAGTAGTTTTACGCATCTACAGACACAGCCAACTCCTTTAACCATTTTAAACCCTCCCATGACATCAGCTTTCGGCTTGTATACTCAAGGGAATATTAGCCTAGTCTGAGTGGCCTGTGCATGTAATTTAACCCTTTTAGCACCAGTATCACTGGTGAATCTGCATAGCCCACCCCAAGGCTAATGTATCCACCTTAAGGCATTGTGCCAAGAACTGAACACCATTTCTCCAGATGTGGTGTAACTAGAGTTTTCTCCCAAATATTGTAACTTCAGCTCTGAGAACGTCTTTTCAAAACTCAAAGGGCCCAAGCTACAGAATCGTCCTTGTACAGCAGGTTCCTTTCCCTAAGCAGGACATTTTGAGAAAGGATGAGAGAAAGATCGCTGCACGGAAGAACTCATGTTGGCTGGGGTTTAAATACTGCTTTGATGGGTCATTTGCAACCTTTATTCTGTCAATCCTGAGGCATGATGGTTCTGATGTGACTGCACTGAAATACCAGCGGAGAGTCTTTCTCTGTCTTGGTGGAATTCCCCTTTGTTTCCCAATGACTTGTTCAACAAAGGTGTGCACTGAGGCACCATTTCGCAGTCACTCAGCCCAGCTATTTCACCGCAAGCTCCCGAATGCGGGTGCAATTCCTCATGTATCTCGCTGCGGGAAATACTTGAGCAGATGCCACACATTCATGGGCTGGTTAATGGTCCGGAATGGCAGTGCCGTGGAATCCCAGATTCCTGTGCCTTTGTGCAACACAACACAGTCCAGCTTTTCGATGTCTCTGACTAATTCCAATCATTGAGAGAGGAGGTGATACAACAGGGGCAGTAGATCAGAATAACGTAAGCTATTGGCCTTCATAATTAACACTCTAGGAGCACTTTAGTCCGCACATCTTTAACAAAACAAAAACACTGGTTTGTAAACCCACCCCACCCATCCCCATAACCCACCCTGAGAAGACCAAGTAGGCATTGTTTCAAAAAGTGAACATGCCTTGTTTAAACAGGAAAGCCTCTATCTTGTTGTGAATCTGTGTCCTGGTGCTAATCCTCAGCTGACCTCCCGGTTGGGTGTCCCTGAAGGTAATAGCCAGCTGCAGAGGGGTTTTGATGAATGCCCATACTGGGTTGCAGTCTGTCTGAGGGCACTGTGCTCCCATTGGGATGGTCGCAACCAAATGCCAGCTCTCCACTGTCCAAATGGCAGCTGCTGTCCACCTAGGAACACGGTGAGAGAAGGCAGAAAGACAAGAGATTAGGTTTACCGTGAATTACGGATACGAGCTTACAATTGGAGCAACCCAGGAGGTGCCAGGCTCCACAGGAAGGCTGTTCTCGGAGCTGGAAGTGGGCTTCTCATTCTCTTGTAAATGCTGTATTCAGCCTCCCACCTCCGAGAGAGCCACACCCTGTCATTCAACTGCTGGCACCTTCCTGTTGTCACCTTTGTGGCCAATCTTCATATGCTGTGGGGTAGATAAGAAATCTATTCAGTGATTGGCACCATCAAGAAGGCCAATCCCCACCTTACCTGAAACAAGAACAGAAGTTGCTGGAAAGACTCAGCAGGTCTGGCAGCATTAGTGGAGAGAAAGCAGAGTTAACATTTCACATTCCGTGACCCTTCCTCACAGCTGACAGTAGAATCAATCATCATAGAATCCCGAGTGTGGAAACATGCTATTAGGTCCAACAAGTTCACACGAAACCTCCAATGTGCATCTCACCCAGACCCATTCCCTACCCTATTGATCTATATTTAGCCATGATCAACACACCTAGCCTACACATCCCCGAGCACCATGGGCAATTTAGCAAGGCCAATTCTCTTAACATGCACATCTTTGGATTGTCAGGGGAAACTGGAGCACCCAGATGAAACCCACACAGACACAGGGAGAATGTGCAAACACCACACAGTCGCCCGAGGCTGGAACCGAACCTGGGTCCTGGAGCCGTGAGGCAACAGTGCTAACCACTGAGCCACCGAAACACAGGCAAGTGGGACTAGTTAAGATTGGAAAACTTGGTCAGCATGGACAAGTTGGACGCTAAGGGTCTGTTTTCATGCTGTAGTCCTCCATATGCAGGACCTTGATGAGACTGTATCTAGAGTATTGCACTAAATTTTGGTCTCTTTATCTGTAGAAAAATATAGCTGATTTAAAGGAAGGGCAACCACGCTTCACGAGAATGATTCCGGGGATAAGGATTTTATTTCTGATGACAGACAGAGTAAATCTGGCCTATACTCCCTAATGTTTCAGAAGATCAAGAAATGATCTAACAGAAACATGTGAAATCCTTCAGCAGCCTGACAGGGATGGATGCCGAGAGGATCTTTTCCATTGGCTGGGGGACCTAGAAGATAAGAGCATAGTTTCAGGACACGCACATTAGTCATTTGAGTTGATGAGTGATCCCTTCACTCAGAGAACTGTGAATCTTTTGAAATCAATAGTGCTTGACAGATTCTTAGGCACTAAGGGAATCCAGTGATCTGGGTATGAAGATGGTGTTCTGGCAAAAGAGGAGCTTTAATACTGTAAGACACAGGAGCAGAAATTGGACCATTCGGCCCATTGAGTCTGTTCTGCCATTCATCCACAACATTACTGTATGCCAAAGCAGGCTTTTGTGGGGCTGAATGGGCTCCAGGAAGTCCTATTTCATACCTTTTGTTTCTTTGTTTAGCTTTACTTGCTAGACACAAATTTCTGATCTTAGCCACAAGTAGACAAGTAAGCACAGTTAGCTTTGTTCCTCAACGGAGTTTGTCTGGGGATTTAGTAATGGAAAATTAGGGCCCTGAAGATGAATTGAGCAGATATTTTGCCTCCATCTTCACTGTAGATACCAATAACATCCCTGAAACAATCATGAGTCTGAAGGCGAAAGAAAGACAGGAACTTAAAGCAGTTGGAATCACCAGGAAGAAAGGGGACTGACAGAATTATTAAAACTGAGAAAATAACAAGTCCCCATATCCTGATGGACTTCAACCACAGGTTTTTAAAAGTAGCTGCTCAGACTGCAGATGCATTCATTTGCATTTTCCAAAGTTCGCTCAATTCCGAAAAGGTTCTGCCAGATTGGAAAACTGGGAATGTGACTTTTCTATTCAACAAAGGAATGCATAAAAACACAGGACAATGCCTGTCGTTGGAAAAATGCCATGATCTATTAATAAGGAGTTTATAGGAGGACATTTAGAAAAGCTTAATGCAATCAGGCAGAGTCACCGTGACTTTCTGTAAGGGAAATCAAGTTTGATTAATTGATTGGAGGTCTTTGCAGAAGTAACAAGATAGATAAAGGGGAATTGTTGCATGCACTGTACTAACATTTCCTGCAGTTAGATTTCCAGAAGGCATTTGACTAAGTGCCACATCAAAGATTACAAAGCAAAATATGAGCTGATTTTGTGCGTGTCGGGGTTGGGGGAGGTCGGTGTGGAACTGTAGGTAATACATTAACATTGGTCGAGGATGGACAGAGACTAATCGGAAGCAGAGACAGAAAGCGGTTGTTTTTGAGTTGATGATGCCACAGGAACCAGCATCAGGGCCACAACAGCTTACATTTACTATCAATTATTGGATGAAAGGACTGAACACACGGTTGCAATGTTTGTGGTTAATATATAGAGATTGGTTGGAAAATAAGTTGTGAAGATGATATAAACATTCTGGTACGTGAATCACAAAAGGTACAGCGATTCTGGTACCTTTTGAATGGTTGGCGAGGCAAGTGGAATGCTGTCTTTTGTGATGGAGGAATGTAAATTCACACCAAAGTGTTTTGCTACAGTTGTACAGAGCATTGGTGAGGCCACATCTGCAGCACCGTGTCCAGTTTTGGTCACCTTATTTAAGGAAGGATATAAATGCAGTAGAGGCAGTTTGGAGAAAGTTCACTTGACTGATACTGGAATAGAGAACTCATCTTATGAGGGAATGTTAAACGAGCTGGGTTGGATCCATTGGGGATTTGAAGAACAGAAAATAGTACTGCACAGGAAGCCCACTCAGCCTGCATCATCACAGGATGCCTTTCTAAATTAACCCTCCCCCTCCCCCCCCCCCCCCCCCCCCCCCAACGTCACTATATGGTTTATGTACCTTTATTCCCTGTCTATTCATGTGTCTGTCAAGTTACTTCTAACAGGAGATGATCTTATTGAAAGGTATAAGATCCCGATGGGACTTGATAGGGTGGATGTCGAAGAGATATTTCCCTTTGTGGGAGAGACTCAAACACTGTTTATAAATCAGACTCTCCCATTTAAGATTGCGATCAGGATGATCTTTTTAACTCGGAGGGTTGAGTGTCTTTGGAACCCTTTCCCAAAGCACAAGGGATACCGATTCAGAAGTCTGGATGGATTTATAATTATGTTTAACTGACTTGCTGGAGTTTTGACGTGATATGTGAGGATTTCCAGAAGGCATTTGAATCAGTGCCTGACAATAGACTTGTGAAGAAGGTTGGAGCTCCTGGGATAAAAGCAACAGGGTGATGTGGATACAAAATTGGCTGAGTGATAGAAGACAGAGCTGAATGGTCAATGGATATTTTCAGTCTGGGAGAAGATTTATTAGTGGAGATCCCCAGGAGCCCATAGTGGGATTCTTGCTTCTCTGATTTGTCTGCAGGGGACAATTTTCAAGTCTGCAAATGAGACAAAACTTGGAAGGGTTGTAAATTGTGAGATGGACAGTCTGGATCTCCACAAAGCAAGTGTTAGCTGAGAAAAAAACATCAACATACAGTGAGTTGTCAGGGCTTGGACTGCACTGCCGGGAATGGTGGTACAGGGCAGGTTCAATCGAGGCGTTCAAGAGAGTACTGAATAGTTATTTGAATAGCGATGGCATGCAGAGCTAGGAGGAAAAGGCAAGAGATAGACACTTTGGGCTGAGTGGCATCCTTCTGCATTGTAATAATTCTGCCATTCTGTGAACATATTTAAAGTCGAGTCAGACAGATTCTTGACCAACAAGGGAGTCGGAGGGGATTGGATGCAGCAAAATGGTGTTGAGGCTGCAATCCAATCAGCTACAATCTTCTTGAGCGGTGAAGCAGGCTCATGGGCTAAACACTGAGTGATTTCTCCCAAATGCCACAAGTGTATGAGCAACCTTGAGCAGTCCGCTTATCTGCTCTCTAGTTAACTCTAGCCGACTAACCCTCTGATCTATCTGTATTCTAGTCCCATGTGGAACATGGACCCATGTGTCATCTCACCCCGTACCTCCCCCGACTAGAGGCAGCATAGAACATAGAACACGGTGGCACAGTGGTTAGCACTGCTGCCTCACAGCGCCAGAGACCCGGGTTCAATTCCTGCCTCAGGCGACTCTCTGTGTGGAGTTTGCACATTCTCCCCGTGTCTGCGTGGGTTTCCTCCGGGTGCTCCGGTTTCCTCTCACAGTCTAAAGATGTGCAGGTCAGGTGAATTGGCCATGCTAAATTGCCCGTCGTGTTAGGTGAAGGGGTATATGTAGGGTTATGGGTGGGTTGCGCTTCGGCGGGTCGGTGTGGACTTGTTGGGCCGAAGGGCCTGTTTCCACACTATAAGTAATCTAATCTAATCTAATTACAGTGCAGTACAGACCCTTCGGCCCCCGATGTTGCGCCGCCCTGTCACACTAATCTGAAGTCCATCCCACCTACACTATTCCATGTACATCCATATGCCTGTCCAACGACGACTTAAATGCACTTAAACTTGGCGAATCTACTACCGTTGAAGGCAAAGCATTCCATTCCCTTACTACTCTCCGACATCTGTCTTATACCTATCTGCCCTCACTTTAAAGTTGTGTCCCCTCGTGTTTGCCGTCCCCATACTTGGAAAAAGGCTCTCCCTGTCCACCCTAACGCTCTGATTATCTTGTATGTCTTATTAAGTCACCTCTCAACCTTCTTCTCTCTAATGAGAACTGCCTCAAGGTCCTCAGCCTTTCCTCATAAGACATTCCTTCCATACCAGACAACATCCTAGTAAATCTCCTCTGCACCCTTTCCAAAGCTTTCACATCCTTCTTATAATGCAGTGACCAGAACTGTACACAATACTCCAAGTCTGGCTGTACCAGAGATTTGTACAGCTGCAGCATAACCTCCTGGTTCCGGAACTCAATCCCCCTATTAATAAAGGCCAAAACACTGTATGCCTTCTTAACAACCCTGTCAATCTGGGTGGCAACTTTCAGGGATCTGTGTACATGGACACCGAGATCTCTCTGCTCATCTGCACTCCCAAGAATCTTACCATTAGCCCAGTACTATGCATTTCGATTACTCCATCCAAAGTGTATCACCTCACACTTGTCCACATTAAACTCCATTTGCCACCTCTCAGCCAAGCTCTGCATCCTATCTATGTCTCTCTGCAACCTACTACATCCTTCATCACTATCGACAACCCCACCGACCTTAGTGTCATCTGCAAATTTACTAACCCACCCTAAGCCCCCATCCAGGTCATTTATAAAAATGACGAAGAGCAGTGGACCCAACACCGACCCTTGCGGTACACCGCTAGTAACTGGACACCAAGATGAACATGTTCTATCAACTACAACCCTCTGTTTTCTTTCAGCAACCAATTACTGATCCAAACTGCTATGTCTCCCACAATCTCATTCCTCCGCATTTTGTATAATAGCCTACTGTGGGGAACCTTATCGAAACCCTTGCTGAAATCCATATACACCATATCAACTGGTTTACTCTCATCTACCTGTTTGGTCACTTTGTCAAAAAACTCGATAAGATTCGTTAGGCACGACCTACCCTTCACAAAACCGTGCTGACTGTCCCTGATCAGATTATTCTTTTCTAGATGGTTATAAATCCTA
Organism: Chiloscyllium punctatum; assembly: GCF_047496795.1. Classification (NCBI taxonomy): domain Eukaryota; kingdom Metazoa; phylum Chordata; class Chondrichthyes; order Orectolobiformes; family Hemiscylliidae; genus Chiloscyllium; species Chiloscyllium punctatum. The sequence continues at coordinate 4,885,997 of NC_092748.1, forward strand.
TCTTTTATAACCTTTTCCAACACTTTACCAACAACTGAAGTGAGACTCACTGGTCTGTAATTACCAGGGTTGTCTCTACTAGCCTTTGTGAACAAGGGAACCACATTTGCTATCCTCCAGTCCTCAGGCACTATTCCCGTAGACAATGATGATTTGAAGATCATTGGCAAAGGCTCGGCAATCTCTTCCCTTGCTTCCCAGAGGATCCTAGGATAGATCCCATCCGGCCCAGGGGACTTGTCTATTTTCACACTCTGCAGTATTTCTTCCTTGTGAACCTCAATCTCTTCTAGTCTAGATGCAAGTATCTCTGTATCTTCCTTGCCAACATTTTCCTTTTCTATAATGAACACTGTCGAAAAATATTTATTTAGTGCTTCCCCATCTCCTCTGACTCCACACACAACTTCCCACTATTATCTTTGATTGGCCCTAATTTAACTCTCGTCATTCTTTTATTCCTGACATACCTATGGAAAGCCTTAGGGTTAACCCTGATCCTATCCTCCAACAACTTCTCATGTCTACTCCTGGCTCTTCTGAGCTCTCTTTTTAGGTCTTCCCTGACTTCCTTGTAACCCTCAAGCGCCCTGAGTTTTCACATTTTGTCCTAACATAAGCCTTCTTCTTCTTGACCAGGGATTCCACTCTCTTTGTAAACCACGGCTCACACGTTCTATATCTTCCTCCCTGCCTGACAGATACATACTTATCTCGGACACACAGGAGCTTTTCCTTGAATAAGCTCCACATTTTTAATGTGCTCATCCCCTGCAGTTTCCTTCCCCATTCTACGCTTCCTAAATCTTTCCTAATTGCATTGTAATTTCCCTTCCCCCAGCTGTAACTCTTGCTCGGTGGAGTACACCTATCCCTTTCCATCACGAACGCAAGCCTGACAGAATTGTGATCACTGTCTCCAAAGTGCATCATGTTCCTTTTCAAACAGACTTATGTCAATAGGATTGCAAACCAAGTACAGGTTACCTTGTGGGAATTGTCCTGAGGTCCAGAAGCTGAGAAACATCCGTAAGGATCCACTGTGAGTGTGTGTTGCTCTGGACACAGGTCCACGAATGGGTTGCTGGAAGGATTTAGTGGCTGATACTGGCAGAGAGGTATCTCCTGAGCCTGCTGCTTCTCTGGGAAAGTACTATATGTGGAAGATGTGGCAAGGAAGCTATGGTAATGGCCATCGTCGCCTGTTCCGTCATTCATCGTGAACTCCATACAAGGTGCCCCAGTCACGTGGGAATCTGTGCAGGTAGTGATCCCACTTGGACACGTGGACAGAAGCTGCTGATAGGAAGTCAGGCCCTGACCGTAACCAAGGAGATGGTCCGGTTGGTCCTCCACCGGTTGATCAACTGCTGACTGGCGATGGTAATCCAACAACTGGGTGTTAGCCGGGCTACGGGAGAGCATGCTGTCGGCCAAGGGCAGCTGTTGGTGGGGTTTTGGTTTAAACGGGCAGTACGTGTGCAGATGCCCCTTCAGCTGCTGATGGCTGGGTCCCTCCTGGCTCACCTGAGGCTGCCCGTCACTGTTTGGGAAACACTGAGCCAAGGCCTGGTCGCTCTGGTGGGTCAGCGGCAGGAGGCCTTGTTGCTGCATTATCGGGGGTTTATTGGATTGGAGGGAGTGCTGTTGTTGATGGAAATGCTGGGGGGGATACGGGGCCTCATCGCCAAGGGCTTTGCGGGAATATGTCAAAGGGCTTGCAGGCGCAGCCTGGGAAAACCCGGGAGTCGGGAATGGTCGCTGGGCTCCAGGCAGCTCCTGGTCGTTCTTACTCACAATCGAGTTGTGGACGTAGGACAGAATTTCCCCGTTGGTCCAGGCATCGCTCAGCGGCGGGATGTGTCCCGGATCCGTGTCCAACGTCACCGTCCTCTCGTCAAACAGGAGGAGCTGCAGCTCGTCTGCACCGAGCCCGAGGTTTGCCAGTGCATTGAACAACTCACTGTTCAGACAACCGTCCTCACCAGGCGGCTCGAGGAAGTCCAACGTGGACAGTCGGGGGTCGAGGTGCCCGGCGTTAACCCCCTGCTGACTCACCTCACTGGCGTCACCCGCAAGCCACTGCCAGTCACCTCCAGCTGTGCCGTTGGGCTCGCTGCCCTGGGGGTGCCTGGGATCTGGCGCAGGGTGGCAGACGTACACGGACTCGTCCTGGCACATCATGACACCCAGAAGGGAGCTGGGGTCCACGTTCCTCTGCCCCTTCTTCGCCCTGCCAGTGGAGTCCCTCCTGCCCCTGCCGCCTCTCCCTTTGGCAACCCCAGGGTCAGAGGGCACACCGGGAATGGAGCAGGCAGCCTGGTAGAGCAGTGCCTCTCCCGTGGCGAAGGTGAACGGTAGATGGAGGGAGCGTTTCCGGAGCTCTTCCCCTCCTTCTTCATCTCTGCAGAGTGAGACCAAAATCAGTCAATTTGCCGTTGTGGATAAATATCACAGTGGCACTACCCCCCCCCCCCTCCACCTCCCACCCCCCAACCCCACCCCCACCTCCCCAACTGCCCCGGGGCTTCAGGTGGAGGAATTGGTTTCATATTTCTCTCAGGGCATCGTGGTGCATGTGGAATTCTCTTGCCCAGAAAACTGGGGCAACATGGAGGCTGGGCCGTGGGGTACCGTTAAGGTGAGTTAGAGAGGTTCTTGATTTTTAACAGGGCACTCAAAGGGTGTCGGGGTAAGTGGAGTTGATCTTTCAAATGGTGGAGGGGTGCAAAGGCCTTCTCCTGATGTTTGTGCTTGGCCATATTTGGAAAACAACAAGGCAAGAGCTCCAGCTAGATAAACACGGTAACCCGGGGATTATTGCAAGTCACTTCAGTGCCCCTGACAGGGTGGGGCGAGATCATCAGCTGAGATAGTCCATCCAGCTCGATCCATTCCCCACACCCCACCTCAGGAGAGCTCATCTGTGCTCCTTCCAGGGCTGGTACAATGACAACATTGAAAAGGCATCTGGACAGGTTCATGATTAGAAATGGTTTAGCTGGATACGGTACTAGATTAGTTTAGGATGTCTGGTCGGCATGGACGAGTTGGACCGAAGGGTCTCTCTCCTTGCTGTACATCGCTCTCACTGTAATGGCTTGTTGTCTGTGTTTCCGTGAGGAAAGAAGTTACCATTTGTAAAGACGCTGAGCATGTCCTCAGCTGATAACCTAGAGTCAGTTCAGCTTTGCTGTTTCAGGGCAAGGTTCTACCTGATCCTCTGACCCTCTTTCCAGGAATTCCTCGCTATTTTTGGGACAGATTTCCACCCTCATGAGGGATCCCACCATTGTAAAGGAGGGAATTCTAACCTGATCAGTAGAGGCAGCATGGGACAGATGATAGACGTCCAGAGATAGCAGCCTTTCAGCAGCTGTGTGTGTGGGGTTGACTGCATGTTGCAAACCCCTCCCCGCCCCTCCCCCCCCTCCCCTCCCCCCCCCTCCCCCGCTCTTCCATTAGGGGAACAATGTAGATAAATCCACTGGGGAATCTGGACCTTCGAACTTCCCCACGCTGACCCGGCATATGGGATAGCAACGAGCAACGGCAAAAAGACTGGGGAGGGGTGGTGGCGGAGTTGCATTTTGTGTAAAGAGCTAGGAACTGTATGTGTTGTCAGTGTTCCGTGGGGCCAGATTCATGACTGCACTGGAGTGTCAGTTTCTGTGTCGCACAACACCAGCCGAAGTCATCTAGCCAGCCCACATGGCAAGTTACAATGGAACTAAGGGCTCTCATCTCGCCACACCTAGAAGTGTGATTATTTCAAATCTTTCATGAGCCAAGACCCATGACCTCCCTCACTCAGGGAGACTGGAACATGGAGGAGAAATCCCTCCCTCAGCCTGCAAACAAAATAAAAACTGAAATCTTCCATCCGGCACAGATTTCAATAAAAGCTTCCGGAAGGCTTTATAATCCAGGGCCCCTCAGTCTCCAAGACACTGGGTGTTTTCACAGCTTTAATCAACCCCTTAGGCCATCGACTCGCAAAGGATTTGAACATGGGCAGTGCGCTCACTGCTCAACATTAAAAGTAGGAGGGATCATGTCATTTCAAAACTAGAGAAGGAGAGTACAATGCTGAAAACAAACAGCACCAAAGGAAGGGTGACAGAGGTGGATTGAACAACCTTACAGTCAGATCACTCACACCAGGGGCCTCTGCGTCGCGATGATATAATCCGGTCTCCCATTTTTGTACACCAGCCTCGCATTTGCTTGAACCCAGGCCCATCGGTTGTCCTTAGTGAGCAGTCGGAAGACAGTCAGGCCACTCTCTCCTGTTTTAATCACTGAAACCCAAACAGAAGCGAGTGTGAGCTCAGCCATTCTAGCCAAATGACCCCAAATCGGCAGGATACCGTGATAATAACTCCTCACCATTCAGGCCTGCAAGGTCATGATTTAATCCTTGCTGCATTCAGATTCCTGGACAAGGCACTCATCGCTCACATGCTACTGCCCCTAGATTCAGAGGAGTCAGGGAACGGTCAATAAAACAGGCTAAGTTCAGAAATACACCCAACCACAAATGGAGAATGTGTCAATGATGGACTGGACTGGAGTGGCTATGGCAGTCCTACAATTTTGAGTGATGCCATTGGCTGCAAAATCTCCCTTTGATACTAATTTCGCATCAGAGAGCGGCAGGGGCTGGGCGCAAGTGAAGGCAGAGTGCAAAGCCGATCGGGAAGGTAAGTGATTGTTATTAGAGTGGGTGTGTTCTAGGCCCCAGGTCCTACAAAGTAGGGCCTCCCTCCTCTAACCTAAATTAAAAGTCCACAGATTGAAGAGTGAGGCTTTAGCTCAGGAGTCTTCGACAAGGAGGTTGAGTGAAGTGATTACGCCACAGTTGAAGAGGGTGAAGACATGACTGCCAAGCTGGTTCAGTGTGCTACGTGCTTGATGTGGGAGGTCAAAGACTCTGCTGTGTCTGGCTCATATATGTGTGGAAAGTGTGTGCACGTTCAGCTACTGACAGAGCATATTGCAGCACTGATGAAAGAACTCGAGGACCTTAGACTCATCCGAGAGAACGAGATCTTTCTGGACAAGATCTTCAGCGAGGTTATTACACCGACCATACCAGAAGAGAGCAGAAGGGAGCAGACGATGAGGAAGGCAGAGAGGAGACAGGTGCAAGAGACCGTGGGAGAAGTACCTGTCAGGAACAAGTTGAATCTTTTGGAAACAGTAGAGACAGATGACACTGCCAGTCTGTGAGGCGGCCAGGTCTGTCAATCAAAAGTTGGCGTAGAGACAGAGCGGAAGGGTCGGATATCGCACAGAGCCGTGGTAATAGGGAACTCCATAGTGAGAGGAACTGACCGGGGTTTTTGTGGCAGCAGACAGGACTTAAGGATGGTGTGTTGCCTTCCTGTTGCCAGGGTTAAAGACATCACAGACAGAGTGCAGGAAATCCTCAAGGACGAGGGTGAAGAGCCAGAGGTGGTGGTACATGTCGGCACAAATGATGTCGGGAAGAAGAGGAGCAACAAACTACAGCGGGACTTCGGAGAACTAGGAAGAAGGTTGAAAAGCAGGACGTCCAGGGTGGTTATCTCCAGTTTGCTTCCAGTTCCTCGGGCTGGTGAGGCCAGAAACAGGGAGATAATGGACTTGAACGTGTGATTGGGAAAATGGTGCAGAAAGCAAGGATTTAAATTCTTGGATCACTGGGGTATGTTTTGTAAGCATAAATTCTACAAAAGAGACGGTTTGCACCTTAATAGGTTAGGGACCAGCATTCTGGTAGGCAGGTTTGCTACTGCAACACAGCTACGTTTAAACTAAGTAGCGGGAGGCAAACTGGATGTTTAAGAAGGAAATTGAAGGGAAAGTTAGAACAAGGGAAGTCAAGAAAGACAACTGTATCATTGAGGCAGAAAACTCATAAAGGGATCATACTGTAAGGTTGAGTGAAATAGGAGTTGATGGGAAGGGTGAGGGCAGTAACAAATTAAAAATACTGTACATGAATGCACAAAGCATTAGAAATAAGATGGATGAGCTTGAGGCTCTTTTGGAAATTGGCAGATACGATATTGTGGGGATAACTGAGACGTTGCTTCAAGTTGACAGGGCCTGGGAAATGAATATTCAAGGCTACACATGCTATCGTAAGGACAGACTGAGGGGCAGAGGGGGTGGGGTGGCCCTGTTGGTAAGGGATGATATTCAGTCCCTTGCGCGGGGGGACCTAGAATCAGGAGATGTAGAGTCAGTGTGGATAGAGCTGAGAAATACTAAGGGTAAAAAGACCCTCTTGGGAGTTATCTACAGGCCCCCAAACAGTAGTCTGGAAGTCGGATGTAAGTTAAATCAGAAGCTGAAATTGGCCTGTCGCAAAGATGTTACTACAGTTGTTATGGGGGATTTCAACATGCAGGTAGACTGGGAGAATCAGGATGGTATTGGACCTCAAGAAAGAGACTTTCTGGAGTGCCTCCGAGATGGATTCTTAGAACAGCTGGTGCTGGAGCCGAGCAGGGAGAAGGCAATTCTGGATCTGGTATTGTGTAACGAACCAGAATTGATCAGGGACCTCAAAGTGAAGGAGCCATTGGGAAGTAGTGACCATAATACAATAAGCTTCAATCTGCAATTTGAGAGGGAGAGGGTACAATCAGAAGTGAGAATTTTTCTGTTGAATAAAGGGAACTATGGAGCTATGAGGGAGGAGCTGGCCAAAGTTCAATGGTGCAATACCTTAGCAGGGATGACAGTGGAGGAACAATGGCGGATATTTCTGTGTATAATGCAGAAATTTCAGGATCAGTTCATTCCAAAAAGGAAGCAAGATCCTAGGAGGAAGCATGGGTGGCCGTGGCTGACGAGGGAAGTTAAGAAACATATAAAGTTAAAAGAGAAAAAGTATAACATAGCAAAGATTAGTGGGAAAACGGAGGACTGGGAAGCTTTTAAAGAACAACAGAGGATTACTAAGAAGGAAATATGCAGAGAAAAAATGAGGTACGAAGGTAAACTGGCCAATAATATAAAGGAGGATAGTAAAAGTTTTTTTAGGTATGCGAAAGGCAAAAAAATGGTTAGGACTAAAATTGGGTCCTTGAAGACAGAAACAGGGGAATATATTACGGGGTACAAAGAAATGGCAGAAGAATTGAATTGGTACTTCAGATCTGTGTTCACTGGGGAAGACACAAGCAATCTCCCTGAGGTAATAGTGGCTGAAGGACCTGAACTGAAGGGAATTTATATTTGCCAGGAATTGGTCTGAAGGTTGCTAAGTCCCCGGGGCTTGATGATCTACATCCCAGGGTACTGAAGGAGGTGGCTCTAGAAATCGTGGATGCATTGGTGATTATTTTCCAGAGTTCGATAGATTCGGGATCAGTTCTTGCAGATTGGAGGGTGGCTAATGTTATACCACTTTTCAAGAAAGGTGGGAGAGAGAAAGCAGGAAATTATAGACCAGTTAGTCTGACCTCAGTGGTGGGAAAGATGCTGGAGTCTATTATAAAGGATGAAATTACGACACATCTGGATAGTAGTAACAGAATAGGTCAGAGTCAGCATGGATTTATGAAGGGGAAATCATGCTTGACTGATCTTCTGGAATTCTTTGAGGATGTAACTCTGAAGATGGACGAGGAAGATCCAGTAGATGTAGTGTACCTGGACTTTCAGAAAGCTTTTGATAAAGTCCCACATAGGAGGTTAGTGAGCAAAATTAGGGCGCATGGTATTGGGGCAAAGTACTAACTTGGATTGAAAGTTGGTTGGCTCTGATAGGAAACAAAGAGTAGTGATAAACGGCTCCATTTTGGAATGGCAGGCAGTGACCAGTGGGGTACCACAGGGATCAGTACTGGGACCGCAGCTTTTTACAATATATATTAATGATATAGAAGATGGTATTAGCAATAACATTAGCAAATTTGCTGATGATACTAAGCTGGGTGGCAGGGTGAAATGTGATGAGGATGTTAGGAGATTACAGGGTGACCTGGACAAGTTAGGTGAGTGGTCAGAAGCATGGCAGATGCAGTTTAATGTGGATAAATGTATGGTTATCCACTTTGGTGGCAAGAACAGGAAGGCAGATTACTACCTAAATGGAATCAATTTAGGTAAAGGGGCAGTACAGAGAGACCTGGGTGTTCTTGTACACCAGTCAATGAAGGTAAGCATGCAGGTACATGCAGCAGGTAGTGAAGAAGGCTAATAGCATGCTGGCCTTCATAACAAGAGGAATTGAGTATCGAAGCAAAGAAGTTCTTCTGCAGCTGTACAGGGCCCTGGTGAGACCACACCTGGAGTACTGTGTGCAGTTCTGGTCTCCAAATTTGAGGAAAGACATTCTGGCTATTGAGGGAGTACAGCATAGGTTCACAAGGTCAATTCCTGGAATGGCGGGATTACCTTACACTGAAAGACTGGAGCGACTGGGCTTGTATACCCTTGAGTTTAGAAGACTTAGAGGGGATCTGATTGAGACATATAAGATTATTAAAGGATTGGACACTCTGGAGGCAGGAAACATGTTTCCGCTGATGGGTGAGTGCCGAAGCAGAGGACACAGCTTAAAAATACAGGGTAGACCATTTAGGACAGAGATGAGGAGAAACTTCTTCACCTAGAGAGTGGTGGCTGTGTGGAATGCTCTGCCCCAGAGGGCAGTGGAGGCCCAGTCTCTGGATTCATTTAAGAAAGAGTTGGATAGAGCTCTCAAGGATAGTGGAATCAAGGGTTATGGAGATAAGGCAGGAACAGGATACTGATTAAGGATGATCAGCCCTGATCATATTGAATGGTGGTGCAAGCTTGAAGGGCAGAATGGCCTACTCCTGCACCTATTGTCTATTGTCTAATTTCTAATCAACTAATATCTAAATATTCCAAACATCTGAATAGAAGGCTGATCATTCTTACTAACTTACTAACCATGCCTCTATATTGTCATCCAAACAATTTATATAAATGATGAACAAAAGAGGACCCAGAACTAATCCCTGTGGAAAACCGCTGGTCACAGGTGCCCAGTCCAAAAAGCAACTCTCCACCATAACTCGCTGTCTCCTGCCGTTAAGCCAATTATGTATCCAATTGGCAAGCTCATTCTGAATCCAATGTAACCTAACGTTACTAATTAGTCTACCATGCAAAATCTTGTTGAAGGCTTTACTGACATCCAAATAAACATTTACTGCACTGCTATCACCAATCTTTTTCATAACTTCCTCAAAACACTCAATCAGGGTAAACTCAATGGGCCAAAGGGCCTTTTCTGCACTGTATGAATCAATGAATCAAAATTTGATATGATTGGATATTTTCCTCAAGGGCGCGGGCTTGATGAAACTCAGACTAATCAATTTGGCAACTTTGTGATCTGAATAAGACTAGGAAGCGATGTTAGAGAAAATGCTATATTATGCCAAACCAAGGAAGATTGACCATTGATGAATGTCTGCTGTTCACTAAGATAGTGAGGCAAAACTAAATAATAGTGTATCTCTCCTGCCGCTGTTATGGACCAACACTGAGAAGGGATGTTACACTGCGAGGAATGAACTTGCAGTCTGGATTGGAAGCTCACTGAGGACGTAGCTAAGCTTGTGGATAACTAATGTCCAACTCAGAAAGATTGATAGATTTATTATTAACTCTAACGGGGCGAATGCACAGTTACTTGTATTGAGGATATGATACCAGAAGCAGCAGCACTAAGACAGATCTGGTTGAAGTTTTAGAGAAGCATAGCCTTCAATCCCACACCAGTAAACTGCTTCAGACAGTCCATCAGATTCATTTCCTCAAATCCTTCTCCACACAAGGAGACTCAATATGAATATCTCGTTCGAGGAATTCCAAAGTAAAATGGTTGGGACTGACAAAGGGAAAATGCTTCCAGGTGGAGGCTGCTCATCTCTCTCCCACAGAGCAGGTTCAGGCACAAACCATCTGCTGCAGCCAGAGGAGCCCAGCTGAGTTAGAGCTGTCCTTCTAGATATGCAGTGCAAGGCAGAAAATTCCAATTACAATCATAGGATCCCTACAGTGTGGAAGCAGGCCATTCGGCCCATCAGGCCCGCACCGACCCTCTGAAGAGCATCCTGCCCAGACCCACCTCCTTATCCTATCCCTGTAACTCTGCATTTCCCATGGCTAATCCAGCTAACCTACACATCCCTGAACACTATGGGTAATTTAGCATGGCCGATCCACCTAACCTGCACAATCTTTGGATTGTGGGGGGAAACTGGAGCACCCAGAGGAAACCCTCGCAGTCAAGTGGAGAATACACAAACTCCACACAGACAGTCGTCCGAGGGTGAATCAATGTTGCAGCCTCTCACAGGATGGAGCTAGTCTCTCCAACCAAATTTTCTCATTCTCCAGTCATCAATCTTACAGACTCAGCATGGTTGACAGAGTTAGTGCAGGACCTAGAATAATTTTACATTGCTGAAAAGAGACACATTTCATCACGGCAAATTTGCAAGAATGACAGATTTCAGTAAATTGTTGTAGTTTACACTGCAAGGAAAAAGGGTGAACCAGCACAATGAGTCAGACTCTGGCAATTCAATGATGTGAGAACAGGAAACCACATCATACCACGGCCCATCCGCAGCATTTCAGTGACACTTTGCTGTGAGCAGGAGCTGTGGGCGCAGATAGAAGAATGATTTGTGGAGTGGCAGGGATAGCCTTGTTGTTTCAGCTCAGTGCTGACATTCCGACATATTGCAGTATGCAGCTGGCTTTGCACTCTGCCACTGGGTAATGTCACCCTGGTTTCAGTGTATTCCCACATTGAAAGACTGAGCAGACTTGGGGGCTTTTCACCATAAAAGAAGGGAGCGACTAATACTGAGTTCAAAAATTATGAAGAGGTTTGCGAAAGTCCACATGGAGATATTCAGCAGTGATGATGGGCAGGTGGTGGGGGGGTGGTGTGTGTGGGGGATGTGTAAGTAAGTAACTGGGTAGGTAGGAAGTTAAAACCTAAGGCCCTAAATATGAAATAGTCATTAATAAATCCAAGAAAGAAGAACATTGGGGTGGCTCAGTGGTTAGCACTGCTGCCTCACAGCGCCAGGGACCCAGGTTCAATTCTGCTCTCAGGTGGGTGCGTGTGTGGAGTTTGCACATTCTCCCAGTGTGTGCACGGGTGTCCTCCAGGTGCTCTGGTTTCCTCCCACAATCCAAAGATGCGCAGGTTAGTTGAATTGACCACACTAACTTGCCCACGGTGTCTAGGGGTGTGTAGGTTAGGTAGGATTATAGGGTGGACCTGGGTTGGATGCTCTTCAGAGTGTTGGTGTGGATTTGATGGGTCAAATGGCTTGCTTCCATACTGTAGGGATTCTGGTTTACTTACAGAATAGTGAGTGTGTGAATGCTTCCACCACAGGGAGTGGCTGAGGTGAACAGTATCAGGGCATTTCAGGAGATGTTAGGTAAATACAGGAGAAAGGAGGGATATTCGGATGTTGTGAAATTAGGCAGGAGGATGGAGTCTCATCTTGGCCACAGATGATGTTATGGGCTGGTTGGGGTGAAAACCCAGGCAAAAGTGAGGACTGCAGATGCTGGAAACCAGAGTTTAGATCAGAGTGGTGCTGGAAAAGCACAGCAGGTCAGGCAGCATCCGAGGAGCAGGAAAATCAACGTTTCGGGCAAAAGCGCTTCATCAGGAATAGAGGCAGGAAGCCTCTATTGGGGTGAAAACCAGCCAGAACAGTACATTCTGTCTAATTTCCATCATCTTGCTGGCATTAGCTAAATGGGGCTCGGCAGCAACAGAAAAAATCATCAGAAAGCATTTGGACAGCCAGGGTTAGGAGAGATTTTCTTTGGTTGCTATGTTTTTACACCATCATAAACAGAGCAGCAAGATTACATGTTTTGCCTATTTAAAGGCAAGTTGAAAGCTTAATAATTAAAGTTTCCAGTAAGTTTCCAGGACTCTGACCCCTCCCTTACAGTAGTTCCATGGATAACACGTGTCGGAACCAGAAAGGCTGATATTCTTAACTAGAGCTGGGTGATTTCATAGCTTATTGCTTTAAGAATGCTATATCAGGAAAAACAGAAGTAAGTCAGATCCATTCAGATTACAAAAGAAAAACTGCAATTGGTTCCATAGTGGTAGAATTCAACCTGATATTCTAGCAAAACCTCAAATACAGGCTTATGGAAGTCTGTTCGTTTAATATACACTAAGCACCAAGATTCAAGGCAGTTAGAGAAAGAACAAACAACAAGTTATGAAAACAGAAAAAGTCAAAGATAGTGATTATAAGTAAAAAGTATGATTAGTAGGTTTCAACCTATGATTGAAAATGGCCTCAAACTTAAAATTCTTATCCCTGTTTTCAAATTGCCTCCCTGTACACCCTTCCCTATATCTATAATTTTCTCCAGCCCCACATTCCTCCGAGATACCTACGCTGTAATCCTGGCCTTTTCAGCATCCTCACTTCTCATCACTTGATTACTGGTGGCCGTGCCTTCAGTGTCATGGGCCCCATATGTGGGAATTTGCTCCTGACACCTTCCCATCTTTCCCTCTCTCCCTTGAAGGCAGCACAGTCGCACAGTAGTTAGCCCTGCCGCCTCTCAGCGCCAGGGACATGGGTTCAATTCCAGTCTGTGTGGAGTTTGCACATTCTTCCTGTGTCTGTGCAGCCTTTCTCTGGGTGCTCCGGTTTCCTCCCACAGTATCAAGATGTGCAGGTTCGGTGGATTGGCCATGAGAAATTGCCCATAGTGTCCAGGGATGTGTAGCTGAATGAATTAGCCATGGGAAATGCAGGGATAGGGTCGGTGGGTGAGTCTGAGAGGAATGCTTTTCCAGAGGGTTGGTATGAGCTGAATGGTCTGCTTCCACCCTTAAAACCTACCCCTTCAACCAAGCTTTTGATCAGACGCCCTGATGTCAAGTTGTGTGGCTTTTACAGCTGCACCATAGAAGGTAAACTGTCTGGGTGCATGATGGCCTGGGACAGTAACTGCTCTGCCCAGGACGGTAAGAAACTACAGAAGGTTGTGTGCACAGCCCTGACCATCAAGAAGCCAACCTTCCAACCACGGACTCCATTTACACTTCATGTTGCGGCAGAAAGGCTGCCAACGTGATCAAAACCCCCAGTAATGCTTTCCTAAAGCTTCTTCCGTCAGGCAGAAGATACAGAAGCTTGAACGCACACACCAGCGGGTTCAAAAACAGCTTCTTCCTGACTGTTATTACACTGATGAAGGGACTCTCTAACTTCAAATAATGTTGTTCTTGCCTCGTGCATGTCCCCTGCAGTGTAACCTGTATGCCTCACTCTGTCCAAGACTTTTTCACTCTATGATCGTAAGTCCTTGCTGACTATGACCTGAGTGTATTCTTTGCAAACAAAGCTTTTCACTCTACATGTGACAATAAGTCAAATCAAAGCAAATATTGTTTGATTCCACTCCTGTGAAGCATCCTGGGGTGTTAAAAGTGCCATATGCAAGTTGTTGTTATATACATTGTAGCATTTATGATTGCCTAGGTTCCTAAAGTGGAAGAACTGACACATCCAAAACCACAAATGTGAACAGATGTTAAATCCACCCATTACATCACACCCAGCTGCACATTGAAATGGCTTGGATGAAACCATTACTGGGCCTAATTTCGGTGAAAATATTATTTTCCACTAATTATTTGAAATTGGGGTATGCATTAATTTTGTGCTGTGCAGCTTCTCCACATCTATCTTCCTCGATTATTTCACCTAATGTTGACAAAGGATCCACATGTGAAATGCTAACTCCTTGGTGCCGTGCACACTGACTGCCTGATGGTTCCCAATATTTCCAGTTCCTGCTCCATAATCCACGATACTCAGGCAATCCAGTTTTCCTCACTCAGTCTCAGTTGAAAGTGCTATAGGTATGTCGGCATGTAAATTGGCCTTCTATACCACGAAAACAATCAGCCCAGAAATGAGAGTTGACTTGTATGTCGAGTATAAAAGTCAGCATGTTTAATTGGTGCTCGGCAGTCTGAAATGTCATCAGCATCTGATGCAGAAAGAAGCTTCCGTCCTTTGCTTATCTTTTGCTCCTAAGTTACACTGAGAAATAAACCCTCTCTCTGTTGGGTGATAGGTTGAGTTTGACTTCCAATGTGAGTTGTAGGTTGAAAAAGAGGGCAGTGTGATTTACAAACCCAGTGTAGGCAAAATCATGGCTTCTGAAATCAGAAAATGGGGACATCTTAGCTGACTGTTCTGTGGCTTTTGTTGTGATAAGCAATGACCGATCCTGGGTCACCCTTGTTCACTGCAGCTTACATGACCGTTTTTGTTTCCAATCCTCGAAGAACTGAATGATCAAATTCACCTTCAAAAACATGTCAAAACTGACATCTTGCCTGAAAGCATTGACTCACACCAGGGTACAGTTCAGACGGGGTTTGGGTGTACGCTGGTACCTCCCATGAGTTACTGTTCATATCTAACACTGAAGCAGTTCCCTTGTATTCAACAGTGTGAGGCCTTGTTTGCAAGCAGAAAGCCACATTCATACACTGTAGCAACTGGGATCAGCAATTGGGATCTACAGGACTGTCATATGCCCCAGAGACTTGCTGCTGGAGGGCTGACGATATAGGTGGCACAATTAACCTCTGCCAGTCCACAGTACAGAGCAGGAGCTAGACCTTCATGCAATATCATGTATATGGTTTAGCATGGTAACTACAGAGCAACATCAGATTTCAGATCTTGCCATCAGAGTCATCTCCTCCCAAGTCTTGATCAATTGGGCCAAAGGACTGAGGAATGTCAACAGACTTTAATTTGGATCAATACTAGGTATTGCATTTTGGCAGAACAAAGAAAGGCTGGACTAATACAGTTAATGGTAGAGCTCTGAGCAGTGTTGCTGAACAGAAAGACCTAGGGGTTCAGGTACATAATTCTTTGAAATTTGCGTCACAGGTAGGCAGGGTGCTTAAGAAGGCATTTAGCGCACTTGCCTTCATTGCTCATGCTCAGACTATTGAGAGTTGGGAAGTCATGTTGAGTTTGTACAGGATGTTGGTAAGACCAGTTTTGGTGTACTGTGTCCAATTCTGGTTGCCCTGCTATAAGAAGGAAATTATTAAATTGGAGAGGCCCCATAAAAGATTTCCCAGGATGTTGCCGGGAATGAAAAGTTTAGTTAAAAGGGGAGGCTGGATAGGCTGGGACTTTTATCACTGGAGCATAGGAGGTTAAGAGGGTGACCTTAGAGACGTTTATAAAATCATGACGGGCAAGCTAAGGTGATAGCAAAGGTCATTCCCCATGGTGGGGGAGTTCAAAATTAGGGATCATATTTTAAGGTAAGGGGGGAAAGACTTAAAAGAGACCTGAGGGGCAATTTTTTCACACAGAGAATAATTCGCAAGTGGAATAAACTGCCAAAGGAAGTGGTTGATGCAGGTATAGTTACAACATTTGAAAGACATTTGGATAAGTACACAAAGAGGAACGGTTCAGAGGGATAAGTACCAAATGCAAACAAGTGGGATTACTTTAGGATGGGAAACTTGGACAGCATGGACGAGTTGGACCGAAAGATCTATTTCCATGCTGTATGACTCTATGACTCTGTAAATCAGGTTTTATGGACAGCTGTTTTAACTTTGGCTTAACCATATATCTTAGTTTCAATATTAAGAAAACTTCTGCCATATACAAGTCAGTCTTAAGAAGATTAGGTACACAGTAGAAGAATGTGGAATTTGCTACCAGAGAACAGTTGAGTTGAATAGTATTGACGCGTTATAGATTGATGTGGGAGCAAGAAATAAAAATATAGAATGAGATGGAGTCAGGATGGGGTGGGGGGATGCTTATATGGAACTTAAAGACCAGAATTGGCCATTTATCCTGAACGGTCCTTAAGTTCAGTGTAACTGCAATAAACCTCACCCTAACTATGAAAAAGTCAGATTGTACATTTGTGCCAGATGCATGTCGTTTTATAGAGCAGGCCCACTCACTCCAACCACCGAGTTAAGTCTGGACCAAATTCACTCGGAGGAGATGACAACCTAGTGGTATAATGGCTAGATTGTTAATCCAGAGACCCAGGCAATGTTCTGAGGATCCGGGTTTGAATCCCACCACGGCAGATGGTGGAATGTGAATTCAATAAAAATCTGGAATTAAGAGCTTAACGAAGACCATTAATTCATTTTTGATGTTCTGGAAAAGCCCATCTGGTTCACTGATGTCCTTTAGGGAAGGGAACTGCTGTCCTTACCTGGTCTAGGACTCCAAACCCACAGCAATGTGCTTGACCCTTAACTGCCCTCTGGGTAATTAGGGACTAGGCTGAGCCAGCGACACCCTCATCCTGTAAATGAATAAAAAGGCTTCCTTCCGTCCAGCTTAGGATGGACTTAAAACGCAGGACTCGGGCATCCTGAGGCAGTGATCCCACCACTGGGATGAGGTGCAAGGCTGGGTGTCCAGCAATGACGGCGGGTGGATCTCGGACTGATTGTGAAGGCAACTCAGTTGCCGCAGTCCAGTCAAAGGAAATGGGTGGACTTCCAATTCAAGAGGAAGTGTAGGAGGCCAGCTGGATTGACAGCTCAGCAGACCCTCTCTGAAGAGTGCTTGTATGACCAGAAATCAAAGCAGTTATCAGTGCATCACTGCAGAAGAGAAAACACTCCAGGCCACAAGCCTGTCCCTTGGGCAAACCTGGCTGCAGAGGGAGTATTAAATTCAGGGAGGCAATGATTAGATTACTTACAGTGTGGAAACAGGCCCTTCGGCCCTTCGGCCCAACAAGTCCACACCGACCCGCCGAAGTGCAACCCACCCAGACCCATTCCCCTATATTTACCCCTGCACCTAACACTACGGGTAACTTAGCATGGCCAATTCACCTAACCTACACATTTTTGGATTGTGGGAGGAAACCGGAGCACCCGGAGGAAACCCACGCAGACACGGGGAGAATGTGCAAACTCCACACAGTCAGTCGCCTGAGGCGGGAATTGAACCCAGGTCTCTGGCGCTGTGAGGCAACAGTGCCAACCACTGTGCCACCGTGCCACCCCCAAATGATTCCTCACCCCCTGCCCCCCCCCGATCCCTCCCACCTTCACCCCAGCTCTGCTCCCATGATGCCTGCTTAGTTCATCAGGTTTTGGTTATATCTGGTAGGAGTTGCCAGCTTGGAAAATCCCGGACAGATTTTAATGCGTTGGGGTTTTTAAGTTGGCCTAATTGGCTTTCTGGTTGCTGCCCGGCAATTAACCACCAAAACACTCCACCCCTCCACCACCCCCTCCCCCTCCCTCCCCCCCCCCACCCCCCATCCCACCCCCTCCAATCTGACCTCGATGAAAAATAACCGGAGGCTGAGTCATGCCAGGAGATCGGCAGGCCATCTGGGAACAGGGTCAGCCTTCTCTGCTCCTCCCTCTGTATCCCAACAGAAAGGTGCCTCAATAGACAATGTGCTTGCTCAGGGTCAACATTTGCTGCCCAGGATTTATCTGGAATGCAGGAGAGTAGAGAGAATGTGTGCCAACAAAAGCACACAGCTTCCCGTAAATCCCTGCGGCTGATTTATTCGGCTGGATTGCAAACAGGTTTTCAGGTTAGGGACTGGGTAGTGTGATAGCCAAGTAGATGGAAAGGAATAGAAGCTGAATTTTTCTTTCTTTTCATAAATGGCAGGCTATTGTTTTCATCGTTCTGGGTCTCGGTCTGTCTCGCTGACTATATGCAGCTGTTTTCTATTTAGATTAGATTAGATTAGATTCCCTACAGTATGGAAACAGGCCCTTCGGCCCAACAAGTCCACACCAACCCTCTGAAGAGTAACCCACTCAGACCCATTTCCCCTACCCTATATTTACCCCTGGCTAATGCACCTAACACTATGGGCAATTGAGCATGGCCAATTCACAAAACCTGCACATCTTTGGACTGCGGGGAAGAAACCAGAGCACCCGGAGGAAACCCACGCAGACACAGGGAGAATGTGCAAACCCCACACAGACAGTTGCTCGAGGCTGGAATTTTTTTGCTCATTTTCTGTGGCAGTGTTTAACATCAGTAAACTTTAAATGTTGCCCCCCCACCCCTCCCCAAAAGGACCATCCCCAGATGTCAAGCCTTCACTGAGCTGTGGAGTGGGCTCAATGGCTTCATCCCCAAATCTTCAGCTGAACTATTGACAAAGGGAAGGGAGCAAACAGTAGATTTACTAGCATTCATCCAATTCCACACAGCTTGGCTTTTTGACAGTGACACTGTCCACCTTTGGGATTTAGATTAGAATCCAAATTAAACATGATGGTGCTACAGTCCTTGGGGTCAGGCGCAAATCAACATACTCTTTTCTCTGGCTTGAGTTGACACTAAGGAAAAAACAAGTTAAAATCTTGTTGGGGGGGGGGGGATGGTTTCCAGGGTTGGGGTCCTAAGAGAATGGAATGTTTTGGTCCTGTCTCTCAACCCAGTGGTAGGATCAGAGCCTCAGGATAAAAGTTTAACCTTTTCATGCCCCGTCCCTGGGTTTTAAGTGCGTCCCAAACCAGAAGGGAAGGAGTCAGAAGTCACACGATGCCTGGTTCTAGTCCAACAGGTTTATTTGAAATCACAAGCTTTCAAAGCGCTGCCCCTTCATCAGGTGAAGTCACTGCTGACTCTGTTCATCATCAGCACCTCCACACAGAGGGAAGCAAGCCTCGTTGCCTGATAGCTACGAACAATTTTAAGGTGAAATGAGTTTGGTCCAGTCTTAACACTGTAGCTGGGCCTGCTCTATAAAACGACATAAATGTACAATCTGACTTATTCATAGTTAGGGTGAGGTTTATCCCAGTTACACTGAACTTAAGGACCATTTGGGATAAGTGGCTCATTCTGGTCATAATGTTCCATACAAGCATCACCCTCCTCCGCTGTGTGGCTCTCTCTGGCCAGTGCAGGCACAGGGGACCAAATGACCTCCTTTTGTCCTGCATATTTTGAAAATGGAGGACATTAAACATACAATCTGGGTTGGACATTTAATACAAACCCCATTTGTCTATGGGGTCCATGTAGGAAGTGTTACCCACAGAATGTTGAACATTTCTCAAACATCTACTCCTTCCCATGGACACAAATATAGATTTTATTTTTAACTTCACTGAACATTTCACCAACAGGGTACCAGCAAGTGTATCTTCCTCAGAACTAGGCCTGCGCAGAAGCCAGCAAAGCTGAAAGGACCCCTCTGTGTTTTGATACTAGATATAGAAGCATTACAACACATGGAGAATACAGCACATGTAGTAAAGATGGAGGCAGCAGTGGGATTTATAGGGTACTTACTCCGGACATGATTTTCCGCACAGTGAAGCATATCTGCCGCGTGAATAAACTGGTATCCAGTTCCTCGAGCCCGGAGCTCAGCCTCCGTATATCCAAGAACAATCTTCCCCCTGGCACAGAGAGGAAATGGTTAAGCAATGCAGACAGAAACCTGGGAAGCAGCATGACTCTGCAAAACAACTTTGTCCCCTTTGAGATGTTGGATAGTGAACAACTCTCCCACTGGCGAGAAAACCTCCAACAGAAATTGGCTCAAATCTGCAAGGGGCAAACCCTCAGTTAAGGGGTGGAGGGATTCAATGGAACAAGATGTATCTCAGGTCCCCTGAATGAAATAGTTGGCTTTGAATTTTTCAGCAATCGTAAGTTATAGCGAAGCTGGTTAGTTCAGTTGGCTGAATACATAGTTTGCAACATAGAGTGATGCTGGCAGTGTGCCTTCAATTCCTGCTCCAGGCTACCATGAAGGGTTCTTTCAGATAGGGAGGTGACAGTCTAGTGGTAGTATTGCTGGACTGTTAGACCAGAGACCCAGGTTCAAATCCCTGACAGTGGATGGTGGAGCTTTGATCCAAGTTTTAAAAATCTGGAATTAGAGTCTAATGATGACCATGAATCCATTGTTGATTGTCAGGAAAAACCCATCTGGCTTACTAATGTCTTTAGGGAAGGAAATTCTGCTGTCCTTACCTGGTCTGTCCTACGTGTGACTCCAGACTCACAGATATGTGTTTGCCTCTTAACTGCTCTCTTGGAAATTAGGGATGGGCAATAAATGCTGGCCCAGCCAGTGATGCCCTGATTCCATAAATGAATAAGAAAGACCCTTGCTTCCCAACCCCTTCCCTCGCCTGAGGTATAGTGACCTTTGGATTGAGAGCAGTCCTACAGTCCTCTGGGACAAAGGGGACTTTAGCCTCACTGCAAAATGATCTGAGCATCCATGGTCTTGGCAAGGGGAAAGTAAATGAGAGCTCAAGGCTGCTTTGCTTGTGAGCTTTGACAGCCCCCCACCCCTCCAAAAGCCTTAACCTTCCCCTCGAAATGTGTCTCTGTCCAAAAGGTGCCACGGGTCCAAACAAAATCTTTTTGCCAGTCACTGCTGAAACTCAAACACAAAGAGAACAGATAGAGCTATTATCTAAGAGTCAGTCATTTTGGGGAATTAAGAGGAACTCTGGCTGAGAGAAAAGGCAAG
Source organism: Chiloscyllium punctatum (assembly GCF_047496795.1). Classification (NCBI taxonomy): domain Eukaryota; kingdom Metazoa; phylum Chordata; class Chondrichthyes; order Orectolobiformes; family Hemiscylliidae; genus Chiloscyllium; species Chiloscyllium punctatum. The sequence goes on from NC_092748.1 coordinate 4,906,547, forward strand.
GATAAATGGGTCTCCCATCAGGAATGTGACTGTCAGCATCAATTGAACAAACCAGTTGGTTTGTCCCGATTGGACAATACCAGCCCTATTTCACCAACAAGAACTATTACACACAAAAAAAAGCTATTTCCCTCTTACAAACTATAACTGTGACCTTGTCAATGGCTTCCAGCAACATCTTATTTCCATTCATAACACAGGATGTAGATTACTGATCAGCAAAGCAGGCTGCACATTAACTCAAGTGCCTGATAAGGATGCTACTGAGCTGTGTCAAAACACTTCCGATTATTCAAGTTGCAGTACAGGATATCGACTGGATTGAAAATAACCTACCCATGCATTGTTGTAAAAGCAATTTTACAATAATACAAATCATTGTAAAAGCAAACAAATTTTCTATTACCAGTCGATAATAATACCAATTATTAATCTTCGCAAATGAAATAGCTACTGCCTGAACTTAATCAAACTTCCACGTGAAGTGGAAACACAATGAGCACATTGAAGTGAGTGACTGGAGATTGGAATCATAACCTGGACTTCATGTGACTGTGAATGATGCTTAGCATTTTTCCACTGAGTTAGCTACTCTCCTTAGACCCAGGATTCCAGTCACTAACTGGAGGGCCACGTGATTTTCTTTGTAAATTCTCAAGTAAATTTGATATTGTTTAGGGTGGAAGCAGGAGATTGTTTGTTTTAAGAAACTTCAGCATGGACGGGGTGTTGGCCATGACCTCAATATTCTCAGGTTTTGTAGCAGAGGCCCAGCTATAAAGGGGTGAGCAAGCAGGCTGTCCATTGTGTCCCACTTCATGATGAAGGATGAATGAAGGCAGAGCTATCAGCATACCCCCACATCTTTCAGAACATCAATATTCATGTGAGTAACCACAGGGTTTAACTGAATCACATAATCTCATCCTGATCCTAATCCTGACCCCAAGACTTTGGCAGGTCTTCAGGATGATGGAGTGAGACTGCAGATTTCCAGCTCCATGCCATAATGCAACTGCATTAGAGTCCATTCAAGTGACAATGAAATTAACACATCGCCATACATCTCAACTGGCTGATAAACACCCATCTTTACACATCCTGACTTATATGTGATTCCAGGCACACACCCACATAGTTAACTCTTAACAGCCCTCTGACAGTAGTCCAGTAAGCCAATCAGCAATATCACCACCAGATAACTAGCAGTGGGCCTAGCACCAGGCTAACCAGCATCACAGAATTATTATGACCATTCAGACCATTGGGCTCTATTAACAAGTGTCAATCTCCTGCTTTTTCCTATTGTTATCAGAAAATCCATCCAGTGTCACCCTGAATGTCTCAATTGAACTGACCTGCACTATGTTTCCATGCACTGCATTCCACAGCTAAACTACTCGCTGTGTGAAAAGGTGTTTCTCACATCATCTTTGCTTCTTTTGCACATCACTTTTAAATCCATGCCCTCTCATTCTTGTTTCTTTTAGAACCAGAAACTGATTCACCTTGTCTACTTTTTCCAACCCACTCAGGATTTTGAAAACCTCATCAGATCTCCTCTCAGCCACCTTCTCTCCAGAGAGAAAGTATTCAATCTATCCTCAGCTGAAGTCTGCCATACCTAGAAACGTTCTAGTAAATTGATTCGGCACTCTACAATGTACTTGCATCTTTCCTATAATAGCCAAAAAAGAGAAAATCCGAAAAATCTCAGCAAGTTTGGCAGCATCTGTAAGGAGAGAAAAGAGCTGACGTTTCAAGTCTAACCCACCCTTTGACAAAGGGTCAGTTAGACTCGAAACATCAGCACTTTTCTCTCCTTACAGTTGCTGCCAGACCTGCTGAGATTTTTCAGCATTTTCTCTTTTTTGGTTTCATCTTTCCAGCATCCACAGTAATTTGCTTTTTTCCGATAATATGATGTCCACAACTGTACATAATATTCCAGCCGAGGTCTAACAAATGACTTATACAAATTCAATGTCACTTCCGAGCTCATGTACTCTATGACCTTATTAATAAAGCTGAGAATGTTGCATGCTTTGTTTACTGCTCTGTCTGTCTCACCAACAATAATCTGTGCACACAGACACCCAGGTCCCTCTGCTCCTGCATCCCTTTTATATTGTGTTTCAGTGTTCTTCCAACCAAAGTGCACCACCTCACACTTCTTTATATTAAACCTCATTTGCCAACTAACCGCCCACACTAACCAACTTATCAATGTCCTTTTGAAGTTCCACGCTGTCCTCTCACAGTTTAGAATTCTTCTAATTCTAATTCTTCTAAAATTTTGAAAATTGTCCCCCTGCATACCAGATCGTTAACCTTTATCGGGAAAAGCAAGGGTCCCAATACCGACCCCTGGGAAACTTCACCACAAACCTTCCTCAAGCCCAAGAAATATCTATTGGCCATTACTCTCTGTTGCCAATCACTGAGCCAATTTTACATCCACGTTACTACTGACTCTTTTATACCAGGAACTGTGCAAGGAGGTCAGTTAGCTCAGTTGGTTGGATAGCTGGTTTGCAATGTAGAGTGAACACAACAGTGTGGGATCAATTCCCATTCCAGCTAAGGTTACCATGAAGGACAGTCCTTAGGTTAAATCGTTACCAGTCATGTCTCTTGTGAGAGGGCAGCCCGAGAGTCTGAGAAGACAATGTTGATTCTAGCATGACCTACAACTTTCATCACAAGTCTGTTGTGGGGCATTGTATCAAATGGCCTTCTTGAAATCCATATATACTATGTGATAAGCCATTAAACCCTTGCCATTACCTCTTCAAAAAACTCCATCCTTGAAACTATGAAATATAAGAGTGGCATCACTGACATAGATTTGCTAGCAAATGGCACAAAGGAAATTCTGGACCACTTCATCAACGGGAGACTATTTTTGGCAATACAAGTCAAGCACCCAAAGTCTAAAGGTAGTTCGTTCGACTTTGTTCCCAGTTCCTTACTTGGCATCGCAGGCGAGTGGTGTGAAGTCTAGTTTATGTTTGGTCCTGAAGATCATGTTCCTGGTCCGAATCTCCAGGATGGAGGGAGGCTGGAGAGGTGTTGCCACGGCGAACAGAGCCAACTGAGGGGGGATGGGAGTACCGTCCTCCGCTTTCTTGTTCTGCCCATGTAGGAACTTCAGCCGGCCCTGAAATTTCAGAGCCTGGTAGGAAAAATAAAAACATCCACCAGAAAGAATAAATCTTCAAATTGAACTGCAAATAATGAAATTGCTGAGCATTTGAACACCGCTTCTGAATCTGCAGCCTTTTAAGAAATATGTTCAAGGTGAGGAGAGGGAGTTTTGCTTATTGACTATTTTTAGAATTCATAGAAGTCATAGAATCCCTGGTGTGGAAACAAGCCAATTGGCCCAACAAGTCCTCATCAACCTTCCAAAGAATATCTCACCCAGACCCATTCCCATACCCTATTAGTCTACGCTTCCCCTGACTAATGCACCTAACCTACACATCCCTGAACACTATGCGTAATTTAGCACGGCCAATTCACCTAACCAGCAATCTTTGGACTGTGGGAGGAAACCAGAGTGCCCAGAGGAAACCTACACAGACACACAGAGACTGTGCAAACTCCACATAAACTGTCACCCAAGACTGGAATCAAACCCGGGTACCTGGCGCTGTGAGGCAGCAGTGTTAACCACAGGAAATGGAGAAAACACAACCTTCAAAAGCAAGTGCACGCTTCCCAGTAAAAAGAATGAAAAGTAAAAGAGGAACATCAAAGCAAAAGGCCTCACACACTCCTGGGTTCTGAGAACATAACATGCAACTCCCTTGTTTTTCAAAAATCCGGCTATGGCAGCCTTACTAATATTCGATGATTCAGGCTACAATGCCATTGGAAATTTCAAAGACCAATATTACTCTGAAAGAAGAAACTCATTGCTGTCTCAGCTATGCAACTGTTTATTCTGAAACTGTTCCTCCAGTTTTAGGTTCTCTATAAGAAGGGAAACATTATCTCAGCATCTCGCTGTTTAGCCCCTTCAATAAGAGCACCTCTCTAAACCCCAGGAAATACAGAATCAGACTGCCCTGACAATTAAAACTCTTTCAGCCAGTAAATCTCTTTAAGCTGACTCCAATGTAAGTATTTCCTTCTTTTCATTAGGAGACTAAAATTATTGAAGTATTCGAGATGCAGTCTCAACAATGCTTTGCATAGTGGTTTCCATATTTTTACACTCAATCCTCCTTGCAATAAAAGGGCAATTTTTCATTTGCCTTCCTAATTAATGGCTGCATCTACATGCTAACCTTTTGTGTTTCATGATTAAGGACACCTATGTCCCTCTGCAGCTCAGCATTCTGCAGTCTCTCTCCTTGGAAATAATATACTGCTTTTCAATTCATCTTACCCACAATTCACAGTTTTCCTCACTATATTCCAGCTGGCAAGTGTTTGCACACTCACTAAACCAATCTATGTCCCTTTGCAGACTTCTTGTGTCTTCCTCACAACTTATGCTCCCACTTATCTTGGTATCCACACCAAATCTGTCTACAGTACACCCAACCTCTTCCTCCAAGGCAGTAACGTAGATTGTAAATAGCTGAAACTCTAGTACTAATCCTTCTAAAACCAAACTAGTCACAGTTTGATGATCTGGAAATGGCCAGTTATCCTGACTCTCCCAGACAAATGCAAAGTGCTCCAGATGCTGGATATCTGAAACATCTGGTCTCTTCTCTTTCATGTACTTTGACAGTAGGAGGTAGCACATCAATGTGACAGGCATTTCAGAACGGAAGTAGATATAGATAGTTACCAATCTGTTACCACTGGAATAGCCATTTACCGAAGGTTACTTGGACAGAAAGGAACTGCTAAAATCAACACATGAAACATACTGTTTCAATACTATTGGATATCGAAGAGAAAGACAGATACTATAACTGTTTAAATTTAAGTCCACTTTTCACAATGATGCCCAACAGACAGCGGGGGCTTTCTAACAATCTCTAAGCTCCAGAGACAATGATCTCACTGGCTCATCTGCTGCAAGTCGCCCCAGGAATAAACACAATGTTATGTGACCTGAGTGGCATCACTGAGAGTTCAAATGCCTTTCGGCAGGGGAAATGTCATTGCAAATCCATCAGCAGAGGTCAGCAATGATTAACCACAGTAATTGCAGAACTCCCACTGTAACTCTCAGATGGAATGTAAGAATGCAGGAGCTGTAATAAGCCATTCTGCATCTGGAGCCTACTTCATCATTTAACAAGATCGTGGCTGATCTTCTACCTTAACTCTCCCTCTTCACTCTATCCCCATAATCCCTGGATTCCCTTAGAATCCAAAACTAAACCAACAGCAATTTTTAACATAGCCAATGATTGAGCATTCACTGATCTCCAGAACCGAGAGTTTCACAGAGATGTACAGTACGGAAACTGACCCTCGGCCCAACTCGTCTATGCCGACTAGATATCCTAACCTAATCTAGTCCCATTTGCCAGCACTTGACCCGTTTCCATCTAAACCTTTCCTATTCATATACCCATCCAGATGCCTTTTAAATGCTGTAATTGTACCAGCCTCCACCATTTCCTCTGGCAACTCATTCCATACATGCACCACCCTCTGCATGAAAAGGTTGCCTCTTAGGTCTCTTTTTTTTAATAGATATTTTTATTGAAAAAGATTTTTAAGATTTTTTACAAAATTACAAAAATAATACACTAATCTAATCTAATCTAATATAGTGTATTCCACTTTGCAATATAATAACAACACCAATAGGAGGTTAAAAAAAATCTAACTTTTAATCTATTCTACAAACAACCAAAACATAAAAATAGGATATCATACATTACTGACAATAAAAAAGAGAAAAGACGACAAATAAGTAAATAAATAACTAAATACATATTCAAAATAGATTTATATCAAGTCATAACAAAACCCGTATTTATATGGGATTCCTCCTCCCGGTGACCCCAGAACCAGCTGGAACCATTACCGCAGCTAAGCAAAGACCCTGAACAATATGGCCAAAATATCTGTGTCGATGTAGTTCAAAACGGGCTGCCACGTTCTATAAAATAATTCCGTTTTTTGGTGCACTATATTTGGAAGGAAGTCAAGGGGGATATATTCCAAGACTATCCTGTGCCAGTTTGAAAGTCCTGGGGAACCTTCAGATACCCAATTCACTAAAATATTGTCCCTCACACAAAAGCAAAGGATAGTGGATAATTTCCTCCTGTATACATCCAAAGAGGGGAAATTTGGGAAGTGCAAGAGTAGAGACACTGGGTCCAACCCAATCTCTGTACCCAAAATTTTTGTCGAGGCATTCGCTACTCTATCTCAATGCCTGTGGATCTTATGGCATGTCCCCAGACAAAACGTGAGAGAGCAGACTTCAATTTTGCATTTAGGACACATTGGGGATGTTCCTGCCTTGAACTTTGCGAGTCGTTCAGGTGCCATGTGAGCCCTGTGAAGTATCTTCAATTGAGTAGGCTGAGTTCTGTTACAGATAGAGATCTTTCTGGCATTTTCCCAGATGTGTTCCCACATTTCTAAGGAGATTTCCATCCCTAATTCTTGACTCTAGGTTTTATGTAACCGTTCCATGTCCTTCGATACCTTATTGCATAGTAAAGGGTAGAGAGTACTGATCGAGGGCGGACCCATCGGCCGGAACACTCTCCTTTCCCCACCTGATTTATAAGGATTAATTATCAATGTGGTCTTCTTTTGTATAAAGTCTCGTATTTGAAAATACCGAAAAAAGTCCTTGCTGGGCAGCCCAAACTTCTGGCGCAGCTGCTCAAAGAACATCACGACATCCCCATTGAACCTAACAGTAGATACGTCTGGACTCCAAGATTTTGAAAATAGCATCAGTCAGCCCTGGCTGGAATCCCAGTGCTCCCACTGTAGGGGCATAAAAAGAAGGTTTTTGCAGGTTACCCTCATCTTGTCGCATTATCCTCCAGGCTTTGATTGTATTTAATTCAATAGGGTTTTTACAATAATCCGTAATAACTCTCATCTTGTCCATAAATAGTAGATTGAGGAGGGGATATTTTGCTTGGGAGGCCTCAATATCTAAGCAGATTGATTGTGGGTCATAAGAGACCCAATCAGCCAGATAAGATAACAGAGAGCTCAATTGGTACCTCCTAAAATCAGGAAAGCCCAGCCCTCCCTTTACTTGCGGAAGCTGCAGCTTTTTAATTTGATAAGGGGCTGTCTATGACTCCAAATAAAGGAGCTGAGCCAGTTGTAGAGCTTACACAACAGCTGTCTCAGTAGCATCAAGGGGAGCATTCTCACAGGATATAGAAGACAAGGTGGAATGTTCATTTTAACTAGGGCTATTCTACCTAGCCAAGATATCGGGAGATCTTCCCAGCGTTGAACATCCTGTCTTATTTTCTCTAATATGTGTGTACAGTTGGCTGTATACAGCTGACCAAATGCCGGAGTAATAAAGATACCTAAGTACAGAAAACCTTCTCATGACCACCTAAAGGGAAAACCAGATCCATCCGGAAAATTGGATCTACTGGCAAGGCCTCCCAACAGCATAGCCTCTGATTTCACAAAATTGATTTTCAAGCCTGAGAACATATCAAATAAATTGACCACTTGAATTAGGCGGGGCACAGATGTCAAAGGATCACTTAAGAAAAGGAGTATATTATCCACATAGAGAGTAATTTTGTGCTTGCCCGATCCAACCTCTGGAGCCACTATGTAAGGGTCAGTCTGTATAGCTTCTGCTAGCAGCACAATCACTGGCGTAAATAATAAAGGTGAGAGAGGACATCCCTGGTAACAGCCTCTGCCAATGCTAAAGCTATCCAAACTTAAACCGTTGGTGATCACCGCTGCTTTGGGATCATTATATAATACTGAAACCCATTTAGTAAAGACTTCTCCAACACCAAACTGTTCCAGCGTCTAAAAGAGATAATATACAATAGGTGCAGGAATAGGCCATTCTACCCGATCGAATGCCTTCTCTGCATCTAGGGAGATAACTGATCCCGGTATCGCTCCCTGCTGGCAGGCTTGTACCATATTTAAGAAACTTCTAATGTTATTAGTTGATCTGCGACCCTTTATAAACCCTGGTCCTTTTTTATAATGAATGATAAAACCCTCTCCAGTGTTAATGCTAACATTATTGAAAGAATTTTAAAATCCACATTTAACAAGGATATGGGTCTGTACGAAGAGCAGTCATCTGGGGCCTTTCCCTTCTTAAGAATGAGAGAAATAGTTGCTTCTCTCAGAGAAGGCGGGAGGCAGTCCTGACTATGTGAATAATTATACATATTTGTAAGTGGCCCGACCAATTCCCCTATAAATTCTTTACAGAACTCAGTCTGGAATCTGTCTGGTCAGGGCACTTTGCCACTCTGAAGCTGCCTAACAGCCTCCTGTACTTCCTGGATTGTCAGGGGGCCATTCAAGAGCGACACCTGCTCCGAGGTTAGGCCTGGGAGGGCCGGATTTTTAAAGAAAGACTCTGTCTTCCACATTCAATCCTCACAGTCCTGTGACTTATACAATTCAAAATAGAACTTTTTACGATTACAAGTCAGGGTACCAGCACTCTCTCTAATAGACGTAATGGCTTGGGGAGCCTTTTTCTTTCTGGCAAGGTATGTTAGATACCTGCCAGGCTTGTCACCGTATTCAAATAGTTTCTGCTTTGCGAATAATATCTCCCTCTTTGCTGTTTGAGAAAGTGCAGTATTCAAAGCTGCCCTCAGGGCTGTGATCTGCAGTAGCTTAGTAATGGAGGGTCTATCGGCATACGCGGTTTCTGCTGCCTTCTGCCGAGCCTTGAGCAGATGCTGGTGTTCTCCATTTTGTCTTTTCTGGGTCGCAAAATATGAGATAACCAAACTTGGCGTATAATCCTTAGCAGTCTTCCACATCGTCAAAGGGTTACTGGCCGTGCCTGAGTTGATATCTCAGAAGGTTTTTAATTCCTGTGAAAAATATTTTATGAACTTGCTATCCTTCAAGAGGAAAGGGTGCATACGCCAATATCGGGAACCTATCTCATCATCACTGGTCTTAACCTCCATATATACTGCGGCATGGTCAGAAATAGTTATATTACCCATTTTACAGGACAGTATCGAGTTCAAAAGGGTCGAGGGGACAAAAAACATGTCGATTCTGGTAAGGCACTTGTGTGGGTTAGAATAAAAAGTAAAGTCTCTCCCCTCAGGATAAAGACACCTCCACACATCTACCAGCCCCTAGCTCCCTATTCAGATCCGCCCAACTGCCTAGATCTCCTAGGTATCCTGTCTGTCTCTGGGTCAATTATACAATTAAAATCCCCCCCATAACTGTATGGCGGACCCCAAGAGCCAACAACTTAGAGAACACTTCCATTACAAATTTAAAAGGGTGTGCCGGAGGGCAATAAAGATTCAAAATCCCGTATTCCTCTCCATTTATTCGGGCTTTAATCAATATGTACCATCCAGACTCATCTTTTATCTGGCTTAGCATTTGGAAGGGAAGATTCTTCCGGATAAGAATGACCACTCCCCTACTTTTTGAGCTGAAAGATGAAAAGAACACCTCGCCAAACCCACCCTGTTCTACCTTTGAGTGCTCCTTATCAAGTAGATGTGTCTCCTGTAAAAGAGCTACAACAACCCTTTCTTTTTTAAGACTTAGTAATATATTTTTCCTTTTGATTGGCGAGTGGCTCCCCTTGACATTCCAGGTGCACCACCTAAACAAATGGCTCGCCATGATCGTCCAAGCAAGCCCAAAACCCTCAGGAGGAAGAACCCCAGCCAAAAGACATTGAATAAAGACCAAAAACAATTCACATGTAAAAAAAACTCTTTGAAACAGTTAAATCAAAACAACTAAGAGTCTGGACTCACCACTCCAGAGCCTGGACCTGACCCACAGATAACTCAGCAGCAGACCAACAGACTCCAAGGCCTCAGCCCATTGCTCCACCCCCCCTAACTGCTGGGGGGGTGGGGGGGGGGGTGCTGTCTGCTGCGAACTGTGAGAGCCTTTGCCTTTAGTCATTCTAAAAGGCACAAAACTGTTAAAGTTTGATGCAAAATGGCCAAGGGTGGTGGGCAAAAACTGTTTTAAGTAATTTAGCAGGTGAGATGAGGGTGGGCACCCCACTTTGCCTGAGTCTTGGGCAGAACTCTGCAGACTCACACCTACTGGGTTACCGCCATCTTGTATCTCCCTTAGGTCTCTTTTATTTCTTTCCCCTGTCACTCTAAACCTATGCCCTCTAGTTCTGAACTCCCCCACCTCAGGGAGAAGCCTTCTCTATCTACCCTAGCCATGCCTCTCATGATTTTATAAACCTCTATAAGATCACCCCTCAGCCTCCGACACTCCAGGGAAAACAGCCCTAGCCTATTCAACCTCTCTCTATAACTCAAGCCCTGCAATGCTGGCAACATCCTTGTAAATCATTTCTGAACCCTTTCAAGCTTCTGAATGAAGAACTTTCTCATCATCTCAGTCCGAAGCAGACGACACCCTTATCATCTCCGCTGTTGAAGGGATAATGATTTTGCCACCATTTGTTACTCTAGGAACTATACACCTCAGACATCAACAGAAGGATTTCAACAAAATAGATAATGGGTTTGTTGAAAAGAATGGTGCTGGAAAAGCACAGCAGGTCAGGCAACATCCGAGGAGCAGGAGAGTCGACGTTTCGGGCATAAGCCCTTCATGAGGACCATTTCTTTGATGTCTGAGGAACCTCAACAGTCTCATGCAATGCCATCTCACAAATAAACATATTTTATTTCAATCACAAAAACTGTGATGTGAACCACAAGGTGCTGTGTGAGGAAAGGCAAGTGTGGTGTTTAAAGAGACATGTTGATCAAGAAACCAAGGACAACTCTCTGCTGTTAATACATACAAACTATGAGTAGAAGTAGCTCATTCAGCCCTGTGCACCTTCTCCACTACTCAATATGATCATGGTTGATCCTCTTTTGCAATGTCTTATTTCCCCCTTTCTCCCCATACCTCTTGATGCCTTTCAAATCTAAAAATTCATCTCTTTCTTGAAAATATCCAGTAACCTGACCACCACAACCTTCTGTGGAAGTGAATTCTACAGGTTCACTGTCCTCTGAGTGAAAAAACGTTTCCTCATCTCAGTCCTAAATTGTCTACCCTGTATGCTGAGACTGTGCCCTGGTTCCAGATTCTACAGCCAGGGAGAATATGCTCACCATTTTTAGTCTGTCAGCCCTGTTAACATTTTATATGTTTCAATCAGATCCCATCTTATCCTTCTGAATACCAGTGAATACACGCACAGTTGAACCAATCTCTCCTCGTCGGACAGTCCTGTCAATCCCCTTATCAGCCTCATGACACCCCCCCTCCCCTCCGCTGCACTCCGTCTGTGGCAAGTATATCCTTTCTCAGGTAGAAAACCCAAAATTGTATAGAGTACACCAGACGTGGTTCCACCAAGGCCCTGTACAATTGCAGCAAGACATCCCTACTTCTGAACGCAAATCCCCTCACAATGAAGACCAATATGTTATTTGTCTTTCCAATCACCTGTCTACTTTCATTGGCTGCAGTACATGGACACCCAGATACCTTCATACATCCACACTTCGCAAAATATCACCTTTTAAATAATAATCTTCCTTTCTGTTTTCCATACCAAAGGATATAACTTCACATTTCGCCGCATCTGCCATGTGTTTGACATTCATTCGACTTGTCAAAATCAGCTTGAAGCCTTTTCACACCCATCTCACAATTCACAATCCCCACAGAAAATTTGCAAATGTTGCATTTGGTTCCTTTATCCAGGTCATTTATTTATATCATGGATAGCTAGGGTCCAAATACTAATCCTTGCGGTATCCCACTACTCAATGCCTGCCATTCTCTGTTTCCTGCCTGTCAACAAATTCAGGACGCATGTCAATGTATTATCCACCATCCCATGTACTTTAATTTTGCCCACTAACCTCTGATCAGTGGCCTTCTGAAAATTGACTACTTATTCTATCTGCCTCTTCAAAAAATACTTCTTTAAAGAGTACTAGAGGATCTTTAATGATCAGATGTAACAGTACCACAGGCAAACTGGACCTCAGTTCACCGCCTGACTGAGGTTTGACTGCACTGGCAGTGCAGAACCCTCTTTGCACTATACTGAAATACCAAACTTAGTCATGGATTCAAGTGCTGAAATGCAGTTTAATTACCCTCATTGCTCACTGATCCAAGAAGAGAGCACTTGATGCAGTCAAAACAAACTAGGTTAGTGCTTCAAGTCTGTGACCTTTCAATGCTCTACAGACACTCCAAGACCTGTTTAGTATTTCCAGTACTCATTACATGTTGCTTTTGTATGACAAACTGGAACTGCTAAAAAGACAAAAGCAAGTAAAAAGAGACAAAATATACTGGAAACAACGTGTTGGTTTTAAGAACTGAAGAATAGATTCCATTATTTCACTTGACTGTTTGGTTTCAGAGATTCTGTAAAAATATATTTAAATCACTTACTTTCTGCTGAAGTTGCTTTTAGCAAAAGCCTTTCTAGCGAGCGATAACACAAACATAAAACCAGTCACTACCATGTTAAATAATTGAAGACAGTAACCTACCAAGAAACCAGATGAATTATCCAACAAACAGCGAAACCTACAGACAAAGTTCCTCTCGAGAAATGACGTATGTTCTGGTGGTAACTGTTCAGGGTTGTAGCAAATTACAGCTGTTGAGTTAGCTTTCTCACCTGAAAACGATGTTGGAAAACAAAGAATAAATTAAACTGCCACTAATGACACAGAGGCATGGCTGGAGGGTGACACAAACTGGGGCCCGAACATTACAGGACATGCCATTTAGGGAGGATGGGAAGCTAGGAAAATGTTACAGGGGTCAGGGCAGGGATGGCTCTGCTAATTAATGATAGTCTCAGCACAATACAGAAAGATGATCGAAGTTCAGGACACCAGGTTGTAGAAGCTGTTTGGTTCGAGTTGAGAAATTATACTGTCACGCTATTGCTTCTGGAGATATTGTACAGGCTCCTTCACAGTAACCATGTGGTAGGATGGAGTTAAATGCAAGAAATAGTGGGAGCCTGTCAGAAAGGCACAGCAATTATCATGGGGATTTTCATCTACACGTAGACTAGATACACCAGATGAACAAAGTTAGCCTCAGACAAGTTCAGAAGACACTTTGGAGATATTTTCTTAGAACTGCACATTCTGGAGCCAACCAAAGAGCAGACCATAACAGACCTGGTATTGTCCAATGTAATAGGATTAATGAATAGCGAAGACACTCTGAGGGAGCAACAATCACAATGTGGCTGAATTTTATATTCAGTTTGAGAGACAGCATATTGGATCCAAAGTTAATATTTTAAACTTAAGTAAGAACTTGTATAAGTGCAAGGAAGCCGAGCTAGCTCAGTTAACTGGCATATTGGAATAGAGGTTAGTACAGCAGAGACACAAGCAGCAGAGGGGGGCATTTCGGATTATGTACGATAGAGACATTCCACTGACTAAGAAAAATTCCAAGGAGAGGACTCACCGTTGATGGTTAGCAAAAAAAAAGTGAAATCTAATATTAAACTCAAAGAAAAAGAACTTAATTGTTCAAATGTTGATGGTGATGAGCTGGTTCAGGACTGATGGACTCTCTTCAAGCTATATCTTTCTTCTTTTTCCATTATTCTTAAATTATTCAAAATGGCACCCTATCGTGGCGACAAATGAACACTTTTCACTCTATTTTATTGTATTCTTACTGTAAAATACACGTGACGATAAAGTCAAAATCAGGTAGCTGGCAGATCAAAGGAATGGGCAGAATATGTTTAAAAAACAAAATTTGGCTAATAGATTATTAACTGGGAGAAAAAAAAGACAAGTGAAAGACATTGGAAATATAAAAAAAAAGATAGCTGCAGTTAGTACAGATATATTAAAAAGAGTGAACAAATTGAGAGTCTGATAGAAAGTGAATCTAGGGAATTAATGATGGAAAACAAAATGTTGGCAGGTGAACAGGTCTTTTGCATTTTCTTCCCTGTAGAGGATACAAGTAAATCCCCAAGACGGGTAGGAGGAACTCAAAAAGTTAGTCACCAAGGAAGTGTTACTGAGCAAACTGATGGAGCCGTGGGCTGCTAACTCCTCAGGTTCCTGATGGATTTCACCCTAGTTTCTTAAAAGACGTAGGCAATGAAATAATTATGTGCTGATTTTAATTTTACAAAGTTTTGTAAATTCAGGGGAGGTTCCATTACATTGAACAACAACAAATGTAGCTCTTTTACTTAATATGGGAGCAAGACAGAAAGCAGAAAACGACAGGTTAGTTAGGTTAACATTGATGACATCGAAGATGTCAGAAAGGCAAAAACACAGAAGCTGTTATTCAAGACAATAAATGAGGGCACTTAGAAAAATTCAAAGTAATCAGGCAGAGTGAGCAGGATTTTGTAAACTGAAAGTAATGTTTAAACAAGTTTTTGGAATCTTTGAAGAAGTAATACAAACTCTGGATAAAGGGAAATCAGTGGTCGTATTGTGCTTACATTTCGAGAATGCATTGATAAAGGTGCTCTGTTGAAGGTTATTGTGGGAAATAAAGGATCATAATGAAAAGGGGTTGCAGTGATAGAAATTCTCTAATCAGCCTGCTCAGGGATGTTATAACACACCTCTGGAGCAGATGAGATTTGTGCCTGGGTCTCTGGCCTCAGAGGTAGGGACACTACCACTGCACCCGAAGAATCTTTAAACTTGCAGGGATGGAAGAGTAGTGTGCTTATCAGCAACAGACATCAGACATAAATAGGCATTTTTGAATAGCAATTTGCAATGCATGGTGTTGCACTGTAATTAGCCCATGGCTACTACTCCTGAAACCTACCTGGTGTCCCCAGTCCTGGGAAGAGCAGGTGTGAGTATCAGGTGGATGTTAGAGCTGGGTTTTGGTCTGCCCACAATGAAATAGGCCACTGACAAAATGCCACCAAGTCTTGTCTCTCTCCAATGAGGCACTAAAATGTTACCACTACAAATTGGGATGTGGCAGAACTGCAGAGGTTAGAGATATGACCCTTTAGTTGTGGAATCACTTAGCTCTGCTTATGGCAGGCTGCTTCCGTTGTTGAGCTTGTGAGTAGCTTTACCAGGTTGACACTTTGGCTTGACAGCAATGCTTTATAAACCCAGACCTGAATGCTGAGGGAAGATACAGACTTTATAAACTGCCTTTTACTTTGGTAAATTTGTCTGGCCAATTCAACTTTTGGGAAAAGGTCCAAATATCAAAATCAATGCATAAATGGCTAATTCTCCCTCACCCAGTAAACCTTTTTGCTCGCATCTTAATGATATTTAATTGAAAGATGTGCAAATGTGTTATGACACGGGGTAAACCTTCCTGCTTAATTTAAATCAGCAACACAGAAACGATTTCTCTCGTGCAGTAATCTGTGAAAATCTGAGAGGCCAAGAGCTATTTAAAGTAAAAACTAACAACTTTATTTCTTTAAATATAACAGAGAATAATTAACTAACAACTATTTACAACGCCTTCGTCTAACTTTATTTTTTACTTTCCCTTCTATAATAATTGTCCGATAAAACCTCCAATTAAGATTTACTGAAAAATTCAAATTTTACAACCAGCCAGCAGTCAAATCTTCTCATTATATCTTCCGCTGCAGAGTTGCTCTCCTGGTCTGTGTTGACGCTTTTCTCTGTGCAATCTCCTTCTCTTGACAGGTACCTCTCAGAGAGTTCTGACTAGCAGCCTACATCTGTTGGCCTTTTGGCAGTCCTCCCTCAACTGTTCAATTTTTCCCAGTCTTATACCCGCAAAGCATCGGATTGTGTCAGTGGCTTTTAATATCGTCAATTTACTAAACTCAAACTTGATTGGAGTTTGGTATTTTTTGGGAGTATAATTTAAACTGATTGGTCTAACACAAATTTGTTTTTTTCTCCAGGCAACCAGCTACCTTAGCTGCTGGACCAAAAGGTTACATTATATCTTGTTCAGAACACTTGGTGCTGTGAGGTAGTTCTGCCAGCTTTGAACTTTCTGAAAGGCACAGTACACTTTACACCTTCATAACACATTGACATCGATCTTGCAAGCGGGATGTTTCCAATTGTGACACACTGACAGGTGACAGCGTTTTGAGTGATAAAAGGGCACATCCATTTGTTTTAAACAATGGTTCATCAGCAAGGTGAGATAATAACATGGAAGCATTTTAAGGGTTAAATATTTGTTGAAATTACTAATTCCCCAGAAGCCCATTCCTTACAAATACATCAGTGAGGCAGAAAATGCAGCAGTTATAACATTTTACCACAAGTACAAACATTTCATGTTAGTTTTTCCTATTATTTAATCTTATCTCATCCTCCCCTGATTTACTCCACCTTCACTGATTCTGTTCAGTTCCTTGTGCAGGTTCAGTGGCTGTATTGCTCAACCAATATTCAACGGCCAAGACTCCTATTACTGAAATACTGAGTTCAAGTCCAATCATAGCTGATTAAGAATTCGGAAAGGAGTTTACATCAAAATCTGGGAATTACAAGGTGGCATTGACAAAAGTGGCCATGGAACTGTCAGATTGCCGACAAACCCCAACCGATTCCGTGATGGCATTTTGGGATGGGATGGGACACCTGCAGACCCACTCACCTGGTCAATGTGAGATCAATCCTACACCAAGTTGGGAGGATTGTCTCAGGCCCCCCTGAAGTGGATTACTAAGCCATTTCGCTTCAGGAGAAAGTCCATTCAAAATGGACAATAAATACCAGCATTACCCTATATCCAAAGACTGAACCTTTAAAAATTATTGACATTCCCTTCTTATTGTTCTAACTCATCCCACCTCGATCCTCTCCTCCTCCCCAAACCTCTTAGCTCTAAGACCACAGCATTGACTAATTTCCATTTTGTTAGCTTATCTTCAACTTTCTAACTTTGATCTCGTTTTGCGACATGGGTCTCAACTGCCTTAGAGGGGGTCTTAAAAGAAGGAAGAAATGGGTGAGAGGAAAGGTTCTCCACTTGCCTGTTAGAGCATCCCCTGCTTTGCTGATGCTGGGAGGGTTCAATGCCCAGTGGAGATTTCGGCGTATTTCCTGCTGGTCTTCTGTATGAATCAGCTCATACACACTTTGGTGCATGACATCAGTCTGACAATAGAAAATACATCAAATCCTTCAGATTCACCAAACAGATTTGGCACTGAGTCATTATTAAATGTTAGAAAAAAGGGGCAGGAGATAATTTGGCACCTCAGACCTGTTCAGCCATTCAGTAAGATCATGGCCGACCTTAGGTGTTAAGTGTTAACTTCACCTTCCCTGTGCCCCTTAATTCCCTTACTGCTCAAACATTTGCAATTCTCCATCTTAACTATACTCAATGGCTGAGCATTCACAGCTCATAAGTCTAGAGAATTCCGAAATAAATTTGTCTCTATCTCAGTCCAAAATGGTTACCCTCTCACCTTAGCCTGAGATTGTGACTGCAAGTTCTAGATTCTCCAGCCAGGAGAAACAGCCTCTTGGTACTTAACCTTGAAGAATTTTATACACTTCAATGAGATCACACTTGCAAGATCCAAAGAATATGGGGCCCATTTGTCTCTAAAACCCTCATCATAGGATAGCCCTCCCATCCCAAGAATCAAACCACTCCCTTCTCAACACCAGATGGCCCTCATTACAAAGTAGTTCAAAACACTTTCGTCCTGGAAAAGGAGCCTGGAGAGCCACAGACACTTTCATGAACTCCACATCATGTACACACAACATAATGATATCTTTTTGAAACAATTTACATTCTGTGGCTGTCAAACAAGGAGAAATCCCACCATCTGCCACGGAGGCAGTCATGTCCTCAGAACCTTAGTCTGGGGTTCCAGATGACTAGACAAGTTAGTTTAAAAGGATTCCACCACCTCCCTTTAATGCAATTTGTAACAAAAAGCTCTGCTTCTTGTTTATGTGAACCATATGCAGAGCCACAAAATGATGAGCCTGATTAATACAGTCATACAGCACAGAAACAGACCCTTCAGTCCAACTCGTCCATGCCAACCAGATATCCCAATCTGAACTTGTCCCATTTGCCAGCATTTGACCCATATCCCTCTAAACAGTTCCTATTCATATACTCATCCCGATACCTTTTCGATGTTTTAATTGTACCAGCCTCCACCACTTCCTCTGACATCTCATTTCATACACTCAGCACCCTCTGCCTGAGAAAGTTACCCCGCAGCCCCCCCCCTCCACCCTCAGGTCCCTTTTAAATCTTTCCCCTCTCACCTTAAAACCTATGCCCTCTAGTTTTGGATTTACTCCACCCTTGCTTATTTACCCTACCCATGCTCCTCATGATTTTATAAACCTCTATCAGGTCATCCCTCAGCCTCTGACGCCATACCCCAGGTTTTCTATCCCTGATGTTTGTTCAGGATTGTGAGGTAACACAACTTTCCTGAAGCACTGGTGAGGTTTACCGGAGAGGTTTAAACTATCCATGTCATTCACCAAAGAGTCCCTGAAACGAGGATGCAGTGACCAGACATCCAAAAGTCAAGTCCTGAACTAGGCTTGAGCGAGCAGGTCTCTGGTAGTTGACATGTCAGGCAACCAATGGCAAAAGTCTGGGGGGGAAGAAGGGGTGTGGGAGGGGTAGGAAGAAGTTGAGGGTCAGAGTTCATGTAATGATATCTCCTGGAGTGTGCACAGCCCGAGTTGGGGACCCTATCTAGCCCCTATAATTGGTGAATAGCGGCACTGAACTAGACAGAATATGGACTGAAGACAATGTCCGGGTGGCAGGGGCAGTTTTTGGGATCTTGTGCCTGTGTGCACCAACACAGAGTGGAAGGAAGCGAGGGAGGGGGTTTGAAGGAGAGGTAGCTTTGTGTGGCATTTCTATCCCTGAAATATCTTCCACTACAACAGTCACACAGTTGGCATCCGGGAGACAGTCAGATCGTTCATCATCTCAGTTTCACATGAAGGAAAAGGTTGGTGTTGAAGTGAAATACTAAGCCCAATAACAGGATGTGACCATGGAGGAGTTTACAGAGTGGTACATTGGAACAAATACAGGCAAAAACATAAAGATAAAAAGTTTAAAGTGTTAAGAAACGCAAAGTAATTTCAGCTCGCGTCCCTGTCAATGGGCGCACTCAGAACTCCTTTTTTACAGGTATGCCATCTGAACAATAAACTATAGATCATCAGCAAATACATCAGTGTTGTGTTCCTGCCGGCGTGCAACCTTCATCATGATGGACTGAAACTTAAAGATCAAGTAAATATACCTCATGCCAAACATGGTCAGCTTACCCAGATCCTAAACCACTTAACTGGCTAAGAACCAGAGCTTTGCCTGCATTTAGCTTCTGCTTTGTAGCTGATTTTTTTTTTAACCATTGAATAGAACCCACTTGTCTTTTAACAACAAGATTCAAATCCTTCAATGTCAAGCTGAACAACAGACTTCCTGTGCCTGACCTATTTGTACTTGTCAGCTAGTGGGTGCAACAGAGACATGAATTATTAATCGCCTCTCTACTCTTGCCTTTCATGGAACATGAACATTTACTGTGCATTATCGTGACCAAACTAACTGGATATTTTACTCCTGCTTGTTGATTCTACTCTTTAAAAGGATATAGCTGTCTCCACAATCCCTGACATGTCTGCACATTTGGCGTGTGAATGAACCTTTAGCCTCCAGAAGAAATTGGTGAATTCTTAAATTGGATCAAACGACATATCAGCAAGATTTTGCAATATTTGGGGCATGACATTGAGAGCAGATCCCTTTTATTAACGAATTTGAAAATGTAATGAAGTCAGACCTTTTGTCCAAAGTATCATCGCTGGTCCTTTGAAAATCCCTTTTTTTAAATTTCAAAGTGATTTCTTGCTGGTGTAGTAAAGCATTAACGATGCAGATGCACAACTATTTGGACAGCACCATCAGATTAACCTGATGCTTTCAAGAAATAACTCAGTTGGCAGTTCAGGTGTAATTACACTTGCCTGGACGTATGTTCGAGAATAAAGGATCCACTCAGTGAATGGCTTCCTTGCTGGAACCCAACTCAATCTGGCCTCAAACACAGAGAGCCACGATGAGCCCCAACAATGTGGATAATGAGGCAGCTGCGGGAGCTTCTCTGGGGTCGTAAAGCCCCAGCTCTAAGCCGTGTTCAGCTGGATTGGCCTGGTCAGTAGGTATCCTTAGCCCTGAAGCCCCAGTGTTGAGCAGTGACCTTCCCAACAGTAGGACCCCCCCCCAACCTCTCCCTCTGAAGATCGAAAATCCCGCCATTGCTCTTCCTGGCTAAAGACTGACTTTCGCCTTTTGAGTCAGTTCTTGTCCTACTCTGGCAAGACACCGGGCCTAAAATGCTCTCTCCAAGATGTTAGCCTGAGGGAAGTCCTAATGTGCTGCAGCAAGGTGAAGGGAGTGATGGGTAGCAAAACAATGGAGCTTTCACCACATGACTTGCCCTATTCTCTACCCACTGAGCTTTTAGGTATGAATTTTTAGATCTAAAAGGCAACGACACGTATAGAGAGATAGCAGGAAAAGAGCATTGAAACAGAAAGTCAGTCATGATCAGATTGAATGACAAAACAGGCTCAAAGAGCTGACTGGCCTCCTCGCTCTGAGCTTCTATTAGATGTCTAACACATCCATCCTGGTGATGCACTGCTTCCTATCACCAACTGGAAAAAAATAGACTCCTTTGCCAATTCAGTGCTGCTTGACTGCCTTTCCTTTCCCATTTACAATAGTTATAAACATAGCACAGAGAAATTTTCAAAAAAAAAACAAATGCCAGAGAAAACTCCTTTCTTAACGTGCCTTTGACTTTTCTTCAGGGCTGCATAATGTAGCGTCCTGGGAATTGGGTCTTCAAATATCACAGACTCCAGGTCAATCCTGGAGGGTTGTCAACACTAAAGAGAACCTCACCAGTAAACAATCTCAGTTTGCTTAAAGAGTTTCCAGGGGTAATTCGAGAAACACAGTAGACATTCATTCCAAAGAAGAAGAAACAGACCAAGAGGGGGGGAGACAGGGGAATGAGGCAACCACGGCTGACAAGGAAAACTAAAGACAGTATAAAAGCAAAAGAAAAGGAAAAGGTGAAGATTAATAGGAAGGCAAAGGATTGGGAAGCCAGATGCACTATACCCCAGAGTTCTGAAGGAGATCACAGAATCCCTACAGTGTGAAAGCAGGCCATTGAGCCCATCAAGTACGCACTTACCCTCCAGATAGCATCCCACTCTGACCCACCACCCCTGCCCGCGAATCCTGCATTTTCTATGGTTAATCCACCTAGCCTGCACATCCTTGGACATCATGGGGCGATTTCCCATGGCCAATCTATCTAACCTGCACATCTTTGGACTTTGGGAGGAAACCGGAGCACCCGGAGAAAACACACACAGAAGAATGTGTGCAAACCCCCCACACACATACCACCTCAGGCTGCCTGCTCCCCCGCTCCGTCCCCATTCACCTACTCCCTCCATCCCTCCTTCACACTCACATACACACCGTCTCAGGCTCCCTGCTCCCACTCTTGCCACCGGCCATGCATGACACTACCCAGAATTTGTGTGACGTGAGCATTACTTGCCACTTGTCAGCCCAAGCCTGGATATCATCTCTCTCTTGTTGCACTTGAACATGAATGGCTTTAGTCCATGACTCAAAGGTATCCTTCTTTAAAGTTTGTGAGGTTACCCACCTCAACTGACCTCCCTCTTTAAGTTAAAAGGTTGAGGGGTGACCTTATAGAGGCTTATAAAACTTTGAGAGGCATGGATAGAGCGAATAGATAAGGTCTTTTCCCCACAGTAGAGGAGTTCAAAACTAGAGGTTTACGGTGAGAGGGAAAAGATTTAAAAGGGACCTAAGGAGTAACCTTTCCAGGCAGAGGGTGGTGTGCGTATAGAATGAGCTGCCAGAGGAAGTGGTAGAGGCTGGTTCAATTACAGCATTGAAAAGGCATCTGGATGGGTCTATGAAAGGTTTAGAGGGATATGTGCCAAGTGCTGGCAAATGGGACTAGATTAATTTAGGATATCTGGTTGGCATGGACAATTTGGAGCGAAGGGTCTGTTACATGCTGTACATCTCTAAGGCTCAATAACAGAAGTTTCTGTGAGTTTATTTACTGACCTGGTGAAAGCCCAGATAATCCTGAATTGTATGGGAAACATAGAAAATAAGTCCATCTGCTGTGATGACCAGGACAAACCCATTCAGAGCCTGGAAGAAAAAGCAATATGGAAATTAATACTAGTCACCAATGCAATGTGAGAGTGAAAATCCAGGTAACACGCCATAAGGTGCACATTAATAAATGGTTTGAACAATACAAATGAAAACCTTGAGAGTACAGCAGATTTAGCAACTGCATTATGTCAATCTGAGATATTTCCTTAACATTGGTAAACCCTCCATCAGTGTTGGATTTAGACAATGGGTCAGGTGTACACTGGGTAGCTGAATCACTTAATCTAAAAGACGCTATTTGCAAGCTAGCAGTTTAATGTAAATCTTTGATTAAGCCACTTATTTTTATTCAATGCTGGTCATTAGGGATTCATAATACAGTATAACATCATGTGGGTGGATTGCAAAGTCAAAGTAGAAACTGAATGAGGTGAGGAGAGGACACGAACTATGGGCAAAAGACTGACACGAAGGACCACTGATAATAACCTGTACAAAAGAGTGCACAAGGATTATTTTATCACTGGGAGCAAAGCAAGAACAGAGCAAAAGCTGATTAATCAACTCAACCGAAATCCTTACTTGACACCAATCCCTGAGTTTGAATCCTGATTTTGTAACTTTGTAATTAACCAGTGCCTGAAGCTACCCTCATAGAGAGGGAATGAGTGCAGCCAGTCCTACGGAAAGGAGTGACACAGTAGTGACACTGCTACCTCACTGCACCAGGGACCTGGGTTCAATCCCAGCCTTGGGTGACTGTCTGTGTGAAGTTTGCATGTTCTTTGTGTGGGCTTCATCCCACAGTCCAAAGATATGCAGATTAGGTAGACTGGTTGTGCTATAGTGCCCAGGGATGTACAGGCTAGGTGGATTAGCCATAGTAAGTGGAGAGTAAGAATGTGGGTTGGGATGGGATACTTTTGAAGCTTGGTATGGGCTTAATGGCCTGCTTTCACACTGTAGCAGGTTCTATGTTTCTGTGACTTAATTTGGGCATCTACGTGCTTGACATAATCTGTGGTTTTGATCAAAACCAACAGCCTGATGATGCATTGAGAGTTTTTGATGCATTTTTAATTGAGAGTTTTTGTTTGCTGGTTTCAAAACATAAAGACCCAGAATTATGTGATCGCCATTTCAGAGATGCACAGGCAGGCCACTTAGGTTCCAATTTAACAATTAACTTTAAATCAGGACCAGAACATGTGTCTTCCTATAAGATTCTTAAAAGACTGAACGGAGTGGATGTTGGGGGGGATGCTTCCCTTGGTGGAGAGTCACACTCTGAGGATAAATGGATGGTCATTTAGGGCTAAGGCAAATGTTGTCTGAGGGTCTGAAAAGGTTAATTTTTTGAAAAGTGTGAATTATGTCATACACTGTGAGGATGTCAGACATCACACAGAAAATAGATCTTGCGTAGATGCCTAGAGAAACAGATGTGATTCAGTGATACATATGTAGTTTGCAATATTGCAATAACTACTAGCTGTTAACTTTATTTGGTATCTACCAGCTACACCCAGGAGGTAGAATGCCTCCATCCCGAACCTGTAC
Source organism: Chiloscyllium punctatum (assembly GCF_047496795.1). Lineage (NCBI taxonomy): Eukaryota > Metazoa > Chordata > Chondrichthyes > Orectolobiformes > Hemiscylliidae > Chiloscyllium > Chiloscyllium punctatum. Next base: position 4,930,454 of record NC_092748.1, read on the forward strand.
AACAGCATGGAGAAATTTCCTGACTCAGAGAGTTATGTGTTTTGAGTTGTCTCTCCCATGGAACTTTGAAAGCACTTCTGCTGAGTATCTTCAAGAATAGAATTTAAAGATTTTTGAATAGTAAGGAAATCAAGGAATACAAAGATAGTGCCCCAAATGTATGTTGTGATGATGCTGTTCCTTTGACAAGGTTATGTTGTCCTTGGTTTCTTTTTCAGAGGGGTCGTAAAAGCAGAGGCTTTGATATGTCTGGGTTTATTTACTTGAAGAAGCTTTTAAGTATTTTTCTAAAACACTTGCACAATGAAAGGGAGTGACCAATTCTCCCAGCTCAGCTTTTCTCTGGTTTGTTTTGGTTGCAGCTGCTGGTCAGGTTTTAGCCGGGAACCCAGAGAAGCTCCTGATCCGAAGAAGCAGCTCCATGCTGATCCTCTCTCTCTCTCTCTGACATCTCTCCTGTAAGAACCTGTGTTTGATTTTACCTTTTTTCCCCAAGGGGGTATTGATGGGATGTTACAAGCATTTGGAACAGCATCATCAAGTTGTGTTTTCGTGTCGATTGGATTTTCAGATAGGTTATGTTATTTCATATTCTGTTCTCTTTTGTTTTCCTGTAAATAAATTCTGTTTTGTTTAAAGCTAAGTGGTTGGGCCAGCTGCATCACCCTTGGAATATCCACTCTACACCTCCTTAAAACAACTAGAAAAGTTAGGGTCTGGGCGACCTTCTTAAAATATTTTGAGGGGGTCTGGCCCGGTCTATAACAATGTTAATATAATTTTGTACAAGTAAGAGATGCCTTTGGTTTGTTTAGACAGAGTCCAATCTGATGTTTGTTTGTTTCCTTGATATACTACCAAACTGCATTTGTTACTAACTATATTTTTATGAATAAAATATATACGAGGAATAAAGAAAAGCCAGGTAATGTTTTGAAGAGATAATATTTGCATGCATTTGATGCACCAGGAGGGTCCAATAATTTGAACGGATCCCCATTTAACTTCAACAGGAAGACCTCAGTCTTTCCCCATTGTGCCATGGCAACAGTCACTCCGAGCTTTAGTATGTCCCTCAGCACGTATAGTCTTGTTCAAGTAAGAGATGCCTTTGGTTTGTTTCGATAGAGTCAAACTTCATGGCTTGTTTGTTTCCTTGATATGCTACTACACAGAACCAAACTACATTTGTGACCAAATATATATAAAGATTTTTTAAATGAATATGTTTGAAATTTTAAAAAGGCGATATTTTGGAGAGACTCGATAAAATACACTGCAGTCCTTTCTTTTCATTCATTCTTTACAGTCCATGAATCATAATGAGCTCCTGAGCTCCTTGGTACTGGCTCGCAAGGATTAACTCAGTGAATGTCAACCATGGAGAGACCACTGTGAGGTCCAAAGAATAAATACCAAACAATATCTTAACTCAGTGCTTTTCAAACTCAAGCAGAAAATATTGGAAATACTCAACAGGACAGACATTAAGTGAGGAGAGAGAAAGAGAGTTAACATTTTAAGTCTATGACCTTTCCTCAAAGAACAGGAGGACACAAATACTTTTAGCTGAAGTCCCCATTTCCAAATTCATTTGTATTCTTGCACATTCCATTTACATTACAACAATCAACAACAAGAGTTTAGTTCTGAAGAAGGGTCACTGGACCCGATATGTTAACTCTGAATTGTCTCCGTGCTGCCAAACCTGTTGACCTTTATTTAAGTAATTTCTATTTTTTGTTTCTGATTCTGCAGTTCCTTTAGCTTTTTGATTAATCATAATGATATTTAATATTCAGTAAGTACCTGGAAAAGAGCTCGTTATTTTGACATCCTAGTTCTGAGTTTAAAATGCTTCCAAAATCTTTCCTCCCTGGAACAAGGCTGTATTCATTTCGCAATCAATGCCAACCTAAATATTTGTAGATCAATGGTAATCTTCAACTGCCCTCAGTGTCTCCTGTGACCACCTCTTCCATGTATCATGGCTGGACTCTGTTAATTGGATTCAGAGCTACAGGTGTTAATATGAAACTAGATGCATAACCTTTCCATAAAAGTTGCTTTCTTTACACAACCTGTATCTGCCTCCCACCTACTAACACCCAATGCCCAGAAGTCATTCCTCATACAAAAATGATTTCTATCCAATCTGTTGAGCCTTTGTGTAGCACACTTCTGGGGCAGGTTAGATTTGAACACAGACTCTCTAGCCTAGAGGCAGGGACATTACTCTGTGCCCTAGGTAATTACCTTGTGCTCAGGGTATGTAATCAATTAATGCCTTACACATCCTTAACCAGGATAATGTACTCATGCCAGCAGGGCTTTTATGGTGCGGTCTTAATTTCCTTATCTCCGGGTCAGAGGATCCAGGTGCAGGTTTCATCTGCCCTAGATGTGTGACATAACGGCTGATTAAAAATACTGTATCTATTTAGCATGCCAGTATTTCACTTCATTCCCACTGCCCAACTCAAAGTGACCACCATTACTTCCTATTTAAACACTTCACCGTTTGAAACACCATTCCACCCGGGAGGAAGCTGAGTCCCAGACCAGTTCGGTACTGGCTTTTGTCAGCTACTAGCCAGACTTTGCTGCCTTAGTTTAGCACCATAACAACATGTAAGCATCATTGCTCATCTCGTTGCTTAATTAACAACAGCAGCTCCACTTGCAATGCATTGGTTGTTTGTAGCAGTTAGGGCTATTCGGAGGTAGAGACATATTCTTCGATCGTATTAATTCATAGCAGACTAGTTGGGAACACTTTCTCCTCTAACTACAGATAATCTAAGTTCAAACAACATTGAATTTGTGGTGGTACTGACAACATACTGTGTTGTTGGCTTCAGATGACAGAAAGAACCAGATATCTATAGCACCTTTCATGATGACTGGCTATTTGGAAGCCAATGGAGTATACTTTAAAGCATAGTCACTGGTACGTGATAATGCTCAGATCATTTTTTTTGTGATATCAATTGTGGCTCAAATGGTGTCCAAACCACCAAAGAGAACCCCTCTGCTCCTCTTCACAGTGATGTCTTTTAGATCCATGTGCGAGGGTAGTTGGGATGTCAGTTTAATATCTTATCGAAAGGACAGCAGTTTTAGCAGTGCAACGCTTCCTCAATGCTACACTCAAACATCAGCCTGGACGAGGGGTTCACATCTCAGAATAGGTTAAATCCACAGCCTTCTGACTCAGAGTTGAGAATCCTAATGACTGAACCACAGCGGCACACCAAACGGTGAGTCCAATAAAACTGGACATTAAAAGATCCCATTATGTGAGGTCAGAGAATTTCCCTGGGACTTCTGGTCAACATTGTAAAGCTAACAACAATCTGCATGACAGTGCATTTATCTTTTTGTCTTAGGATGAATCAAACATCAGAATCACGCCCAAATAAGTGTCATTATGCTTCAAAAAAATCCACTGCATGTCAAAGAGTTTTTTTTTATGTTTCTGACACCTGTGATAAAACTCAATAAGAAATGCCCCATTGTAGCTCCACCACTTACACACTATGGGACTTACTTTGTGCGAAACCAGGTGTGGGCCAAATGGCAAAACCTGTTGAGCTGATCTTCTGATCTTTGTGTCTCGCTGCACATAGTGATCACTTTGTGTGATCACTGTCTCGCTGCACATAGGGATCATGCAACCCAATATCTCCCATGGGAGAATGGAGCCACTACTGACTGCATTTGGACAAATGCTTGCTGATCTAATGGGGTGAGGCTCACATTTCATCCCTCACCAGGAATGGCTGTGGGCATGAGCAATGCACATGGTCTCAAAATGTATCTCACCCAAAGACTCTCACCCACAGCATAAAATTGACCGACGGTGGAATGGTAAATAAGCAGCATCTGGACCCTTTAATTCTTCCCGCCTCTAAAAATAATGTGACAGGGTAGATGCAGAAGGGCTGCTTCCCCTTGTTGGACAGTTGGGCAGAATGGAGAATAAGGAGCCGGACATTTAAGAGAGAGATGAGGAGGGTTTTTTTTTCTCTTAGGGGTTTGTGAAGTCTGTTGAGGCTGGATCTTTAAGCATATTCAAGGCTATTTAATCGAATCTTAAGGTCATACAGTCATAGAGATCTACAACACAGAGAAAGGCCCTTCAACCCATTATGTCCCATCAGTCAAAAACAACCACCTGACTATTCTAAACCCATTTTCCAGCACTTGGCCCATAGCCTTGCATACGTTGGCATTACAAGTGCACATCTAAACATTCCTTATATGTTATGAGGGATTCTGCCTCTACTACCCTTATGGGCAGTGAATTCCAGATTCCCAACACCCTCTGGGTGAAAAGTGCTTTCCTCACATTTCATCTAAGCCTTACCTTAAATCCATGTCCATAGACATTGATCCCTCTATCAGGGGCAAAGTTTCTTCCTGTCTACCTTTCTAACCTTTAACAGAATCAAGGGCTTTGGGGAAAAGGCATGAAAATTGAGTTGTGAATTATCAGGTCAGCGATGATCTCATTGAATAGAGGTGCGGACTCAATGGGCAGACTTCTGCTCCTACATCTTAGAGTCTTTTGACAGCCTTTACTAAGAGTAGGATTCCCTGGCTGCTACTCCTGTCTTCAACCTCACCAAGATAACCACCCTCTATGTCTCAACCAGAGGTATGGCCACAGAATATGCCTTCATATAAACCCAATGTCAAACACAATGGCAGGAAGGGGGAGTGGAGGGAGAGGTAGAGTAAAGGTGGTGAATTTGGTAGCACAGAGATTTTGCTGCAGAGCTACAATTTCACAGGCCTATATCAATAGCGCAGAGCATGGGAGTTCAAATCTCCCCATGGTAGTTTGAGAAAGTCTTTCTTTGAAACCTGGGAAATAAAATATTAGTACAGGAACGTGAAATGATTGTTAGCTAACTGGCTTATTAAAATAACATCATTATGGCGGCAGACGCCAAATACAATAATGCAATAAATCAAGCATAATCATAATTCATAACATTAGTTATAGATAATTGTAATAAAAATAAAGTATAAGCTAATGAAAACATTGCATAATTATAAACAGTACAATATAAAAATAATTTATTAGAATTGACGTAAAGTCAAAGCTTTAGATCTTTAGGGCTGGGACACAAGAAATCAACCTTAGAAAAGGGATAGCAATTTATACAGCCTGTGAAGAGGGTGTGGACTGGTTAGATCGTGGTTGGTACAAGGGTGGTTAGTTATCAATCTTTGTTAGCTGCTGAAACCAATTGTTGTTACCCAGGTCTAGACTACATGCAACTCTCAAGACCAATGCCAACATGGTCATCACTCACCAGTTCTACGAAGTGGCCTAGAAAACGATTTAACTGGATTGAACTACTACACCGCTCCAAGGACAAGAAAACAACAATTGGCTCTCCTCATCTCTACTGTAGCTAAGGTGCATAGATCTCTGAGTCAGAGTCTGACTCAAGTCCTACTCAAGAGATTTTATCACAACAATCTAGGCTCCACTCGAGTACAGGACTGAGGATGTGCCGCATAGTTGGAGGTGCTGCACAGTTAGATGGGATGTGAAATCAGTGCTCTCTCTGTGGGTGAATACAAAAATCCCTTGGGCTTATTTTGAAGAAGAGCAGGATGGGGGCAGTCCCCCTGATGCGCTGCCAGATATATTTATCCTTCAAACAGCATCACAATATCAGAGGACTGGGTCATTACCATCGTTGCCATTCATGGGACTTTGCTGTGTGTACATCAGCTGCAAGATTCCGATTCTAAAACATTTCACAAGTCCTCCACTAGTTGGAAAAGTGCTTTACGATGTCCGAGGTTGTGTCAGGTACGAAGCAACATTGCACGTTTTCTTTTCTGCTGATCCTGGGGAGCGGTGGTTGCAAAGGGAGCAGCAAGAGGGGACATTATTGCTTTGACAACTGATCTCTGAGAGCAGCCAGTGACTGAACGTTGGGCCTTTCTGAAACCACACCAGATGAGAATTGATCAACTGAGGTTTAGTGTTTGGGTGGTAGCGCGTGGGGAAAGCTTCAACAGCAGATGTCACCACTGCTGTAAAACTGTGTCCTTCCGGTCTGTAAACACACCCGGGTGGTTCTGACTTTCTGACATTACAAAAGCTGGAAATCTGTGAGTCACAAAGCTGTCTGACATATGAGGGTCCCACGCACTGGCAAAAGAATCTCTTTCATCCCGAGCTGCTCGCTGGCACAAAGTTCAATCGTTAAGAATTCTTACAGTAAAGAGAACACAGTTTTGCAAAAGCTGAACTTGTGGAGAGGAAGAAATAATGGAACAATATTTTTCCAAGCACAATGCCAAAACTGACAAGTCGAATCTTTTTCTCTTGCTGCCAAGTTCAACCCACTGCTATTATGTTAAAGCAAAACTTAATGGAATGGGTTCCCATGTGTTTGGTTAGTGTATATTGAAAACACATTATATCTGAGATTGTTACTTAGTTCACATTTTTCCTCAACAAATATTAAATCGTTATTCTAACTTTCTCCCATTGGCAAAAGGCAGGTCTCCTTCATAAAACAAAAACTCATCAGTGACTTTAATACGTTGAAGACAAGTTTAATTCCCTTCATGATTCGAATTCTCGCTATCTCCTCCATCTCACAGTCTCTCTCACCTCCTCCAACACTGTGGGGGCTCAATGCACCTCCAATTCTGGCCCCTTATACATCCCTGATTTTAATCACTTGCTCATTGGTGGCAGACCCTTCCCCTGCCTCAGTCCCAAGCTATGTAATTCTTTCCCTAAATGTCTCAATCTTCTTACCTCGTTTTTTTTCCTTTCTAGTGCACCCTAAAATACTTCCCAAAGTTTGGTCAGAAGCCAGTTGCAGTTGCACTATAAAACACATAACCTTTCATACAATACCATTTCATACAATCTTATATACTTCAATGCTACCAGCAAAACTAACGTCATTTACAAGATACCATACAAGAACTGGAAACAACACTGCATCAGACAAACTAGCAGGAAACTTGCCACCAGGATACATGAACATCAACTAGCCACCAAAAGACTCGACGCACTATCACTAATTCCTATACACACAGACAAAGGACGACACCACTTTGACTGGGACAACACACACATCCTAGGACAGACGAAACAAAGACACGCACGAGAAGTCTTAGAGGCATGGTATTTAACCATAACTCCATCAATAAACATAGGATTTAGATCCTATCTACTTTCCCTTGGAAAAAAAGAACCGGAAATGACATCACCCACCTTAAGAAACCAAGGCCTATAAATAGAGAGGTGGGACAAACCACCAGCACTTCACCGGAGACTCTCACTGATGATGTTACCTAGTCATGGTGACGAAACATTTGAAAACAAACCTTCCAGCTCGGTGAGCTAATTTACACACTTATACTTCAATATTAACACATGGTATATGGGGCAATGCCATGCTGTACTGTCTCATATCATACTGTAGAGTACCAGTCCATACCATACCATACCATACAATGTCCTGAAATACCATGCTAATCGGTATAGTTCAATATCATTCTATACAGTGCAGTGCCATACCATACCTTTTAATGGCATATTATACCATACAGTATGGCATCAAACAGCACCATACCATACATACACCTCATAGTGTTCCACACAGTGTAATCCTTAATTGTACATTCACCCACTGGGCTAACTGAATCATGGTGCTCCATTTCAGTATAAGTCCAGTTAACCCTCCAGCATCTAACACCATTCAGTCTCGTTTATGTTATGAACAGAAGCTTTAGAATGTTAAAAAAAAGAACATTTTTGTCCTTTTTATCAGAGAATGAAGCAGCCGGAAGGACATTTTCAATGATTTGAAGTTCAGTTCCTTCTGATTCAAGATGTTTGAGGCTTTTTTGGCACGTTACTGACAGCTTTTGCTCCTTTAGAACGTCGATCAAAAGCTGATGGCTTTTCAGTCGCAACCTGTGAAATGACAGCCACAGAGACACGGTCATAGGCACTGTCTCTGAGCTGAAACCTATTCCAATTGGGAAAATGAGCTAAAATTCACGTATTGCGGATGCTGCATCAGCAGCTTTTCATATTGGCTTCAGCCAGCTGTCCACTTTACCTGAGATGGGGAGGTTGTCATTTCAAGGCTTAACAGTGTAGAAGCAGGAGGAAGATTCCTCCAGTTGGGACAGGGGGTGGAGGTGGAATCAAGAACCAAGGGGATGCAGACTGAGAAGAAGAGGTCAGTCATTTCAGACTGAGCAGAGGAGGAATTTCCTCATTTGGTGGGTGGGAATCTCTGGAATTCCCTGCAGCAGGGGGCTGTGGAGGCTCACTTACTGAATATACATAAGCCTCATATTAATAAATTACTACATGAGGAAATCAAAGGATAATGTAGGGGAAAGAGGTATTGAGGTAGATGGGCCATGACCTCATTAAATACTGGAGTGTGCTCAAAGTCTGATTGGCCTACTCCTGGTTCTTTAGCTCTTTACCCAGAGTAGTGAGAAATTGGAACCCATGTCCACAGGGAATTATTTTAGGTGAATTGCACATTTTTACTCCAGAGATGCCAAATAAACACAAGCGCATGAGGAGAACAGAAGGGTATGTTGAAAGGGTGACATGAAATAGGAGCGGGAGAAGATTCCTTTGGAGAAAGAATGAACTGTTTCTGTGCTATAAAGCAAGCAACAGAAAATACAAAGACTAAAGTTCACCGAAAATGCAAGTCTACTGACATGGGGTAGAGTCTTAAATAGGGTTTCATATTCATCGATAAAGATGATCAGAGCAGATGCTGCATTGGGTTATCACAGTGACTTCCCAACTCCTCCACTTGCTGCCTGGTGATTCATTAGCTGCAGGAGGAGGGGCAGACAGTCTTTCAGTTCCACACTGCCTGGAATACCTTAAAATAATCCCCAGCCACACAGATGTCCTGGACTTGATTAAATCTAACAGTATTTACGCAATTGAGGAATCACAGTTCTGCAGATGTGTTGGTCCCACAGGCATCTAATGTGGTCAGTTTGAAGAGAGTGGGAGAATTCCCCAACTTCACACCATCAACTTTGGATTTCCTGCAACTTAGAATTGATTGACAGTTCAGCTTTCAGTAATAGGTAGTATGAAAAGGAAAATTCACTGGTGGAGTTGATGCCAGAATCAAAAGAGGTTTTCATGCTCTTGGCTAAGAAAATTCAAACTAATTTTCAAAAGCACTCTTCAGGGTCTGGATATCCCAGTCAGGCAGGAAGGAGTGACATGCACGACCTTTATTCTGAAAGCTGCCCCAGCAATGCACACATTCCAAGAAAAAATAAAATTATACAACAGGCCACAGACATTATTTGGGCATTTGAGCAACCACTCAAAGCTATAAGAGACTACAGAGAGACTGTGGGCAGGGCAAGGACACATACACTCCCTCACCCTCCACTACCTATAACTGCCTGGTTAAAAACATGCAGCTGTGTTCATTTGCTATTTGGGATGATGCCTTTTTGTATGTAGAAGTGTATCATTTATTCTGAAAAAAAGCTTTGCTGCTAACCTATGCTTCTTATCGTTTGCCAACATTAAGTACAGTAGTGTCTAAGAAATGAATGATTCCCTGTATGTTGTGCCTTTAAATTTAATGCAGAGAATGAACATGTACGCTCCAAAAGCCAAAGTATTTCACCCAAGTATCAAAAGGTAGCACTTGAGAGAATCTCTAATCAAATCATCCCCCATCTCCAAATTCACCTTGAGAGAAGGCTTCACATTCCATCCATGGGCACTGACAGACACTTGAGCATATGTGCAATTCACAATTAAATACATCTGTCTGCACAATACATTAGAATACCTCCAAATGATCTATAACCACAGTGACAAACAAACATAAGGATGATTAATTAATCATTTACAAGGAGCTAATGTCCTTCCTCCAGCCTCTTGAGGGGGCAAGCATCCCAGAAGATGACAGTTTCAGGTATACCTGCTGCAATTTGCTGGGCAAGGGTTTTAACATTTGAGATTGACAGGGCCGTGTTTGCAAGACAATGGTCTTGGGCCACAATGTAGTGGATTCTACTTCACTCTCTCAACTGAAAGAAGGAGAATCGTTGTGGTATCTTTTGTTCGTGAAAATCCTTTTAGTTTTTAGCTGTTTTTCAATTAGAAATCCTTTTAGTAATTTTTTAGCTTGCATGCGTCAATGAGTTTTTCATGTGTGGCATAGATGTCTTTCTTCCTTCTCCAAGGGCCCCCTATTGGCTGCTATTTTTCCTGTTTTTCAGTAGACTTATTCTTCAATATCCTCCTTGAGATTGGCATTGAGGACTTCACCTTCATTGGGAAGAAGCAGGAATTGTAATGTTAAAGGTGTTGTCAGCTCCTGTCTCAATTTGACAGAAATAATTGAGCTAAGAGTTTAGCGTATGCAACCACCCACAGCAAAGAAACTCAGAAACTGATTTCCTTAATAGTTGCGTACCATGCTGTGTTTGAGCACCTTTTCCTGTTGCTTTTGGTTTACTGACAAAATGAGGCTTGAATACATTGCCCTGTCCCTCCAAAACATTGAATCCACCCTCCTCCCCACCCCCAATACCTCAACTTGTGAGTCCTTCATATCTTGGCTTGAATGAAGCTTTACAAGGAAGGGAGGTTGAAAGTAAGGCAGCCTGGAGACTCAATCACATTGCCAGTGCTTAAAGGCTGGTGTAGCTGCCTGTTCTCTTGACAGCTGGTCTCCATTGCAACTTTAAATGACTGCCTTACTTCATGGAATCCCTACAGTGTGTAATCAGGCCATTTGGCCAAAGGAGTCCATACTGACCCTCCACAGAGTATCCCATCTGGACCTGGTCCTATCCCTGTAACCCTGCGTTCCCCAGGGGTGATCCACCAAGCCTGCCCAACCCTGGACACAATGGGGCAATAAAGCACAGACAATCCATCTAGCCTGCACATCTTGGGACTGTGGGAGGAAACCAGAGCACCTGGAGGAAACCTGCACAGACACGGGGAGAATATACAAGCTCTACACAGACAGAAACTAGCTGCCCTTGTGAAGGTGATGGCGAGCTGCTTTCTTGAACTGCTGCGGTCCACTTGGGTGTAGCTAGACCCACAACGCCGTTAGGGAGGGAGATTCAGGATTTTGATACTGATCTTAAGCTGCTTCTGTCAAGCAAAGACAGTTCAAAGGTTGAGTGGCGGTGTAAGTGTGGTGGAGCTTTGTCTCAAACGCTGAGGGTCACTCAGGCCCTCTGATGATCCTGTTGGCAGGTCCTCTTAACTCGCTAAATTTACAACTCCCAGAGTTAATCATGCCTTAGGTTAACCCAATGCCGGACTCCACTTGGACTGCTGCCAACTTCTCCCGTTATATCTAGTTATCCTGCATTGGAAACTCAGGGGTTTTTTTGTTTTGCATTCTGCAAATAACCAGAGCATAAAGAACTTGCCGAAAAATTCTTTTAGTTTCATGCTATGGTGACCTTTACATTCAAGAGTTGTTTTATTAAGGTTTATTCTCCTTAATACATGGGGAACAAAATGACGGAGTGGTGTATATCTCAGCATTAACTGGGCCATACCAGCTATCTAGCCTAAAGCACTGACCTGCAATAAAAGCTCTCCCTCTGGCAGGACACCGTCCGCCAATCCCAACACTTTCCTGTTGCCATGGTTACCGCTTCCGTCGGCGATCTTGTTACAGCTGTGGTTCTTCAAGGCAACTGCAATGAAGCACAGTAATGGGTTTAACACAACCATAATATTTACAGAAGCACTGCTGTGCACGTCAAAACCTTTCAGTCCATTGGCATTCACACACCCTGCAGTTGGCTATGAGTGACAGCAATGCCTACACCTTCTCCCAGGGATTACACCAAAATCCATAAACATGTTCATGACAACATCAGCTCAAAGGCGGCCACATGGGTATGCTGTAACGAGGGATATGGAGTACGCAGGAGACATACTATACAAAATTGGCGGTAGGCAATGCACTTCTCTGTCTGAGTTAAAAATAATCAAAATTAAGTGGGAAGATTTATAATTGGCAACAACACCCTCTGCCATTATACGACCGATCATTCACTTTACCTTATTCACAGTATGAGTTTTCCTGCAGATAGTGGATGCACTGGTTATGATTTTCCAAAATTCCCTAGATTCTGGAACTGTCTTAGTCAATGGAAAGTAGGAAAATGAATCCCTACGCCTTAACAAAAGCAGCAAGAGAGGTAACAGGGAACTACAGGCCAGTTAGCCTGTCACAATCATTGAGAAAGTGCTGGAATCTATCAGTAAAAAAGATTTAGCAATACACTTAAAAAAACACTATGAAAAGAGATAGTCATGTTACTTCATGGAAGGGAAATGATGTTTGATGAATACATGGAGGTTTTTTGAGGATGTAAACAGTGGGGTTGATGAAGGGGAATCAGTAGTTGTCATATACTTGGATTTCTAAAAGGTAAAAACTCAGGTGCCACACAAAAGATGAACAGGGAAGGTAAGGGCTCATGTAATAGGGGTATTGGATTAACCTGGTTCGAGGATTAGTGAATTGACAGGAAACAAAGCATAGACATTAATAAGACATGTTCAAATTGGCACACAATGACACGTGAAATTCTGGAAGGACCAATGCTGGGACTTCAACAATTTACAATCTACACTGATGATTTAGATGAAGAGATAGAGAGTAATGTATCTAAGTCTGCTAAGCTACAAAGCTAAGTCAAAGTTAAGATGTGAGTAGGGCACAGAGATGCAAATACAGACAAATAGGTTTAGTGAGCAGGCAGAAGAAATGGAAGATATAGCATAATGCAGGGGGAATTTGAAGCTATTGACTTTTATCATCAGAATAGAAAAATAGAATATCTATATCATGCTTGAACTTTTAACTTATAAATGTTGATGTTCAGAGAGACTTGAGTGCACAAGGTGTGTAGATATGCCAAGCAATTCAGAAGGCCAGAGTCGATAAAGCGTAGCACTGGAAAAAGCACAGCAGGTCAGGCAGCATCTGAGGGGCAAGACAGCCAGGATCCTGATGAAGAGTCAGGCCCAAAACCTTGACTCTCTTACTCCTCAGATGTTGTCTTTTCCAGCGCCACACTTCATCGACTCTGACTTCTCCAGCATCTGCAGTCCTCACTATCGCCTAATTCAGAAATCCATAAAACCAAATGATAAAGGAGCAGGATTAGGCCATTCGGCCTATCGAGTCTGTCTGCCATTCGATCATGGCTGATATATTCCTCAACCCCATTTTCCTGCCTTCTCCCTGTAACCAGTGATCCCTTACCAATCAAGGACCTATCTATCTCTGTCTTAAATACACTGAATGATTTGACCTCCACAGTTCACCACCATTTGGTTGAAGAAATTCTCCTCATCTCAGTTTTGAAGGATTGTCCCTTCAATCTGAAGCTGTACCCTTGCATCCTAGTCTCTTCTACTAGAGGAAACATCTTCTCAATGTCCAATCTATCCAAGCCTCGCAGTATTCTGCTTTTTTAGTTATCCTTTGCTGTTTTTTTAAAGGCTTCCAAATCCTCTGGCTTCTAAATAATCATCACCATATTATATGCTTTCTCTTCTGCTTTTATGCTGTCCCTGACTTCCCTTGTCAGCCATGGTTGTCTTATCCTCCCTTAGTTTGCTTCTTCTTCCTTAGAATGAATTTCTGCTGTGCCTCCTGAACTACCCCCCGAGAAACTCCTGCTCCTGCTGTTCTAGCATCTTCCCTGCTCAGCTCCCCCTCCAATCAATTCTGGCCAGCTCCTCCCTCAAGTCTTTGTGGTTACTTCTACTCAGTTGTAATACCATTACATCGGATTTCAATTTCAATTTGGTTAGGCCACATTTGGAGTACTGTGTGCAGTTCTGGTCGCCTCACTTTAGGAAAGATGTGGAAGCTTTGGAGAGGGTGCAGAGAAGATTTACCAGGATGTTGCCTGGAATGGAGAGTAGGTCGTACGAGGATAGGTTGAGAGTTCTCGGCCTTTTCTCGTTGGAACGGCGAAGGATGAGGGGTGACTTGATAGAGGTTTATAAGATGATCAGAGGAATAGATAGAGTAGACAGTCAGAAACTTTTTCCCCGGGTACAACAGAGTGTTACAAGGGGACATAAATTTAAGGTGAAGGGTGGAAGGTATAGGGGAGATGTCAGGGGTGGGTTCTTCACCCAGAGAGTGGTGGGGGCATGGAATGCGCTGCCCGTGGGAGTGGTAGAGTCAGATTCATTGGCGACCTTTAAGCGGCATTTGGATAGGTACATGGATGGGTGCTTAATCTAGGATAGAAGTTCGGCACAACATCGTGGGCCGAAGGGCCTGTTCTGTGCTGTATTGTTCTATGTTCTATGTTCTATGTTCTCCCTCTCAAACTGCAGGATGAATTTTATCATATAATGGCCACTGCCCCCAGAGATTCCTTCACCTTAAGCTCCCTAATCAAGTCTGGCTCGTTACAGATCACCAAATCCAGAATTCCCTGTTCCCTAGTAGGATCTACCATAAACTACTCCAATAAACCACTTTGTAGATACACCACAAATTCCATTTCTTGAGAACCACTACCAACATGATTGCCCAGGTTCCCCATAATTATGTGATAGTGCCTTTCTTACCTGCCTTTACTACCTCCTGATTTATTTTCTCCCCCCTACCTGACTACTATTAGGAGGCCTGTACACAATTCCTACCAGAGCCAGTTTTCCCTTTGCAGTTCCTCAACTCTACACACATAGGTTCTACACTTCCTGACTCCACAACACTTCTTGTTATTGACTTAATATTGTTTCTTCCTAACAACAAGCCCCTTCTGGCCACCTGCCTGTCCTTTCTATAGGACATGTGTCTTTGGTTATTTAGTTCCCAGCCCAGATCCCCTTGCAGCCATGTCTCCATGATTCCAATAACATCGTACCTACCAATTTCAATCTGCTCAGTGTTTTGTATACTGTATGCACTTAAGTACAACACCTTCAGTCCTGCATTAACTGCACCACCCTTTCTCATAGTTGTCACCTCATTTGCTGCGCCCAAAATTAGATTCCTGACCTTTTCCATACTCTTTGTCCTGTTACTTATTCTGGAAACATTAATAACCTCTTCTGAGCTCTCACCAAATTCAATATTTTCTATAATTTTCCTGAAGTCAGGCCCACTATTTAGTCTAAAGTCCTATCCACAGCCCTAGTTATGGTCCCAGCATGATTCAGGTAGAGACCTTCCCAACAGAAAAGCTCCCTCCTTCCCCAGTACTGGTGCTAATGTCCCATGAATTCAAACCTGTTTCTTTCCCATCAACCTTTGAGCTAAATGTTTCCCTCTTTAATCTGGTTAACCCTGTGCCAATTTGCTGGGGCTCAGTTTTTAATCCAGAGATTATCATCTTTTTGGTTCGGCTTTTTAATTTAGCCCCTAGCTGCTCATATTGCTTCAGCAGAATCTCCTTCTTCTTTCTACCTACATCATTGATATCCACATGGGCCACGTCAACTAGATCTTCCCCCTCCGATTCCAGGTTCCTCTGCAGCCCAGATGAAATATCCTGAACCTGGGCACCATGCAGATAACATGGGCTTTGGGACTCTCGATCTTGGCCACAGACAACTGTGTTTATTCCCCTTACAATACTATCCCTGATCATAATTACATTTCACTCTTCTCCCACTCTTGAATGTGTACATTAATAACCTCGGCTGAGTACATGCAATGGTCAGTTTATTCACCCTCCCCACAGCCGCCACTCTATTCCACACATAGAGCAAGAATCGCATATGTGTTAGACAGGCTCAAAGGCTGAGGTTCCTTCAGCACTGCCTCCTGGTTTCCTCTATTTGTAGTCATATCCTCCCGTCCCTGACCACCGACTGAATTTGAGGTAATTAATCGAAGGGATGAGGCAGCCTCCTGAAACACACCGTCCAGACAACCCTCTCCCTCCCTGATGTGGGGCAGCGTCCAATTTCAGACTCCAGCTCATCGACTCTGAGCTGAAGTTCCTCGAGCAATCAACACTTGCTACAGATGTGATCACTATGAACCACAGTGGGGTTCACCAGCTCCCACATCATGCAGGAACAACACATCACCTAGCCACATCTCTATTTTAATTACTTCGTTCTTAATTTGATTTTGAACAATTTCGTACTGGAAATTTTAGTTTGTAGCTTGTAAATATTTCCCTTATTTACCTTAAATTGGAAAATAGCCTATAAAAGTCAAATTAGTTGCGATCATCAACCAATGAACCTACGGTCTTTCGTGCTGGGCCCCCTATCCTGGGCTTCAGTTTATCATGATATAAAAACCTTACAAACCATGAGCCCAAAATAAAGTAAGGAAAATGCACCTCCTCTCCTCTGCACTGAATTCCCACACTGTCTCCAAATTTCCTGAACTATACACTCACTCAGGCTGTGGTCAAGACAAATGACATACAGAGAGTCATAGAGATGTACAGCACTGAAAGAGACCCTTCGGTCCAACCCATTCACGCCGACCAGATATCCCAACCTAATCCAGTCCCATTTCCCAGCACTTGGCCCATATCACTCTAAACTCTTCCTATTCACATACCATGTTGGCCTTCATTGCAGGATACTTGAAATAAGGAAGGTTCACTCGAGTGGTCCCTGGGAGGAGAGGGTTTGTCACATGATGATCGAGTTGAGTAACTCAGCTGTACAGTTCCCGGAGTTCAGAAGAATAGGAGGTGATCTCATTGAAACACAGAGGATTCCAAAGGAACTTAACAGGGTAGATACTGACATGTTACTTCGTTGTATTGACTGGGGAATGTAGATCATGCAGACACAGCCTCCTGAGAAAGGATCCAGTATTTCAGACTGAAGTGAGGAGAAACTTGTTCATTTAAATGAGTGTGAATGCTTGGAATTCTTCACCCCAGATGTGCCATTGTTGATGTGCCATATCTAACGCTGACACAGACAGATTTTTTGATCTCAAACAGTAAGGGGAGTTGGAGCCCGAGGATCGTCAAGATCATGGTGAATGATGCACCAGGCTGGACTGGCAAGGGGTTCTGCTCCTGCTCCTATTTCTTACATTATGTATTCTGGTATGACAAAATAACCAGTCTATTCTACAAAAAAGTTTACTAATTCATTATGAATGGTTCTCAGAGGGAATGTGGGGATTTAGATCGGAGTAATGCTGGAAAAGCACTGTAGGTCAGGCAGCATCTGAGGAGCAGGAAAATCGACGTCTCGGGCAGAAGCCCTCTCAGAGGGATTGTGCCTGATTGGAGGTCAATTGATTGGTGAACAAGCTCTAGATAGTGACTGGTACAATGGTGTGATTCCAGAGAGTGACAATGATGCTAACATGATCTGCTGGGCATGTATTACTGAACACAATTATCTGCTGCTCATCCACTACACAAGCAGCAGTATAACAATATGTGGAGAGATGTGTCTGAGTTGGACTTAGTGAAGATACTGATTTATGCTCCTTACGGCAAGATTTGTAGATTTTGCAGACAAACTGACTTCCAAATCCAATAAATTTAAAATGTAAGCAACTTGTTTCTTATATGATTTGGAGATGCCGGTGTTGGACTGTGGTGTGCAAAGTTAAAAATCACACAACACCAGGTTATAGTCCAATAGGTTTAATTGGAAGCACTAGCTTTTGGAGCACTATCACAACCTGATGAAGGAGCAGTGCTCTGAAAGCTAGTGCTTCCAAATAAACCTGCTGCACTATTACCTGGTGTGTGTGATTTTTAACTTTGTTTCTTATATATAGATTATGCTCCGATTTTGCAGTCATTTTCCAAGGAGTTTGGGAATTTGGGATTTAAGGGACAGCTGTCAAGTATTTTCACCCGAAAGATAGAACATGGTAGACCCTGGAAACTGTAACTAAGTAAATCTGAAATCAATCAGTAGGTTGAGTAGCAACTGACAAGAGTGAAACAGATTTAATGGTGCAGGACATTGACCATTGACCTGAAATAATAAGATTATGTTGCTTCTCTTCAGTAATATTTCTCTTGTCATGACCACAGTTCAGAAGTCTGAAGTTCTATCACCATTTTTAACTTGTAATTAAAAATTTAAAACAGGGCTAATACAGGCAAAAACAGTTGCAGATATAAATTAATTGGCTCTCTAGAGAGAGAGAAAGAGAGAGATAGAGAGGTCCATGGAATGTCACACTTAAAGACAGGAAGAAAACTTGCAATAATAATCCTTCAAAACAGGAGGAGAAAGAGGTCAATCAAAGTGCACTCTCTTGTGTTCCAAAGGTGATCTGACCATTGGAAGCTCTGAGCCCTTGCTCACGACACTTTGCAAGTGGACAATAATGTACTCCAGCGCAGAGAAGGGATGATCGGGAAGTGTGGGATGAGCGTGAGGCTTGGTGAGAAGGTTGGGATTTTGGGAGGAGCCTTGAAAGGGGTTTCAGGGATTTACAGAAGAAATTCCATCAGCTGAATGACCTCTATTGTAAAGGCTGCCCAACCTCAGTAATCCAGTTTGTATCCGATTAACAAATTCCAAGAAAGCAATCTTCCTTCCGTCAGTTGTTCATTGCTATTTCCCAACTGAGCAAGCCTGTACTGTTTGAACCCGGATGGTAATGAAGTATTTGTTGAATATTTGACCAATCCAATTTGAATTCAAAGGATACAATGCTGAAAAGTCCAACCCTTATACAGGCTGTCTACCAATTGCTCTGAATTCAGATTGTGTTCATCCAATAAGGTTGCCTGTTGAGTAATAAAATCTCTGCCAAACCATTCATATCTGTCATTCCCATTCTCTATAAACACCATCTAAAACTTTACACAGATAACAGGGGCTCTGGAAATGTTGTGGAGGCTGTAACACAGCGAAATGTTTACTGACAAAAGACATTCAAAATGCAGATCACAAAAGTACTTAAGCTCAGAGGGCTGGAACAGACAGATATTTAATGGTGAAATCACCTGTATTCTGTTGTATAAAGTACTGAAAGGCATAGGGATCACAGGAGGAAACAGAACTCCTGAAACATATGAAAGAAAGTGAAACATCTCTGAACGAATGGGAAGATGCAAAAGAGTTGATGATCGATCCTAACCCTAACCATCCAGCCCCTTCCTGTTCCCTAATCCCACATTTGACCAATCCGACTTCACCTGCACATCACTGGCTGCAATCTGTTCTGCTGTATATTATCCTGATTTTTTGTGTACACTCTGCAATGTTGCCAAACCCTACAGACATGTCTGCAAAAAAGGCATTTTCTCTTGTATGCCAGTACCACTAGGGAAGGGTGAAAGTGAACCCGACTGTCATTAATTATTTAAGCTGTGACCCTCCCTCCCCCCCTCCCCCCCCCCCCCCCCCTCCTCCCTGCACACTGTGCTATGCCTTCATGTCTTAATAGCTTCAGGTTTGCTTGGTTTCTCTGTCATCTCTTTCCAGTTGGTCCCCTCCGACTCTCCAGTTGGTAATGAGTTGCCAAGTTCCAGCACACCATGTAAGGCCCTTTTCTTCAAAGGGACAGTCTAGGCATTATCCCTCTCAGTCCACTTCCTGCTTGCTGGCAAGACAGACCACAACAAGATTCTGCCCTGGGCTTCCTTCCCAAGGAGCTGACATCCTTTCGTTTTGAGAAGACTGTAACTCTACAGCAACAGAATGTCAGAGGTGGTGTCTTCTTGTTACACCCTTCCTTCTCAGAGAACTTTCCACTGACCAGAGTTAGTGTGAACCAACAATTAAACCACATGAAATCATTGAAGGCTATCCAATTTGTTGCCTTTCTCTTAAAGGGTGTATTGGCAGAGTGAGTATGTTACTGAACCAGAAATCCAGCGGCCTGGTAATCCAAGATGGAGGACGGGAAAAATTTCTAGCTGTAACAGGCTGCTCCTTTTTTGAGGCATTTTAGGTGTTGGAGGTGATTTCCTCGAATTTCAGGAGCAGCAATTACTGTCTTATATGCTGTTGCATTGTTTTGGAACTTTGGAGAAAGAAAAAGTCAAAATAATAGCACCTCTCCATTTGCCAAAAGGTGCAAGGGAGGAGCGAAGGACTGCTGAGAAAGTGAGTATAACAGTTTAATAAACTTACCTCAGGCACTGGGGCCTCCATTTGCCAAGAGGTGCGAGGTAGAAGCAGAGGACTGCTGGGGAGGTGAGTATAAAACATTTTTTTGAACAGAACCGTGAGGAGAGAGGGCAGAGAGAAACGAGGGCTGCCAGAAAGTTTTTAAGTGGGTGAGATCTAAACCCAAGACCCGACACCGTAGGGCCCTCCTCCCCCCCACCTCCTCTGACCTTACTAAAAGTCTGTAAACTCGGTAAGTTTTCAGGTTTCTCATTTTTGTTTCTTCTCTTCTCTTGTTTAGCTCTGTGAGGGCTTTCAGAGTAGCAGAATATGGAGGTTGGGGCAGTTGCATGTTCCTCCTGTAGAATGTGGCAGGTGAGAGACACTTCACATGTTCCTGCCGACTACATCTGCGGGAAGTGCACCCAACTCCAGCTCCTCGAAAACCAAGTTAGGGAACTGGAGCTGGAGCTGGATGAACTGCAGATCATCAGGAAGGCTGAGAGGGAAATTGAGAGGATGTACAGGGAGGTGGTCACTCCCCAGACACAGGATAAGGACAGCTGGGTTACTGTCAGGGAAAGGAAAGGGAACTGACGATCAGAGCAGGGATTCCCTATGGCCGTTCCCCTCAGCAATAAGTATAACACTTTGGATACAGCTGGTGGGGATGGCCGACCAGGGGAAAGCCATAGTTGTCAGGTCTCTGGCATTGAGCCTGGCACTGTGGCTCAGAAGGGGAGGGGGGAAAATAGAAAAGCTCTAGTGGTAGGGGACTCAATAGATGGATTGACAGGAGATTTTGTGGTCAGGAACGGGGCTCCCGGAAGGTATGTTGCCTCCCTGGTGCCAGGGTCTGGGATGTTGCCGATCAGGTTTACAAGTTTCTGAAGGGGGAGGGTGAGCAGCCAAAAATCGTGGTACATATTGGCCCCAATGATATAGCCAGGAAAGGGATTGAGGATCTGAACAGTGACTACAGTGAGTTAGGTTGGAAGGTGAAGAACAGGACGGGTAGAGTAGTGATCACAGGTTTGCTACCGATGCCACGAGATAGTGAGATGAGAAACAGTCAGCGAATGCAGCTTAACACGAGGCTGCGAGGCTGGTGCAGGAGGCAGGGCTTCAGATACCTAGACCATTGGGATGCCTTCTGGGGAAGGTGGGACTTGTACATGAAGGACGGGTTGCACCTGAACTAGAGGGGCACAAATGTCCTGGGTGGGAGATTTGCTCGTGTGATTCAGGAAGGTTTAAACTAGTTTGGCAGGAGGTTGGGAATCAGAGCCACATATTGAGAGGGGCAGTTGCAGATGGGGCAGTGACAGGATGTAGTGAATCTATCAGGAAGGTTTCTTAGGCGATGAAACAAAGGGATCAGTTAAAGTGTGTCTGCTTTAACACAAGGAGTGTCAGAAATAAGAGTGACAAACTTAGAGCATGGATCAGTACTTGGGAATATGATGTTGTGGCCATAACAGAGACATAGGTTTCACAGGGGCAGGAATAGTTGCTGGATGTTCCAGGGTTTAGAATGTTTAAAAAGAATAGCGAGGAGGTAAAAAGAGGAAGGGGGTGTAGCATTGCTAATCAGAGAGGGCTTCACAGCTACAGAAATGAAGATTGTAGAGGAAGGTTTGTCTCCTGAGACAGTATGTGTGGAAATTAGGAACAGCAAGGGAGCAGCCACCTCACTGGGGGTTTTCTACAGACCCCCTAATAGCAGTAGAGAGATTGAAGAATATATAGGTAGTTGTTGCGAATGATGCACAAGTTTGTTCCTCTGAGGCAGGTAAGAAGGAGGAAGGAGGAAGATTAAGGATGATGAGAACAGAGGAGCTTCTCGTCGAAAGGAAGAAGGCAGCTTACGTAAGGTGGAGGAAGCAAGGATCTAGAACAGATTTAGAGGATTACAGGCTTGCAAGAAAGAAGCTTAGAAATGGACTGAGGAGAGCCAGGAGGGGGCACGAGAAAGGTTTGGCAAGAAGGATTCGGGAGAACCCAAAGGCATTTTACTCAAACATGAGGAATAAGAGAATGATCAAGGAGAAGGGAGGGCTGATCATGGATAGCGCAGGGAACTTGTGCGTGGAGTCTGTGCAGATAGGGGAAGCCCGAAGTGAGTTTTTTGCTTCAGTTTTCACTATGGAAAGGGACCTTGTTGTGAATGAGAACTTTGAGGAATTGCAATACAGGCTTGACCAGATCATGATTGATGAAGTTGATGTGCTGGAAATTTTGGAAAACATTAAGATTGATAAGTCCATAGGACCAGACCAGATTTATCCTAAACTGCTCCGGGAAGTGAGAAAGGAGGTTGCTAAGCCGCTGGCGAGGATATGTGCCTCCTCACTCTCCACAGGAGTCGTATCGAGGATTAGAAGGATGCAAATGTTGTTCCTCTTTTCAAGAAGGGTGACAGGGAAATCCCTGGCAATTACAGACCAGTCAGTCTTACGTCTGTGGTCAGCAAAATGTTGGAAAGAATTCTGAGGGATAGGATATATGACTATTTGGCAAAGCATAGCATGATTAAAGGCTTTGTGAGGGGCAGGTCATGCCTCACAAATCTCTGAGTTCTTTGAGAAGGTGACAAAACAAGTCAATGAAGGTCAAGCAGTGAATGTGGTATATATGGACTTCAGCAAGGCATTTGATAAGGTTCCCCATGGTAGGCTCATTCATAAAGTCAGGAAGTATGGGATACAGGGAGATTTGGCGATCTGGATTCAGAATTGGCTGGCTGACAGAAGGCAGAGAGTGGTTGTAGATGGAAAGTATTCTGCCTGGATGTCAGTGTTGAGTGGGGTCCCGCAGGGCTCTGTTCTTGGGCCTCTGCTCTTTGTAGTTTTTATAAATGACTTGGATGAGGAGGTTGGGAGGTGGGTTAGTAAATTTGCAGATGCCACAAAAGTTGGAGGTGTCATTGATAGTATCGAGGGCTATTGCAGGCTGCAGCGTGACATAGACAAGATGCAGAGCTGGGCTGAGAAATGGCAAATGGTGTTCAACCTGGATAAATGCGAAGTGATGCATTTTGGAAGGTCGAACTCGAATGCTGAATATAGGATTAAAGACAGGATTCTTGGCAGTGTGGAGGAACAGAGAACAGAAGCCAGTCAAACAGTCAGGGCAGGCAGGGTCAAGGTAGGACGAATAAATTAAACTGCATTTATTTCAATGCAAGGGGCCTAACAGGGAAGGCAGATGAACTGAGGGCATGGTTAGGAACATGGGACTGGGATATCATAGCAATTACAGAAATTTGGGTCAGGGATGGGCAGAACTGGCTGCTTACTGTTCCAGGACACAGATGCTACAGGAAGGACAGAAAGGGAGGCAAGAGAAGAGGGGGAGTGGTGTTTTTGATAAGGGATAGCATTACAGCTGTACTGAGGGAGGAGATTCCCGGAAATACTTTCAGGGAGGTTACTTGGGTGGAACTGAGAAATAAGAAAGGGATGATCACCTTATTGGGATTATATTATAGACCCCCTAATATTCAGAGGAAAATTGAGAAACAAATTTGTAAGCAGGTCCCAGTTACCTGGACGAATAATAGGGTGGTTATGTTGGGGGATTTTAACTTTCCAAACATATACTGGGACTGCTATAGCGTCAAGGGTTTAGATGGAGAGGAATTTGTTAAGTGTGTACAAGAACATTTTCTGATTCAGTATGTGGATGTACCTACTAGAGAAGGTGCAAAACGTGACCTACTCTTGGGAAATAAGGCAGGGCAGGTGACTGAGGTGTCAGTGGGAGAGCACTTTGGGGCCAGCGACCATGATTCTATTAGTTTTAAAATAGTGATGGAAAAGGATCGACCAGATCTAAAAGTTGAAATTCTAAATTGGAGAAAGGTCAATTTTGACTGTATTAGGCAAGAACTTTCGAAAGCTGATTGGGCGCAGATGTTTGCCGGCAAAGGGATGGCTGGAAAATGGGAAGCCTTCAGAAATGAGATAACGAGAATCCAGAGAAAGTATATTCCTGTCAGGGTGAAAGGGAAGGCTGATAGGTATAGGGAATGCTAGATGACTAAAGAAATTGAGGGTTTGGTTAAGAAAAAGAAGAAAGTCTATGTCAGGTATAAACAGGATAGATCGAGTGAATCCTTAGAAGAGTATAAAGGCAGTAGGAGTATACTTAAGAGGGAAATCAGGAGGGCAAAAAGGGGACATGAGATAGCTTTGGCAAATAGGGTTAATGAGAATCCAAAGGGTTTTTACAAATACATTAAGGACAAAAGGGTAACTAGGGAGAGAAAAGGGCCCCTCAAAGATCAGCAAGGTGGCCTTTGTGTGGAGCCACAGAAAATGGGGGAGATAATGAACAAGTATTTTGCATCAGTATTTACTGTGGAAAATGACATGGAAGATATAGAATGTAGGGAAATAGATGGTGAAATCTTGAAAAATGTCCATATTATAGAGGAGGAAGTGCTGGATGTCTTGAAACGCATACAAATGGAGAAATCACCAGCACCTGATCAGGTATACCCTACAGCTCTGTGGGAAGCTAGGGAAGTGATTGCTGGGCCTCTTGTTGAGATATTTGTATCATCGATAGTCACAGGTGAGGTGCCAGTAGACTGGAGGTTGGCTAACATGATGCCACTGTTTAAGGAGGGCGGTAAGGACAAACCAGGGAACTATAGACCAGTGAGCCTGAAGTCGGTGGTGGGCAAGTTGTTGGAGGGAATCCTGAGGTACAGGATGTACATGTATTTAGAAAGGCAAGGACTGATTCAGGATAGCCAACATGGCTTCATGCGTGGGCAATCATGTCTCACAAACTTGATTGAGTTTTTTGAAGAAGTAACAAAGAGGACTGATGAGGGCAGAGCAGTAGATGTGATCTATATGGACTTCAGTAAGGCGTAGGACAAGGTTCCCCATGGGAGACTGGTGAGCAAGGTTAGATCTCATGGAATACAGGGAGAACTAGCCATTTGGATACAGAACTGGCTCAAAGATAGAAGACAGAGGGTGGTGGTGGAGGGTTGTTTTTCAGACTGGAGGCCTGTGACCAGTGGAGTGCCACAAGGATCGGTGCTGGGTTCACTACTGTCTTTCATTTACGTAAATTATTTGGATGTGAGCAAAAGACGTATAGTTAGTAAGTTTGCAGATGACACCAAAATTGGAGGTGTAGTGGACAGCGAAGAAGGTTACCTCAGATTACAACAAGGTCTTGATCAGAGGGGCCAACTGGCTGAGAAGTGGCAGATGGAGTTTAATTAAGATGAATGTGAGGTGCTGCATTTTGGGAAAGCAAATCTTAGCAGGACTTATACACTTAATGGTAAGGTTCTCGGAAGTGTTGCTGAACAAAGAGACCTTGGAGCGCAGGTTCATAGCTCCTTGAAAGTGGAGTCGCAGTTAGATAGGATAGTGAAGAAGGTGTTTGATATGCTTTCCTTTATCTGTCAGAGCACCGAGTACAGGAGTTGGGAGGTCATGTTGCGGCTGTACAGGGTACTGGTTAGGCCAATGTTGGAATATTGCATGCAATTCTGGTCTCCTTCTTATCAGAACGATGTTGTGAAAATGGAAAGGATTCAGAAAAGATTTACAAGGATGTTGCCAGGGTTGGAGAATTTGAGCTATAGGGAGAGACTGAACAGGCTGGGGCTGTTTCCCCTGGAGCGTCAGAGGCTAAAGGGTGACCTTATAGAGGTTTACAAAATTATGAGCGGCATGGATAGGATAAATAGACAAAGTCTTTTCCCTGGGATCGGGGAGCCCAGAACTAGAGGGCATAGGTATAGGGTGAGAGGGGAAAGATATAAAAGACACCTAAGGGGCAATTTTTTCACGCAGAGAGTGATACGTGTATGGAATGAGGTGGCAGAGGAAGCATTTAAAAGGCATCTGGAATGGTATATGAATAGGAAGGATTTAGAGGGATGTGGGCCAGGTGCTGGCAGGTGGGACTAGATTGGGTTGGGATATCTGATCGGCATGGACGGGTTGGACCAAAGGGTTTGTTTCCATGCTGTACATCTCTATGACTCTATGTACAATATGCATAATAAGCTCATCTCTGTTATAATGACTAGGAGAAAGTGAGGACTGAAGATGCTGGAGATCAGAATCGAGAGTGGGCGCTGGAAAAGCACAGCAGGTCAGGCAGCATCCGAGCAGCAGGAGAGTCGATGTTTCAGGCATAAGCCCTTCATCAGCAATGTTCATCATTCCTGATGAAGAGCTTATGCCCGAAACATCAACTCACCTGCTCCTCAGATGCTGCCTGACCTGTTGTGCTTTTCCAGCATCACACTTTTTGACTCTGATTACGGTGATCACAGAACTACTGGACCTCCATAAAAATGCCCTGTAGGGAGGAACAACCGATTTTTATTACTTCAGACCAATAGCAACATAGTTGTCTCGCTAATGCCCTCCAAAAGGGTCGAGGAAGGCAATGTGTGGTATTTAAAGCAGCTGCTAACCACCTATTTCTCAAGGGCAATAACTGTTGGGTAGTAAACTTTCGTCTGGCCAGTGGCGCCCACATCTCCATCATTGCATCAATAAGGACCAAACCAAAGACTAAGTTTTGGCCACTTACACCCTTTCTAATGCTGACACCTGCCACACCGATTCAATTGACAACAGACCCGAAACATGCCAGAATGCTGCGAGTACAAAAGGCACAGCTTTCACTTGTCCACAACAAGGGCTCCGACCCGAAACGTCAATTTTCCTGCTCCTCGGATCCTGCCGTGCTTTTCCAGCAACACACTCTCAACACAATATATTGTACATAACACACGCCGTATTCCTGTTATATCCCTGATTATTGCTGACAGCTGCAGGATAGGTTAGTTGGTTTGAGAACACCAGACTGGTTGCTACAGGAAGTTACACTTAAACAAGATCACACCTCTGTCTCCTCTCCCAAAGGTGCTGACTCAAAGTCAGATACACTCCCAAAGGTGCTGATTCAAAGTCAGATATATTCCCAAAGGTGCTGATTCGAAGTCAGATATATTCCCAAAGGTGCTGATTCGAAGTCAGATATATTCCCAAAGGTGCTGATTCAAAGTCAGATATATTCCCAAAGGTGCTGATTCGAAGTCAGATATATTCCCAAAGGTGCTGATTCAAAGTCAGATATATTCCCAAAGGTGCTGATTCAAAGTCAGATATATTCCCAAAGGTGCTGATTCAAAGTCAGATATATTCCCAAAGGTGCTGATTCAAAGTCAGATACACTCCCAAAGGTGCTGATTCAAAGTCAGATATATTCCCAAAGGTGCTGATTCAAAGTCAGATATATTCCCAAAGGTGCTGATTCAAAGTCAGATATATTCCCAAAGGTGCTGATTCCAGCATGGATGCAGTCCCTTAGGTGTTGATACCCCAGCAGAAAATATTAGGTCCAACAAAAACATGTCATTGATTTATGATCCACTTTCACAGACACGGTATAACTACCAACCAAGCCATTGGAAGAGCGCTATTTGTGCATTAGTTGCTGGATCCTAATCATAGAGAGCACAATATCATCATTGTCCTCAGCGAATGGAAAGGTGCCCTCAGAAACTGTAATGTCAGGATGAAACGTCCATAGCTCGTTTCATGAGCATGTTAGGTAAGGAGAGAATTGAGCTAAGTTGCATTTCTCCCCAAATGAAGAATACCTTGCTGACATTGTCTAGCTTCATGGGGTGGATCCCTATGTGGTTTGAACTAATGGCAATCTTTGCCATCATTTCCCCTAGATGTGACACTGTGGGCTGCTTTGCAGGTTACTGCATCACTGCATAGTTTCATGGGAACATCCCTGGGATTCGCCAAGAGATGGCAGGGCTGTAGCCAAGCAATAGCTGTCTCAGGAATTCTGCCAATGAAACCTGTTTCAGAAACATGGCAACAGGCCTCTATGTGCAGGAAGCCATCACCATGGCTAGTTGCCTTGAAACACAGTGACTGAAGAATCCAAGGATAGAGTCTCTGCTTCTCATTGGCGTGGACATATTTAATCCCTCTGGGGATATACTCCAGCTCCTTAAACACCAAGCGTTTAGACACTACACAATGACCAGGACTAAGTTTTCAAGGGCCCATGGAGACAGGGGGTGGAGCTGAAGATGAGAGGGAAATCCAGTCAGACCAGCTTCCATGACAAGTTTGGATTCTGTGAGGTTCAGGGTGGCAGCTTGACCAATTACCTGTGCAGTTACCGTAAATAGGAGAAAATGAGGACTGCAGAGGCTGGAGATCAGAGTCGAAAGGTATGACACTGGAAAAAGCGCAGCAAGTCAGGCAGCATCCGAGGAGTAGGAGAGTCGACGTTTTGGGCATAAGCCCTTCATCAGGAATGTAGCCGTAAATAGCTAATTAAACCCTTCAAGGGGTCGTAATTAATGGCACCCTCCAGCCGTTGGACAGACTAGCCTTCAAGCCATTGACTAGCCTGTGGAACAGTGAATAGCTCTGAGCAGCAGCTACTGGAACAGGAGGCTCCATTCAATGGGCATGGTAATGCTCTACCAGATGGCCACAATCACAGCAGTGTCCTTTACTGCGGGGGCGGGGGGGGGGAATCACATTCGTCTCTTCTGGGTCAGTTAGAGCCAGAGACTCAGAAATGGAGATCCTCACTCCCGCTGCACACTTTCTGCAGCACCCGATAGTGGGGCTACTCCATTTTCTGCTGGAGTATTGAGCCGCCTTCATTGAACGAGGTTCCCGAGGCAGCCACTGGATTGAGCACCCCTCTCCAAAACCTCTCAGTGTTGCAAGTTCCTGAGCGCATTTCATCATCACAGTGGGGTCAGGACACGGGGAACATACGTCCTGCTCACGGATCCAACCAATCTCGGAGAGACATCTCTGGAACTTTTCACCTCAGGAGAAAACAAGATGAACTGATGCAATCAAAAGGTTTTCTTCTACATTTATGGCAGGCAGAAGAGGCCTGCCTGGATAGATCAGCCCTTTAGACCTCCACTTTAAGGGGACATCACTTTCAGTAAATATTTTCTCTGAAATCACCCTGCTATTGGCATTGGGTTACATAGCACAGCAACATTTCCCTCTTTTGGAGCATCAAAGTAACTAAGCTGACACTTATTTCTCCTCAAACGCTAATAATAGATGTGGTGTCTCCCCCTTTCATTGCAGTCGGGGGGGGTGTAACGGTTGGCATATTGGCATCCTGAAGCAACAGTCTGATTGTGAATACTTCAGGGAAAGGCCGACCCAGGCAGAACTGAGCTCCTGGCCCCTCTGGACTAGGAGAAGGTAGACAGCGGGTGCATTGGGCATGTGTTCCTGCTCATGACCAGTGCCTCCTGCTGGCCAAGTGTATTTCTGGCAGTTCACTAAAGCTCCCTCTCACAGCCCATCGCTGAAGAGCAACTGGGACACCCTTTCGACCGTCAGTGGTCGTGCTACTGCACGGAGGAAAAGCTGACACCTTCAGAAGGAGGGAGACACACTGGGGACCAGGCTTGGGGGTTAGAGTAGGGGGAGGGGGTGGGTTGCAGAATGAGAGAGAAAAAAGAATTCTTTGAAGTCCGCGACTTGGCAGTAAACACCCCTCAGCAGCAATTCTCTGGATCGAAAAAACATTAGAAGGGTGAACTTTCATCAGTGAAATGTCTTCCTGGGACACCTCACTATAAATAGCAGCTTCTAGCCCATCAGTCCATGTACTCAGCAGACACTGTCATAACAAATCTCTTCAACTAGCTTAAGACAAGCTGCAGGACTGATAATGGTATTCTGCTCTCTTCATTCCACTCAGTGTCAGCCTGTCCTGTCTGGCTCTTCTGTTCGCATTTGTCTCTCAGAAACAGACAAAGCCGTCTGGGGAGTTGTCACTGACCTTTGCATTACTGCAGTCCATGTAGCGTGTCATGGTGAAAGGCACTGAAGAATCCAGCCTCTGTTTAGAATGTGAAACTGCTTTACAAAAAGACTTTTTCACCCCCAGCAGACAACTGGAGACGGGAATCTTGACCCAGGTTCAGCTGCTTTCGTTTCGTTCTGATACTTGTTAGGAAAATAGCCTGCTGTTTCAACGTCTTGTGGAAGAAAATTCTCCTTCACCACCGTCATCTCAAGGGTGTTTAGGAACAGGCAATAAATTCTGGCTCAGCTCAGGTCCTAGAAACCAACCAGAAGCATCTAAAGTTGCTGATGACACAGGTTTTGGGGGGAGAAGTAGGTTGTGAGGAGGAACTTAAGGATTCCACAAAAAGGTGGGGATAAAGCTGGCAAATGGAGCGTAATGTTGGAGAGTGTGTGAGTGTCTTTTCTGAAGAAGCATAAAAAAGCAAATTCTCATAAAGGTAGAAGATTACAGAACTGAGATGCCAGGAGATCTTGGTACGCTAGTTCATGAATTATTAAAAGTTAATATACAGGTACAGCAAGTAATCAGG
Organism: Chiloscyllium punctatum; assembly: GCF_047496795.1. Classification (NCBI taxonomy): domain Eukaryota; kingdom Metazoa; phylum Chordata; class Chondrichthyes; order Orectolobiformes; family Hemiscylliidae; genus Chiloscyllium; species Chiloscyllium punctatum. The sequence goes on from NC_092748.1 coordinate 4,960,939, forward strand.
AAAGCTAATAGAATGCTACTTCTACAAAGAAAAGTTTTGCTTCAGTTACATAAGGGCACAGTATACGGAGTATTGTGCAAATTATTGGTCTGCTTACTTAAGGAATGATGTGAATGTACGGGAGTCAGTTCAGCTAGGTTTAATGCCTGGGGTTGGTGTGTTGTGTTTTGGGCAAAGATTTCTGCCTGACACAGTTCAGGAGAGTCAGACATAATGTGCTGAAGCATACAAGATCCTCGATTGGGCGGATGAGAAGAGGAGAAATGAGGACCAGGAATCGCTGCCAAAAACAAAGGATCGCACAGAGACCAGGTAAAAGGTTGCTCTCTCAGTGGCCCAGGAGTCTTTTGTACACAAAGCGGTCATGGAAGCAGAGTTCTTGTGCATGTTTAAGGCAGAGGTGGATAGGGTCTTCTTAAACAAGGAGGTGAAAGTTCATCAGAGATCAACAGGAACGCAGAGTTGAAGATATGATTGGATCCGCCATGAGTTTATTAAATGACTAGAGCTTGGACTACCTATTTTCCCAATCCTTGTAATTTGGAGAATTCTTCCAATTGAGGACTAACCTATGACACTGAGTAGCAATAACATACCATGAACTCATTGCTGCATAACAGTGTAATGAACTGAAAGGATAAGTTCTGAGGCATGCCTTAGGTGTCATCCCCACTATGATAATGTCATATGAATTGGGAAGTGAAATAACTCCACAGAGGCTAGTATCTAATCTCCAAGACATGTTTTACTTACACGGGGAAAGTTCTCCACACAGTTCTAGCTCTCCCAGAGTGAACTGGATGCCTGGCACATCTGTTTATATCTGTCAGCCAGGGCTCCCTGATTTGGGCTGTTTACCTGGTCCAGTCAGGGAACTCATATCCTATGAGGTCTACCTGGCTGACCTTGTTACAATCACTACAGGAAGGAGAACAACTCAGGATCTCAAACAGATAAGACCTATTAATTGGGTTATCCTCATAGTCTCTGTAACAATGTCTATCGCATGATTGAAACTTATCCTCATTTATCATTATGCAATAAACTACATCTTGTCTGTGACAAGGGTCTCTTCTCTTTCAACTACAATGCAGTATGCTTCCAACACACTAAAATAAAGCAGCTCCCAAAAGCACCATCCCAAAACTCGGAAAGGGGATAGCGACAACAAATTCACTCCTTGGATATGATGGGCAGCAGTGAGGATTCAACATGCAAAACTGACTCATAAATGTGAGACTTAATTGAACATTACTGAGGCCTAAATAACATTCGACACATAGTGACTCCATGCTCAGAGGCAGCCTGTGCTAGCAATAGCCCACAGACAGCAATTAGATCACCACTGTAAAATACTGGTGATTGCTCACACATTAGTCTTCAAACAACATCTGCTGTTTGGGATTTTTGAGGTCTATCTAAGTACCTGGCCAGGGTAACATTATAAAACCAGAGAAGCAACAAAGTTGCATTTTACATCCATCACCCTTCCAAGTAATCTCCTCTGATAATCTTTACCTGGCTGCTTATTTGTACATGAGTTAAATCCTTCACAAACCATTAAACAAATTAGGTGCCGCTGCAGGTGGACTGTGCCTCTCATCCACCTCAATATCAGGGTCAAGACTTCTCCAAAGATGCCATTGGGCAGACGGAAACTGTATATTTTGGAAATCAAACTCAGTGGTACATCAGACGAACTAAACTCATTCTCTTACACTTGCTACAAGGAGTATAAAGCTGATACTTCACAGTTCGCTCACCCCAGTATGAGTATATTCTCTAAGCTTGCAGTTTGATCTACAGACCCTTGAATTAGATTGCACCCTTAATCCATTAACTAATTCTATTAAAGGTAAACCCTCTACATCTAAAACACAAAAGCACTGCTAAATAATGTTTTATAAAGACAGGATCTGTTTTTTTTTTCAAGAAAGTTCATTTTTCAAGAAAATCCCTGACAAAAACAGGACTGAACAGACTTGCGCGAAAAATATATGGATTGAAGTCAGCACATACCTGAAAGCTTTAAAGCCATTGACAATGATGATCTATAACAATTTAAGAAAAGTAACAAGTGCTTAATCTACTGAAGGTTCTAGTCTTGTGTGCATGTGCTTCAGCAGACTGCAGGAGCATCTATAGTCTATTGTGTACAGGAGTTGGGAGGTCATGTTGCAGCTGTACAGGACATTGATTAGGCCACTGTTGGAATATTGCATGCAATTCTGGTCTCCTTCCTATCAGAAAGATGTTGTGAAACTTGAAAGGGTTCAGAAAAGATTTACAAGGATGTTGCCAGAGTTGGAGGATTTGAGCTTTAGGGAGAGGCTGAACAGACTGGGGCTGTTTGGAGGCTGAGAGGTGACCTTATAGAGGTTTGCAAAATTATGAGGGGCATGGATAGGGTAATTAGATAAAGTCTTTTCCCTGGGGTTGGGGAGTCCAGAACCTGAGGGCATAGGTTTAGGGTGAAAGGGGAAAGATATAAAAGAGACCTAAGGGGCAACTTTTTCATACAGAGGGTGGCACGTGTATGGAATGAGCTGCCAGAGGAAGTGGTGGAGGCTGGTACAATTGCAACATTTAAGAGGCATTTGGATGGGTATATGAATAGGAAGGGTTTGGAGGGATATGGGCCGGGTGCTGGCAGGTGGGAATAAATTGGGTTGGGATATCTGGTCAGCATAGACAGGTTGGACCGAAGGGTCTGTTTCCATGCTGTACATCTCTATGACTCTATGACTAATCATAGACTCCCTACAATGTGCAAGCCAGCCATTCAGTCCATCAAGTCCATAGGCCATCTGAGGGGTATCCCACCCAGATGCAACACCCTTCCCTATCTCTGGGAACACTGCATTGCTCATGGCTAACTCACCCAAGTAGTGGGGAGCTGTACTACCCCCACCTCTGGGCCAGAAAGTCAATGTTCAAGTCCCATTGGACCTGGACGTGCTCCATCACATGACCGAACAGGTTGATTCAAACAACCACACTCCAATACATGTGGCCGCTCGGACAACTCTGTGGATTTTGGGGTTTAGCACCTTTACCATGCTGTTCACCTCAGTTAGTAGGACAGCGGCCCTGGCATCTTGGGAAAGGGCAAGTGTGGCGGGGTGGGGGTGGGGGGCTGGAGGGACAAACAGCAGCCTAGGGAGCCACCCACTGCTGCTGAAAAATGGAGCACCCAGCAGACATGAGCTGAGGCCATCAAACCCCCTGGGTGGGCACTCGATGCTAAAGATCAGGCACACACTCGGGCGAAGCTAGAAGCTGTGTCGTCACGTGGGAACAGAGTGAAGTATGGAAATAAAAACAAAGCAGATTCCTACCATTGCTACAGCACAACTGCACACACAGTTTCAATCCCAACCTTATTCAGTTGTGACACTTGAGGTCAGTATGTGTTACATTTGAGGTTTCAGATTCTGTCTGTGTTACAGATGAAGCCAACGTTCCTTGCACTGAAGTGTTTCAACCACTACTTTCAAGCACTGAACAGGGAGACAGAAAGATTTAAGAGACCTGTCTTCACTGGACAGAGTGCATCCATATTAAATAATGCAACAATACATTTTGCAGCATCAGGGAAGCTAGAGACCTGATTATTTTGAAAGAGAAAAGTGCTAACGTTACTTGAGTGCATATTCCCTAAGGTCCTCTGGAATGATGGTGACTTTAATTCTAATCTCAGAAGGCTACAGTTTGTTTTTCCTCCATAATCCAATCACCTGACAGCCCCACACTGAGAATTTAGTGCAGTGGTTAATGACTAATTATAGCCCTTTCACCTCAGAATCACAAGGTCATGGATTCAAGTCCAACAGTACAGACGTCAGCATACAATCTCGACTGCTATCCCAGTGTTGGGCTGAGGGAGTGCGGTACTGTCAGAGGTGCTGCCTTTTGAGACAGACACTCATCCTAGGCTGTGGTTGTCCTCTGGATGGACACTGAAGATCCCACAAACACCACTTTGAAGATCAGGGAGGGTTTATTCCCTGTACAATTGTTTGAAGAATGAATATCAATCAAGGCTGTGATCTGGTGACTATCACAGAGCTGTTTGTCGGAGCTGCCTGTGTGTAAATTGGCTGCCACATTTCCTACATTGGAAAAGTGACTACACTTCAGAATGACTTAATTAGCTATAATTCTGGGACAGCCTGAGGCTGCAAAAAGGCACTTTATAAATGCAGGTTCTTTCTCTGCGTGAACGTGTAAACATAACGGAGATCTCTTACACAGTGTGCTGACTGACCTTCTATCTCTGGCAGTTTATAATAGTTTTATTAAGATTGATCATTAATACAGTTCACTGGCCTATGGGACATAACACAGTCTGACAACACGACAGAGTTCGACTGACGTCAATAACACAGGGTGTACACTGTGTCTAACTGTGCATGAGGATGTAGCATTGACATTAAGACACACATGCAGAAGCAGGAGCTGTTTCAGAGATTGTGTGAGGATCGGTAACTAACCAATGACTAGTCCTCTGATGCTGTGATCACACACAGATCGTACGAAGTTTCAGGAGCAGATTTAAGATTGCTAAATGAATTTGTAATCACCAATATTTATTTAAAGGCTGTTAGCTAGTTGGTCTTTAAGAAAAGGCAAAAAGTGAACCCAGCTTTTTGATTTTGATCTTAACTTTACCTTCTCAGAATAACCCTTTTTCCTCTTTTTATAGAAAACAAAAGGGGTTTCTTGAATTCATTTTTAGTTTGGTTATTGTTCTCACCGCTGTGCTCTATTCCCTCCACTGTGAAATATGTCACCGAAAGCTGCTGTCCTTCGCTGGACATGACTCCACTCCCACATTAACAGAGCTGATGTATGACTGCCAAAAGGATGAGGGACTGACAATGAATGCAAGACAGTAAAAATCTTGCAAAGGGCTATGCACCTCCCCAAAAATATGCTAAAAAAAGGTCATGAAGTTTCTCAGTTAATTGCACCACAAAATCTTGTGCCTACAAACCAGGCCTGCATTAACAATTCTGAGAGGCTCAGAGAGAGAGGACTCTCAGCTTAGGACCTACATGATGCTACTTATGAAAGGTCAGCCCACAGGTGTGAGGACTAGGGGAGGCAGAGGTGCAAGGGCTGTAAAAGAGAGGTGGCCTGCCCAGAAATCTGCATTCCTGTGGTTCAAAAGCATCCACAGGCACTTCTCTGCTGTTAGGATGATCGACAGTTGTTAAAGGAAATAGACACATGTTCATTGCTTGAAATCTTCAAGATCCATCTGCAGATCACGTTCATTTATAAAATCCGCACAGTGCAGAAAGAGCTCATCGAGTTTGCACTGGCCCTCTGAAGAACATCCCATCCCACCCTGTAACCCCAAATCTCCCAGAGTTAATCCACATGGATTACATATCCACAAACAACTACAGTCAATTTAGCACGGCCAATCCACCTAACCTTCACATCTTTGGACTGGGGAAGGAAACCAGAGCACCTGGAGGAAACCCGCACAGCAGAAAATGTGCAAACTCCACACAGACAGGGTTGTGGAATCATCCCTGGCACTGTGAGGCCTCAGTGCTAACCACTGATCACAATCAGCACTGTCATCTCCGCAGCACACGCAGACACTATATATAGAAATGATGGTAGGATACAAATAAGAATCCGACACAATGAAAGCAGAAGCAGAAGAACCTGTTGGGTTTCCGTCGCAGTTGAAGGTGGCTTGTACTGGAGGGTGTGGCTACTTCTCCAGACACCTTCATCGCATTCATCTAGTCTCTGCATGTCCCAGCAGGACTGACAGCTCACAGAGATAAAGAGATAAGTCCCACTGTCAACCCAGAGTAGGGACTGAGGACATGACAGCCATCAGCAGAATGACCCAGTGCTGTCATTCTGAGGCAACGTGCAGCTCCATATTGGAGATGGAAATTTAAATCACCTTTTTGGCTTCCATTTTCCATCCAAACTAGGCATTGCATTCCCCTCTATAATGGTGGCAGACAGTCAGTTCGATTTTCAGTTGACTCGGTGAGTGCCTGGTCAATGTACGGCAGTCATTTTGTCCATGGAGTTTGCAACGCATCCATCAGACAAATGGTGCAGTTGAGTCTTTGCCCCTCCTCTCAACCTGTGCGGTACCTGGATGAATTCGCTTTTCTCCATTTACCAGGCTTGGTCAATATGAGCAGCTCCTGGAGGTAAAGACTGAGGTTACTTGCTACTGCTTAGTGATTAGGTACAGGTGCATTGTCTCTTTACAAGCTGTAGTGGCCCCTGATGTTAGTCCAGCTGAGATCCACCAGCTCAGCAGTAGTCAAACTCTGGGCCAGCTCCACACCACCACGAATAGGGGACTGACCGATCAAACATTTCGCCAAAACTGTTTCCCAGTCAACTCCATTCAAACCTGTGTTAACTCCCCCTCTGTCTCACTTGCCTGCGTCTCAAACAAAAACAATTCCAAATCCAAAGCTCTGATTCCATGGATATATTTTTCCTGGGGAGAATGTTCACACACAGAGCTCCATGATCTTCATCTTCAATTGATACCGCCTTTATGGTTCCGTCAGTTCAGTAACCATTAGCAAGAGGCTCAATCTTAGATCATCATTAGCCACAAACAAAAAACAGTTGGAGGAAAATCAGTAACTTTGTTTTGTTTCCCTTGGGAGAGACAAAACAAGTGCTGTTGAAGGTGAAGGAAGCCCCATCTGTTTGTACAAGTCACCAAGGGGATTGTTTGATTGCTTAATAGCTAATAATACCAAGTAAATTCAATTTATTTGAACAATATGCTACTGGTGCATGTGGTTTTAGCCAGAATGAAAACAAAGATGGCCCATTAATGTGTAGGTTTTATTTGATGGTTGAATAGGTTTTACATGTATAATTGATGATGTGACAGCTGACTGGCTGTTGGATTGAAGGCGTGTGTACAGAGGCATTGGGACTGCTCAGAATGTTAAAGCAAAGAGGGCATCAGGCACTGTCAGCAGTTTCTGTTCCATGCGCCATTAATTGTGAACAGAATCAAACACACCAAGGATGCTGCTGAATCAAAACACAAGGACATCCTACCAGGCTCAGGTGAGTAATGTTAAATCGAGGGGTGCATTGACCCAGCTCCACCAGCTGATGCACTGGAGGAGAGGGAGATAGTGAATATAAAGTATATTTGTGGAAACAATCCCAGTCACTTATGTTCACTGGTTTGACAGATAAGGGGAGTGCTTGATCATTTCAATTCTGGACAATTCTTGTGGTGTCAGCATATGTAGCTATGTATCTCCCACATACATGTACACACACACAGACACACACACAGACACCCCTACAGTTCCATGTTGGTGCCAGTGACCACTCTTCACATGTGAACTCAGACAGTGAATGCCAATTCCAAAGCTGCCACTGCTGACTCACATGAACCAGGAATCAAACACAAGGCCCTCCAAGTCCACATGGGCCAGCAGCTCATCTCAAGGGGCACTTGACCAGCAAGTTACCCCTAGTCCGAGTATTGTACCTGTGTTGCTAATCCACTAGCTCTCATTCTCAACTTGTGAGCAATGTGAGTACAAGTGCAATAATCCAACTCCTTATCCTATTCTACCTAGAATAGTGAATGAATGGGAAAAAAGGTTATTGAATTTGGGCAGCACGGTGGCTCAGTGGTTAGCATTGCTGCTTCACAGTGCCAGGGACCCAAGTTTGATCCCAGCCTTGGGCCACTGTCTGTGTGGAGTTTGCACATTCTCCCTGTCTCTGTGAGGGTTTCCTCCGGGTACTCTGGTTTCCTCCCCCAGTCCAAAGATGTGCAGGTTAGGGTGGATTGGCCGCGGGAAATTGCCTATAGTGTTCAGGGATGTGTAAGTTAGGTGCGTTAATCAGAGGAAATGTAAAGTAATAGGGTAGGGGAAAGGGTCTGGGTGGAATATTCTTCAGAGGGTCGGGGTGGACCTGTTGGGCCAAATGGCCTGTATCCACACTGTAAGGATTCTATGATCTATGAATCAAAGCACAAGATGGTCCATGCTTGTAACTACAGGGGAACTGCTGTCAGCTTGGGCAGAAGTCTTCCAGGTTTTATTCCAAGAATAAAATTAGAGAGAAAAAAGCATGTCATAAACTCAGTCATAGCTTTTGAATTGGTGACTTTATTTTACTGAGATGCTTATGCAGTTTCAGTTTTAGATAAAGGTGGAGGTTCCTTAGAATCATAGATTCATAGAGATGTACAGCACAGAAACAGACTCTTTGGTCTAACTCATCTGTGCCGACCAGATATCTTAAATTAATCTAGACCCATTTGCCAACATTTGGCCAAATCGCTCTAAACCCTTCCTATTCATATACCCATCCAAATGCCTTTTAAATGTTGTAATTGTACCAGCCCCCACCACTTCCTCTGGCAGCTCATTCCATACACATTCCACTCTCTGCATGAAAAAAGTTTCCCCGTAAATCCCTTTTATATCATTCCTCTCTCAAATTAAATCTATGTCCTCTAGTTTTAGACTCCTCCACTCTGGGAAAAGATCTTGACTATTCACCCTATCGATGACCCTCATGATTTTATAAACCTCTCTAAGGTCACCCCTCAGCCTCCAACGCTCCAGGGAAAACAGCCCCAGCCTATTCAGCCTCTCCCTACAGTTCAAGCCCTCCAATTCTGGCAACATCTTTGTAAATCTTTTCTGAACCCTTTCAAGTTTCACAACATCCTTCCTAGAGCAGGGAGATCAGAATTTCACACGATATTCCAAAAGGGCCTAACCAATGTCCTGTACAGCTGCACCTCCTTCACTCAATGCACTGACCAATGAAAGCAAGCCTTCTTCACCCCCCTGTCTATCAGTGACTCCCCTTTCAAAGAACTATGAACTTTCACTCCAATGTCTCTTTGTTCAGCATCACCTCCCAGGACCTTGCCATTAAGTACATAAGTCCTGCCCTGATTTGCTTTTCCAAAATGCAGCACCTCACATTTATGAAAATTAAACTCCATCTGCCATGCCTCAGCCCACTGGCCCATCCTGTTGTAATCTGAGGTAACCTTCTTCGCTGTTCACAAAACCTCCAATTTTGGTGTCATCTACAAACTTACTAACTATGCCTCCTATGTTCACATCCAAATCATTTATATAAATGACAAAAAAGCAGTGGGCCCAGCACCAATCCTTACGGCACACCGCTGGTCACAGGCCTCCAGTCTGAGAAGCAACCCTCTACCATCACCCTCTGTCTCCTACCTCCCAGCCAATTTAGGATCCAAATGGTTGGTTCTCCCTGTATTCCATGTGATCTAACCTTCCAAACCAATCTACTGTGAAGAACCTGTCGAATGCCTCACTGAAGTCCATATAGACCATGTCCACTGCCCTGCCTTCATCAGTTTCTTTTCAACACACATTAGGAAGACCATGGGAAGCCACCTCATGTATTGCTTTCCCCTGTCATATAGCTTGTTGGAATTGAAAACGGGGAGTTTCTACAACCAGCTGAAAGGGAAAGCATAAGGCCGTGTGTCTTGCAGAAGTGAACAGATCACCACTAGTGCCACTACCTCAAATGAATTTCTTAAGACAGCAGCGGTTATAATGGCAGGGCTCTTCAATATTTGATCAGAATTACAAATGCATTGTTAATGAGCAGTCTTCAGGAGAATCTTGCTGGAGGAGAACATAATCTAACCTTTCTCTCCTTCTTAAAGACTTACCTCTTTGACCAGTAGTCATGATTTGGAGATGCCGCTATTGGACTGGGGTGTACAAAGTTAAAAATCACACAACACCAGGTTATAGTCCAACAGGTTTAATTGGAAGCACACTAGCTTTTCGGAGCGCGGCTCCTTCATCCACCTGATGAAGGAGTGTCGCTCCGAAAGCTAGCGCTTCCAATTAAACCTGTTGGTCTATAACCTGGTGTTGTGTGATTTTTAACTCTTTGACCAGGTTCTGGAGCAGGATAAGAATGCATATTGCTGATGACATGAAGATGTGAAGGTGATGTCACTCTGAGAAGAGAGGATGGAATAATCCATACTAGAGGGAGCTGTTTTACACAAATCAGTCTAATGTATAATTGTGTGGCGTTAAAAGAGTTAGTTATAACATTTCAGTATCAGGCAGAGAACTAGATGCAGAACACTAAGACAGGACACAGGACAGTCTAGGCAAGCACCCTCTCATGAAACTCCGAGTCCCAGAATTTAATGTAACTGAACCCATCAGAACTGGAAGACAGCTAATACAGTTCTACTTTACAAGAAGGGTGGTTGAGCCAAGCAAGGGAATTACAGACCAGAGAGTCTCACATTAGTGGACGGAAACTATTGGAGAAAGTTCGGAAGGAAAGATTTAAACTCCACTTGCGAGATGTGATGTTTGATCAGGGATAGTCAGCATGGCTTTGCCAAAGGGAGGTCATGTCGAACAAACTTGTATATTTTGAGGAGGTGACCAGGTGTGTCGATGAGGGTAGTACAGTTAATGTAGTTTATACAGATTGCAGCAAAGCTTTTGATAAGTTGCCATTGAAGACTTATAAAGAAGGTAAAAGCACGTGGGATCCAGGGGTACTTGCCGAATTGGATCCAAAATTGGCTTAGTGCAAGGAGACAGAGTGTGGCAGTGGAAGGCTGTGTGACTGGAGGCTGGTGACTAGGTGGAAGGAGGTTAAGGTGAGGGTGATAGGCCGGAGAGGGGGTGGGGGCAGAGAGGTCGGGAAGAAGGTTGAAGATCAAGAAGGCAGTGCTGAGTCTGAGGGTTGGGGCTGAGAAAAGGTGGGGGGAGGGGAAATGAGGAAGCTGGAGAAATCTGCATTCATCCCTTTAACTAGGAGAAAGCATGTGGGATCCAGGGGAACTTGCCAAATTGGATCCAAAATTGGCTTAGTACAAGGAGACAGAGTGTGGCGGTGGAAGGCTGTTTGTGTGACTGGAGGCTGGTGTCCAGAGCCATACCACAGGGATCTGTGCAGGGTCTCTTGGTGTTCATGGTATATTTCGATATAAATTCGAAAATGGGAGGGTGGGGTTTTATAAGTAAGTTTGTAGATGACACAAAGTTTGGCCGCATGGTTGACAGTGAGGAGGAAGGCCTAAGGTTACAGGAGGATATACAGGGGTTGGTCAGATTTCTCATTTGCCCTCCCCCCCACCTTATCTCAGTCCTAACGCCCCTCCCCCAAGTCCCTCCTCCCTACCTTTTATCTTAGCCTGCTTGGCACACCCTCCTCATTCCTGAAGAAGGGCTTATGCCCGAAACGTCGATTCTCCTTCTCCTTGAATGCTGCCTGACCTGCTGCGGTTTTATTACCCATGGCACAGATTATAACAGCAGGGAGATTATGTTGGAGCTGTGCGAAACTCTGGTGAGGTTGCACTGGAGGGAGTGCAGTGGAGATTCACCAGGATGTGAATGGGATGGAGAAGTTTAGCTATGAAGAGAGGCTGGATAAGCTCAGGTTGTTTCCTTTAGAGAACAGAAGGCTAAGTGGGGATCCGATTGAGGTGTATAAGATTACGAGGGGCATGGATAAGAGAAAGCAGTTGTTCCCCTTAGTTGAAGGGTCAATTTTAAGGTGAAAGGCAGGAGGCTTAGAGGGGATTTGAGGAAAAATGGTTTCACTCAGAGGTATTGGAAATATGGAATGTACTGTCAGGGAGGGTAGGTGAGGTGGGAAACCTTAAAACCTTCAAAAAATACCTGATGAGCACTTGAAGTGTCATAACATTCAAGGCTATGGGCCAAGGGTTGGAAAGTAGACCTGGTGTAGATTGATAGTAGATTTTGTTGGTGCAGACTCAGTGGGGTGGAAGGCCTGTTCTGTACAGTACAATTCAAACTGATCAACCAAGGATTGAATCAGCAAAGACCGATCAAACCAAACAGCCTGAGTGTCACCACATATTTTGGTGTCAAACTTTGTCTGAAAAGCCCCTTTGAAGCACCCTGGAACTTACTAGACCAAAAGGTGCCATGTAAATGCAAGTGCTGCAACTCACTGCACCCACCAATGTACCCTTCCCGCCAGTGGCTAGTGATCAGGAGCACTGTGACTAGTTATAACTCCACCATCACTGACCTGAGTTTTTTTTAATTAAGTCTCAATAATAGTACCTTGTCAAAGAGAGGGCAAACCTGAGATACCAGCACTGGCTGAGCCACTCACACAGGTTAGCTTATAAAGTCTTTTTTGCCCCATCCTTTTTCTGTGCTCATTCCTGTATCACTCAGCAGTAAGCAGGCTTAACCTTTGGGTCCTGGCAATCTAACAGCAAGTGTCCGCATTTCAGTCCTCTGCCTCTCAGAATGTGGCTTCCAGTGGCTAATTGGACGGCAGACTCTGATTAGCATTACGGTGAACATTATGCAGATCAGTAAACATCACTGAGGGCATGGAATGTCAAGCACAAGGTTGTAAAAGGATTAGAGAACAAACAGAGCCCCATTCACAGCCAGGCGTAATCCACCAGCACAGCCCAACACTCAATGCTCTCATCGAAACAAGTGTGACTGCACAAATTGAGGAACACATATCACTGAAACAACCTGGTGTTAAGCATTCATAACTCCAGTAGCTTAAAACATTCAAGTTCAGTTTAATTCTCTCTGCACCCTTGCCCATTGTGAACCTCCACGCTGAACGTGGTCTCTTAGTCACAGGAAAACAAAAGGCAGTTTCTCCTCTCTTCCCCTCCTGCTGTGAAAGTGCTGAGTCACTCAACAGCCTTCCCCTACCTCCGGTGAGAGGGCGGTGTACATGCCTGAGCTGCACTGTCAGCACGGTGAATGGCCATCCAAGTCTGTGTTGATCAGTCCCATGATGCCCTCACTAGCAGGGCACCGAGGTAGTCTCCCTCGCAGAAACAGGCAGTGACCAGAACTGGCATATATTGCCTCCATCATCTCATCCAGCAGACCCAGTGCCAACAGTGATTCTCCATCTGTCTGCCCCACAGTGCCGAAATAATGCCGATTAAAATCACAAATCACATCCAATAGGGCTGTGGTAAAGAGCACCATTCCCTTCTGGCCATGTCTACACTCAATCACACTCTCCTTCTTCGCTGTCTCTCTCTTTGGGACTGCTCTCTCCTGGTTCCAGCCTTCATTGCTGAATTGTAACCAGCAAATCGTCATCAATGCTTCCTGCATTGTTAGCTCTGAGGTCCTTGGTCCCTCCTATTTCCCATCGACACACTATCCCTTGCCAATAGCATCTAAAGGCATGGTGCTAGTTCTTATGTGCACAACGATGGCACTCAGCTCTCCATCACCACGCCCCTCTCCTGACTCCTCCCCCAGCCCCAAATCATCAGACTGCTTCTCTGACACCCAGCACTGGATAATTAGAAATTTCCTCCAATTACATATTGGGAAAGTAAAGTCATTGACTTTGATCCTGGCCACAAATTTCACTCCTAGCTACTGACTCCATCTCTCACTTTAATTTCCAGATGAGAGATTGAAACAGAATATTGACGTCTTCCCTGATGTCTGTGCCGTCATTAAGATCACCTACTTTGAACTCTGCAGTAGCATTCAGCTCCACTACTAGCTCAATGCTCCAGCTGCATAAACCCGCATTCACATCTTTGCGTCTTGAGGATTCATTCGAACTCTTGCTGTTCTCGCGCATTGTACCCTCTGAAAAATTCAGGTCATCCAAAACCCTGCTGCCTGTGTCCTAGCTCACCCATCACCCAGCGTTCAGTGGCCAGTGCTGGCTCCTGATGAAGCATCAGCTCAATTTTAGAATTCCCAGCTAAAACAACACAAGGACCATCTCGTTTCTGCATCCAGGGGTAAACGTGGTGTTATAATCCAATGAAACACAAGGCTGGAAACTGTAGGGGAGGGTTGGCTCATTTCCCTTCCTTCTCCTCTGTGGAAGTCATCAGCCACTGACTGGTTAGAAGCCCATCTCGTGGGCACGAGGCATTTGCTAAGGCCAAACAGGCTCCCAGTGGGACTTCATCACATCCCTCATAATAAAGGAAGTGCCATTGTTTGGAACTGCCAGATACTTCAGCAGTGCCAGAGCCCTGTAACAGGCACAGCCAGGATTCCACATGAGTAGCCCCATGGATTCCTAGGGAAGGATCATTCGACACCTTTCTCAGAGAGTTGAGGGGCTGCATTCAGTAATCTGGATGGATAGGAAGGTCGGGTGGAAACTATCTTCTTGGGGGAAGCGACTGCAAAGGACCAGGCCCACCTTTCAATGACAGAGTAGCATTTTCCTTCCTGCCATTTTAAGCATGTTTGGAAAAAATGGGAGTGTCCACTCCTGTCCACCTACCCACACTAACGCCATTATGGCGTGAGCAACATAAAATGGGGGTCAACTGAGCTTTCAGCAAGCTGGGATTCACCCTTAGGTATCCCACTTACGTAGAGACTGCATGCCGCCAATTTGAGAGGAGGTGAGTTCAGGAGAGGGCTCTGCCCACCCTCCATCCCCCAAAGTACACCCACCCGGGCCATGTAATATCTAGTCCATGGGTTTATTACCTCTAGTAATGAGTATTTCCAGTGTGAGTAAAGATGTTTCTTTCGATTGCGTGTGAATTCTCACCTATGTCGAAGACAGCGTGGAAGCCGACAGCTGCGGGTGGATAGCAGGAGAGCTTTACGACACAAACGGTGAAGCCAATAGATGTATTTCTGCTTCCCTTGGCCCACAAGCAGTGCTTTGCAGGTACAGCTGTTCTCCCCTTGCTTCAGCTCCTAGATTCTCAGGGGCTTGGAAAATCACCAAGCTCAATCTGAAGCAGGTGAAAGTTGAAGCATAAAACCATTGGACGCACTGAAGAACAAATGGGGTTGGAAGAGGCCCATCCAAATTCCACCTCTGTTAAAACTCGAAGAGAGTGGTTTGGAGTTGGTTGAGGGCTGGTGCAGCATCTTTTTAACAACCCTCTCACTTCCCACCTCTGTGCTAGGATGATAAATATCCTCCTTACTGTCTCATCATGCTACTGAATGGGCATTGGACCAGTACAGATCTACCCATTAAAGTGGAGGTGTCTTTCCAATTGTGAAGTGCACTCTTGTATAAGAATAGGTGGAGGAACCTGACAATGCTTGAGAACTCCAGGAGTTCAGAATAAAAAACACCAACATCCCTCAGCTCGATGCACTCTTAAATATAGCAATGCAAGTTAACAAGCCCAGCAAACAGAAAGGCAGAAAATGTATATAGAACTAACACAGAACCTTGGTTAGATCACACTCTGTGTACAATGTGAAGTTCTGGGCTCTATAAGACACAACAGATAAAGATGAACTGAAGAAAGCATAGAAAAAAATCTACAAGGATGATACCGGAACTGTACGGCTATTGAGAAAGATCAAACAAGTTGTGACTCTTTTCCGTAGAAACGTGAGGACTGAAGGGTGACACTAGAGAGATTTTTCGCATCAGTTGGTTCATGTTAGTGTAAGAGAAAATGTTTTCACTTGTAGTGGACACCAGAACCAGGGGCTATAAATGTACGTTAGTCAGTAATAAATCTGATTGGGAATTCTGGGCAAATACCCTGAGCTAGATAGTGGTGAGAATGTCGAATTCACCCATAGGGAACAACTAAGACAAACAGTGCAAATTTACAGAAGTTGGAAGTAGACAGGTATATGAAGGTGGAAGGAAGACAGTGATAAGTTGAGAGAGTACAAGGAAGGTCCTGAGAAGCATAAATTCTTTATCACCGTATTGTAGGCAGCCTATCAGCATGCTGTAAAATTTTAAGCATTACCAAATAATTCCTTTTCCTCAATTCTTTTAAGAGAACAAAATACGTCACATATATTTACTTTGTCTGCAGCAATTAAAGGCTGGAGTTACCATTCACTCATCTATTGATAACAGTTCAGCTGGATTAATTCTTTGGGAACAGGCAATGCCCATTCTTATACACTCAGAACGAGTTATAACTTTAGCTACTCTCCTTATCAGAAGACATTTACTCACCATCAACTAACAGAGGCACCTAGCTAATAAACAGGCATCAATTGTTTGAACCTTCATGTACCAGGATGCTTGCTCAGTAAGCACGGGGATGGTACTTTCAAATCTTGCGTTTGTTTGTTGAGGGGATTGGGAGGAAAGAATTGGAGCCAGAACTCAACGCTACTGCACAAGGGGATTAACACTAGTAAAAATACTTTCAATCTGTAGAACTGTTTATGAATGGTATCCTGGAACAATACTTTGTGGGACCAACTGGATATAGAGCTATTTCAAATCTAGTACGAGCCAGATTTCATTTGCATTCTCATAGTCATAGATCCTCTGGGAAAAAGGGATAATAATACAAATGAATTTCACAAGAAGACTGACAGTGACATACTCCAGTTCGAAAGAGGAGTATTCATTGAAGTGAACTACAAAGGCTCAAGGGGAATCTTTGGCAGGTATTCAGACCAATACGTTTCTCGAATGATACTGGAGCTACTGCTGGAGGTCCACAGAAACTTCCTGAATATCATCTGTAGGAAAGGTTTTGAAAGACATGTCACTTTTCAACCATGTGAGTCTGCATTTCATTTTCCCTCCTTTGCCCCAAAGGCAGGGCTAACCCCCAGTATCATGACCTCTCCACTGGGGGAGACGGGGGAGGGGGCAGGTTCCAAATCTGCCTGAAGCTAAAACGATCTGATATGCACTGACCATCCAGCAAGCTGAGCCACCTGAATGGGTACGGTGGTGTGGAGGGGGGGATGGATGACCCTGTTTCAGTGGTCTGCCAGACCCAGGGGCTTTACTGGCAGCATATAGCTAATAGGTTCTGCTGGGGTTCTTGTCCCTTGAAAGAACAACTGCCAGCCAATCAAAGGGCTGGCATCTCAGCAGCGCCACAGGCAGCGGTGGTCACTGCTGGTATTCCACCGGATAGCAAGGCAATGGGAGTACAGTGTCCTCTTAACCGGCTGAGTGAGGTCTAAAGGTGGCTGGGGCTCGTCAATCAGGCAGTGGAAGTGGTTGCTGAGAGCAGGAGGTGCTGTTCCCATGGATGGTGTGGTGGTTGGAAGTGGGCATTTCTACTGGAGTTGGGTGGGTGGGGGAGTATGGGGTGGCATGGTGGCTCAGTGGTTAGCACTGCTGCCTCATGGCATCGGGGATCTGGGTCCAATTCCAGCCTTGAGTGACTGTCTGTGTGGAGATGGCACAGACCATGTTCCGGTTTCCTTCTACAATCCAAAGATGTGCAGGTCAGGTGGGTTGGCCATGGAAACTTGCCATAGCATTCAGGGATGTGTAGGTAAGGTGGATTAGTCATGGGAAATACAGGTATAGAGTAGGTCTCGGTGGTCTGCAGAGAGTCAGTGTGGACTTGTTGGGATGAATGGCCTGTTTCCACACTGTAAGGATTCTATGAAAGCTCTATGAGCAAAGGGGTATGGCCTCTTCATGGGACAAAGAGTTCCCAAAAAGGAGAATCTGACACTGTATCAATATGGAGGGGCCCAGACTTGTTTGTACTCCCTCCTCTTGGGGCAGAGGGCCACTAGAGGCATACAGAATGGAAACAGACCCTATGGTCCAACCAGTCCATGCCAAACTTAATCCAAAATTAAACTAGTTCCACCTACCTGCTCCAAACCTTTCCTTTTCATGTCGTTTAAGTAAAAAGTAGAGCTGGGAAATGGTCCTTAATTCGCCATGGAAGTGGCTCAAGTAGACTCTATATGAGTGGCTATCCACCATCTTCCCCACTCATGGAGAGACAGAAGAGCAGAACAATGACGATAGGCCTAGACTCCTCACACCAGGTCACCACACACACACAAAATACCCCACCTCCCAGCTTGATCCCAGACCACTAGCAAAATCTAACAGCTGCTTCCACAAATTTTCCTTCCAGTTTAACCCATGGATGCTACAGTCTTTTAGTTCTTCTCTATATCAACTCCAACTGATTACATTAAATTCCCTCCAGTGTTAAACAGGCTCTTCGACCCAACAAGTCCACACCGACTCTCCAAAGAGTAACCCACCCAGATCCATTTCCCTCTGACTGATGCACCTAACACTGTGGACAATTTAGCATGGCCAATTCACCTGACCTGCACATCTTTAGACTGTGGGAGGAAACCGGTGCACCCAGAGGAAACCCACACAGACACGGGGAGAATGTGCAAACTCCACACAGACGATCACCCAAGGCTGGAATTCAACCTGGGACCTGGTGCTGTGAGGCAGCAGTGATCAATGGTTTCCATTCTGTCTTGGATGACAGTAATATGTGAATGAGTGGTGTGCTTGACATTTTCTTTAGTATCATTTATTTTAACATTTGAAATTTAAACTGGTAGCATTTGGTTGGTTTCCGTGAAGAGGTTCAATGATTGACTCAAGAGAAATGCACAGCAGGTCAGGCAGCATTCGAGGAGCAGGAGAGTTGATGCTTCAGGCATAAGCCCTTCATCAGGCTTATGCCTGAAACGTCGATTCTCCTGCTCCTCGGATGCTGCCTGACTGGCTGTGCTTTTCCAGCACCACACTCCTGACTCTGATCTCCATCATCTGCAGTCCTCACTTCCTCCTCAATGAATGACTCACCAATATTTTTGGAGCTATGATTCTTTTAAGCTGATGTGAAACACGGAGTCCTTGGGTGATAATGGGGAATTGTTTGCATTGGGAGAGTTTTGTAAGTGTAGACATTATAAAGAAGATGAGCTTGTTTTCAGTTTGGAAGTATCAGGAACTGTTTTTCATTTTGCTTAGGGAAAATCCCATAGCTTGGAAAGCTCGTGATTCAATATGCAGATTTGTTGGTTGAAATTCGATGTATGAAACAGTTACTCCTAGAAAAAGGAGAAAGTTCAGAAAAGTTAGAAAATATGTTAACTCTGTGTAAGAATTTTAGTTTCAAAGTTCCAGACCAGAGCAATTGGTTAGAATTGGAGGACTGGAGATGCTGGAGATTAGAGTCGAGAGTGTGGTGCTGGAAAAGCACAGCAGGTCAGGCAGTATCCGAGGAGCAGGAGAGTTGACATTTTGGGTGGCACGGTGGCTCAGTGGTTAGCACTGCTGCCCCACAGCACCAGGGGTCCGGGTTCAATTCCCACCTCGGGCAACTGTGTGTGTGGAGTTTGCACATTCTCCCCGCGTTTGTATGGGTGTCCTCCGGGTGCTCCGGTTTCCTCCCACAGTCCAAGGATGTGCAGGTTAGGTGAATTGGCCATGCTAAATTGCCCGTAGTGTTAGGTGCATTAGTCAGGGGTGAATGTAAGGGAATGGGTCTGGGTGGGTTGCTCTTCAGAGGGTCGGTGTGGACTTGTTGGGCCGAAGAGCCTGTTTCCACACTGTAGGGAATCTAATCTAATCTAATCCTGAAGAGATTATTCGAAGCTGAGAAAGTCTAAACTCAGTTGTGCATGAATAAGAAAGAAAAAAAAACTATCAAACTATCAAGACCAGGAATTGAAGCAAAGGGCTAAATTAAATCCATTGATGTGACATGGATGCAAACTCTCTGGTGTTTGAGTACTGTAACGTGACGGTGTTGGGATAGATGGAATTATATTTTAACTGTTGTATTAAAATCTTACATATTGGGATATATGTGAATAGCCTTATTTATTCTTTTTCCATCTTTTCTTAAAAGTAATAAACTCCTGTTTCATTGTTAGAACCAAATCTGCATTGGGTTTCAGTGAAAGACCACCATGCTAAATAAATTAAAAACAAATTATGAACTAATAAACCAGATTTCAGTCTGGGATCTGAATTGCTTAGTCATTATATAACCTGGGATCCCACCAAATAGGACAGAGCTCTCAAGGAGCAATCTGGACTAATTATTGAGAGGTTTTAGTTTCATATCCTAACACTTGTGCAAGATAGATACTGGAGGATTGATCAAGATTCCTCAATTTGGCTGCAGTGATTTGGCATCTCTCTTCAAACACTCAAAATCCCAGTGTCTGGGGTTCAATCCCCACATCAGGATGTCAGCAATGATATTCCGAGACAAAATCCGAGACTAATCCTCTTTAAGGATTTAGATTGAGGTACATCTTAACAGCTCTCCCAGTCCCTAATTAAGATTCACCTATCACCAGAATGCAGGCCAATAAAACTAACATACATTGTGGGATCATACTTTGTATAAAATGACTGCACATCAATATTTAACAAGGCACAGAAGTCCATCAAGGCTACACTAGCTTTGCACACTGACATTTTTCTAAAGAATGCGTTTTATAAAGTGTCAGATGTTGATGGCACACTGAGTCAGGAATATTTTATTACCTGACACAATGTTTTGAGAATCAGTGAACAGCCTTCCAAATACCATATGCTGTTACAGTTAAAGACCAATTTCCCTTCAGATTTTACCTCACTCCTAAAGAAGCCAAATCCTTCTGATATTCAATGGTTCCTAAATCAGCTTTCCCTGAGCCCAGCAGTTGTTAAATGAACTGTGATGGACTTTGTTATTACGTATGACTTATTTGATTGACGTAGGTGCCACAGTGGGGCGACTTATAAAACTTTTCACTGTATTTTTCATGTAGATGTACACGTGACAATAAGTTTCTATTCTATCCTACTCTGGGAGGTATGAGTAAACTTCCTGTATTTCACCTTCTGGAACATTCATCAGCTCTAAGTGTTGGTCACCAGGGCATCGGTCAAACAGGCCCCAATTCAATCCATTGCTTTCACCCAGAAAGGCTGCTAGTGTACAGTGAGGGGTGCCCTTTGCAGTTTTCTGCTCCTCTTCCTGTCGTAATGGCCAGAACCACATGGACGGAGTGGGCCACCATCTGACCTGTGTGCCTCTGATTCAGAGTGGGGCCATGCTGATATTCCACGTTCAACCACTAGGGGCATTTGCACATTCACTCACTAGCCCTCTTCCAATAAAACTGGAATAGTGCGAGGAAAGCACTTGCCAGACTAAAACAGCGGGTGGGAGAACTGTCAAGCCAGGTCAAATTACATTTGCCTAAAACCTTTACTGGCTGTGATTTAATATTCTATCTTTCACGACCTCAAGACATCCCAAAGAGTTTTACAGAAGTTCCCAAACGTTGTCTTTTAAGCCGCAATGTAGGAAGTGGACATGAGTTTACGCTTGACAACATTGAAAGAAATTGATGGGCCCCGGCAGATTTTCCACCACGTTCTCTTGTACCTAGGTCAACAGATGGCGTCAGTGGACAACAAGCAGGTAGAGAGAGATGACGAGACCTACATTGGCTCCATGGCAACAAAACAATAGATTAAATGACACAGCGATTTCCTCACCCCCATTCTGTGCAGACCTGAATGTCTACACTGAGCTAGAGATAGCAACCCTGACCTGTGACCAACCAACCTTGCCAACCTATGCCAAACCAATGCCCATCCCTGTCCTCCGGACCTGCCTGGCTTGCCAAACCATCTCAGGAATGGGGTGGAAAGAAAAAAGCCCTGGAAAAATGATTAAGCTTCACAGCCTTCCCTTGGCACGAGAGGCTCTCTCACTGCTAAGCACGCAATGGGACTGCCAGTTATTGAGTTTTGGAGTAATTCTGCAGCTAATTTCCTACAAAGAAATGGTGCTCGGCCAAAATAAACCAGCCCATTGTTTGAAAAAGAAAATCTGAGCGTAGATAATACCAAAGCTTTTTTGGATTTGCGGTTACATACCAGTGAGGTTTCTGGCACACTCCCAAGAAACTGCTCCTTGCAACACAGCCCGGCACTTAAGGTGGTTCCACACTGTTAAAATGAACAAGCCTGAGAGACTCTCAGTAACAAATCTGATGATATGTTCAGGACAGAGCTGCAGGCTGACATTCAACTTTGGACGGTTAACAACCAGTCAAAGCAAATTGGGAAGAAGCTCAGATGGTGGGAGATGGGGTTGCTTTGTTTGTCGGCAATAGTGGCTGGCTTGGAAGAATCAAATTCAGTGGAGAAACACGCTTTCCAGAAAATCATTCCCAAGTACCAACTAAGCTCCCACTGAGGCTGGTGGGGATTCTCGCTGGTGGGCACTGGCCAAACTCGAAACAATTTGCCTGTGGGTGAACCATTCTAACTAACAGTTAGACCAGGAGTATTGAAAACGCACAGAAATGCAGCAGCTATAGCCTGCTCAACTGAAGAATGCTCAAGAATGAGACTTGGACGTTGCCACTTGAAGCTGTTGAAGCTACGCTAGTATTGGAGTTAGTCGGTTAGTCACTTGGAGGCTCCTTTCCCTGACCTTCAGTCCAATCTGAGTGAAGGACAGTGCTGTGGCTGAGTGATTAGCACCACCTCCTTATAGTGCCAGAGACCTGGGTTCACCTTCGGGTGACAGTTTGTGTGGAGTTTGCATGCTTTCCTTGTGTCTGCGTGGGTTTCCACGGAGTGCTCTAGTTGCCTCCCACAGTTTAAAGGTGTGCAGGTTAGGTGGATTGGCCGTGCTAAATTACCCATAGTGTCCATGTAAGTGCAGGCTAGATGGGGTAGCCATGGGAAATGCAGGGTTATGGGGAATGGGTTTAGATGGTATATTCTTGGAGAGTTGGTGATGGGCTGAAAAGCCCTCTTTCTCCATTGTAGGGATTCTAAGTTGACTTTACACTATGCTGGAGTGCTCTTTTGCCTCTGAGACTTTAGTCATACCGAGTCTATCAGGGTGAAACACCCCACCTAGGGAGAATGTTTCTCGCCAATCCACTGATTCAGCCGGTGATAGGAATGCTGAGGGCCATCCTTTGACACCTCAGTTCAGTTAAGGAGCCCGGGGAGGGGTGGAGGATTCAATCAGGTCATGGTTTCAGCTTCTTCCGCATGAGGGCAGGGTCAGTCCTGCCATCAGTGCCGGGCCCTGTGCCCACCCATGAGCAGGGCTGAGAGAATGCCACTCAGGTGATGCGGCAAAGGGGCCGGGGAATGGGTCAGTCTGATCCCTCGCTGCAAAACATTCCCAGCTGCAAACGCCAGGGACACTTGCTTCGCTGTTTAAATCCAATTTGGTTACCCATCTTCTCGACAGGACTTTGCGTGATTTCCTGTTCGATAGCTGAGCAGACAGGAAACTGGAGCATTCACCAGGGACGTTATCTCGGAGGGCAGCTGAGAGAGACTTACACAATCTAATCCCAGGAGACTGGCTGTGGATTAGCAAATTCCTGGAAATTGCATAATCAGTAAAACAAAACTACCCACTGGGAATAGGATTAACTCTCACAGAGCCAGTGAATGACCGGCACGTGTAGCGTGAGGTTCCTTGCCTGATAATTTGGCGTGGGCTCCAAGTAGGAACCACTTCCAGCATCAGAAATCGCAGCAAAGTTCCCACTGAAAGTTTATGGACTCAATAATCTCAGTCCTCACAACTCTCTGCGTACGCCTCCTAACATCGACCCATGCCCCCTGGTCAGGGTGTGACTGATTCAAGTCACTCAGTTTCCACGTTCGATTGAACCCCCCCCCCCCCATCTGCTTCTCCCAGTTATTAACCACACGGTTCCATACTCCGAGTCGGATTTGTATGGGATCGTCTGGAAACCGATGAGAGGCAATGGCCTTGCGGCAACTGCGACTAGATAAATATTCCAGAAAGTCTGGGAATGATCTGGGGAACCAGGCTTTGGATCACAGCAGGGCAACAGAAATCTGAATCAAGAGTTTAATGATGACATGAAATTGCTGTCGTTTGTCAGAAAAACATATCTGCTTCACTAATGTCCACCAGGGAAGGAAACTATGGTCCTTGCCTGGCCTGACCCACACATAGACTCCGATATGGTTCACCCTCTGAAATGGCCCAGTTATATCAACGACGAGAAAGGAAAAAAAGAAATGAAACCGGCATTGACTAAGGCACTGGAAAAGACAACGGCAAACACAGCCCTGATGATTGCATAAAACCCTCCTCACTAATATCTGGGAGCTCAGGCCAAAATTGGGAGAGCTGTCTCATAGAGCAGTCAAGCAACAGCCTGAGACATGAAATCATACCTTACAGAGAATGTCCCAGACACCACCCTCACCATCGCTGGTTATGTCCTGTCCCACAGTAGGACAGACCCAGCAGAGGTGGTGGTGGCAGAGTGGTATATGGTCAGGAGGGAGTTGCCCTGGGAGTCATCAATATTGACTTTGGACCCCATGGAGTCTCGCGGTTTCAGCTGAAACACAGGGCAAGGAGACCTCCTGCTGATGACCATGTTCCAGTCTCTCTCAGCTGAGGCATCAGTACTCCTCCATGTTGAACACTTCAAGGAAGTACTGAAGGTTGGGGATTTCAATGTCCAAGAGTGACTCAGCAGCAACATGATTGATCGAGCTGGTCGGGTCCTCAAGGATACAGCAGCTAGACTCGGTCTGCAGCAGGTGGTGAGGAAACCAACAAGAGGGAAATACATACTTGATCTCATCCTTCGTGGAAGAGTGTGGTGCTGGAAAAGCACAGCTGGTCAGGCAGCACCTGAGGAGCAAGAGAGTTGACGTTTCGGGCATAAGTCCTTCGTCAGGAATCGATTCCTGATGAAGGGTTTATGCCTGAAACAGGTTGATCCTCCTGCTCCTCGGATTCAGCCTGACCTGCTGTGCTTTTCCAGCACCACACTCTTCGACTCTGATCTCCTCACTTTCTCCTAGTTGACCTCACCCTCACCCAATCTGCCGGCTGCAGATGCATCTGTCCATCTGTAACAGCGACCACCACACAGTCCTTGTGAAGACCAAGTGCCATCTTCACATTGAGAATACCCTCCATCATGTTGTGTGGCGCTATCACTGAGATAAATGGGACAGACTCAAACAGATCTTGCAACTCAAAAGTGGCCATCCATGAGGCACTGAGGGTCATCAACCACAGCAGAACTGTCCTCTGGCACAATCTGTAACCTCATGGCCCCAGCATATCCCTCACTCTACCATTACCATCAGCCCAGGGAACCAACCCTGGTTCAACCGACAGTGTGGCAGGGTATGGCAGGGGCAGCACCGGGCATACCTATAGATGAGGCATCAAACTGGTGAAGCCACCAATCAGGACTACTTGCGTGCCAAGCAGCATAAACAGCAAGTGATAGACAGAGCTAAGCGATCCCACAGTGAACCCATCAGATCTATGCTCTGCAATCCTGCCACATCCAGTCGGGAATGGTGGTGGATAATTAACTGACTCACTGGAGGAGGAGGCTCCACAAATGTCCCCATCCTCAATGATGGAAGAGCCCAGCACATCAGTGCAAAAGATAAGGCTGAAGCTTTCGCAGCAATCTGCAGCCAGACGTACCGGGTGGATAATCTATCTCGGCCTCCTACAGTGGTCCCTTGCATTATAGATGCCAGTCTTCAACCAATATGAGTGAATTCACGTGATATCAAGAAACGGTTGGAGATTTTGGGTACTGCAAAGGCAATGGGCCCAGACAATATTCCAGCAACTAAAGCTTTGTGCTCCAGAACTTGCCTCTCCCCTATCCAAGCTGTTCCAGTATAGTTACAAACCTGGCATCTACCTGACAACATGGAAACTTGTCCAGATCTACCCTGTATACAAACAACAGGAGAAATCCAACCCAGCCAATTACTGGCCCATCAGTTGACTCTCGATCATCAGTAATTGAAGGGGTCAGTAACAGTGCTAACAAGCAGCACCTGCTCAGTGACGCCCAGTTTGGGTTCTACCAGGGCCACTCAGCTCCTGACTTCATTTACAGCCTTGGCTCAAATATGGACAAAACAGCTGAATTCCAGAGATGGGGTGAGAGTGACAGCCCTTGTCATTAAGGCCTCATTTGGTTGAGTGTGTCATCAAAAAGCCCTTGCTAAACTAGAATGGGTATCAAGGGGCAAACTCTCCATTGGTTGACACATAGGAAGGTAGATGCTGAAGATCAGTCATCGCAGCTCCAGGACATCTCTGCAGGAGTTCCTCAACATAGAAGGTGTGTGTGTGGGGGGGGGGGGGGGGGGGGGGAAGGAAAGGGGTGGAAAAGATAGCTAAAGTGAAGGTAAGGATGGAAAGGGGATGGAGCAATAGGTGACTGACAGGGGGTAGATGAACTGGGGTGAAAAAGAGAGCTGAGAGAGGGACAGGCAGGGAGGAGGGAGAGGAAAAAACCCAGTAATAGGGTGAAGGCCAGAGAGCAGGTGGAGAAAGGAAAGAGAGAAAGAGAGAGAGAGAGATGATGGGAGGAGATAGGGAAGATTAAGGGAGAGAGAGAGGGATAGACAGCGTTTAGGGAGAGAAAGAGAGAGGGTGCAGAGTGAAAGAGGGCTTTGGAGGGAGGGGGACCAAAAGAGTTTGTTTGAGAGGGTGTGTAAAGAGAGAGAGAGAAGGAAGGCACAGAGAGACGGAGGATGGAAAGGTTGGGCAGAGAAATGGTCAAAGAATTGAGAAAGAGAGGTGGTGATGAAAGACTGGGCACAGTTAAAAGGGTAAAGATAAGAGAGATGAAGGGGGTGAGAAGAGTAGTTGGGGACAGGGAGAAGGAGTTAGACAGAAGGAAAACAGAAACAGAATAGCCAGAAAGGTCGTGTTCCTTTCTGCATTGGACCTGTCATAAGAACGCCGTCTTGTCAGAGTACCAATGGGAGGGACAATATGAGATGGTGAGCACCAGAAGTCATCTATCCAGGCAGAATTGAAATGCTAGTGAAATCAGTCACCAATTTTGCAATGAGCCACCATGTGGTAGAGGGAAGTAACTGTGATTATAAGGCTGGAGGGCTTTCACTGTCACCTAATTCCAGGATTATCCATCTTCATACAGCTTTCCTGCTCTGACTCTTCAGGATGAGCGCTCTATCACTTAGGATTCGGGTGAGGAAGAATTTCCTCACTCAATTGGTTATGAACTCTCTATCACTGAGCATTGTGAAAGTTCCAGTCTTGACAATATTAGAGGCTGGGATGGACAGGGTATCAAAGGATATGGGCTGGAGATTAGAATTGAGACAGGAGAGCAATTGCTGAAGGACAGAACAAACAAGTTTGAAGGGTGGACTGATCTGACCCTAATCACATTTCTGACTAGTGTATGTTATTGTCCTGGTGGGTGAAAGTCTTGGATATATCAACACAGTGCACACATGTGGGAATTCACAATCCTCCGCTGGAAGGGAATGGAAGGATGCAATTGATATCTCGTGCAAGAAATCATGATCTTACAATAAGAATTACAAACCTGAGAAAGAAATGCTGCAAAACGGCTGGCTACTTTGTAACTTATGGAAACTTCTCCCCAGTCCCATTCCAGCCAAAATTCACTTACTCACATTCTTCACAGGAGACGGATACACCTTTCACTCTTCACATATTGATAACCCCATCAATATTACAGGACTTACCTCCTCTGATGCTTAGAAGAGTGAGAGGATTACCTTATTGGAACATAAAGGATTCTGAGAGGATCTGACAGGATTTAGACGTTAAGAGGCTGCTTTTCCCGGGATTGAGAGTCTAAAACTCAGGAAAAGGACTGAGTCATTGAAGACAGAGATGAAGAGAGATATTTTCACTCCGAGTGGCTTAGATGCTCAGTCACCGAGTAGCGTCTCGCCTGAGAATGAGAGGTTTGTTGTTGGTAAGGAATCAAGGGATATTGCAAATGGGACCTGAGGTAGATGTTCGGCCGTGATAAGAATATGATAAGAACATAACAACATAAGAACTAGGAGCAGTAGGCCGTCTGGCCCTTCGAGCCCACTCCTCCATTCAATAAGATCATGGCAGATCTTTTCATGGACTCAGCTCTCCTTACCCCCATTTTCACCATATCCCTTAATTCCTTTATTTTTCAAAGAAGTATCTACGTTAGCTTTAAAAGTAAATACTGAAATAGCATCATCTACTTCCCTGAGCAAGGAATTCCATAGATTCACAACCCTCTGGGTGAAGAAGTCCCTTCTCAGTTCAGTTCAAAACTTGCTCCCTCTAACCTTGAGGCCATGCCCTCTTGTCCTAGTCTCACCGACCTTTGGAAACATCCTATTTCTATTTTATCTATTCCCTTCATAATTTAATATGTTTCTCTGAGATCCCCCCTCATTCTTCTAAATTCCAATGAATATAATCCCAGTCCACTCAGCCCCTCCTCATAAACCAACCCCCTCAACTCCAGAATCAGCCTAGTGAACTTCCTCTGCACCCAGTCCAGTGCCAGTACATCCCTTCTCAAGTAAGGAGACCAAACTGCACACAGTATCCCAGGTGTGGCCTCACCAGTACCCTGTACTGCTGCTACATTAGCTCCTGCTTTCAAACTCAGTCCCTTTAGCAATGGAGGACAAAATTCCATTTGCCTTGCTAATGACCTGTTGTACCTGCAGACCAACCCTCTGTGATTCATGCACAAGGACACCCTCTGCACAGTAGCGTGTTGCAAAGAAATAAAAAATAAAATAAATTTTAAAAATTTTACCATTTCAGTAATAATCTATTTTGTGGTTACTCCTAGTAAAATGGCTGACTTCAAATGTATTAATATTGTATTCCATCTGCCTGACCTTTGCCCACTCACTCAAAGTATCTTCTGCAAGGTTACACAGACCTCTGCACACTTCGCTCTGCCACTCATCTTAGTGTCATCTGCAAATTTTGACACCGTACACATGATCCCCAAATCCACATCATTGATGAGAATTCTGAATAATTGCAATCCCAACACCGATCCCTGAAGCACACCGCTAGTTACTGATTGTCAGCCAGAATAGCAGTCATTTATCCCCACTCTTTGCTTCCTGTCAGTCAACCAATCCTTTATCCACGCTAATACTCTACTCCTAACACCATGCATCCTTATCTTCTGCAGCAGCCTCATGTGCCGCAGGTTGTCAAAAACCTTTTGAAATCTAGGTACACCACATCCACTGGGTCCCCGTTGTCCACCTTGATCATAATAACTTCACAGAATTCCAAAAGATTTGTGAAATAAGACCTGCCCTTCATGAACCCATAGTGCATCTGTACAATGGGTCAATTTATTTCAAGATGCACTACTATTTCTTCCTTGATAATAGACTCAAGCATCTTCCCCACTACAGAGGTTAAGCTCACTGATCTATAATTCCCCATCTTTTGTCTACTTCCCTTTTTAAACAGCAGCATCACATTTGCTATTTCCCAATCTGCTGGGACTGCCCCAGAGTCTAGTGCATTTTGGAAAATTACCACCAGGCCACCTGCTATTTCTCCCACCATCTCTTTTAGTATCCTGGGATGCATTCCATCAGAGCCAGGAGACTTATCTATCCTTAGCTTCATTAGCTTACCCAACACCAGCTCTTCCATAGTAATAATTGTTTCCAGGTCCTCACCTACCTTTGTCTCTTTGTCACTTACTGGCGTGTTATTAGTACCCTCCGCTGTGAAGACCGATGCAAAGTACCTGTTCAATGTCTCAGCCATTTCATCATTTCCCATAACTAACTGCCCTTTCTCATCCTTTAAAGGTCTAACATTTACTTTAGCCACTCTTCTTCTTCGTTTTATAGATTTATAGAAACTTTTGCTTTCTGTCGTTATGTTCGGTGTGAGTCTTTTCTCATTCTTTATCTTACTTTTCTTTATAGCTCTTTTTGTGGCTTTCTGTTGACCTTTAAAGCTTTCCCAATCTTTAAGAGCCCTGCTGTTTTTGGCCACTTTGTATGCCTTCTCTTTCACTCTGATAGCCTGCCTTATTTCCTTAGACACCCACAGCAGATTATCTCTCCTCGTCCAGTCCTTCCTTCTCACTGGAATATACTTTTGCTGAGCGCTTTGAAAAATTTCTTAGAAGGTCCTTCACCACTCATCGACTGTTGCACCATAGAGCCTCTGTTTCCAGTCTACTTTAGCCTGGTCCTCCCTCATTCTATCATAATCCCCCTTATTCAAGCCCAGGTGTTGGATTATATTTTCACACTGTCCAGCTGTATTTAAAATTCAACCATACTGCAATCACTCCTTTCAACAGGATGATCTTTGAAAATAGCAGAACAGCCTGTGAAAAGGCGAATAATCTAGTCCTGCTCCGGTTTCATATAACGCTGGCCCTGGCATCATCCAAAACACAATCAAGGTTCCACTTGATCACTGTCTTCTTTGTTACAAAATGGTACACTCTGTAGAGACACAGCAGCCAGAGACAAACAAATCCAAATGCATCCAACCCCTTATCCCAAAGGACCCAAAGGTCATGTATCATGCTGGGCCTTTGTGTTTAAGAACCCAGTGTGACTGTCCCAGCCGTCTCCCACTGTGAGCTGTGTATGAGACCAGTCCCCATCTCACTGTGCAGCTTGTCCTTTCTCACTGGGACACTGATTAATCTGCACAGCTATGAGGTCAGGGGTTGCCATGAAAAGTCTAGCCCAGGCATGGCACCAACCCTGAGAGCTAGTCATGAGGGAAATGTGAAGCCGGGGTAAAAAACTGCAAAGGATCAAATCCCACCAGGGCATCGATCAGGGCACTGTGCAGGAGTGCAAGCTGAATGATGGAGCTGCTCACTTGGTCACTCCCTCTCCAGTGCCGATTCACTATCACCTTTTTCATACTGTATGACTAGAAGAAATATGTTTAGGCTGCTTGGCCCCTCAAACCTCATCCACCATTCAATATGGCTGACCTGACATCTCTCACACCCACTTTACTGCCCTTTCCCCGTCATTCTTGATTGCTCAAGGCACCAATTGGCTGTGGATTGAGATCCCCTCCATCTCAAACACCCCAGTACCCCCTCGATGGTATTAGCACGTTTCGTCCGATCCTGTGTGAGACTGACACAGCACAACGCCTGACACTGTGACAGGGCTTCCCCTACTCTGCTCACAGATTGGCTGGAGTTTAGTCGTCTCAGTTCCAGGGCACCACTGCAAGAGATTTTTGGGGTTGGACGTGAGAGGGGAAAGCAAGGGGTGGAAACGACAGGTGAAGAGAGGGGAAAGGGGATGGAGAGGACGACCCAGAAACTGCTGCTGCACTGGGAGTAAATGCTTTCGAAATCTCTGACTCTGTCTTTACCTTAACTTGACACAGATTGACAGGAGAGGTCACAAATCAGACCGTCCAATATGAAATAATGTGAACTTACTTTTCAGTCCCCCAGCACCCTCAGATTAAATAGCTCTTTTGGTTCAAATAGAGCCCATCACAAACAACACGCAGACGTTGTATAGCTCAGGTCTGTGAAGACAGCTTCCAGTACTATACCAAAGGGTACCGGTGAATGCTTAGCCTTCAGGCTGATATCAAGGCCAACCCAGTCCCACCATGCAGCTTGGACTGCGCTTTCTGATTTTAACACATAGGCTTCAGATGGGGTGTTAACCGCACACTTCACTCTTAAAACATGATGCTGGCCTGGGTTGCCAAGCCCAGTTTCAGAACATATCCATCAATTGGAAAGAAGGACAGCAGCGAGGGAGGACACATTGTATTTCACGGTATTGGAGTTCTACTCTCAAGACTCTTGATTTTTCACTCAGGTTGGCATACAGCGCCATGCGGATAGGAGGTGGTGAGGCAGGCTCCATTTTCAGCACCTCACTGTGGCACACCCGCAACATTGCACTTCCTGTGTCACAGGATTGTTGAGCAACACATTCATTTACTAAAGGGAACACTGTCACAGTGTTCTGAACTGGTGGGGGGGGGGGGGGGGGTTGGTAGTGGTGGTACTGGGGAAGATGTTCATGAAGGAAAGTCGGTGGCAATGCAAGATGGAGGGGTCTGGTTGCATAGCATTCCTACGTCTGACCCAACACTCTTAATGAAACATCGAAGCAGTTGATGTGTCTGTTGCACTGCTATGAATCTCAGTTAGAAAGGGTATCCAAAAAAGTTCCAAGCGACTCCACCTTGATCTGAACAGCACAGCCCTTTAAGACTGGACAGCACCCAGCAATTCCCCAAGGAGGGAGGAGATCTTGCCAACCCATTGTGAATCCTGCAACGCCACAGGCTACACACACACCAAGAAACCAGGCCGGATTGAGCGAGTGTGCACTAGAATAAACCAGCAGCTCAAGCTTTACATTAAAATCTGTGTGAGTGGAGATCAGACCATTCATTAACTTGATGCAGCCCACAAAGAGCCTGGGAAACAGTCCTCCTCATTCCGTGCTGCATATTAATGCTCAGATCAGCTGGAAAAATCCGAATCCAAGTTAGAAGGTTGTGGCTTCAAGCTCCACTGGTGGATTTGAGCACTGCAGCTAGGTCAGGCTGAGGGACAGCTGCATCGTTAGATGAGGAGGCAGAAAATAGTGGAAAATCTCAGCGGGTCTGGCAGCATCCATGGAGAGAGAAAATGAGCCAACATCTCAAGTCCAATGTCACTGTTCTTCAGGGTTCCACAGACGAATCCTGGTGCAGAAACTAAAGAACAATATTTAATAGCCACTGGAAGCTGACAAAAAGCTATCAGAAGGAGCAGCTGTTTTGCCCTCTCTACCAAATTTCAACGTAGCACTCCTCCCTGCCCCTCTCAGACATCACCGTTTCAGCCTGTGTTCCTATTGACTGTAGCGGCAAACCTTTTATAGAGAGCTAGTGATTAACACTCAATTCATGTAACCATAGCTGACTTCCCAGTCCCCACCTTAAATCTTCTCCTCTTCCCCAAAAGGAATAAATACCTCCTGGTAACGAACAATTATACTGCCAAGTATAACTCAGTGGTATAATGGGTGGTGCATTGATCCACTAAGCCATCAGATCATCGTCAAACACAGTCCTCCACTGGAAGGTGATTTTTCCATCTGTATCAGTCCCCCATTTTACTATCACTTTTGACAGGAAATGAAACTTGAGTGTGCAAACCTCACACCCCCAAATGCCTTGACATCAGCCTGTTGTGCAAACCAACACCTGGAACCCTGGATAAAGAGCCCCAGTGGGCAATACCAGGCTGGGGATTTTATTTTGTCACCAACTTCAGAGCAAAGCAACATGTTGTTAAGATGCAGAAGTCTTACATAAACACAAAAACGCGAGGGTTTGCCCAGCTGGGTGCTCATGAAACAGTTTATCACTGCTTCAAGAGACTTCTCTCTGTTCTGTGAAAGATGCACAGAGGCACCCTACCTATATCAGGAGTCTGACTACAAACGGCACAGATTCAACTGTACTTTCCATATCACAGATATTAACTGTGCACCTGCACTGCCAGACTGAAAGACTGGCATACCAGTTAGAACCCAAACCCCCACCATGCGGATTGTAAACAAGGAAAAAGCCAGTTTAAAACCATTGTTATTACAGTTTAAGGGGTTGGGAGTGTGGGAGAAAGCAATGGCCCTGGGGTCCTAGACGTTCAGAAAGTTGTAACAATATGTCACATTAATTTTCGTTATGTATTGCTGGAACTACTGGAAGAAGCTGTTCAGAAGCAGATGCTTCAGGGAGAGGTGGCACCAGTCACTAGAATGTTAAACTCTGGACAACTCTCCTCATTCACAATGTCACCAGAGCACAACATCATGACGTGCAGGATTTATCCTTATTCTAAAAGGCTGCCAAAGAAGCAGAGAATTCCCCTTTTGTGGCAGTTGAGGTTATACCTCAATTCTAATGACTATTTCCCTCCCACTTTCCCTAATGAAGACACAGTGGTGGGCAACAGGGGAATTTATCTCCACAGACACAGTGATGTTGTGATAATGCCACTGAACTAGTAATCCTGAGGACCATGCTATGGAGATACAGGTCCAAATCCTACCACAGCAATGAGTGACATTTAGATTCAGTTAATAAATCTGGAATGCAAACCTGGGCTCAATAATAGTGACCATAATGACCACCATAATGTAAAAAGCCATTCGGCTCACTAGTATTCTTTATGGTATATCACAGGCAGAATTCATACACTCACTTATATTTCTAAATTAATTCTAGGGAAGTGAGCAGTGGTGACTGGGCCAGCAATTGCTGTGAGCTCCTCAGTTGCTATTGAGAAGGTAGTAGTAAGTACCTCCTTGAACTGCTCCAGCCCATTTGGTGAAGGTATCTCCACAATGCCACTACTGAGGGGATTTCAGGATTCGGACTCAGCAACAGTGAAGGAACGGCGATATAGTTCTACGTCAGGATGATGGAGGGGAATTTCAGATGGTGATGCTCCCATGTAGTAGCAATCATTGGTTTGAAAGGTGCTGCCGAAGGAGCCTTGGTGAATTTCTGCAGTGTGTCTTGTAGATAGTGCACGCTTCTGCTACAAGCATCGGTGGTGGAGGGAGTGGATGTTTGTGGATGTGGCATCAGTCAAGCAGGCTGCTGTGTCCTGGATGGTGTCAAGCTTCTTGAGTGTCTTGGAGCTGCACCCATCCAGGCCAGTGGGGAGTATACCATGACACTCTTGACTTGCACCTTGTAGATGGTGGACGGGCTTTGGGGAGTCAGGAAGGGAGTTACTTGCTGCAGTACTCCTACCCTCTGACCTGCTCTTGTCGCCACAGGAAGTATATGGAGAGTCCAATTCAGTATCTGGCTAATGGTAAACCCCAGGACTTTGACAGTGGGAGATTCAGTGATGGGAACTCCATTGAATGTGTTAAGGACCAGGCTAGACCCCGTCAAAGTATTTTAAGAATCTAGCCTGGATCCTAACTTGTTTTATTTTAAAGGCAGATGTGAAAGGGATACTCCAGTTGTCAAACCACTCGGCTTTAAGCAAAACAAAATTTATTTAAACACTACAGCTGAAACACGAACAAAAGAAAACAGAATTTAGAATAGCTGAACTACTGGAAAACTGACCCGACACAACAACTCAACCAAGGACTGTTCCAATCAGTAACATCCTGTAAGCACACCCCACGGCCAAAAGGTAAAGTAAAACATAGATTCTTATAGGCAGGAGGGAACAACTTCCACAGAGAGATTTCAAACAGAAAGTCAGTCAGGAATCATTTGCTGAAGTTTGGAACCTTTCCTGGACTCCAGCATCTTCTGACTGCCACAGCTAAACCAAACCAGAACAAACCTGAACTGGGAGAACTGGCCACTACCCCGCCATTGTTAAAGAGGCTCTTTCCCAGACCCCTCAGCACGTCTGCCTTTACAACCTCTCTTTTAAAAAAAACCAAAGGGCAAAACAACCGTGTTAAAGTGACAGCATTGTCCCAAATGTCAGGGTGTGATGGTGAGATGCTGTCTTATTGGCACTTGTGTGGTCCGAATGACTGGGCCCCTGATATCTCCACTGACCCTTTGAAAGTTACAAGCTGTCTCAGAGATGACTTCCCCAGGAGGGTGATTTTCAAATCCTATTGGTACCACATCCCAATTCCAAAGCTCCTTCAAAATTCGGCAATGAATGAATCCAGCATTGTTGCCCCAGAGAAGTGCCCTCACTTCCAGCACCAGGTTCCCTCCTGCCTTGGATTTATCTTGCTTCGTCTTAAATACTGTACATCTATACAACACTCCCTATGGTGGTGAGCCCCGCATTCTCACGCACACTGCACAAAGACATTTCTCTTGAATGTCTTGTTGGTTTTATTAGTGGCTATTTCATATGGCTCACTTGTTTTCAAACTTTGCCAAGTTCTTGTAGTGAAAATGATCAAAGGGTATGGGGAGAAAGCAGGATCAGGGTAATGGGTTGGATGATCAGTCATGATTGTATTGAATGGTGCAGCAGGCATGAAGGGCTGAATTCCCACTCCTGCTTCTAGTTTCTATGCTTACCCTAGAAAACACATTCAGAATTTCAAAAACCCCGATCAGATCAAAAACCCTTGGCCCTCGGGTTTCTCAAGACATGAGTCCCATCCTGTTCAGCCTCTCATGGTAGCGACAGGCTGGGCCTAAGCTACATTAACGAAGTGATATAAACGATACTTGATGCATCACCTACTCAATCCTTTCCCTGACCTTGGGAGTTCTCAGGAAACAGTGCGGTGGGGTCTTTACTCTTGTTTAAACCAGCAGAAAGGGCATTGGAGAGATTACTGGCTGTGTGGAAGAGTCAGTTATAACCAAGTTTGGAAATTAAACGCAGTTAGTTTTGGTGTTCTGTTCCATAATGGAATTAGGAGAGAAATGAGGTAAAAGTTGCAGATTTTTAAAAATAAATAATTGCATTCACTTCCATGTTTCCATGCAAGCAAATGAAGAACGTCATGAATTCAGGATATATACTGGTGAGCTACCAGGGAGAGTTGAAGCTTGAACATTGTAAGACCTACACAGTGGCAGTCTATTGACTAACCCAGAGAAGCACGGTGATGGTGTACTATTACCTTCCCACAACAGGAGGATGGATGTTAAACAGGGAAAGATGCAAAGGCTGACCCAGTGAGTTGCTGCAAGCAGGAGCAATTTGCAGAGCTGACACCTCAATGCAATGTGCCGACTGCTAAAGCTGCCAGATTGCAGAAGGTTACAGCTCTGCTCAAGGACTAATGGAGCAGGGGTACTTCACTCCACCACACCCCCACCCCCAACCCACCACCACCCTGTGATCGGCCAATCTACACAACTGATAGATCCCACTATCCCAGCATTCTCCAACACAATCATCAGACCATCACCAATACAGGCTCTTCTGTCTTTAAAAATGCAAGAATTTACCCATTTGAAAATCTGGCAGCACAGTCAGAGCACACAGAGTGCACAGTAGGGGAGCACAGTGGGAGGTGCACAATCAGACAGCACTGTCAGAGCACACAGTCGGATAGCAAAGTTGGAGCACATAGTCAGAACACACAGTCAGAGCGCAGACAGAGTGCGCAGTCGGACCGCACAGTCGGACATCTCAGAGCGCACAGTCAGACAGCACAGTCGGAGCGCACAGTCAGAACGGACAGTCGGACAGCACAGTCAGAGCGCTCAGAGCGCACAGTCAGAGCAAACAGTCGGACCGCACAGTCAGACAGCACGGTCAGAGCTCAGAGTCAGACAGCACAGTCGGAGCGCACAGTCGGAGAAAACAGTCAGAGCGCACTGTCAGACAACGCAGTCAGAGCACATGGTCGGACCGCACAGGGGACGCGCAACGTCTCAGAGTACACACAATGTTAATGCCAGCCCAGAGGGCCAGTATAAAACTAGATGTAAACTTTTGTCCTGCATATACGTGTATTTAAAAATTGCAAAATTACATAGCTGCACTCACAATGTCCCAGCAGTCTCTATATATAGTGCATTCTCAGTTCTAATCTAAATCATGCCCATCAACCATCTATTTAAACGGTGTAATTAACATAATTGACATGTGGATTTAGGGAGGACAGAGGCAAGTCACAGAGAACACAGACAAATCACAAAGTGCACAGGCGACTCACGCAGCACAGACACAGGCTGACAGAGGGCACACAAAAGATCACAGAGGGCTCAAAAAGGATTCCAAACTTCTATTCCACATGGAATTAATTTCCTTTGTCAGTGAGGATTTGAACCTGATGATCCCCATCACTGACTCCCTTTGCTTCTTTAATCCATCCCATTTAAATCTTTGAGGAAACCCTCCAATCAAGCACCTGCACTCTGCACACATCAACCAACCCGACCATCCATTTTAATTCCCCCTCCCACTCCCCTGACGATATTTCCATCCTTGGCCTCCTCCACCCTGCGGGCACTCTGCCTCTATTCCTGATGAAGAGCTTTTGCCCGAAACATCGATTTTCCTGCTTCTCGGATGCTGCCTGACCTGCTGTGCTTTTCCAGCACCACTCTAATCCAGAATCTGGTTTCCAGCATCTGCAGTCCTTGTTTTTACCCACTATCACAGTGAAGCCAAACGCAAACTGGAGGAACAACACCTGATATTTCAGCTGAGCAGCTTACAGCCCAATGGTCTCAATATTGACTTCACCAGCTTCAAAATCCTTCCACCCCCAGCCTTATGCCATATTCAGCTCCTCGCCTCCCTGCCCTGACCTAACCTGTCCATCTTGCTACTCACCTATCCACTCCACCCTTCCCACTGACCAATCACAATAACCTCCTACCTGTATCCGCCTATCACCATCCCACTTACGCTTCCCCCCCTCCCAGTCCCACCCCCTTCCCTCTATTTACTTTTGGGCTTCCCATCCCCTTAAGTTTTGATGAAGGATTTTGGCCTGAAACTTCCTGCTCTCTTCAGATGTTTTCTGACCTGCTGTGCTTTTCCAGCTCCACACCTATTGACTCTTGCTTCCAGCATCCATAATCCTTACTGTTTCCAACCCTTCAATCACCTTTGTGGTTGCTGTGGCAATAGACCCAATCCCTCACTTCACTGTCTCTCCCCCTCTGTACGAGACATTGACTTCTAAGAGTGCTTCAAATGGACTAATTTGGTTCTGGCAGGAGATTTGAATCAAAACAATCTTTTAAAACCCATTTGAGTTTATCTGTGCAAACCTAACCCTACTCTCACCAGAGCACAGCATCTGAATTGCTCATAAATGGGACCAGAGTCCCTCTCTCTCCTCACCGTCTTGGTATCCTCCTCATTGTCATTCAGTCTCTAAGAAATGCTTCCCATGTCTGTCTCACACAACCTCAAGCCTGTGACCATTCACCCTGTTGTAAAGCCACAAAGATCATGCAGTTCTTTATAGTCCACCCCAGCACCCACGTCGCAAAGCTGAACAGCTTCCAATTTTCTGAAAATGTGGGTCATCTAAGAAGAGTTGGGAATGTGCAGAATGGAGGAAGTTGAACACTTCACCTATAAAACCAATGGAAGGTTCACTTTTAATCAAAGCTTCCAACAAAGCTCAATACAGGAAATTCGAGAGTTTCTGATTTGGATTTTGATCTGCAACACTTTCAGTAATCTTATTGCCCAGTCTCTGATGTTAGATTTGGGACAATTTAAAGACACTTCCCTTCTTGATTACAGTACTCCCATTGTTAAGAACAGAAGGGATTACATTCCTTCCCTACTTAAAGAAATACAATCACTCAATGGATGGAGGATAAAGGCAAATCATCAAATCTGAAGCTGGAAGCATAGACATTGACGTGTGTGTGTGTGTGTGTGTGTGTGTGTGTGTGTGTGTATGTGTGTGTGTGTGTATGTGCACGCGCATGTGTATGCGTTGGGTGTGCATGCATGTGTGTGCGCATGTGTGTGTACGTGTGTGAGAGAAAAACAGTGTGTGCGTGCATGTGTATGAGACAGTGTGCGAGCATGTGTCAAAGTGTGCGAGCATGTATATATGAGAAAAAGTGTTTGCATGTGTGAGTGTGTGAGACAGAGTGTGTGCTGTGTGTGTGTATGTGTGTGAGAGAGTATGCGTGCATATGTGTGATAGAGAGAGTGAGTGCACAGGCATGTGTGGGTGTGTATGAGACAGAGAATATGTGTGTACAAGACAGAGTGCGTGTGGTGTGGGGGTGTGAGACAGAGAGTGTGTGAGTGTATGCGCATGTGTGTGTTTGTGTGTTCACACATACTGTAGGACGTTTGTACTAACAACAGAGGTACAAGCCTCCACCAATGAGGCAATAAAAAAATTGCATGTAGGCATTTTCCAGACAAGTACTTGAACACTGCCCGGGGATGATGGCCCTCATGGTGCCAGGAGTTGCTGAACCACTACTTTTATATTCTTTCATGGGAAGCGAGCGCCACTGATAAAGCCAGAATTTGTAGCCCATCCCTCAAGGCTCTGAAGGACATGGTGGTGAGCTGCCTTCTTGAACTCCGGCCGTCTTTCAAGTGTCAGTACACCCAGTGTGCTGTTAGGAAGGAAGTTCCAAGGTTATAACCTGGTGACAGCAAGAAACGGTGATGTAGTCCCAAGCCAGGGTGATGTGTGGCTTGGAGGGGACTGTACTGACAGTGATATCCCCACGTGCCTGCTGCCCCTGTCCTAGTGAGTGACAGAGGTTGGAGGGTGTTGGTGAACCTTGCTGGTTAAATAGATGCCATCTCGTAGATGGCACATGCTCACGCCCCTGTCACCACTCCAGCCATGAAGGAAGTGAACGTTGAAGGTGGTGGTTGTGGTGCCAACCTAGCGGGCTGCTTTGTCCTGGATGTTGTCGTGCTATTTGCAACCATTGGGGTGAGTGGGGATTATCCCATCACCCTCCGGATATGCGCCTTGCTGCTGGCGGAAGGACGGTCAGGAATACTTCCCTCTCAGCGGCACGGCCACTCAATCGTACATGGACTGTTGGTTCTGGAAGCTGCTGCTGCGCCTGGATCTCAGCGATCCACACAGTGGCAGGAAAGTGGGTCAGGCAGTGAGTCACTCCCTGCCAATTTCCCAACTTCTGAGCTCCTCCAAACATCCCGACCAAACACCTCAGCATTTCCACATTGGGCCACTGCACAGGCTGGGAAGTGAGATGGTGGAATTTGAGTTCAATTAAAGATAAAGAATCCAGAACCAAGGGTCGAATGATGACCGTGAATTCATCATCGATTGTTGGAAAAAGGCCAGCCGGTTCACTGATGTCCTTCAGGGAAGGAAACTGCCATCCTTACCTGGTCTGGCCTACATGTGACTCCAGACCCACAGCAAGGTGGTTGATTCCTAACTGCTCTCTGCGCAATTAGGGATGGACAATAAATGCTGACTGGCCTGTGAGTGAATAAATCTGATCAAATAAGTCATCAAAGAGAAGGAACTTTAAAAGAGGGTTCGGGAGGTGAGGGTAGAGGTTGTAAAGCAGGGAGATTTATCAGACTGGATTCGCAAGTGTGAAAGCAAAGCAACTGAAGAACGCAAAAGCATTTGCAATAATATCAGCAGCAGGCCGTTCTTTTACTCACTACAGACTCTGGCTCTGAGTGGGGTACGCTGAACTCAGCAGCTTTCAAAGACTGCAGGGGAAAGAATGAGATCCTGGAATGGAACGAGACTGACAAGGGAGTATTACACATATTGGTTAATCACCATTCACTACCAACCTCTCACTGGGATAACTCAACTTCCTTCTCAAAACAGCAGCTTCGAATCATTAAAAATTGAACGATGCTCCACAGCAGACAGATGTCAGTGCTTCCAACTGTGGGAGAGACAGAGGTTCCATCATCAGCCAACAGAGCTTTCAGCTTAATGCTTACCATGTGGAGTCACCATGACACCAATACCTTTCTGCTGCAATATTTGAACCTGGGAGGTGGGTTGGCGTTCAAAGGTGGCATCTTTCCCATTAATCAACACTGATAAGATGTTGACAGGAGGAGAGTGTGGCAAGTTACTGAATCTTATGGCAGGAGAGAGTTCAATTGGAATACCGCCGGAGTTCAAAATATTCTGCTCCTTCACAACTGCAGCTGCATCTCTCCTGACTTTCATCCACCTGCCTCATAGCTGTCAGCTTCAATAATTCAGGTGAATATTACCTGTCTATGGTTTTGAGTTACGTCATCAGCTATGACAGCAAACCCATTCTATCAGCCACCTCCCAGCAGACACCATTTCTGTCTGATGCTGAACATACACGTCAAGGCAAAACAATGACGGTCTGAAACATGAACATTCTGCCAATGCCAATCTCACTCCTGCCCTCGATGGGTGATCTCTGGCACACTGTGAGACCCTAGTCCAGAACACCTGCCCACAATATCCTCGCAATATTGCTGGAAGGGAAATTATCTTCAGATCTCTACCGATGTTCGTCCAACTCCCTCACACTTGCTGAATTGGTGATTTCTCAAAACCAATACCTCATCTTACTGACAGAATGCACGTTAATCATTCTGTCAGGACAGTAACTCACAGCCAACATTCCCTGTTGATGACACTATCTCTCAGTTGTAAACCAGCCCTTGTGTTGCTAAGTGCTAAGGCATCCACTCATTTGGACACTAGATGTTAAACAAAAACAATCAGAAACGTGGATTCTTGGCAACTGACTGTCGGAGATGTGATGACAGCACTCCTATTTCGAGCACACTGGTCTATGCATATAATATTCAACAAAACAGCCTCTTAATCACCCGCGCTCAGGTAATCAACACATCACTGCAAGCCGCAGTAGGGACAACAAACATGCAAACTCTAATACAGTCTGCACATTATCTCAATTCGATTTAGGCTATCAAGAATATTCACAGAACATTTTACCCTAAAGAGAGGCATGCTGTTGAAACTTTTTCTGTCTTCTGAAACAAGCATTTCAAATTTCAAACAGTTACAACAATTTATTCTACAGGAGAGAAGATCTATGAATTTTCACGCTGGTGAGATGCTTGGTATGCAGATTGGACATTCCAGCTGGTCAGAGTAGGCAAAGCCCATTCCTTGCTCATCCAACTTGCAAAAGGCTGACATCAAATACCCACTGTTAGATGTGATTCTGTGGTTGGTCAGCTTTTGTCAAACAATCCCGAACAGCTACACTAACAACCAATTGAAGATAATCAGTCGCGCTTGTAAATTGGCTCATTTCCATTTGTTAAAGGTGACATATGTTCTTGACAGGAACTGGTACTTCACAATAAAAAGGAATATGTTCATGCCGTGCTGTCTTTCTGAATAACCTGGTATCTTGGAGAGATGGCTCCTTGTGGCTCCCCATTACATTCTCTATGGCAATGCTTCAACCAATCAAAGTCAAGTTGCCAACCAATGAGCACTCTTTCCCTCTGCAGCATAAATTGTTGCAATTCTTTAGATTTAGCAACTCTTGCACCTGTTCTGGTAGGTGCAAGATCAAAAGTCTCGGGAGCATGTTGCTCTTTTCTGAGATAATCAGATTTGAGACTGGTCAATTTTAGGCGGCCAATTTAATTCCTATTGCTGTAAATGATATACCTAATTGCTCATCAAAAGCAATTCGGAAAGAATTCTTTGTCTTTCTGGGTGAGGAACAGCAATGTCCCTGTAAACTGAGTCACAGATACTGCGGAAACCCTGGGTTCACCCCACATCTTGTCTGATGGACTATGAAAGCCTATTATGTTACTGACTGATGACCTTCCATATGAGTGAAAATCTTCACTGTTTCAAGCTCAGTTGGATTGAAGGATCGATTTATCTAGCGAAAAGATCAGAATATATGTTTCATCTCGGAGGCACGTTGGCTCAGTGGCTCAGGGACCCAGATTCCATTCAACCCTTGAGGAACCATCTGTGTGGAGTTTGCTCATTCTCCCCTCCCTGTGAGAGTTCCCTGCAGGTGCTCCAACAGTCCAACGTTGTGCAGACTAGATGGATTAGCCATTTGAAATGCAGGGTTAAAGGGGTAGGGTAGGGGGCTGAATCTGAGTGGAATGCTCTTTGGAAGGTCGGTGTGGACTCGATGGGCTAAATAGCCTGTTCTGTGCTGTAGGGAGTCTATGAAATCATTCTATGGTGATTGTGAGAAGGTGGGATGGTAAGGGGAGTAACCTGGGTTTTGAGAAGATACTGGATAAGCACATTAATGATGAAGAGGTGCTGGGAGGAGGCTTTTGTGCAACAGAAACATCGGTATTGGAACAAATGACCCATTTCTGTGCCGCAGACATCAAGTCTCAAACATTGGATTCTCAAACAATAATGTCAGAACCTAAATGCTCATTACCTGATGAGGAAACGGATGTCAGTCAACCAAGTATGAGTACAATTCACACCATGGTCAAACAATCCACTCTCTGGGGTCATACACTCAGGAGTAAGGCGGTGATGCAGTGAGACACTGAGGTGGTGAGACAGTGAGACAGCGGGTGCAGTGAGACAGTGATGCAGTGAGATAGTGAAGTGGTGGGACAGTTGGACAGTGAGGCAGCGAGACAGTGGGGCAGTGGGACAGTGAGACAGTGAGGCAGTGAGACAGTGAGACAGTGTGACAGTGTGACAGTGTGACAGTGTGACAGTGTGACAGTGTGACAGTGAGACAGTGAGACAGTGTGACAGTGAGACAGTGAGGCAGTGTGACAGTGAGACAGTGAGGCAGTGTGACAGTGAGACAGTGAGACAGTGAGACAGTGTGACAGTGTGACAGTGAGACATGGAGACAGTGAGACAGTGGGATGGTGAGGCAGTGATGCAGTGGGACACTGAGTCAGTGATGCACTGGTACAGTGAGGCAGGCAGTAAGGCAGGGAGACAGTGAGAGAGTGAGGGAGTGGGTCAGTGAGACTGTGGGACAGAGAGGCAGTGGGGCAGTGAGGCAGTGGGGCAATGGAGCAGTGAGGCAGTGGGGCAGTGAGGCAGTGATATAATGGGACAGTGGGGTGGTGAGGCAGTGACACAGCGATGCAGTGGGACAGTGATATAATGGCACAATAAGGCAGTGATGCAGTGGAACAGTGAGACAGTGAGACAGTGGGACAGTGGGACAGTGGGACAGTGAGGCAGTGGGGCAGTGAGGTGATGCAACAGTGAAGCGGTGGGGCGGTGGGATGGTGAGGCAGTGGGATGGTGGGACAGTGGGGCAGTGAGACAGTGGGGCAGTGGGGCGGTGAGACGGTGAGGTGGTAAGGCAGTGAGGCATTGAGGCAGTGGGGCAGTGAGACAGAGGGACAGAGGGACAGTGAGGCGGTGAGGTGGTGAGGTGATGCGACAGTGAAGCGGTGGGGCGGTGGGATGGTGAGGCAGTGGGACAGTGGGATAGTGAGGCAGTGGGACAGTGGAACAGTGAGGCAGTGGGACAGTGAGGCAGTGGGACAGTGAGGCAGTGGGACAGTGGGGCATTGGGGCAGTGAGGTGGTGGGACAGTGAGGCAGTGAGACAGTGAGGCAGTTGGACAGTGGGGCAGTGGGGCAGTGAGGCAGTGAGACAGTGATGCAGTGGGACAGTAGGACAGTGATGCAGTGGGACAGTGGGACT
This sequence comes from Chiloscyllium punctatum, assembly GCF_047496795.1. Taxonomy (NCBI): domain Eukaryota; kingdom Metazoa; phylum Chordata; class Chondrichthyes; order Orectolobiformes; family Hemiscylliidae; genus Chiloscyllium; species Chiloscyllium punctatum. The sequence goes on from NC_092748.1 coordinate 5,005,579, forward strand.
GTGATGCAGTGGGATAGTAGGACAGTGATGCAGTGGGACAGTAGGACAGTGATGCAGTGGGACAGTAGGACAGTGATGCAGTGGGACAGTGATGCAGTGGGACTGTGATGCAGTGGGACTGTGATGCAGTGGGACTGTGATGCAGTGGGACTGTGATGCAGTGATGCAGTGGGACAGGGAGGCAGTGGGACAGGGAGGCAGTGGGACAGGGAGGCAGTGGGACAGTAGGACAGTGATGCAGTGGGACAGTGAGGTAGTGGGACAGTGAGGCAGTGGGACAGTGATGCAGTGGGACAGTGAGGCAGTGGGACAGTAGGACAGTGAGGCAGTGGGACAGTGAGGCAGTACCAGTCAAGAACTACATTCCAATCAGGACTAAATGGATCGAAGGGATTGGGAAGTGGGTGTGAAGGGAGGGAAGAGAAATAAACATCCAGGTTATTCAGAATGTCCCATCTTTTGTGTCTATTCTGAAATTAATCTATAGACCCATTGCCCACATTAAACATTGGATACACTAACATCAAAATTAATCCAGAAAGTTCCAGTGAAAAGTATGACAAACCAAAAAGTTGCTTTATGTTTTGAACATTAGCCACCCTGAGAATCGAATAAACCTTGTGTAACAACAATGCATCTGTGTAGGAGCATCAGACTTTGTCAACTCAGCAGCTGAAACACCTCAGGATGGCCAAATGCAATGAGCGTTCCGCTGAAGCTTCCAGACCAGGCAGGTGACATCAAACTGTACAAAACTCCATGGTGGGGAGAGACCTTCCTCCGAAGTCAGAGCTCCGACAGCACAGTCTGGTCAAGGGGAGATGCAAGGACAGCTGTGCAAACAGCCAAAGCTGCCTTCGCACGTCAAGCACGGTATTTGTCCGTCTCACAAGAGAGCAAGGCAGGAGAGGGAAATCCTTCACAGTTCTGATTCCTTCTCGTGCAGCATCTGGACTCACTTAACAAACAAAATTGTAACAGTGGCTAAACTGTCAAGAACGTTAAAACTAATAGTCGGCTAAATTACACCTCAAACTGATTCCTTTGAAATCCTATGCTCATAATTGTATTTTAATCTTTCAAAGGCACAAAATGCAATGTTTTGGAGTGGGAAGAAGCCAATGGGTACCTGTGATTTACATCTTGAACAGTTCCCACTGGGAATCTTTTACTGAAGTGGAAATGATTGATGCCAACAAAGGATAATGACAAATGATATAAAGCATCAAAGCACTTGAGACTAACCATTTAGAATATCGTCCTGGTACTGGGGATAGTTGACTGTGAGAAACATTCAAGGCATTAACCTGCCTTCCTGGTCTTAGAATAGTCACGTTCTAACTCTCAGTGCTCACTCAAACCCTCCTCGCCCAGATATTAACACTTACCTTTCACCAGACTCTGAACCTAATGATTGTCTATTCAATACAGATTAAACAAGACGCAGGAGATACATATTCATCCTTTGAAATCTTCAGCATCATTTTTACCTCTTAATCCAAACAAACAGTTACGATGAACAATGTTCATTCTTACTTAGTGGCTGATGAGGTGTTTTCACATCCAAGGTTTGGTTTTCAGAGCATGGTGTTCTTTTTACAAATATAAACTACATTTCGGCTTCTGTCTGTATTTAACCAAGATAGAAAACTTAAGAAAAATGCAGAAACATTTATATTTCAATCATTTGCCACATATTGAAGAAGAAAAAAAGAGACAAATGGGGTGAAGGAGTGATGGACATGGACAATAGTTGAGGCAATGCCAGTACAGGTGAGAGAGCTACAGATACAGAGTACTAGTGACAGAGCGATAGATAACAGTACAGGTGAAGGAGCTACAGATACAGAGTACTAGTGACAGAGCGATAGATAACAGTACAGATAAGGGAGCTACGGATACAGAGTACTAGTGACAGAGCGATAGATAACAGTACAGGTGAAGGAGCTACAGATACAGAGTACTAGTGACAGAGCGATAGATAACAGTACAGATAAGGGAGCTACGGATACAGAGTACTTGTGACAGAGCGATAGATAACAGTACAGGTGAAGGAGCTACGGATACAGAGTACTAGCGATAGAGCGATAGATAACTGTACAGGTGAGGGAGCTACGGATACAGAGTACTAGTGACAGAGCGATAGATAACAGTACAGGCGAGGGAGCTACGGATACAGAGTACTGGTGACAGAGCGATAGATAACAGTACAGGTCAGGGAATAATGGATACAGAGTACTAGTGACAGAGCGATAGATAACAGTACAGGTGAGGGAGCAACAGATACAGAGTACTTGCGACAGAGCTATAGATAACAGTACAGGTGAGCGGGCTACAGATACAGAGTACTAGTGACAGAGCGATAGATAACAGTACAGATGAGGGTGCTATGGAAACAGAGTACTAGCGACAGAGCGATAGATAACAGTACAGGTGAGGGACATACTGTACAGAGTACTAGCGACAGAGCGACAGATAACAGTACAGGTAAGGGAGCTACAGATACAGAGGACTAGTAACATAGCGATAGATAACAGTACAGGTAAGGCAGCTACAGATACAGAGCACTAGTGACAAGAGCGATAGATAACAGTACAGGCGAGGGAGCTACAGATACAGAGAACCAGCGACAGAGCTATAGATAACAGTACAGGTGAGGGAGCTACGGATACAGAGTAGTAGTGACAGAGCAATAGATAACAGTACAGGTGAGGGAGCTACGGATAAGGAGTACTAGTGACACACCGATAGATAACAGTACAGCTGGGGGAATGACAGATAAGAATTCAGGGAAGGGCGTAATGGATACAGAGGACTAGTGACAGAGCGATACATGACAGTACAGGTCAGGGAGTAATGGATACAGAGTACTAGCGACAGTGCGATAGATAACAGTACAGGTAAGGGAGCTATCGAAACAGAGTATTAGTGACAGAGCGATAGATAACAGTACAGGTAAGGGAGTTACCGATAGAGTATTAGTGACAGAGCGATAGATAACAGTACAGGTAAGGGAGTTACAGATACAGAGTACTAGCGACAGTGCGATAGATAACAGTACAGGTAAGGGAGCTATCGAAACAGAGTATTAGTGACAGAGCGATAGATAACAGTACAGGTAAGGGAGCTATCGAAACAGAGTATTAGTGACAGAGCGATAGATAACAGTACAGGTAAGGGAGTTACAGCTACAGAGTCCTAGTGACAGAGCGATTGATAACAGTAAGGTAGGGGAGCTACAGATACAGAGAACTAGTGACAGACCAATAGATAACAGTACAGTTGAGGGAGCAACGGATACAGAGTACTAGTGACAGAGCGATAGATAAAAGTACAGGTGAGAGAGCAACGGAAACAGAGTACTAGTGACAGAGCGATAGATAAAAGTACAGGTGAGGGAGCAACGGATACAGAGTACTAGTAACAGAGCGATAGACAAATGTACAGGTGAGGGAGCAACAGATACAGAGTACTAGCGACAGAGCGATAGATAAACGTACAGGTGAAGGAGCAACGGATACAGAGTACTAGTAACAGAGCGATAGACAAATGTACAGATAAGGGAGCAACAGATACAGAGTACTAGCGACAGAGCGATAGATAAACGTACAGGTGAAGGAGCAACGGATACAGAGTACTAGTAACAGAGCGATAGACAAATGTACAGATAAGGGAGCAACAGATACAGAGTACTAGCAACAGAGCGATAGATAACAGTACAGGTGAAGGAGCTACAGATACACAGAACTACCAACAGAGCGATAGATAACAGTAGAGGTGAGGGTGCTATGGATACAAACTACGAGGGAAAGAGCGATAGATAAGAGTACAGGTGAGGGAGCTTCAGACACAAAGTACTAGTGACAGAGTGATAGATAACTGTACAGGTGATGGAGCTACGGATACAGAGTACTAGGGACAGAGCGATAGATAACAGTACAGGTAAGGGAGCTACATACACAGAGTACTAGAGACAGAGCGATAGATAACAGTACAGGTAAGGGAGCTACATACACAGAGTACTAGAGACAGAGCGATAGATAACAGTACAGGTAAAGGAGCTACAGATACAGAACTAGCAACAGAGCGATAGATAACAGTACAGCTGAGGGAGCTACGGATAAGGAGTACTAGTGACAGAGCGATAGATAACAGTACAGCTGAGGGAACGACAGATAAGAATTCAGGGAAGGGCGTAATGGATACAGAGTACTAGTGACAGAGCGATACATGACAGTACAGGTCAGGGAGTAATGGATACAGAGTACTAGCGACAGTGCGATAGATAACAGTACAGGTAAGGGAGCTATCGAAACAGAGTATTAGTGACAGAGCGATAGATAACAGTACAGGTAAGGGAGTTACAGATACAGAGTCCTAGTGACAGAGCGATTGATAACAGTAAGGTAGGGGAGCTACAGATACAGAGTACTAGTGACAGAGCGATAGTTAAAAGTAGAGGTGAGGGAGCAACGGATACAGAGTACTAGTAACAGAGCGATAGATAAATGTACAGGTGAGGGAGCAACAGATACAGAGTACTAGTGACAGAGCGATAGATAAATTTACAGGTGAGGGAGCAACAGATACAGAGTACTAGTGACAGAGCGATAGATAAATTTACAGGTGAGGGAGCAACAGATACAGAGTACTAGTGACAGAGCAATAGATAACAGTACAAGTGAGGGAGCTACAGATACAGAGTACTAGTGACAGAGCGATACATTACAGTAAAGGTGAAGGAGCTACAGATACACAGAACTAGCGACAGAGCGATAGGTAACAGTAGAGGTAAGGGAGCACCAGATACAGAGTACTAGCGACAGAGCAATAGGTAACAGTAGAAGTGAGGGAGCTATGGATACAGAGTATTAGTGACAGAGCGATAGATAACAGTACAGGTTAGGGAGCTCCAGATACAGAGTACTAGTGACAGAGCGATAGATAACAGTACAGGTGAAGGAGGTATGGATACAGTTTATCTGCGACAGAGTGATATATAACAGTACAGTTAAGGGAGCTTCAGATACAGAGTACTAGTGACAGAGAGTTAGATAACAGTACAGGTAAAGGAGCTACAGATACAGAGAACTAGCAACAGAGCGATAGATAACTGTACAGGTGAGGGTGCTACGGATACAGAGTACTAGGGACAGATCGATAGATAACAGTACAGGTGAGGGAGCTAAGGATACAGAGTACTAGTAACAGAGCGATAGAAAACAGGACAGGTGAGGGAGCTACATACACAGAGTACTAGAGACAGAACGATAGATAACAGTACAGGTAAGGGAGCTACATACACAGAGTACTAGAGACAGAACGATAGATAACAGTACAGATGAGGGAGCTACGTATACAAAGTACTAGTGACAGAGTGATAGATAACAGCACAGGTGAGGGAGCTAGGGATTCAGAGTACTAGCGACAGAGTGATAGATAATAGTACAGGTGAGGGAGCTCTGGACACAGAGTACTAGTGACACACCGATAGATAACAGTACAGCTGGGGGAACGACAGATAAGAATTCAGGGAAGGGCGTAATGGATACAGAGTACTAGTGACAGAGCGATACATGACAGTACAGGTCAGGGAGTAATGGATACAGAGTACTAGCGACAGTGCGATAGATAACAGTACAGGTAAGGGAGCTATCGAAACAGAGTATTAGTGACAGAGCGATAGATAACAGTACAGGTAAGGGAGTTACAGATACAGAGTCCGAGTGACAGAGCGATAGATAACAGTACAGGTAAGGGAGTTACAGATACAGAGTCCTAGTGACGGCGCGATTGATAACAGTAAGGTAGGGGAGCTACAGATACAGAGTACTAGTGACAGAGCGATAGTTAAAAGTACAGGTGAGGGAGCAACGGATACAGAGTACTAGTGACAGAGCGATAGATAAAAGTACAGATGAGGGAGCAACGGATACAGAGTACTAGTGACAGAGCAATAGATAAAAGTACAGATGAGGGAGCTATAGATACAGAGTACTAGCGATAGAGCGATAGGTAACAGTACAAGTGAGGGAGCTATGGATACAGAGTACTAGTGACAGAGCGATAGATAACAGTACAGGTAAGGGAGCTACGGTTACAGAGTACTAGTGACACAGCAATAGATAACAGTACAGGTAAGGGAGCTACAGATACACAGTACAAGTGACAAAGTGATAGATAACAGTTCAGGTGAGGGAGCTACAGATACAGAGAACTAGCAACAGAGCTATAGATAACAGTACAGATAAGGGAGCTACAGATACAGAGAACTAGCAACAGAGCGATAGATAACAGTACAGGTGAGGGTGCTACGGATACAGAGTACTAGTGACAGAGCGATAGATAACAGTACAGGTGAGGGAGCTACGGTTACAGAATACTAGTGACAGACCAATAGATAACAGTACAGGTGAGGAGTGACAGATAAGAATTCAGGTAAGGGAGTAATAGATACAGAGTACTCATGACAGAGCGATAGATAACAGTACAGGTGAGAGAGCTACGGATACAGTGCACTAGCGACAGAGTGATAGATATCAGTACAGGTGAGGGAGTTACAGATACAGTGCACTAGTGACAGAGCGATAGATATCAGTACAGGTGAGGGAGTAATGGATACAGAGTACTATTGACAGAGCGATAGATAACAATACAGGTGAGGGAGTAATGGATACAGAGTACTATTGACAGAGCGATAGATAACAGTACTGGAGCGGGAGCTACGGATACAGAGTACTAGTGACAGAGTGATAGATGACAGTACAGGTAAGGGAGTGATAGATAAGAATTCAGGTTAGGGAGTATTGGATGCAGAGTACAAGTGGCAAATGATGGATAAGAGTACAGATGAGGAAATGACAGATACAGAGCATAGATCACAGAAGCAATGGGTACAGATGATGGACTCACATTATATTCCATCAGCCAAGACTTTCTGAATGTTTATTTAATCTTCCTCGATCCCTCTGTCATCCTCACCACTCAACGTCCCATCTTTTTCTTTCAGTCATGTGCAAACTTGGCTGACAGACATTTACTTTCCCCGTCCAGTCAATGTGTCCTGTAAATAGTTGTGGTCTCAGCATTGATCCCTGTGGCAATCTTCCAGTTACAGGTTGCCAATCTGTTTCGGAAACGTTGACGTAATTGTTGGGATGATGGATCAGAACGCGAAAGTATTGACACACATTCTTTACTTTTAATTCCAAAATGTGTATTATTTTATACAGGACTGTTACAGAAATAAGCCCACTGTGGATGTAAATTCAATCACAGCAGATTCCTGTGTGAAGCTTTTGGAAAGTCATACTCATAAAGTGTCAACAAAACCTCAAAAAGAGACAGACTTACAAAGAAGCAATAATGAGTGGGTGACTATGTCCTGCTCAATAGAAAAATATCTCTTGCAGACATGTCTGATTTATAGAGTCATAGAGATATACAGAACAGAAACAGACCCTTCGGTCCAACTCATTCATGCCGACCAGATATCCCAACCCAAACTAGTCCCATTTGCCAGCACCCGTCCCATATCCCTCCAAACCCTTCCAATTCATTTACCTATCCAGATGCCTCTTAAATGTTGCAATTGTACCAGCCTCCACCACATCCTCTGGCAGCTCATTCCATACACGTACCACACGCTGTGTGACAAAGTTGCCCCTGAGGTCTCTTTTAGGGGCAGCACAGTGGATCAGTGGTTAGCACTGATGCCTCACAGCACCAGGGTCCCAGGATCAATTTCAGCCTTGGGTGACTGTGTGGAGTTTGCACATTCTCCCCGTGTCTGCGTGGGTTTCCTCCGGGTGCTCCAGTTTCCTCTCACACTCCAAAGATGTGCACGTAGATGAATTGGCCATGCTAAATTGCCCATAGTGTTAGGTTTATTCATCAGAGGGAAATGGGTCTGGGTGGGTTACTCTTCAGAGGGTCAGTGTGGACTGGTTGGGCTGAAGGCCTGTTTCCGTACTGTAAGGAATCTGATCTAATCTAATCTTTCCCCTCTCACCCTAAATCCATGCCCTCTAGTTCTGGATTCCTCCACGTCAGGGAAAAGACTTTGTCTATTTATCCTATCCATGCCGCTCATAATTTTGTAAATCTCTATAAGGTCACCCCTCAGCCTCCAACGCTCCAGGGAAAACAGCCCCAGCCTGTTCAGCCTCTCCCTATAGCTCAGATCCTCCAACCCTGGCAACATCCTTGTAAATCCTTTCTGAACCCTTTCAAGTTTCACATCTTTTTGATAGGAAGAAGACCAGAATTGCAAGCAATTGTCCTACATTGGCCTAACCAATGTCCTGTACAGCCACGACATGACCTCTCAACTCCTGTGCTCAATATTCTGACCAATAAAGGAAAGCATACCAAATGCCTTCTTCACTATCCTATCTACCTGCGACTCCACTTTCAAGGAGCTATGAACCTGCATTCCAAGGTCTCTTTGTTCAGCAACACTCCCAAGGCCCTTACTAATAAGTGTATAAGTCCTGCTAAGATTTGCTTTCCCAAAATGCAGCACCTCGCATTTATCTGAATTAAAATCCAGCTGCCAATTCTCAGCCCATTGGCCCATCTGATCAAGATCTTGTTGTAATCTGAGGTAACTTTCTTCACTGTCCACTACACCTCCAATTTTGGTGTCATCTGCAAACTTACTAACTGTACCTCTTTTGCTCGCATCAAAATCATTTATGAAAATGACAAAAAGTAATAAACCCAGCACCGATCCTTGTGGCACTCCACTGGTCACAGGCCTCCAGTCTGAAAAACAACCCTCCACCACCACCCTCTGTCTTCTACCTTTGAGCCAGTTCGTATCCAAATGGCTGGTTATCCCTGTATTCCATGAGATCTAACCTTGCTTATCAGTCTCCCATGGGGAACCTTGTCGAACGCCTTACTGAAGTCCATATAGATCACCTCTACCGCTCTGCCCTCATCAATCCTCTTTGTCACTTCTTCAAAAAACTCAATCAATTTTGTGAGACAAGATTTCCTATGCACAAAGCCATGTTGACTATCCCTAATCAGTCCTTGCCTTTCTAAATACATGTATATCCTGTACCTCAGGATTCCCTCCAACAACTTGCCCACCACCGACTTCAGGCTCACTGGTCTATAGTTCCCTGGTTTGTCCTTACCACCCTCCTTAAACAGTGGCACCACGTTAGCCAACCTCCAGTCTTCCGGCACCTCACCTGTGACTATCGATGATACAAATATCTCAACAAGAGGCCCAGCAATCACTTCTCTAGCTTCCCACAGAGTTCTAGGGTACACCTGATCAGGTCCTAGGGATTTATCCGTTTGTATGCATTTCAAGACATCCAGCACTTCCTCCTCTGTAAGATGGACATTTTTCAAGGTTTCACCATCTATTTCCCTACATTTTATATCTTCCCTACATTTTATAGATTCCACAGTAAATACTGATGCAAAATACTCGTTCATTATCTTCCCCATTTTCTGTGGCTCCACACAGAGGCCACCTTGCTGATCTTTGAGGGGCCCTTTTCTCTCCCTAGTTACACTTTTGTCCTTAATGTATTTGTAAAAACCCTTTGGATTCTCATTCACCCTATTTGCCAAAGCTACCTCATGTCCCCTTTCTGCCCTCCTGATTTCCCTCCTAAGTATACCCCTACTGCCTTTATACTCTTCTAAGGATTCACTCAATCTGTCCTGTCTATACCTGACATATGCTTCCTTCTTTTTCTTAACCAAACCCTCAATTTCTTTAGTCATCCAGCATTCCCTACATCTACCAGTCTTCCCTTTCACCCTGACAGGAATATACTTTCTCTGGATTCTTGTTATCTCATTTCTGAAGGCTTCCCATTTTCCAGCCGTCCCTTTACCTGCGAACATCTGCCCCCAATCAGCTTTTGAAAGTTCTTGCCTAATACCATCAAAATTGGCCTTTCTCCAAGTTAGAACTTCAACTTTTAGATCTGTTCTATCCTTTTTCCATCGCTATTTTAAGTCTAATAGAATTATGGTCACTGGCCCCAAAGTGCTCCCCCACTGACACCTCAGTCACCTGCCCTGCCTTATTTCCCAAGAGTAGGTCAGGTTTTGCACCTTCTCTAGTAGGTACATCCACATACTGAATCAGAAAATGTTCTTGTACACACTTAACAAATTCCTCTCCATCTAAACCCTTAACGCTATAGCAGTCCCAGTATATGTTTAAAAAGTTAAAATCCCCGACCATAACCACCCTATTATTCTTACAGATTACTGAGATCACCTTACAAGTTTACTTCTCAATTTCCCTCTGACTATTAGGGGGTCTATAATACAATCCCAATAAGGTGATCATCCCTTTCTTATTTCTCAGTTCCCCCCAAATAACTTCCCTGGATGTATTTCTGGGAATATCCTCCCTCAGTACAGTTGTAATGCTATCTCTTATCAAAAACCCCACTCCCCCTCCTCTCTTGCCTCCCTTTCTATCCTTCCTGTAGCATTTGTATCCTGGAACATTAAGCTGCCAGTCCTGTCCGTCCCTGAGCCATGTTTCTGTAATTGCTATGATATCCCAGTCCCATGTTCCTAACCATGCCCTGAGTTCATCTGCCTTCCCTGTTAGGCCCCTTGCATTGAAATAAATGCAGTTTAATTTATCAGTCCTACCTTGTCCCTGCCTGCTCTGACTGTTTGACTCACTTCTGTTCTCAACTGTACCAGTCTCAGATTGTGATTTGACTTGATTTCTCATTGTCACATGTACCATGCTACAGTGAAAAGTATTTGTTTGAATGCTTACTGGACAAGTCATACCTTACATAAACTCTTCAGGGTAATGGAAGATAATGCAGAATATTATGTTACAGCCTTCCAGGAATGTACATAAAAAGGGATTAAAAAGAGACTGCAAGAACACTGGTCTGTGACCCTTAATGCATGGACATCCTACAGGATGGACTAAAGTGCTCTGAGGGCCACTGCCTTGAGAACAATCATTTTAAATGCCTCTGCACTACAGGTAAAACAAAAGGGATACTCACTCTGAATGTTGGAATTTAATCCTTAACAAACAGAATCAGAATGACAGCATTTTCACTGCCCTGTTAAACCAAGAATCTCAAAATTGATTGCTGAACTCTCAACCATTTGACTCTGCATTACTATTTCTTCTCAAGTTTAGTAATTCACAAATTTTGTTAGCTCAAGAAACCTGAATAAACGGTCTCCTCTTAAAATATAAGACCATTTGGGTCAGAGAGAAAGGTATCCATGAGCTAAGGGGTCTGTCTTTAATGAAAGTTGTGGTAACCAACTGAGGGAATGGGCAAAGAGGAAGTTGTACATTCCTGATTAACATTCAGGATAATGATCAGAAGTATCCATCTGGAACCAGAACAAATTGGGGTACGTTACTCAGGATATGGTTGGAGCACAATTAAACAGCAAATATGATTTTGTACTCTGAGTAGCAATGACGAGACAAAATTTTAAATGTGATCAATTCCATAATGGCTCAGTGTCTCCAGAGTCTCTAGAGTCATACAGCATGGAAATAGACCTTTTGGTCCAACCAGTCCATGCTGAACATAATCCCAAACTAAACTAGTCCCGCCTGCCTGAGTATGGCCCATATCCCTCCAAACATTTCTTAATCCATGTACTTATCCAAATGTCTTTTAAACATTGTAACAGTCCCCGCATCCACCACTTCCTCAGGAAGTTCATTCTACATACAGAGTAATTTTATAGTTTTGCCATTATCTGCAGTACCTGAAGTCGCAATCCTGACTGTTTCTTTACACTCTGTCCTGTTACTTATTTTTGAAACAGTCTTGGTTTCTCCTGAGGCTTCCCCCACATCCCCATGAAAGACGAAAACATGAGAATGCATTTCCAGTCGGAGGTGCTGAAGTATTTAAGCCACCCTAACTCAGTGACACAGGATTGATCAATGAGACGGGCTTGATCGGGGATAGGTTGTAAGCAACAGTTTTGAATTATCCATGGCCGAGGAATCGTAGATGAGCAAAGAGATTTTGAGGATTAAGTTCACAAAATAAAATTCAGATCCACAGTACAAAAGTGCTGATCGAATACTGCCGAAAGAAGATTGGGTTGAAAGCATATTAAGAAAGGTTTGACATCCACCTCAAGGTTTGAGAATTTCAAGAAGTACTCAGCATAAAAACAGGCCACTTATCCCCAACGGCTCATGCTGAGGTTTCTATTCCACGTAACTTTCTCTGACCTCTCTCGAGCTCATCTTTCTATTTCTTTCTCCCTCATGCATTTATCTACCTTGACCATAAAATAATTTATCCTGTTCACTTCAATGCTTCATATGGCCGACAGCTGATGTTCTCACTGCTCTGATTATCAAATTAGGCTCAGTGGTTAGCACTGCTGTCTCACAGCACCAGGGACCTGGGTTCAATTCCACCCTCGAGTGACTGTCTGCGTGGAGTTTGCACATTCTCCCCCGTATCTGCAAGGGTTTCCGCCCAGTGCTGCGGCTTCCTCACACAGTCCAAAGATTAGGTGGATTGGCCATGCTAAATTGCCCGTAGCATCCAGGGATGTGTAGGCTAAGCCAATTAGTCATGGGCGGACGCAGAGCTGTAGGGACAGGGTGGGATGCTCTTCAGAGGGTCGGTGTGGACTTGTTGGGTTGAATGGCTTGTATCCACACAGTGGGGATTCTAACACCAAGGGTAACATGAGCTCTTAAGCTACTTCCTTTCATTTCTGACATCCAGCTCCAAAGATTGAAGGATTTCTGCTCATATTGAAGATTGCAGATGAGAAATGTAACAGGCTTGGATGCCCATTGGATAAGGGTGCACCAAAAGCCAGGTACTTACATGGATTCTGATCTGCTATAGCAATATCTCCTACAGTGGAGCATTTCAATGTGCATCTGGAAGCGGTGCAATGTCAGTCCATCAGTGCCTGATCTGTTGCCAAAAAGAGACTGCGATATCAGTTACCATGCAGCACCTTTAAGGGTAAAACACTTAGTCCTGAAGTCTATAACTGTGTGCCAAAAGCACAGAGTGGGAGGCAAGAATGCTTTGAAAACACCACAGAATTGATCCCTTCCTCACCAGAAAGATAATTCATTTTTAGAACTTTACCACACAAAGCAATTCACGCTGCTCAGTTACTTTGTTGCTCAGTGACTGGACACCAATGGACAGCCATCATTGATGATCTGGTAACCATAAAGAAATAAAATAACTTTATATCATCCTAACTTACATTGGGACTCAGTTGATAGCAGTCTTCTCTCTGAGTAAGAAGGTTGTAAGTTCCAGACCTACTCCGAAGCCTTCAGCTCCAAACTCATTCTCAGGAGGTGACATTTTTAGACAACATTAATCATTGACTCTTCAGCTGGGATGTAACAGTTTCCAGGCCAATCTTCTGAAGACAGCCACATGGCCCAGTGGTTAGCACTGCTGCTGCCTCACAGGGACTAGAGTTTGATTCTAGCCTTGAGTGATTGTCTGTGTGGAGTTTGTGCATTCTCTTCATGTCTGTGTGGGTTTCCTCTTACAGTCCAAAGGTATGCAGGTTAGGTGGGTTGGCCATGCTAAATTGTTCATAATTTCCAGGGATGTGCAGTCGAAGTGGATTGGTCATGGGAAATGCAAAGTTACAGGGATAGGGGAGGGGATGGGTCTGATTGGGATGCTCTTCAGAGAGTAGGTGTGGACTCAATGGGCTGAATGGCATGCTTCCACACTGTAGGGATTCTACGCATTCCCCAACTTCCACCCCACTGTCCTGGTCAAACAATGTCCCTCAACCAACATCTGCCAGAGGCAAATCAATGAGAGGGAATCAAAAGCAAGATTCCACGGGCCTAGTATAAACATGTCCAAGCAAGAAAAAGGGATGATACTGTCTAATTGGGAGCCTCCTGGCTATACAGAAGCATACAACTTAATATGAGGCAGAAAAATAGAACTTACGACAAACTCAAATAATTGCTAAGCGTAGTACAAGGGTGAAATGAAAAAAGGATATGGATATCAAAGACAGGACATGAAAAAATACAGTGTAGCAAAATTAAGGAAAATCCGAAGATTTTTATCAAAACATGAAGAGTGAGAGGATGACTAAGGAAAGGGTTGGGGCCTATCAGAGGCCTATCTGCACGTGGATGCAGAAGGTGTGGGAAAAATTCTAATGAGTATTTTGCTGCTTCCTTCACACAGGAGAAGGATGATGTAGACTTTAGGGCATCAAAGAGGTAAGTTTGAATAAGTATTACAAAGGAGGAGAGAGAAGTAAAGGTACAGAGAGATATATGGAAGGAATTCCTGATTTTAATGCCAAGCTGATCAAACCCAGTCAATGACAAGTGACGCAAACAATTTGAGCACTGGGGAAATGTAGAGCGCAGAGAGCTGCAGCGTTAGATGAGGTTACAGAGACCGGCAGCAGGTGAGGCCATAGAAGGATTTTAAAATTAGGTCAACAATGTTAATGTTGAGATATTATCATACCAGGTAGGTGAGCAAGCACAAGGATGATGGGCGAATGGGCCTTGATTGCAAATTGGATGTGGTCAATGGAGATTTCAATGAGTTCAGAATTATGGAGGATGACCTGCATGGCGATAGAATAGTTCACAAATACGTTCTCCATGGGAGAGTTCACAAGTTAGCATGTGATTCTCAGGAAATCACTACTAGCTAAAAATAGATCTGTGGTGAACATACGAGCTTTGAAATGTTTTCCACTTCTTCAACAGACTTCATCATGCAAGGTTGTCAAAGTTACTCCAAGACATCCAATTCACAACATGCTTGAAACTTTTATTCTGACTCGTTAACATGTAATTGTCAAAGTCACTGAAAATTGAATGGGACTAATGAGCTTCCTGGATTTAGACAAGTGTTTTGGAGACTGCAATCAATGGTCACATCTGTTTTTCTACGGACAGAGAAAAATAGTGGCTGTGACAAAAAAGGAGTTTTACTCTATATAGTCCAATTCCCAGTTTTCAGGGGTAATTAAGCAAAACGTCACTCTCATTACCTTGCATTCCAGGACTTCTGTCACAATCTTCGCAATTGAATTCAATCACTTGCCAGGTTTGGTGGATTTAAGCTATAGGGAGAGATTGAATAGGCTGGGGCTGTTTTCCCTGGAGCGTTAGAGGCTGAGGGATGACCTTATAGACATTTATAAAATCATGAGGAGCATGGATAGGGTAAATAGACAAGGTCTTTTCCCCTGGGATGGGGGAGCCCAGAACTAGAGGGCATAGGTTTAGGGTGAGAGGGGTAAGATATAAAAGAGACCAAAGGGGCAACTTTTTCACACAGAGGGTGGTACGTGTATGGAATGAGCTGCCAGAGGAAGTGGTGGAGGCTGGTACAGTTGCAACATTTAAAAGGCATCTGGATGAGTATATGAATAGGAAGGGTTTGGAGGGATATGGGCCGGGTGCTGGCAGGTGGGACTAGATTGGATTAGGATGTTGGTTGGCATGGATGAGTTGGACCAAAGGGTCTGTTTCCGTGCTTTACATCTCTATGACTCTTGCTTAAAGGGGAATCAGCTATCTATAGGATGCTGAGGAAATAAAGCATCAGCTTTAATGATACAGGAGAAACAGCCTGACGTTTGCATTGGAGGTGTTATGCAAACAAAGGCAAAAGCCTGGCGTGGGGGCATAAGGAATAATGGGCACCTAATTCATTCACAGGGCCCGGGCATTGCTGGCTTGGACCAGCATTTACTGCCTAATTGCATACAGGGCAGTTTAAGGTTCAAACACATTGCTGTAGGTCTGGAGTCAGGTGTCAACCTGACCAGGTGAAGATTTCTTTCCCTAAAGAACATTAGTCTGATGGATTTTTTCCAACAATCGACAGTTGTTGCATAGTCACCATTAGGCAAACTTTCATTCCAGACTTTTTTTTACATTGAATTCAAATTTCACCACCTGCACTGGCCTGAGATTCTGGCTTACTAATCAAGTGGCCATGCCACTACACCAGCATCTCGCCAATGATATGTGTCTTGGTATATGTATTAAAGCATCATTCAGTTTGGCATCCTGTGGTGCTCTGCTGTGTGTAGGTTTATCTCCAGCTGCTCAGTGCACCATTTATCTTAGAAATAACACAAGCGATGATCCCACCTCTTTGAAAAATGTTGCAATTAACAAATTTTTAAAAATGCACTTCTTCCCATGTTCATAAACATTTAAAGAGTTATTTCAATAGTTTGCCCCACTGCATCAGACTGGTCTCCACCCAAGCACTCCCCACACCACCTGCCACAGTAAACATTTTTTTTCTGCTTGTTTTTAATTCTGCCTTTTGTCTGCTAAGATGGCACCGGAGAGTGGCAACTTTGTACACTTTTCACGGAACACCTGTATTCTTGAACTTGGGTACAGGTGACAATAAAATCTAAACCTAAATGCAACTAACAAGACTTCCTGACCACCAACACAAGACTGCCATAGATTATTGGTAAGACCCATTATTTAAACACCATGGTGAATAGGTTGTGGTTTTAAAATCTCTCACAGTCTTAACAAGCCCGATGTTTTCTTCATTTTCTCAATCTTTTGTACCTAAGATTTGCACCTAAGTATTTTGTCCCTAAGATGGTGGGTGCTGTGTATTGGTGACATTGAGCACATTTCACTGTACTCTTATTCTTTTGTAACCTGAGTACAGGTGGCAATAAACCTAATTCTAATTCTAAAAGAGGGATCCCACATTCCAAAGGGATCCAGGATGAGGAGCAAACTGAAGACTTCTTTTCACCCCGTTCAGAATTTCCTTTCGCTCTCAATATCTCTGAAAACATGGAAGAACAAACAACGCTGCTTGAGCCCCCTCCCTAGTCTGCTGTCTTACACAGACAATCGAAAAGAAAAAGGGTTCCCAACTGTAGACTGTTTCACTTCCATCCATTTTATAAATTCTTTAAATAGTGCTTGTCTAAATTATTAATGCTGCCATGGGGGAGAAAAAACCCTGCAGTGCGCCAGCTGAACTGAAACGAAACATCAAGGCAAGCTCGTAAATGTATTTTTGCCAGCATTCGTTCGATTCAGGCTGAGAGGGGCTTCACTCCATGACCTCTGCTCCACTCAACGTTCAGTTACAGAATAATTCCAAGTGATAAACTGATTTCCAGCTGGCAAATTAGTTTTGCCCAGGTATTTTAATGCGATTGGTATATTCTACATAAATATTTAAACAAACTGTGGATTTGCTCTTTAGCACTAGTGAAAGTGACAAGCAATTATAAATAGTTGCCCATTTTTACGTTGCAGCAGTGAATGAATGAAAGAATAGCACATTTCAGCTCGACTGGACAAGAATGTCAAATCAAATCAAGCTTGCCGCTGGATTACGATAAAAAGAAATAATAAACGTCAATATATAGTCTAAACAGAGTTGACCTCCTTCTTTGATCATCTCATCGCTCGCTGTTTTGAGAAGCAAACATGGTAAAAAGAAATTAACAAAGAGTCAGATTGTGAATTTCTCTCAAATGCAGTTCCTGTCTCATCACCACTGAAATAAAATCTCAAATTATTAACCAGCTCAACAACAATTTTGAAAAACAAAATCGAAACTTATTCGTCTGTCCAAAGAAAGATATAATGATTCTTTTACAGGCATTGCAGCCTTTCCAAAGGATGGCCTAATTTATCCACAAGTGTCTATTTCAGATGGAAAAACACTAATGAGACAAGGAGTGAAAGGAAGGACTTGCAGTTGTACAGTGCATTTCAAAACCACAGGGCATCCCTAAGTTAATGAGAGTTTTGAAATAAAGTCATTGTCATATTGCACATTCACCGATATTACTGCTGGAATTTTTATTTACTTGTTTTTCTAATTTTTTTTCCTTAAAAATTTGTTCTTAAGAATCTTACCTGCATACCTTTGTAGCTAAGATGATGACCTAGTGTGGCAACTTGTAAACTTTTCACTGTACTCATTTGACGTGACAATAAATCTAATTCATTACATGTGTAGGCATTTGTGTGCACCTTCTTCCTCTAGCTCTGGCTCGTCATTGCATCACAAAGGCAGCAAGAGTCATCTGTTGGCCCTGGTAAGCTGACCTATCCTTTCCCCATCGCCTCCCCACAAAACTTAGCTCCCCTGTCCCACTCTCAGCCATGGCCTAAACTCACCCCGGAAGAAAGTTTTGGATCGCATGTAGCTGACGCTGAGACGGAGGATGGAGAGTTTATCCAAGCTCGAGGTCACATCTTCGGTGAAAGGTAGTAGGCCAGCCAGGCGATCCAATTCACAGTTTAACCTGTCACGGTGCCTCTTGGAAGGATTGGATTTGACCCCATCAGCCAACACTGGCTTCACTCTGATAATAAACAGAATACCACAAATTAATGTACAAGTACTACACAGACTGACGGCTACCTCAGTGTAAGTGTCTGAGGCCTGCACTAGCACAGGATGGTCAAATGCCATGTCATGGGTTTGCATCAACTCCCCATATGCCAGTTTACACCAAACCTCTTTCCACAATTTATCTTAAATGCACTCATGCCATTTTCATTAATTCCAAAGTCCCAGCTTCCACTAACCTAAAAGCTCACAATGTGTATGAACCCAAATGTCACTGTTTCAACTAACCCCAAGATCAGTTTTCATTAGGCCCAACATCATAGTTTATATTGGTTAGGAAACTCACAATGCTGTTCTGGAACACATCCCAGGGTATGTGCACCATAACAGTAAAAAAAATGGAGATTTAGTGTCAAGCCAGGATAGTGTGCAGCTTGGAGGGCGTTTTGCTGTCTTTATCCATCGAGATGGTACTGATGGTGAATTTAGAAGGTGACGTCAAAGGAGCCTTCATGAGTTGCTACAGTGTATACCCAGCTGCTACTGTACATTGGGGATGGAGGAGTGAATGATAAAGGTGGGTGGGATGGTACCAGTCAAGTATGCTGCTGTGTCCTGGATGGTGTCAAGCTTCTTGGATTTTGTTGGAACTGCACCTATCCAGGCAAGTGGGAAGTATTCCATCTCCCTCCTGGTTAGTGCCTTATAAACTGTGGATAGGCTTTGGGAAATCAGTAAGTGAGTTACTCAATGCATTAGTGTGTATTATAATCCCAGTGTCTATTATAACCCCACTGACACAGTGTGTATTATAACCTCAGTGTACCAGTTTGTATTGTAACCCCACTATCCCAATTTGCATCAATCCCAGTGCCCTGGTATGCATTAACCCCAGAGTCAGAGAAAACATTAACTTCATTGTTTGCACTAACCCAAGTGCCCCAGTTTGGATTATAAACCCAGTGTTCCAGTTTGCATTAAGCCCAGTAAACTAGTTCGCATTAACACCAGAGTTCACGTTTATATTAATAGCCAGTTCGTCTTAATAGCACAGTGCTCCTTGTTTGCATTAATCCCAGTATCCCAGTCAGCATTAACAGTGAACCAGTGCTCCAGTTTGGATGAATTGTCCAGTGCTGCAGTATGCATTTATCCCAATGTTACTCTTGTCTGAACCCTGCACCCCAGTTTGCACGAACTCTGATGCTCCGCTCTCCTCCCCTCTTTGCCCGGGCTGTACTCACGTCCTCTGCGCCGGTTTCCTCCGCTTCCTACCCGGGTACATGTCGATGCGCAACCGCCCCGCGGAGCCTCCCTCACCCCCACAGCCGCATCAATGCAACACGAAGGCGAACTCTATCCCCTCACCCTCCCGGGGCTGCATTCGCGCAGATACCCTTCCAACTCTCCGTGCCCGGATCTGAAGGTCGGGGGCGCGAATCGTGCACGCGCCCGCCAATGCGCGGGAATGTGAGTGGACCAGCGATAACCGCTCGGTGAGCGCGCCTCCGATATCTCAGCCTCTCCTGTATCACTGCCCATCCTGGCCCCTTCCCCAGCATCTCTCTGACCCACTGGGTTACTCCTTGGGGAAACTTTTATCCCCCTCTGCCTTTGCCTTTGTTTTTCTTCCTCCTGTGATCAGGGAAAGCTGCTATGTATAAGACACGCTGTAAAATGATGTCTGGTAACGTGCTCTGAGTAAGACGTTCTCTTGTGGGATGTACAACCTGCTTCCTGAGCATGTTGTACTCTGAGATGGATGTTCTCTGTTGTAGAGATTGGAACCGGAGCGAGGGGGATTTTACTGACTCTGCCATCCCTGTGTGAGGGCTTATTAACCTGGGCTAATCGGGGAGCCCTGGCTGACAGATATAAACAGGACATTCATAGGGTGTCCTCATTTCCAGGGAGTGACTCTGAGCTGGTGGGCAGAGAGAGTTCATATTTTGAGCCCAGTGACCTTTGTCAGAACACTGGACTCGAAACATTAATTCTGTTTCTCACTACACAGATGCTGCCAGACCTTCTCGATTTCTCCAGCAATTTCAATTTTTCTTCCAGATTTTTTCCAGCAACTACAGTTCTTTGTTTTATTTTACACTCAAAAATGTTATTGACTGTTACTGGGGCTATTAACCTGGGCTAACCAGGGAGCCCTGGCTGACAGATATAAACAGGACATGCAGAAAGTCTCCTCATTTCCAGGGAGTGACTCTGATGAGCTGGTGATCAGAGCCCATGTACTGTGCACATGTAAATAAAGAGCCATTTGGTGACAGGACACCGGTCTGTGTGCAGTTATTTCATCCGTGCAGAGGTTTCTTTTTCTGTTTAAGCTGTTGTCTGTGTAACATATTCTCTGTTTCCAATGTTCTCTGTTAAGTTGTTCTCTGTGCGGGATGTTTCTGTGCAAGGTGTTCTCTCCATGAGATGTTCTTTGTGTAGGGTGCACCTTAGACAGGGGACCTGTAAAGTAAGTACAATATGCAGCATGATAGATGTGTTTACCCAGTTGCCATGGGTATCCATCAACCCAACTTCCATTTCTGCATGATTTAACCTGGTTTTGGATACGGGCCAGTGCAAGCCTATTGAGAGTTTTGATGATCAAAAGTTCACTGCCATCTCATTTATGGACAACCTATAAAAGTGATAGGGTTTTACATTTTGAAGTTAAATTCATGACCAATCCCCTATAGTTACAGGCAAAAGGCAGTGGGAGCAGAGTGATGTTTGTGCCATGAGGTATTGGATAAATACCTGAGTATCAGGGACACTCAGAGTGGGACTGAGGTCAGTCAGAGTGAGACTGGGGTCAGTCAGAGTGAGACTGGGGTCAGTCAGAATGGGACTGAGGTCAGTCAGAGTGAGACTGGAGTCAGTCAGAATGGGACTGAGGTCAGTCAGAGTGAGACTGGGGTCTGTCAGGGTGGGGCTGGGGTCAGTCAGAGTGAGATTGAGGTCAGTCAGAGCGGGACTGGGGTCAGTCAGAGTGAGATTGAGGTCAGTCAGAGCAGGACTGGGGTCAGTCAGAGCGGGACTGGGGTCAGAGTGGGACTGAGGTCAGTCAGAGCGGGACTGAGGTCAGTCAGAGTGAGACTGGGGTCAGTCAGAGTGAGACTGGGGACAGTCAGAGTGAGACTGGGGACAGTCAGAGTGAGACAGGGGTCAGTCAGGGTGGGACAGGGGTCAGTCAGGGTGGGGCTGGGGTCAGTCAGGGTGGGGCTGGGGTCAGTCAGGGTGGGGCTGGGGTCAGTCAGAGCAGGATTAAGGTCAGTCAGAGTGAGACTGTGGTCAGTCAGAATGGGGCTGGGGACAGTCAGAGCGGGACTGGGGTCAGTCAGAGTGCGACTGGAGTTTAGTCAAAGTGGGACATAGTTCAGTCAATGCAGGACTGAGGACAGTCAGAGCCGGACTGGGGACAGTCAGTGTGGGACTGGGGACAGTCAGAGTTGGATTGTGTACAGTCAGTACGGGACGAGGCTCAGTCAGAGCGGGACGTGCATCAGTCAATGCGGGACTGAGGACAGTCACAGTGGGACTGGGGACAGTCACAGCGGGACTGGAGTCAGTCAGAGCGGGACTGGAGTCAGTCAGGGCGGGACTGAGGACTGTCAGAGCGGGGCTGGGGTCAGTCAGAGTGGGACTGAGGTCAGTCAGAGTGGGGCTGGGGTCAGTCAGAGCAGGGCTGGAGTCAGTCAGAGCGGGACTGAGGTGTCAGAGCAGGGCTGGGGTCAGTCAGAATGAGACTAGGGTCAGTCAGGGTGGGGCTGGGGTCAATCAGAGCGGGACTGGGGTCAGTCAGTGCGGGACTGGGGTCAGTCAGAGCGGGACTGGGGTCAGTCAGAGCGGGACTGGGGTCAGTCAGTGCGGGACTGGGGTCAGTCAGAGCGGGACTGGAGTCAGTCAGTGCGGGACTGGGGTCAGTCAGAGCGGGACTGGGGTCAGTCAGAGTGGGACTGAGGTCAGTCAGAGTGGGGCTGGGGTCAGTCAGAGCAGGGCTGGAGTCAGTCAGAGCGGGACTGAGGTGTCAGAGCAGGGCTGGGGTCAGTCAGAATGAGACTAGGGTCAGTCAGGGTGGGGCTGGGGTCAATCAGAGCGGGACTGGGGTCAGTCAGTGCGGGACTGGGGTCAGTCAGAGCGGGACTGGGGTCAGTCAGAGCGGGACTGGGGTCAGTCAGTGCGGGACTGGGGTCAGTCAGAGCGGGACTGGAGTCAGTCAGTGCGGGACTGGGGTCAGTCAGAGCGGGACTGGGGTCAGTCAGAGCGGGACTGGGGTCAGTCAGAGCCGGACTGGGGTCAGTCAGAGCGGGACTGGGGTCAGTCAGTGCGGGACTGGGGTCAGTCAGTGCGGGACTGGAGTCAGTCAGTGCGGGACTGGGGTCAGTCAGTGCGGGACTGGGTACAGAGTGGGACTGGGGTCAGTCAGAACGGGACTGGGTACAGAGTGGGACTGGGGTCAGTCAGAACGGGACTGGGGACAGAGTGGGACTGGGGTTCAGTCAGTGCGGGACTAGGGTTGGTCAGAGCAGGACGAGGGTCAGTCTAAGCGAGACTGATGTCAGTCAGAGCGGGACAGAGGACAGTCAGAGAGGGACTGGGATTGATCAGAGAGGGACTGGGATTGATCAGAGAGGGACTGGGGAGAATCAGGTTGGGATTGTGCTCAGTCATAGCTGACTTGGGTTAGTCAGAGCTGGACTGGGACGGGGGTCAGTCGGGTTGGGACTGGGGTCAGTGAGAGTGGGACTGAGGTAAATCAGAGCGGGACGTGGGTCAGTCAGTGCGGGACTGGGGTCAGTCAGAGCAGGACTGGGGTCAGTCTGAGCGGGACGTGGGTCAGTCAGAATGAGACTGGGGTCGATCAGAGAGGGACTGAGGTCAGTCAGAGTGAGACTGTGGTCAGTCAGTGTGGGACTGGGGTCGATCAGAGCGGGTATTGGATTAGTGGTGCTGGAAGAGCACAGCAGTTCAGGCAGCATTCAACGAGCAGCGAAATTGACGCTTCGGTTTTGCCCGAAACATCGATTTTGCTGCTCGTTGGATGCTGCCTGAACTGCTGTGCTCTTCCAGCACCACTAATCCAGTATTTGCTTTCCAGCATCTGCAGTCATTTGTTTTTACCTCGATCAGAGCGGGACTAAGGACAGTCAGAGCAGGGCTGGGGTCAGTCAGAGCGGGACTGGGGTCAGTCAGAGCGAGACTGGGGTCAGTCAGAGCGAGACTGGGGTCAGTCAGAGCGAGACTGGGGTCAGTCAGAGCGGGACTCGGGTCAGTCAGAGTGAGACTGAGGTCAGTCAGAGGGAGGCGGGGGTCAGTCAGAGCGGGATTGAGGTCAGTCAGAGTGAGACTGAGGTCAGTCAGTACGGGACTGGGGTCAGTCAGATCAGGACTGGGGTCGGTCAGCGTGGAACTGAGGACGGTCAGAGCGGGACTGGGGTCAGTCAGAGCGGGACTGGGGTCAGTCAGAGTGGGACTGGGGTCAGTCGGGGGCGGTATCAGTCAGAGCGGGGATTGGGTCAGTCAGAATGTGACTGGGGTTCAGTCAGAGTGGGACTGGGTTCGGTCAGAGTGGGAATGGGGATCATAGAATATAGAACATAGAAGAATACAGTGCAGCACAGGCCCTTTGGCCCTTGATGTTGCGCCGATCCAAGCCCAACTAACCTACACTAGCCCACTATCCTCCATATACCTATCCAATGCCCATTTAAATGCCCATAAAGAGGGAGAGTCCACCACTGCTACTGGCAGGGCATTCCATGAACTCACGACTCGCTGAGTAAAGAATCTACCCCTAACATCTGTCCTATACCTACCACCCCTTAATTTAAAGCTATGCCCCCTCGTAATAGCTGACTCCATACGTGGAAAAAGGTTCTCACGGTCAACCCTATCTAACCCCCTAATCATCTTGTACACCTCTATCAAGTCACCCCTAAACCTTCTTTTCTCCAATGAAAACAGCCCCAAGTGCCTCAGCCTTTCCTCATACGATCTTCCTACCATACCAGGCAACATCCTGGTAAACCTCATTTGCACCCGTTCCAGTGCCTCCACATCCTTCCTTTCGTATGGCGACCAAAACTGCACACAATATTCCAGATGCGGCCGCACCAGAGTCTTATACAACTGCAACATGACCTCAGGACTCTGGAACTCAATTCCTCTACCAATAAAAGCCAGTACTCCATATGCCTTATTCACCGTACTATTTACCTGGGTGGCAACTTTCAGAGATCTGTGTACATGGACACCAAGATCCCTCTGCTCATCCACAGAGATCAGTCAGAACGGGACTGACGACAGTCAGAGTGGAACTGGGCACAGTCCGAGCGGGACTGGGGTCAGTCAGGGCGGGGCTGGAGGTCAGTCAGAGTGGAACTGGGCACAGTCCGAGCAGGACTGGGGTCAGTCAGGGCAAGGCTGGGGTCAGTCAGAGTGGAACTGGGCACAGTCTGAGCGGGACTGGGGTAAACCAGAGCAGGACTGGGGTCAGTCAGGGCGGGACTGGGGTCGGTCAGAGTGAGACTGAGGTCAGTCAGAGTGGAACTGGGCACAGTCTGAGCGGGACTGGGGTAAATCAGAGTGGGACTGGAGTCATGCAAGGCGGGCTGGGGTCGGTCAGAGTGACTGAGGTCGGTCAGAGTGGAACTGGGCATAGTCTGAGCGGGACTGAGGTAAATCAGAGTGGGACTGGGGTCATGCAGGGCGTGAGTGGGGTCAAACTGAGTGAGATTGGGCTCATTCATAGCTGGACTGGGGTCAGTCAGACTGGGATCAAGGACTGTCAAAGTGGGGTTGGGGTCAATCAGAGTGGAACTGGGGTCAGTCAGATCGGGGCTGGGGTCAGTCCATGGTGGTAGGTTTGTCATCACTTCCGGAGCTAATGTGACATAGCTTTTGCTGCTCAGGAACCAGATCTCGAGAGTAAGTGAGTGAGTCATGTCAGGAGAGTGGCAGTATATAACGTACTTAAGTTCATTGTTATAATTTCTCAGGAATGCAAAGCGAAAGGGAGAGGTCTGATTTTGGTGTTTAGTGGGTGATATTGTGTCATTGGTTCCTCATTTATTGTCTATGTTGATCAGGTTCAAAGTGGAACGAGAGCCTATCCCCACGCAATGTGGGACATTTCCGGGATCCATTCTGTCTACATATTTTAGGAACAGCTGCAGTTCCTGAGTTGCCGCCTGGAGTTGCGGATGGATTCCCTGTGGAGTATCCATGAGTTTGAGAATGTCAGAATGCAGATGGCACACCACCAGTAAGGGCTAAACAGACAGAGAGGAGTTGGGTGACCATCAGGAAGGTGAGGGAGCATGGGCACGCAGTGCAGGAGTCCCCTGTAGTCATTCCCCCTCTCAAACAGGTAAACTGTGTTGGATAATGTAGTAGTGAGGGCGGGGGGATGCGTAGTGGTGGTCTCTCAGGGAAAAGTAGCATCAGCCAAATCAATGGCACCACCACTGGCTCGGTTATACAGCAGTGATGGAAAACTGTCTAGTCAGGGGCACGGATAGGCATTTCCGTAGTTGTAAGCAAGACTCTCGGATGCCTCCTTGGTGCCAGGTCAAGAATGTCTCTGAGCAGGCACAGGATATTCTGAAAGGGGGAGGGTGAGCAGCCAGAGGTTGTGGTCCATATTGTTACCACCAACGTAGGTAGAGAGAAAGATGAGCTCCTGCGAAGAGAGTTCAGAGAGTTTGGTAAGAAGTTGAAAGACAGGACCCCTATGTTATCACCTCAAGATTATTCCCTGTGCCATTAGCTAGTGAGGCTAGTAAGAGGAAGATCATGCAATTGAATGTGTGGCTGAAGAACTGGTGGAGGAGGGAGGGATTCAGATATCTGGATCATTAGGATCTCTTCCAGGGCAGACAGGACCTGTACATGAGGACAGGTTGCACCTAAACTGGAGGGACACTAATATTCTGGCAGGGAGGTTTGTTAGTCCTATTTGGGAGGGTTCAATCTATGTAGTAGAGGGTGGAAACCAGAGCAGTAGGTCAGCAAGTGGAGTAATTAATGACATAAGGTAAATCAAGTAATCTACCAGGAGGAACAGGCAGGGCCATGGTTATGACTATGGCAGGACTAGCTGTTTGAAGTGTAATTATTTTAATGCAAGGAGTACAACAGGTAAGGCCGATAAGCTCAGAGCCTGGATTAGTACATGGGACTGTGATGTGGTAGCCACAAGAGAAACATGGTTGAATGAAGGGGCAGGATTGACAGCTCAAAGTCCCAGGGTTTCGGTGTTTCAGGCATGATAGAGAGGGTAAAAAAGGGCTGGAGGTGTTGCATTACTGATCAAGGAGAATGTCACAGCTACACTATGAAGGGACATCCTGGAGGGCTCATCCAGTGAGGCCATATGAACTCTGGAATAAGAATGGTGCAATCACTATGATGGAGTTATACTATAGGCCTCTCAACAACCAATGGAGACCAAAGGAACAAATATGTAAAAACAGCATTGTGGTAGTGGATGACTTTAATTTCCCCAATATTCACTAAGGACTCCCTTCATGTGAGAGGATTAGATGGGGCAGAATTGGATTACGTGCATCCAGGATGGGTTCATGAAACAATATGTAGATAGTCTATAGTGTAGGGGCCATATTTAACTTGTATTGGGAATGAGTCTGGCCAGGTGACCAAAGTTTCAGTGGGGGAGAAGTGATCGAAATTCCATAGGCTTTAAGACAGTTGGGAAAAGATAAGACTGGTTCTCAGGTGAAAGTGCTAAATTGGGGGAAGGCTAATTTGAACAGTATTAGGCAGGAACTGGAGAAATTAGACTGGGGGCAATTGTTTGAAGCTAAATCCACATCTGACATGTGGAGTAGTTGAAAGGCCACATGATCAGAGTTCAAGACCAACAGGTTCCTGTGAGGATGAAAGATAAGGATGGAAAGGTCAGGAATTTGGAGGACAAGAAATATTTAGAAAGTTGAGATTAAAAATAAGGAAGCATATGTTAGATTTAGGAAACAAAAATAATCAAGGCCTTTGAAGAGTATTAAGGAAGCAGAAAAGAACTTAAAACTAAATTAGCAGGGCTGAGACAGGTCATGGAATGTCCTTGGCAAGAAGGATTAAGGAGAATCCCAAAGCATTTTATACACGAATTAGGAAGAGAGTAACGAGGGAAAGAAGGCATGCGGTATGCTTGCCTTCATTGGTCAGGGCATTGAGTATAAGCGTTGGCAAGTCATGAGACTTTAATTAGGCCGCATTTGGAATATTGTGAGCAGGTCTGGTCCCCACACTATAGGAAGGATATAGAGCCTTTGGAGAGGGGCAGAAGAGGTTTACAAGGATATTGCCTGGATTAGTGTGTTGTAGCTGTAAGGAGAGATTAGATTAGATTCCCTACAGTGTGGAGACAGGCCCTTCAGCTCAACTGACCCTCTGAAGAGTAACCCACCCAGTCCCATTTCCCTTTGACTAATGCACCTAACGCTATGGGCACCTGCCATGGTTATGGTTGTAAACTGAAAATGAGCAGCTCTCATGTTTATGTTAAGGACATAGAACAGTAGTCCAGGAACAGGCCCTTTGGCCTACCATGCCTGTGCTGACCACAATGCCATTCTAAACTAATCACGTCTGCCTCCACGTTTCATATCCCCCTACTCTGTGCCTGTTCATTGTCTGAATGCCTCTTAATCTTTGATTTCGTCTTTGCTTTTACCACCACCCCTGCCATTGCTTTCCTGGCATCTACTGCCATCGGATTTTTAAAAAAAACTTCCCTTGCGCATCATTAAACTTTCCCTTTCTCACCTTAAATCTATGCCCCCTGCTATTTGACATGTCCACCCTGGGAAAGATACTCCAACTATCCACACCTCTCATAATTTTACACATTTCTATTAGGTCGCCCCTCAACCTTCAATGCTTGTAGTGGAATAATACAAGTTTGTCCAACCTCTTGGGGCACTGCTGCCTCACAGCAACAGGGTCCCAGGTTCAATTCCAACCTTGGGTGTCTGTCTGTGTGGAGTTTGCACATTCTCCCAGTGTCTGCGTGGGTTCCCTCCGGGTGCTCTGGTTTCCTCCCACTATCCAAAGATGTGCAGTTTAGGTGAATTGGCTATGCTAAATTGCCCATAGTGTTCAGGGAGGTGAAGTGCTTTAGTCAGGGGAAATGTAGAGTAGTGGGGGATTGGGTTACTCTTCAGAGGATCAGTGTGGATTTGTTGGGCCAAATGGCCTGTTTCCACACTGTAGGGACTCTGAAACATGAAAGGGTTCAGAAAAGATTTCACAATGATGTTGGAGGGTTTGAGCAATAGGGAGAGGTTGAATAAGCTGGGGCTATTTTCCCTGGAGTACTGGAGGCTGAGGGGTGATGAGGGACATGGATAGGATAAACAGACAAGCTATTTTCCCTGGGTTAGGGGAGTCCAGAACTAGAGGTCTTAGGTTTAGGGTAAGAGGAGATCATCCCTAATAAATCTGATAGGGAATTCAGATGACCATCATTAACCAGAGAGAGGTGAGAATGTGAAAAATATTACCACAACCCATAATGAAATGAATAAAATGGATACTTTTTCTAAAAAAGAAAAAAAATAGAATGGATACATTTAAAGTGTTAACAAGTAGTTTGAAGTTTCTGATCTGTTCAGATTTAAAGCAGTCCTGGATCTCAGCCAAGTTCCTCCATCAGCCTTTCACACCTGTCCTCAAACAAGTAGGGGACCTGTATCTCAACTCAGTAGCAATGTCACAATGATTGCACACCTTTCATCTGTCATGACGACCTGACTAGCTTTGGTCACTCTATCTCTCTCTGCTTTTATTGGGCAGACAGTCAGTCAGTGAGGTAAAGATGAAAGTTGGTTTGCAGAGCCCTGCAGTAATTGCGAATCCACTCGTGAAACTTCCACAGCTTCTCCTCCCACCTCCGAATCATATGTAAGAGAATCAAGAGTTGGCCATTCAGCCCTTCAATTCTGCTTCACCATTCAATAATCTTCCAGCTCAACTCCACCTTCTCACAGGTATCCCCAGATTCCAAAAACCCTTGAATACCCAAAAACCTATTGATTACATACACAATTGCTGAGCATTCACAACTCTCTGGGGTGGAGATTGCCAAAGATTGGCCACTACTTACCTTTTGCCTTAATCTTAGTCCTAAGTGGCCCAGCCCTTACAAATTCCAAACATAACGTGTACAGTAATGAATTAATCCTCCAGGATGTAAATGGTCAGCTATGTTAGTTATGATGGGAGTGGAAAGATCTTGAAAACAGCTGCTCATGAGTGAAAATAGGTCATAAACTGTTGAACTTAAAAAGACCTTAGACTCCAGCAAATGAAAGCAAAATACTGCAGATACAGGAAACAGAAACAAGTAAAGAGAAATGCTGCAGAAATGCAGCAGGTCTGGCAGCATCTATGAAGACAGAAGTTAGTATTTCAAGTTGGAAAACGTAGTGTCATATCGGACTCAGAAATTCAGTCTGTTTCTCTCTCCACAAATGCCGAATCTCTCCAGCAAATTCTGCTTTTTTATTTGAATTCTGGTCTCCAGCAATATTTCTTCAGTGATGCAGTGAGTCCAATCTCTTCCTACACTATAAACACCGTTAACAAGCTAATGAGGCTCTTTCAGAAGAGATTCCTTTCAATCTCCATCTGAACTTGAATGTTGGGAGTTACAATTAGTAGTAATTCTACAGAGGACAGTCAATCTTGGGCATGTTCCCCTCAGAACTGAGCAGCTGAAAATGGTCAATGTGAATACTACCAAGACCAGGATACACTAGCATCTCAGCCCTACAGTCTGTTGCTACTCACCGCCCGGGAACCTGAGAGAAGACCTGCCAGGTATCAAAGTAATATTAGAGGGAAAACCAGTCCCTTATACTGTCATCCAGAAAATTAAAACACAATGAATTTCAGTAAGGCATTTGATAAGGTTCCCCATAGTAGGCGATTGCACAAAATACGGAGGCATGGGATTGAGGGTGATTTGGATCAGAAATTGGCTAGCTGAACAAGCACAGAGGGTGATGGTTGATGGGAAATATTCATCCTGGAGTTCAGTTAACTACTGGGGTGCCACAAGGATCTGTTTTGTCATTTTCGTAAATGACCTGAATGTGGGCGTAGAAGGATGGGTTAGTAAACTTGTGGACGACACTAAGGTCGGTAGAGTTGTGAATAGTGATGAAGGATGTTGCAGGTTACAGAGAGACATAGATAAGATGCAGAGCTGTGCTAAGAGGTGGCAAATGGAGTTTAATGCAGAAAAGTGTGAGGTGATTCACTTTGGAAGGAGTAACGGGAATGCAGAGTACTGGGCTAATGGTTAAGATTCTTGGTAATGTAGATGAGCAGAAAGATCTCAGTGTCCAGGTACATTGATCTTTGAAAGTTGCCACCCAGTTTGATAGGGTTATGGTGTGTTAGCTTTTACCGGTAGAGGGATTGAGTTTCAGAACCATGAGATCATGCTGCAGCTGTATAAAACTCTGGTGCGGCCAGAGTACTGCCAACAGTTCCTACATCATAGGAAAGATGTAGAAGCTTTGGAAAGCATTAAGAGAGAATTACTAGGTTGTTGCCTGGTATGGAGGGAAGGTCTTACGAGGAAGGTTGTGGGTCTTGAGGCTGTTTTTGCTAAAGAGAAGGTTGAGAAGTGACTTGAGACATATAAGATATTTGAGGGGTGACAGATGTCAGAGGTAGTTTCTTTACTCAGAGTAATAGGGGTGTGGAACGCACTGCCTGTGACAGTAGTAGACTTGCCAACTTGAAGGGCATTTTAATGGTCATTGGAGAAACATATCAATGAAAATGGAATATGGTGTCAGATAGATAGGCTTCAGATTGGTTCCACTAGTCGGTGCAACATGGAGGGCCAAAGGGCCTGTACTACCTGTAATGTTCTATGTTCTCTACAACATATTCAGAAAAGGAGCAGAGAAACACAAGCATAATTTAGAGAGGTTATGCTGATAAGTTACTTTAAACATCCAACAAGTGGGAGACATTCAATTTTTAAAAGTACTTGATATTCAAAGTTAAACACTGATTCATTCACATCATATTCACTTAAAAAAGGGAGAAAAGTTTAATAATGGGTGGGGGGGGAGGGGGGAAGAGAGAAACAGAGGGTGACAGATCTATTTGTCATTTGTAAAGCAAAATGATACAATTTTTCAACAGCCAAATGTGTTTAGACATTTATAAAACTACATAACATAAATGAAAGGCAGCAATATATCAAGTGGTTAAAATACATTATACAGAAGAGCTGCAAAGGTACAACAGTGATGCAGCTGGTCAGGACAACAAATAGATTCTGCATTGTGACTTTTTAATATTAAAACACACATTTTTCATATACTGTGTTATACACAAATCTCTTTTTTTAAAGTATTGATTTAATACGTAAATAGCTTAAAAAGTTGAAATGTTTTTTTAAAAAAAATCTTTTAAAAAGAAAATATGTCCCAACTTCTGAAGATTCAGGGCATAACACCAAGTGAGTCACCTGTCCAATGCACAACTCCGGTTGCTCGGCAAACACATTGTAGGTTCTATTCTCCCTGGCACTAGCACCTCAGTCTCTGGGTATTCATGCTCTGTGGTGAAAGCCTCTGTTTTTTTTCAATGAATACTTTGCGATTTGTTAAAAATAAAATCCTCAGTAGAAGGCTGCCCTTGGGAAATATTCTCCTTCATTATAAGGCTCCCAAAAGCACAGAGCAGGAACAACGGCACAAAGTGTGCTTTTAGACTCTGATCTCCTCAAAAAGAGAAAATGGCTCATGATTATACCAGCAATGGTCGACACCATAAAAAGCACACTGCATTTTTATACAAAAATATAAACAAGTTAATATTTTGTACATAGAAAGTCAATCACCAAAGGCTTGCAGGTGGCGATTTGATGGTACTGGAGATACAAAAGCACTAGTTTACAATGCACATTAATTATACACTTGTCTGTCTCAGGACTTCAGCACTTTTCACCAAACACTGTCAAAAGATCATGCACCATTGGGTCGAGTCTGCTTCGATCAGAATAATTTACGAGTTTTGCTTGCCCAACACTCTTGGCAAACAAAGTCAAAGTCAACATGCTCAGTGTTCCACTTCCTCAGTTCGGAGCTTCTCTCTGTTGGATGAATCCAAAATGTTGTTATGAAGCTTTGAGGCATCTGAAGTGTGTGAAATAAGAAAGACTTTGCAGTTCACACAAGATAAGGACAACATTGGTAAAAAGGACTTGAAATATGTGTGACATCTTAGTGCTTCTCTCAATAACATGGTAAAAGCACTTCCAAATTGTTCTTATCTAATTTCCACACAACAAGATAATAGGATAGACCCAACAGTTATTCCTTCTACTTCACACCCAGCAACAGCTTGTAAGAGAAATGTTTGCCAAAAGGTCCATTTCCATATTGAATTGTATCACAAATTTAAGTTAACATTAAACAAACAAATTCTGAAGTTTCCAGCATTAAGCAGGGTATTTTATCAAGGGCTTGAATGAAACAACAGCTCGATTAAAAACAGACTTGGTCTATTGGTAGGAGCATGTAAATTCATCCAGCAAACTCAATGTACCCAAGGACGGAGTATGTGCACCATTGGGCAAGGAAGTCTAAATTGTTAATTTTATTTTGGACAAACCTAATTTAGTTTATATTATTAAACTGAATTCAAGGATTCCAGCAAAAAAAAAACACTTTGATTAAGCAGCTCAAATGGATCCTCCAGTGACTGTGCGTTAGGAGCATCTATAAGTAGCTATCTTAGTGTGACTTAGCACTTGTGTGCAACATACAATAGAGTGTCAGAGATGAATTCTTCAGGGAAAGAAAGGCTGGAAGGTAAAGGAGTGTTTAGTTGTTTTTGCTTGAACTTTCTCAGCTTCCAGAAATTGACTTTTTTCCTCTACTACAGGAAAAGAAACTAAATATCTACTGAGTGGTCAAGGTTTATTCAATTCAAAGGCTCAATAGCAAGACACAAGTGAAAGAGGATAAAAGGTGCAGACTGAGAGGTCTACTGACATTGAGACTGCGGAGTAGCATCTAAGTCA
Organism: Chiloscyllium punctatum; assembly: GCF_047496795.1. Lineage (NCBI taxonomy): Eukaryota > Metazoa > Chordata > Chondrichthyes > Orectolobiformes > Hemiscylliidae > Chiloscyllium > Chiloscyllium punctatum. The sequence goes on from NC_092748.1 coordinate 5,038,993, forward strand.
CAATGCAATGTGAGCGCAAGGAAAGCACTGGATTGGTGAACATTTCTTGTCTTTTGAGTGAGTGTAAGATCGTCTTCAGTTTGTCCTTAAGTTAATGGTCTTTTTTTCTTGTTTACAAAATAAGTTAAGTGTAAACATTGAAAATGTTTAAAAACATACAATAGATTGGAAAGCGTGGGGGGATTCCTCAACTGTTAAGATCTAGAGATACTAGAATAATTAATTAATAAATGAAATAAAATAGGATAGTGCTGGCAGGACAGGTGATGTGTTGCTTCTGCAACATATGCGAGCGGCTGGACACCAGAGCAAATAGGTCTGTAGTATGTTTTTTGCAACTAAAGGAGCTTTGAGTCAGTGGTGAAGACTGGAATGAATGGTACCACATCAGAGAGGGAAAATATTACCTGGACACCCTGCTTCTGGAAGTGGCCATACTCTTCAGATTTGTCAATTCAAATTTGGCACATGATCAGGACATGAGGTGAGGTCATTGTAAGGGACCATGGGCCAATCAACCCATCTACTCCAAGCTCGTGTTTACATTCCACCTGAGCTTCGTTTCATTTTTTTTGTCCCAATCCGAATGTACCTTAGTCGACCTCTATTCCATTCTCACTCAAACGTCTGCTTGTTTCTCCTTCAATGCATTTAGACTACAAACACTCCCTGCAGCAATGAGCTCCACATTCTCACCACCCTCAGGATAAAAAAAAAGTTTCTCTTGAATTCCCAACTAGATTTCTTCTGAACTATCTATCTTATTAGCTGCATTTATTTCTTTGAAAAGCCATGATTGTATGTAGATATCGCTGACGAGGTAAACATTTATTGCCCTTTGCTAACTGCCCTGGAAAAGGCGACAATGAGCTGCCTTCTTAGACCACTGCAAACCATTTTGTGTTGGTTGACGTAGGATAGTGAGTGGCTTGGAGAGGAACTTGCAGGTAGTTGTGTTCCCAAGTATCTGCTGCTCTTGCCTGTCGAGATGGAAGTGGTCATGGGGGTTTAAAGATGCTGTATAAGGAGCTTTGGTGAATTTCTGTGAATAGTGCACTCTGCTGCTATTGTGAACATTTGTGCATGTGTGGCCTTTCAAAAGGGACTGCTTTGCCCTGGCTGGTGTTAAGGTCTTTCAATGAAGTTTGGGCTACACTCATCCAAACAAGAGAGAAGTATTCCATCAGACTCTTAACTTGTGCCCTGGACAGACTTTGTGAAGTCAGGAGTTCCTTGTCTTTGAGCTGTTCTAGAAGCCACAGATTTATATGATTAGTTCAGTTCGTTTCTGGTCAATGCTAACATTCAGGATGTTGACAGTGGAGGATTCAGTGATGGCAACACCATTGAATATCAAGGAGTGGTTGGCAGATTACCTCTTGTTGGAGAAGCCTGTGGCTTCTGTGGTATGAAGGTTGTCAGCCCAAAGTTGGACACTGTCAAGGTCTTGTCACACTCAGACATGGACTGCTTCAGTATCTGAGGATTGGCGAATGGTGCTGAACATTGTGCAATTATCAGTGAATATTCCCACTTCTGACCTGATGCTGGAGGTCATTGATGGAAGTCATTGCTGGAACAGCTAAAGAAAGAAACCTCTAAGATTCATGCACGGCAGTAACTTCTGGAACTGGGCAAGTCAGTGCTTCAGTAAGTGTGGGCATAACTTGCGAAGACCTGAGTGGCTTTGCCTTGCACAGCAGATAACAGACAGAATGTTGGTCTTCAATACTATTGCTAGAATACTGGTCAGGGCTGCCTCCAACTACTACTTGAAGATAATGCAGAGTGAATCAAATTGGCCGGAGACTGACATTTGTGATTTTTGGGAATGACAGCATTAACGAAGGACCATAAAAGCACCCCAATGTAGCAGCGATGATAACATCATTGTCAAATTCAATCAATCGATCAGTTTGAAATGTGGAAGCTGAATCTTGGATTAAGATTTTGAACTTTATAAAAAAAAAGGCAACGATTTTGACGTAAAAGCTGAGACAGCTGAAGTGATCTGACATATTAGCCAAGAGACAGATCAGTAGAGAAGCAGTGGCAGAAATTTTAAAGGGATATTTCAGAATATTACAAGTATATTTCTACTGTTAAAAAAAATTCCAAGGAGAACACTCACTATCTGTGATTAAAGAAGTTAAGGAAAGCTGAAATTTTAGGAAAACACTTACAATTATGCAAAGGCATGCGGTAGGACAAATGACTGGCTCAAATACAAAGAATGGCTGTGAATGGCTTAAAGGTTAATCTTGATAAAACAAATTGAAGCATGAAAAGCATTTAGCTAAAAATGCAAAAACAGATTGGAAGAGTTTCTACTGGTCTGTAGAAGCAGGAAAATAGTAAAGAAAGTGAGTGCTCATCTTCTAGAAAGAGAGAAAAGGGCATTAATAGTAAATAATTTTTAAAAATTCAATAAATAATTTGCTTCTGTCTTCAGTACAAAGGATATGATGAACATCCTCATAACGCACGTAAATGAGGAAGTAAAAGAACAAGAGCACTTTGGTAAAATAATCATCACTGAGGAAACAGTATGGAACAAACTGATAGGTCGTTAAATCTCTGGGTCCAGATAGACTTCATCCTCGAATGTTAATGAGGGATGTGATGCATTAGTATTTATTTTCCAAAGTTTGGGAGATTCTGGAATGGTTCAATTAGACTGGAAAATAGCGAATATAACCCGGCTATTCAAGAAGAGGAAAATCTAAAAGAGGCCAGTTAGCTTGCTTGGCACTTGGGAAAAACAATCCAAGGTGGTCAGGAAGTGTCACCATGGTCTTGTGAACATGAAATTATGTTTAATCATTTGATTGGAATTCTTGGAACAAGAAACAAGCACCAGAGATGAACAGTGCCCACACATTTCCAAAAGGCATTCGACCAGGTCGCACACAGAAAGCCATTGCGCAAAGTAGGAGGCTCATGGTACAGGGGCTAACATATTCACATGGATAGGAGATTGGTTGACTGGCAAAAAGCAGGCTGGGCAGAAAAGGGTGTGACAGGATATGAGGAGTAGGGTTTTGCAGAAGTCTGTGCTAGGCCCTCAAGTTTTCACAATTTATATCAATGACTCCAAGAGGGGACTGAAGGAAGAGTGGCTAAATTTGCAAACAATAAGTCAGGCAGGAAAGTACATTGCAAAAATTACATAACAGATTTAAATTGGTTGGTCAAGTGAGTGGGCAAACATCTGGTAGATGGAGTATAAAGTGGGAAAATGTGCAGTTGTTCGCTTTGGCAAAGGAATAAACAGCAGGGTATTACTTAAACGATTAACAACTCCAGAACTCAAGGTGCAGAGGGATTCAGATGCATGAGTATCAAAGGGTTATTCTTGAGGTACAGAAATTGATCACAGCACCTAACAGAATGTCATCGTTACAAGATGAAATGAACGTTTATGTAAGGATGTTGTGCTTCAGTTACACAGGGTATTGATGGGACCACATCTTCAATACTGTGTGCAGTTTCATCTCCTTATTTTATGGACAGATATAACTGTTTTAGATGGCAGATCAAAGGAGGTTTACTCGATAAATGCCTGGAATGAACTTACAAAGAAAGACTGGATAGGTTGGGCCTATTTCTACTGGAGTTTAGAAGAGTTAGAGATGATTTCATTGAAATTGATACGATCATGAATGGTCTTGACAAAATGGACGTAGAAAAGATGCTCACTCTTGCCTTTGGGTCCAAAACACGTGGCACCATTTTAAAATTGCTGGGCGAGGGTTTTCAGTTTCCTTAAATTTAGCGGTGAGTTCAAAGGTTGCACACAGAAGGCAACAGGGACAAGGTATTGGAATATTTTTTAAAGGTGGAGGTAAACAGATTCAGGTTAGGCAGTGAGAGGGGACATATGGCAATGTGGAAGCCAGAACACAAACAGATCAGTTATGAGCTTATTGAAAGGTAGTGCAGGCCTCAACGCTTCACCGGCCTACTCATGCTCCTAATTTTGTATATTCATCGAGTTATGCTGTCCCTTATAAGAGGCAACATTTTCTCCATATGCACTCCATCAAAACTTCCACAATCTCAAAAGCCTCCATTTGGTCACCTGTCACCTCTTTTTAACAGAAAAAAGGGTTAGTCTTTCAATCCTTTTTGGATACGTACGTCATTCCCGTTTGTGTTACAGTTTTAATGTTGTGCAGCAAAAACCGCTGCTCTCGTCAAGGGATCAAAGATTTTTACTCATCGTCTGTTCCACACTGAGGTGATAGTGCTGAGGCTCGAGTTCGGGGATGAAGGAGGGAGTGGGATAAAACCATTACAGTCAGCCGGGGCTCCTGCTCCCAGTTTTTGGAGATTGCATGTATGGGTGAACACAAGATCAAGTGTATTGGGAGGTTCCTTTCTTTAACCTTTCAGATGTTACGGGCATCATTAGTAAGGTCAGCATTTGTTGCCCATTCCTAATTTGCTCAGTGGCCCGGAGGAAGTGAATAACAGGTTCTCAACACTCAGACAGAGAAATTCTCCTCATCTCAGTCTTAAACAGGAAACCTTTCCTTTTTAAACTGGTGTCGTTTTCGGTGCATCTACTCTGCCAAGTCCCTCGGAGCTTCTTTTTGTTTCAATAAAAGCACTTCTCATTCTTCTAAATTCCAATGGGTTCGGAACTAATTGGTGTTCTTTCTAAGCCACTCAGAGATCCTGCTGCCATGCCGACGCATGGACCTCCGTGTGCAGAGTTCACGGGCCCCACACACACCTCGGATGGTCACGCAGTCGGGGGAAGGGAAGAAAATCTCGAGGGCAAGGGTGGGAACTTTTCCTCATACGGATAACCCTCTCAACCCAGAAATCATCCTTCTTTGAACTGCTTCCAATGCACTTGTATCCTTCTTTAAGTGAGGGGAACAAGATGGTACACAATGGTCTCATCAATGCCCTGTACAAAAGCTAGTAAAACAGCTCGACTTTTGTATCCCAGTCTCTTTACAATAAAGGCTAACATTCCAAACACCTTGAGTTCCACTGTATCTGCAATGATAAGCCCTTTGTGATTCATGTTCCAGGATACCCAGGTGCCTCTGTACCTTGGTGTGTCATAACCTCTCACCCTTTAATTAATACACTGCTATTCGATTCCTCGATTATTGTTGCCCTTTACATAACGTTCCCTTTTTTGAATTTATTTATGCCAGGACTGCACCTCTTTCAACTATCTAATCTCTCTCTACAGCCCTCCAAATCCTGTGGACCAAGGCTTCACTGAGTAGAGTTGCTGCTGGTCCTGCTGGGTAGAAGTACCAGGGACAGGTATGAATCACGTGATTGGGTTCTCCTCACTGATCAAACTGGAGGTTAGGAATCTTTCTCCCAGGTGAAGAACATCAGTGGGAAATTATCATTGAACCTGCTGCTGGAGCATGGAGTCATTTTCCTGTGCAGAGATGCCTTTGTGACCACCAAGCCAACACACAACCTAATTTTATAGCACATTTCTTTCTCCGCTGGATTCTAAGTTAGATACTGTAAGACACATGCATCATAATCAAATGGATATCTGGAAATTTACCTAGTATTCACACACCCCCAGATAGACCTGAACCTCTCATGTGAACAACACATGCCACATTAACTGTAGCTGTGACCAGGCCTCAGACCTCCTGTCAACGGAGCAAGGATCTGAGTCCCAGCAGAATCCAAGGAGAGTTTACTGACTTGTAAAGCCATTTTGTTTTATAAAATGGCATATTTTAGGTCACGCAACTTCATAATACGTGAAGACACAAGCCCCATTTACCAAAATCTCGGTTCACACCTTCTAAGATCAGCCAATCAGTACGCCACTCACATCCTTAAAATATTCCAGCAACATTACAACCTTAATGTGATTGTGTATCTGCATGGGGTTAATTGTTTAATATGTATGGTTTACTGTCCATACCGTCCTCACCTTAAATTAATTGCTTCAATTCCAAGGTGCCTGACCTGTTGGAATTTGGCAGATAGAATTCTCGGCGAGCGGTAATGCAGGAAAGTTTGGCTCGAATTGACAGGCCGACTGATAAATGCTCAGTTCCCCATTGGGGACAGTTGAGGAGCCTATAACAGAATGAACAGGGTCTTTCTCATAGTAACAGGTGGCCTGGAAGGGACTGTGGTTCTGCAATCCTTCTGTTTTACTGTAGGGAGGCAGAGGAGTGAGGGAGCTGCTGTCTGGAAACAGTGGTTCAGTTCTGGGAGGAGGGGCCCTTCCCTCGTACTCACAGGAGGTGAACATGCAGCTACTGTTGGTGCTGGGAGGCAGTCCCATCGGAAACTGGTTCACTGTGGTCCTGTGCTTGCTTGCTACGCTGCAGCTGTAAGGAAGCTGCCCGCTGCTGTTTTGGTTCAGATAACAAGCTGCAGAGCCCCTTTCCGGCAAGGTGTGTGTCAATCCACAAGATGGCTGCCGCATTTGAAAGCGGTCTAGCACTCGGTGCGACAGCATGGGATCTTGCTGTCCATTCTGCATCTGCGGCTGCCACTGTGGCAATGGCTGCTTCTGCTGCGGCTGCAGCACCTGGACAGACTGCACTTCCAGCTGGCCATCCAGACCCGAGTACTGTGGCTGATGTAGCACGGACTGCTGCAAGTTCCCTGGTAACGACACCTTCCCTGTGCTCACTTGCTGCCCACTGACCTGCCCCACACAGCTCGGCTTGGCCGGTGTAGATCCACACGGACCCTGAAGGTCGAGCGGAACGAGACCCCGCTGGTTAGAAGGATTATACTGGCTCACCGGAAGGGGATTCCATGTGGATGATCCCAGCGGGTTCGGAATTCTGGGATGCGTTTCGTTCTGTGACTGAGGCACATGCGCGTTCTGGAGTCCAAACGGCAGCACGGTCTGCGGCCCAGGTGTGACGGGAGTCTGGGGAGTAGGCCGAGACGGGGTGTGGGGGCCAGAAGCCATCGGGATCTGCTGAGCCGCTGCTATCGCATTTTGAAAGCCAGGCATTGCCAGGTTTTGGTTTTCAAATCCAACTGGCTTTTGTGGCAATGGGTTGTGTTGGTTCGGCCCAGTTATACTTCCTACTGCGGGGTCTAAGCCCTCTTGCGGGAACTTGTTAGCTTCCGGGCTGTCTTTTGTCAGCATGTTCTCAACACATGACAATATAAAATCAGAGGTGAGAATGTCACTGAAATCATCTGGGATCGATGTATTGTCCATTTTCATTAAGGTGTCCTCCCATTGCTCCAACTCCGTGTTCTCCACATCCAGGTTTTCCAGAGTGTCACACAGGTCGTTCTCATCCACGTTTTTTTGTGACAGAATATCCATGATGGTTGACAGCGGGTCAGCCTGGTCAAGGTCCATCTGCTCCTGTTTGGAAGAATTTTTGCCATGATTGCCTGGCTGACAGAAATCTCCCGGCACATTTAAAACAGAGAAGTCGTTGGCAAAGATATCGTCAAGGTTAAAATGCATTTCATTGTATGAGGTGTACGCAGATGGATTCTGAATCATCCTGGCACCCAGAAGTGAACTGGGGTTGATTCCGTTTTTTGGGTCAGTCCCGTTCACCCCTGTCAAAACCTTCTCAACCTTGGTGCCTTTGCCTTTAATCTCGAATGACTCCAGCTGCCCCAAAAGTAATGGATTGTGATCATACAGAACTGCCTCTCCTGTAGCAAAATTGAATGGCAGCTGCATGGACCTTTTCCGGAGATTTTCCTCACCTTCTTCATTCCTTGGGAATTGGAATGGAGAGAGAGAAATAGAGAGAGAGAGAGAGAGAGAGAGAGAGAGAGAGAGAGAAACAAACACAGAGGCACAGTGTGACAGAGAGACGCACACACACAGAGGCACAGACAGACAGAGACAGTGACAGAAAGAGAGAGACAGACACACACACACAGAGACAGAGAGACACAGACAGAGAGAGAGAGAGAGAGAGAGAGAGAGAGACACACACACAGTGAGAGACAGAGTGTCACAGAGAGAGACAGAGAGGGAGAAAGATACACACATGGAGACAGAGAGAGACAGACATACAGACAGAGGAGTGGGGTAAGGGGGGGAAGAAAGAGAGAAAGACAGAGAGAGAGAGAGAGAGAGAGAGAGAGAGAGAGGGAGGGAGGGAGGGAGGGAGGGAGGGAGGGAGGGAGGGAGGGAGGGAGGGAGGGAGGGAGGGAGGGAGGGAGGGAGGGAGGGAGGGGAGAGATGGCGAGGTGGGGAGAGAAGGAGAGGGAGGGAGAAAGAGAGAAGTTACTTACTTGTTTTGTAACCTCCAGTCTTAACCGTGCATTTGCAACTGAACTATAGTGGCTTAGTCATCGACATGACCGTCAAACCAAAAAAACTCCTGACTCTGATCTCAGACTGAGCAAAGGAAACCCCTTACATCAGTATTCCATTTTGACCGAGCTGCTTTGTATTAGACATGACCAATGTAAGCATGGAGGTGAAGAAGGGCACTGTGAGAAACAGGAAGAGTAGACCATTCGGCCCACTGAGTCTCCATCAGATTTTCTGCCCCAACACCACTTTCCTGTGGCTTAAACCCAGATCTCTCAATCCCAGAGATCCTGCTCTACACTCCAAGTGAAAGAAATTCTAACCTCAGGCATAAATGAGAGCGCCATAATCCTGACACTGCCGCCCGTTAGGACTGGACTCTCCATCCAGAGAGAAGGGGAAGCTTCCTAGCCTCCTGCTTCTGACACCTAATCACCATGCAGTCAGCCACAGGAGATGCTTAGGACAGTAGCTGTCAATGGGTCTTCAGAATCTTATATGCGCTCTGCAAAATCCAGGGCAATGAGGGAAGGGAGCTGGTCAAGTAAACAAGCTGGCCAGCAGTCTACTTTTTCTACACCTGAGAATTCACCACCCCTTTGCTCATTGGTGATAACACAGAGGTAACACAACCTCTGTGGGCAGCACAGTGGTTAGCACTGCTGCCTCTCAGCGCCTGAGACCCAGGTTCAATTCCCGCCTCAGGCGACTGACTGTGTGGAGTTTGCACATTCTCCCCGTGTCTGTGTGGGTTTCCTCCGGGTGCTCCGGTTTCCTCCCACAGTCCAAAGATGTGCAGGTCAGGTAAATTGGCCATGCTAAATTGCCCGTAGTGTTAGGTAAGGGGTAAATGTAGGGGTATGGGTGGGTTGCGCTTCGGCGGGGCGGTATGGACTTGTTGGGCCGAAGGGCCTGTTTCCACACTGTAAGTAATCTAATCTAATCCAAACAACCACTCCTGACCTCTACTCAAACAGCCCAGTTTTTGCTCCCAAACCCAACAGCCCAACCACCCCCACTAGGAAGCTAATGGGTGGCACCAAAGACCACTCACAATCCAGCCACACCTCTCTGCTGCAGGGGCCTTAGATAGGAGTGATTTCTTTTGTAGGACAGGCCACGTACACTTAGACAGGTACATGGATGGGACAGCTATGGACCAAACGTAGGCAAATGGGACGAGTTTCATTGTGAAAACCAGACGCCATGGTCTAGTTGAGCTGAAGGGCCTGTTTCCATGCTGTCAACCTTATAATTCTATTGTCAGAGCCTCTAAACCAGTGCACTTGCACGCACACACACAGACACACAGACAATCAAAGTGAGATGCCAGACCAAGAATCACGTTGACATTCTGTGAACTGTGCACTTACGTCAAAGGCTTCTGCTTGCAAATGATGGAGTCAGGCCGTCCACCTCGATAGACCAAACGGGCACTGGCCTGGACCCAAACCCAACTGTTATGTTTGGTCAGCAATCTGAACACTGTCATTCCACTCTCGCCAGTTTTAATCACTGAAACATAAACATGATGGATTAAAAAGCAGGAAGTGAAAGAGGCAACTTACCCATTCAAATTACTTCTTCCACTGACCAAATAATGGAAAGCGTAGCCTTTTCGGCCCAGTATTGGTCACACAAAAGTGACTGAGACCCTAGAGTATTCAGACTCCCTCTACCAAGTGCCCTCGCAGTTGACTGACACTTTACAAGTTACAAAAGTGAGCTCTGGAACTCAACAGCATGGACTAGGGTGCTTCACATAATCATGGCACTGCTGGGGGGTTATCCCATAGATTAACCTGTTCCTTTGTTTCATATAATGCCTTCGAATGGATCGCATTTTGTCTCATTGACCATTCTGGTTACCTGTATGTCTGCAATCTACCAACAGTCTCACTCGCATAGTGTTCTGTATCTTTCCGGAATCGAGTAATAATAGTACATTTGTTTGAAACTTAGAAATCTATATGATTGCCAGTTTAATTAGAAAATGTGAAAAAGAATGCCTTGAAGACTGGGTTGATCACCATCTCACATGCTAGTATTGTCTGCAATTCCATCAAACATGGCTCAGGGATGGACAGCACTGGCAGCTTAATGTTCCAGGATACAAATGCTACAGGAAGGATAGAAAGGGAGGCAAGAGAGGAGGGGGAGTGGGGTTTTTGATAAGGGATAGCATTACAGCTGTGCTGAGGGAGGATATTCCTGGAAATACATCCAGGGAAGTTATTTGGGTGGAACTGAGAAATAAGAAAGGGAATGATCACCTTATTGGGATTGTATTATAGACCCCCCAATAGTCAGCGGGAAATTGAGAAACAAATTTGTAAGAAGATCTCAGCTATCTGTAAGAATAACAGGGTACTTATGGTAGGGGATTTTAACTCCAAACTTATACTGGGACTGCCGTAGTGTTAAGGGTTTTGATGGAGAGGAATTTGTTAAATGTGTAGAAGAAAATTTTCTGAGTCAGGATGTGGATGTACCTACTAGAGAAGGTGCAAAACTTGACCGACACTTGGGAAATAAGGCAGGGCAGGTGACTGAGGTGTCAGTGAGGGAGCACTTTGGGGCCAGCGATCATAATTCTATTAGACTTAAAATAGTGATGGAAAGGGATAGACCAGATCTAAAAGTTGAAGTTCTAACTTGGAGAAAGGCCAATTTTAATGGTATTAGGCAAGAACTTTCAAAAGCAGATGTTCGCAGGTAAAGGGCCAGCTGGAAAATGGGAAGCCTTCAGAAATGAGATAACAAGAATCCAGAGAAAGTATATTCCTGTTAGGGTGAAAGGGAAGACTGGTAGGTGTAGGGAATGCTGGATGACTAAAGAAATTGAGGGTTTGGTTAAGAAAAAGAAGGAAGCATATGTCAGGTATAGACAGGATAGATTGAGTGAATCCTTAGAAGAGTATAAAGGCAGTGGGAGTATACTTAAGAGGGAAATCAGGAGGGCAAAAAGGGGACATGAAATAGCTTTGGCAAATAGAATTAAGGAGAATCCAAAGGGTTTTACAAATACATTGAGGACAAAAGGGTAACGAGGGAGAGAATAGGGCCCCTCAACGATCAGCAAGACGGCCTCTGTGCGGAGCCACAGAAAGTGGGGGAGATACTAAATGAGTATTTTGCATCGGTATTTACTGTGGAAAAGGATATGGAAGATATAGACTGTAGGGAAATAGATGGTGACATCTTGCAAAGTGTCCAGATTACAGAGCAGGAAGTGCTGGATGTCTTGAAACAGTAAAAGGTGGATAAATCCCCAGGACCTGATCAGGTGCACCAGAAAACTCTGTGGGAAGCTAGAGAAGTGATTGCTGGGCCTCTTGCTGAGATATTTGTATCATCGATAGTCACAGGTGAGGTGCCGGAAGACCGGAGGTTGGCTAATGTGGTGCCACTGTTTAAGGAGGGTGGTAAGGACAAGCCAGGAAACTATAGACCAGTGAGCCTGACGTGGGTGGTGGGCAAGTTGTTGGAGGGAATCCTGAGGTACAGGACAAACATGTATTTGGAAAGGCAAGGACTGATTAGGGATAGTCAACATAGCTTTGTGCATGGGACATCATGTCTCACAAACGTGATTGAGTTTTTTGAAGAAGTGACAAAGAGGATTGATGAGGGCAGAGCAGTAGATGTGATCTTTGGACTTCAGTAAGGCATTCAATAAGGTTCCCCATGGGAGACTGGTGAGCAAGGTTAGATCTCACAGAAAACAGGGAGAACTAGCCATTTGGATACAGAACTGGCTCAAAGATAGAAGACAGAGGGTGGTGGTGGAGGGTTGTTTTTCAGACTGGAGGCCTGTGACCAGTGGAGTGTCACAAGGATCGGTGCTGGGCCCTCTACTTTTCATCATTTATATAAATGATTTGGATGTGAGCATAAGAGGTACAGTTAGTAAGTTTGCAGAGGACACCAAAATTGGAGGTGTAGTGGACAGCGAAGAGGGTTACCTCAGATTACAACAGGATCTGGACCAGATGGGCCAATGGGCTGAGAAGTGGCAGATGGAGTTTAATTCAGATAAATGCGAGGTGCTGCATTTTGGGAAAGCCAATCTTAGCAGGACTTATACAATTAACGGTAAGGTCCGAGGGAGTGTTGCTGAACAAAGAGACCTTGGAGTGCAGGTTCATAGCTCCTTGAAAGTGGATTCGCAGGTAGATAGGATAGTGAAGAAGGTGTTTGGTATGCTTTCTTTTATTGGTCAGAGTATTGAGTACAGGAGTTGGAAGGTCATGTTGCGGCTGTACAGGTTAGGCCACTGTTGGACTATTGCAAGCAATTCTGGTCTCCTTCCTATCGGAAAGATGTTGTGAAACTTGAAAGTGTTCAGAAAAGATTTACAAGGATGTTGCCAGAGTTGGACGGTTTGAGCTATAGGGAGAGGCTGAACAGGCTGGGGCTGTTTTCCCTGGAGCATCAGAGGCTGAGGGGTGACCCTACACAGGTTTACAAAATGAGGGGCATGGATAGGATAAATAGGCAAAGTCTTTTCCCTGGGGTGGGGCATAGGTTTCGGGTGAGAGGGGAAAGATATAAAAGAGACCTAAGGAGCAACTTTTTCATGCAGAGGGTGGTATGTGTATGGAATGAGCTGCCAGAGGAAGTGGTGGAGGCTGGTACAATTGCAACATTTAAAAGGCATCTGGATGAGTATATGAATAGGAAGGGTTTGGAGGGGTATGGGCCAGGTGCTGGCAGGTGGGACTAGTTTGGGTTGGGATATCTGGTCGGCATGGACGGGTTGGACCGAGGGGTCTGTTTCCATGCTGTACATCTCTATGACTCTGAGTTCTGGTATTAGACGTTCTACTGCTGTAGTTGTTTAAGGTGTGTGTCGTAAAATGTGTATTCTGCAAACACATAGCTTTGTGCTTCACTGGACAGATCCCTCCCTCTTGTGGAAAGATGATACTACGACAGGAGTAATGTACTCTTGGGCCCCATGACATCTTCTGTGAATCCAAATACATTAATTGGCAAGAGGACTCGGACAATATTACCCAGTAGGATGCCATTAATTGCTAATGTAAATGACTATTGCAGCCTTATCTTCTTCTCATTCTTCACGTTATACTTAGTTTTGTCAAACCCATGCTTGGTATCATCCAATTTACAGATGATCATAACACCATGGAATCTTTACAGTGTGGAAGCAGGACATTCAGCCCACTGAGTCCAAACTGACCCTCCAAAGAGCATCCCAACCCTAACTCTATAACCCTGTATTTCCCATGACTAATCCACCCAGCCTGCATATCCCTCTTCTCTATGGACTATTTGGCATGGCCAATCCGCCGAAAGATAGCTTGCCTGGTTTCTGGACTCAAATGGTCAAAGAACACATCGCTTCTCAGTGTAACTGAAAGGTGTCCTTTGGCTATACTCACTTCTCACGTGATTATCAGCACAGTACATCATATCAGCAGCATGGATGAACTGATAGCCTGTGCCTCGCATGCACAGCTCTGCTTCTGTGTAACCCAGCACAAACTTGCCCCTGTAAACAGTAGAACAACAGCACTCCATAAGTGAACAATACCAGATAGTGAGAACACCACACCTTGGACCATCTCGAAGGTGAGTGAGGTCCAAATTCAGCACCTGCCCCACACTCCATCACCCCCACTCCAGCCAAGAGCTGGATTAAATGACCTGCCCTCTCTAGAAACAGGGTGTTCAAATCTGCAGTCTGTACTCCATTCGGGTGTTGTGTGAACCCAAATAGTTCCCTGGGGTTTGTAGGGCAAAGCCAGGATTAACACTCCCTTGTCCTGAAAGAGCAACCGTTTCTGGCTGCGCTCTTGTTTAGCTATCAGTTGAGAGAGCTCCTGATACACTCTGTGAAGGCTCATGTAGTGGGCTACAGTGCACCACACCGCACTACTATGGGTCAACGCGTATCGGAGAGGAGAGAAACTAAGAAGGACTTTCTAATTGACTGACGCCACGTAAATAAACCCATGGGTTTAATTCATAGTATGTGGGCATTGTTGGCTAGGTCAGCATTTATGGCCCATCCCTAATAGCCCTCGAGAAGGTAGCTGTGAGAGCTCTTCTTGAATATAATGGTGGGTCTCATTGTTTCAATTCATCTTCCTGCCTTCTTTGAGCTCAGGGATAACATGCTTCCACTCTGATTTAATGGTCTCCAGGTTGGCTGGCAGTCCAACATACCATCGCAGACGTAGGACAGCTAGCTCTTGAAGGGTTGGGTCAAAGAATTGATTGGATACACTCCCTCAGATGCTCCCATCATCTGCCCATCACATTCCCAGCTACCTTCCCCACCCCCCTCCCATTTCTCTCTCAGGCCCCCTTGGGCCACAAGCCTCATTCCTGATGAAGGGCTTATGCCCGAGGCGTCGATTCTCCTGCTCCTCAGATGCTCCCTAACCTGCTGTGCTTTTCCAGCACGTGCCCTTCGACTCCCTCAGATGCCTTAACGATTTCAGAGAGCGGTTAAGGGTCAACCACATGACTGAGGGTTCGAGAGCGACACATTGGTCAGACTGGGTAAGGATATTAGTGACTGTCCAGTCGATTGATGGTCACCATCACCGACTGCTTTCCCCAATTCCCCACCAGCACCTCAGTTTGTTTGACACACTCTCAATTACTGTTCACATCTACAGTCCCACTCACACCGCCATGCCCCACACAACGTACTTGGTGTCACATGCCATCGGCGTGAAGTCCAGCTTGTGCTTAGTCTGGAAGATGAGCGTCTTGGTGCGCACCTCCAGGATGGACGGAGGCTGGAGAGGTGTTGCCATGGCGAATAGAGCCAGTTGAGGGGGGATGGGAGTACCGTCGTCCGCTTTCTTATACTGCCCATGTAGGAACTTCAGCCGGCCCTGAAAGTTCAGCGTCTGCGACAAAATACAGAATCAATGAATGAAAACGACACAATGTACTGGTTCCAGCCCAGGGCCACAATCTCCTGTGCTCAAAACCCAGGAGAGTGGCTTATCCAACAGACCAGTCCACCTGAAGGCAGCATGCCAACATAGAGGCCTGATTATACACTGCATCATATGGCATTTCATCATTTCCATTACATACCCTCACACATAACCAAATGGTCACTGCTTGACCTCATTTTTCCCTCCTGTTAGCTTGGTCATCTGATCTAATATCTCCCAGTGCGGCTCAGCGTCACACTTGGTTTTACACCACTCCTGTGAACACCTTAGACTGTTTCGTTAACAGTAAAGGCGCCATATAAGTTGTTGTGGTCCAGATGCAAAGTCCAAGGTGGACTGACCTGAACACCAATTTCCGTCCTGATGGGTTGAGTAACAGGAGCAGCAACACCCATCACATAGCCCTGTCAGTATAGGAACGTGGAGGAGAGAAACACGACGTCCTAACTATCAAACCCAGATGGGATGCCAATCGTAGACTCTCCGGGTCCCGAGCTTAGCATTCAACAAACTCACTAAGCAAGCCTCCCGACAGGGAGTGCTCTTTGCACAAAGGGTCAACTCAGTTCTAAGCATAATGTATGGGGGCAGGAACGGAGCCAAGACTGTACTCTTTACCAGAAAGCCAGAAGAGTTGTCCAACAGGCATCGGAAGCGACAGATAAAGTTTCTCTCCATGAAAGAGGAATTCTCAGGTGGCAAATCAAAAGTCATGACCCTGGAGCAAAGGCTGTGGTTCTCTGGAATACCTGGGTAGTCAAACAAAAAGAGGAGGTTTTAGAAAGTAAAACACAAAGATGGGTGATCGGAATTTAAAAAAAAAATGAATTGGGAAATTGTTACAGCACATTCACACAGTCATGCCCGAAGTGGCCCTCCAAAATCAGCAATGAACCTAATGCACTATACAGTCCAATCACAATTCTTTGGTTGGCACGGTGGCTCAGTGGTTAGCACTGCTGCCTCACAGCGCCAGGGACCCGGGTTCAATTCCTGCCTTGGGCAACTGTCTGAGGGCAACTGTCTGAGTGGAGTCTGCACTTTGTCACAGTGCCTGCATGGGTTTCCTATGGGTTTTCCGGTTTCCTCCCACAGTCCAAAGGTGGGCAGGTCAGTTGAGTTGGCCATGCTAAATTGCCCAGAGTGTTAGATGCATTAGTCAGGGGTAAATATCAGATCAGGGAATAAGCCTGGATGGGTCACTCTTCGGAGGATCGGTATGGACATGTTGGGCTGAAGGGCCTGTTTCCAGGGAATCTAATCTAATCTAACCCGAGGCTGTAAAACTGCATGGTCAATCAGCCGCGATTTACAGGAGGCCTTCTTGCAAAACAAAAACCTTCGAATGTTCAAGCTGAGCATCCAGTGATGTCCTTTAAAGGTGCCGCTGCAAACCCTTCCCGCACAAATTAATCCAGAGTTTCCTGAGCAGTGTTGAAGATGAAGCAGAGCTGAAAAATGTGTTGCTGGAAAAGCGCAGCAGGTCAGGCAGCATCAAAGGAGCAGGAGAATTGACGTTTCGGGCATAAGCCCTTCTTTCGGGCATATGCCCGAAACATTGATTCTCCTGCTCCTTGGATGTTGCCTGACCTGCTGCGCTTTTCCAGCAACACATTTTTCAGCTCTGGTCTCCAGCATCTGAAGTCCTCACTTTCTCAGAGTCAAACATGAAGCACTCTTGGTCCAACTTGCACATTTTTCTTTGTGGGAATGGCTGTTCTTCTGAGAACGTGTGGCAGAAGCAAGGTCCACTGTGGCTTTCCAAAGGGAACCGATAAGCAGACGGAGCAAAGTAAATTGGTAGGACTGCACAGAAGGAGGGGAGCGGGACAAGTTGTTCTTATAGAGGGCCAGCACAGATATGACGGGCTGAGTTTACCACTTCGGTGCTGTAACCATTCGGTAAAACAGAGTCCCCACAGTGTGGAAACAGGCCCTTTGGCCTAAAGTCCACACCAACCCTGCAAAAGAGTAACCCAGCCAGACCCATTTCCCTCAGTCTAATGCAGCAAACACAATGGGCAATTTAGCACATCTAATTCACCTGACCTGCACATCTTTGGACTGTGGGAGGAAACCCACGCAGACACTGGGAGAATGGTGCAAACTCCACACAGCCAGTCGCCCGAGGCTGGAACCGAACCTGGAACCCTGGTGCTGTGAGGCAGCAGTGCTAACCACTGAGCCACCGTGCTGCCCCGTCCATCAAGCGTATTTTCTTTACATTTCCCAGCATCTTTGACTTGACTCAAAGGAATATCTGCAGCTAACTGTAGGGCTTTGATATCAATCGGCGAATTACTCGATAACTCACCATCTGCTCGGGGGTCGGATTCCTGACAGGCAGGTGGATTCAGGGCCCAGTGTAACTGCTGTCGGAACATTGCTCGGTCATCCGTGTGGATCAACTCAAAGACACTCTGGTGTACCACATCCGACTGCAAAAGAACAGAAGAGTCAATCAACTGGGCAGACAGCACCCAACCGAGAATAAAGGACCCCTGCCAAAACCAAAATTCCATAAATTCTCAGCGTGCCTGCCAGCGAACGATCAAAGCCAGGATAGAAATACAAAGGGAAACTGGAAAAACTGGAAATCCAAACGTTAAGACAACAGCCGCTGGAACTATACAGTGGATTCATCAGAAAGGGGAGGGGGGGTGGGGGGCAGGGAGATTCGAGGCATGTTGTACATATAAGAAAGGAAAGATAAACAAAAGAAAAAAAAGATTAATTCCCTCCCCCCTCGCCAAAACCAATGATTTACTTTTACGTAGTTTATGCACACCAAACTCCCACAAGGTGCTGACAACCAGGCCATCCGTGTTTTAGTGATGCTGTCAATTTGAGAGATTAATGTCAGCTGTGATACTGGGGAGTAATTGTGCACCCCCCCCCGCCCGCCTCGAAACAGTACCTTGGAATCTTTCCACCTGAAAGGTCTGTTCGCTTATTGAATTAATGTTGTGTCTGAAATGAGAAGGGGGAGTGGGGGGGAAATGTGCACTGGAAAAAGGGGGAGTGTGAGCATGTAAAAGGGAAGGAAGGGGGCGAGAAAGGAGGTGGGGGTGGGGAAGGGGGGGCGACAAAGGGAGTGGGGGTGGGGAAGGGGGGGGGCGAGAAAGGGGGGTGAGGGTGGGGAAGGGGTGGTGACAAAGGGAGTGGGGGGTGGGGAAAGGAGGGCAACAAAGGGAGTGGGGGTGGGGAAGTGGGGGGCAAGAAAGGGGGTGAGGGTGGGGAAGGGGTGGTGACAAAGGGAGTGGGGGTGGGGAAAGGAGGGCAACAAAGGGGGTGGGGGTGGGGAAGTGGGGGGCGAGAAAGGAGGTGGGGGTGGGGAAGGGGGGGGCGACAAAGGGAGTGGGGGTGGGGAACAAGAAAGGGGGTGAGGGTGGGGAAGGGGTGGTGACAAAGGGAGTGGGGGGTGGGGAAAGGAGGGCAACAAAGGGGGTGGGGATGGGGAAGGAGGGGCGAGAAAGATTATGAGAGAAAAAAACATCGATAAACTAAAAACAAGAAAAAGGGGTACAGTTAGGCAAAATTGAAGTGAGGGTGCAAGGTTGAGAGAACTCTCAACATTGTATTCCCTTCCTACTCTGTCCCACATGGAGTGTCCTCTACACCTCTCTGCATGAGGTGAGTCTCTTTGGGACTCAGTGTGAGTGCTTGTCCCTCACGTGGAACCCTGGTTATGCTGAGGAGTTATGTTGAGGGAATTCTGGGTGGGAATACGAAGCGCAGACTCCAATCCTGACTGATCCTGCATCCACTAAATCGAACAGAGGGGACTGGATTTGGATCTGTCAGGTACCTGCAATGTTATTCCAGACCCACGTCTTCATGCATGACTACCTCCTCACTGCCAAGTGACCACCAGCCCAAACAGCATGGCTTAATAATTCACCATGATTTTTTAAAAAATCCCTTTTCATGGGCACTCATTCACAGTGACACACCACCAGTCAGTGCCTGCTGAGTTGAAAATGCCCAATCTATCCCATTCTGGCGTGGTCGAATGCGTGCTAAGTGAGACTAAGAGCATTCACTAGCACAAGGGCAGTAGATCGAGGGGTGAGGGAATGGAGTGTGGGATGCAGCAGTCAAAAGTTGCCTCTCACATGGAGATGGAGCCAAGGCACTTTTAGAGAACTCCAAGGCAGGCCGAACAGGGAAGCCAAGAACTCTCTGAACTCTCACTCCACATTTTTCGCAATTTACCTGACGAAGCTGGACGTAACCCAGTGAGAGAAAAGCTTTTGAAGACCAAATCAAAAGGTCAAGCAACACACTGTGATGCTCCATTGGCAGAGGCCCTCAGGCATGTTATTGAAGCAGCAGTTTCTGATTTACATTTATCGAAGTGCACTCAAAGCTCTTCATAACCTTGGTGACTCTTTAATGATGGAAATGTCCCTGAAGCAGCAGGGAATGGGAAATGATCCAAGTGGCTTTTCTGCAAAGATAACACAGAACTCTGCACCATTCAAGGAGAGCTGAACTCCAAGCATACATCTTTACTTTGCATGCATTGATTTTTGATTTAAAAAGGGTAGCTATCAGTTTCCTCTAGCCCCATCATTTCTGCTGAGCATGCTGCCAGTTATGATATTGGAATACCCTCAGCAAGGCTGCAGAGGTTTATTCTGAGGATGGGGATGGCCGTTTTCAAATTATCTCCTTCCTTCAAGAGTCTCTTTCCAGCTGACATCACATCAACAGGAGGGCTGCCTCCAAGTTTCAGGAAACATCACTCTCAATGGAGCACTGTTTCCACTCCCCCAGACACCCATCCACCAGACAGAGCACTGCATCCACCCCTCAGGCAGTCAGAGCTCCATATTCACCTCCCACTCCCCCCTTCCAGTATGGAACTGAACTCCCAAATACAATGGCTGAGACATGACAACACAAAAAAAACAAGTTGGCCTGTAGAGATCACTTGGAGGTAAAAACAATGACTGCAGATGCTGAAAATCAAATACTGGATTAGTGGTGCTGGAAGAGCACAGCAGTTCAGGCAGCATCCAACGAGCAGCGAAATCAACGTTTCGGGCAAAAGCCCCTCATCAGGAATAAAGACAGTGAGCCTGAAGCATGGAGAGATAAGCTAGAGGAGGGTGGGGGTGGGGAGAGAGTAGCATAGAGTACAATGGGTGAGTGGGGGAGGAGATGAAGGTGATAGGTCAAGGAGGAGAGGGTGGAGTGGATAGGTGGAAAAGGAGATAGGCAGGTCGGACAAGTCAAGGAGACAGTAACTGAGCTGGAAGTTTGAAACTAGGATGAGGTGGGGGAAGGGGAAATGAGGAAGCTGTTGAAGTCCACATTGATGCCCTGGGGTTGAAGTGTTCCGAGGCGGAAGATGAGGCGTTCTTCCTCCAGGCGTCGGGTGGTGAGGGAGCGGCGGTGAAGGAGGCCCAGGACCTCCATGTCCTCGGCAGAGTGGGAGGGGGAGTTGAAATGTTGGGCCACGGGGCGGTTTGGTTGATTGGTGCGGGTGTCTCGGAGATGTTCCCGAAAGCGCTCTGCTAGGAGGCGCCCAGTCTCCCCAATGTAGAGGAGACCACATCGGGAGCAACGGATACAATAAATGATATTGGTGGATGTGCAGGTGAAACTTTGATGGATGTGGAAGGCTCCTTTAGGGCCTTGGATAGAGGTGAGGGCACAGGTTTTACAGTTCCTGCGGTGGCAGGGGAAAGTGCCAGAATGGGAGGGTGGGTCGTAGGGGTGTGTGGACCTGACCAGGTAGTCACGGAGGGAACGGTCTTTGCGGAAGGCGGAAAGGGGTGGGGAGGGAAATATATCCCTGGTGGTGGGGTCTTTTTGGAGGTGGCGGAAATGTCGGTGGATGATTTGGTTGATGCGAAGGTTTGTAGGGTGGAAGGTGAGCACCAGGGGCGTTCTGTCCTTGTTACGGTTGGAGGGGTGGGGTCTGAGGGCGGAGGTGTGGGATGTGGACGAGATGCGTTGGAGGGCATCTTTAACCACGTGGGAAGGGAAATTGCGGTCTCTAAAGAAGGAGGCCATCTGGTGTGTCCTATGGTGGAACTTGTCCTCCTGGGAGCAGATACGGCGAAGGTGGAGAAATTGGGAATACGGGATGGCATTTTTGCAAGAGATAGGGTGGGAAGAGGTGTAATCCAAGTAGGTATGGGAGTCAGCGGGTTTGTAAAAAATGTCAGTGTCAAGTCGGTCGTCACTAATGGAGATGGAGAGGTCCAGGAAGGGGAGCGAGGTGTCAGAGATAGTCCAGGTAAATTTAAGGTCAGGGTGGAATGTGTTGGTGAAGTTGATGAATTGCTCAACCTCCTCACGGGAGCACGAGGTGGCGCCAATGCAGTCATCAATGTAGCGGAGGAAGAGGTGGGGAGTGGTGCCGGTGTAATTACGGAAGATCAACTGTTCTACATAGCCAACAAAGAGACAGGCATAGCTGGGGCCCATAGGTGTGCCCATGGCTATCCCTTTGGTCTGGAGGAAGTGGGAGGATTCAAAGGAGAAATGCCTCTGACAACCCACGTTTTTTTTCATCGGTGCCTCAGTGCACTGAAAGAAAAGTTGATGCCCAGTTGCCAAAACCACAAAGCTTCCTAAATATAAACTTTGCAGAATGGGAAACAGCAAACCCTGTGCTTGCGTCACACTGAAGGTAAACAAGGACACAGGCTGTGTTCCCCTCTAATGGCCCTCTGAAATTCAACTTCTCAACTCAAAGACCTCTCCTTTACAAACTCTGCATCACAAAACAAATAAGCTCACAACTCCCAGCATTACTAACACTAAACAATTAGTTGCAGTTCATTTAATGTCAAAATTCAAACATTTTTGTGCACAATTTATGGCAACAGTTTTCAGTTTCTCCTCTATTACTTAAAGGTACAATTTCTTTCCTAGAAACTTCGGAATCTTACACTTTTCAAATGTACAGGAGAAAATATTTGTTATATTACTCCAGCCAGACATAGCACATGTTAGACATGGAGTAGAGCTCCCTGTTTAACACCACTCTTCCAATCAGATCCATTTGGTTTACCACAGGTTTTAAAGTGTATCTAACACCCTCCAAACATCAAACAGAGCTTCTTCCAACTAGAAGGTAAGTCACAATCAGTACAGCTCCTTCTGTGTTCTCCTTCCTATATTTGGCTTCCTGCAGTCTCTTCAATTGGATGCTAACTTGTGCTGAATTATGGATTGTTCAGTCCTATAGACTTGGTAATGGGAATTAATGTAGATTGCCCTTTAAGTCAAAAGTATTTCATTCCATCAATCTATGCCAGATTTGGTCACTGCAGTCACGGGGCCAGGGTCCCTCAAGTTTACTGACACTTAAATGACCATACCATCCTCTTCAAGGGCTCTCCTCCATAGTCCATTAAGCTCTACATGGCTTCCTCCTCTCTATCCAATTGTAACCATGGCATCACTGGCAATGACTTCTCTTCCAGGACAGTGACCTCCAACAGCTCCCAGAAATTGGTCCTCGGCTTCATCTGTTTCCAGCTTCTCTCTCCCCCTCGAAGTGCAGGGTGAGTTCGGTCACGCAGTGGTCACTGCCTCCACTCGGGGTTCCTTCACCTTAAGCTCCTGAATCAAGTCTGCCTCGTTACACATCACCAAATACAGATTGATCTGTTCCCTTGTGGACCCTACCAAAAGCTGCTCCAAAAAAAACACATTTTACAGAAACACCACAAATTCTATTTCTCGAGATCCACTGCCAATCTGATTTTCCCTGTCTACCTGCATGTTGAAGTCCCCAGAGATTATTATAATAGTGCCTCAAATGCATGCCTTTCCAATTTCCTAGTTTATTTTCTTCCCCATATGCTGACTACTGCTAGGAGGCCTGAACACAACTCCCATCAGGGCCTTTTTTCCTTTACAGTTCCTCCACCCTACCCAGACAGATTCAACATCTTGCAACTCTATTTTTTTTTCCTGATTTCATTTCATTTCTTATTAACAAAGAAACCATGCTCCCTGTGCCTGTCCTTTCAAACGCAGTTCCATTCTTGGATCTTTAGTACCCAGCCTTGATCCCCTTGCAGTCATGTCTCTGTGACACCCACAACACCATACCTGCCAACTTCCCACATTTCATGCACAAGTTCCCCAAGATCCCTTTGTGTTCCAGCTTTCTGCAGTTTCTCTCCAGTTAGATAATATTTTGTTCATTTGCTGTCTTTTCCAAAATGAACAACTTCACATTTTTCCATTTGCCAACTTTTTGCCTGTTTACTTCATCTATCAATCTATCTCTGTAAGCTCATGGTATCTCTCTGACAACTTGCCTATCCATTTACTTTTGTGTTGTCTGCAAATTTGGCTATAGAACTTTCACTTCCTTCCTCCAAGTCATTTAATTTATAAACAGTTGAGGTCCCAGCACTGATCCCTGGGGGACCCCAATGATCACAGGTCACCAACTTGAAAAACAACCCATTATTCAGACTCACTGTTTGCTGCCCATTAGCCAATTCTCTATCCATGCCAAGGTACCTCACAATGAAAATTACCTCCATCACCTTGGTCTCTTATGTTATGACAACTTTTTGAGAGGTTCCTTTTTGAATGTCTTCTGGAAGTCCAAATACAATACATCTACTGATTCCCCTTTATCCACTCTAGGTGAGACTTACTCAAAAAAAACTCTAATAAATTTGTCTGACATGATTTCCCTTTCACAAAAGCCATGCTGACTGTGTTTGATTAGATTATGATTTTCCAAATGTTCTGTGATTACTTTCTTAATTCTAATACAATTCTAACAATGGATGTTAGACCATTTGGCCAATAGTTAGCCATTTTTATTTTGCCTCCCTCCCTATTCTTTAGTATTAACAGGATGTTCACTATAAAGACTGAAGCAAAATGCCTGTTTAGCTCTTCTGTTATTTCCTTGTCCCCTAAAACTGTGTCTCCAAAGAAGAATCCCCAAATTCCTCAATTCTTTGATACCCAAAAATCTGTCTTCAATATACTCAACGATTGGCCATCCACAGCTCCCCAGTGTTGAGAATTCCAAACACCCTCAACCTTTTAAAATGAAAAAACTCCTCCACACCACAGTCCAAAATGGCCACCCCTTTACCCTGACACTGTGACTCTGTGTTTTTCTACATGTTCTGACTCAGGGAAATGCACTTTCAAGGCCTTTAAGAATTTTACATGTTTCAACTAGATCATCATTAATTCTTCCAAACTCCAAGGATTTATAAAGAATATCTGTCGCCTATTTTAGGGATTTAGACATAGCAGATTACAAATCTTTCACAGCAAGCCTGTTGTTTAGATTGAAGCTCATAAAGGACATTTCTTTTGATACGCCAGTTTTAGATGAGTTTTTAACATTTTTCATTTAACACATCTCATTTCAAAGACTGACCTAAATGTTGAAAATTCTGTTCATCGGATAGATAACAGCAACTTACATTTATATAGCACTTTCAGCACAGTAATACATCTCAAAGCATTTCAAAGTGTATTATCAAACAGAATTTAGTACTGAGCCACATCGGGAGATATTAGGTCAGATGATCAAAAACTAAGTCAAAAGAAAGTGAGTTGTAAGAATTGTCTAAAGAGGAGGAAAGAGAGGCAGAAAGGTGAAGTGATGGAAATCTAGAGCTTACAGCCCAGACAGATAAAGGGACAGTCATTGATGGTGGAGGGTTGTGGTACAAGAGCACAGAATAGTAAAGCATTTCTAAAACTAAAATCGACAAGAAAGATAGTAAGAACAAAAATACACTAAAGGAAAATCAACATCTGAAAAACAGCTCATATTGTCAGACAGTCTCTTCATCTAGTTTTGAAGAAGAATGAGGGGGTTTTCATAAAGCCCTGTCCAATTGGCTGATTTGAGCATTTATAACCAGAGACAATGATAGTCAGTCAATCTGTTAATCCCATTGGACTGCCCAGCCCCACAAACAGTATGATCTTGACCACGGCTGTTTCGGTTGCACAATTTTTTCAACGTAAGATCTCAGACTCACCTGGTGAAAGCCAAGATAGTCCTGGATGGTAGGCGACGCGTAGAAGACATATCCTTCAGCAGTGATGACCAGAATAAATCCATTCAGAGCCTTTCAAAATAGGGCAAAGGAATATAAGTTGCAGCGATAGACAACACTGAAAGCAACAACTTGACACCTGAAGCTCAGGAAACTATCAACTGCTGAGTTCAACTGATGTGGATCACAATGATCCAAACCTACAGTTAATTGCATTTATGACAATCCCAATTTGAATGCATGGAAAATATCTTTAGAACACACCAACTCAAGTTATTTTATTTGTAATAAAGAAGCGCTTTCCAAAAATTATTTTTGGGTGATTTTATTCAAATTTTCAACAATAAAACTATCAGTGTCTGGTACAGAACATCACTCTAATTTTGTCAGTCCACCAGCATTGGATATTGCTGTCTCAGGCCAGTGTCACTTGGTTAAATGTAAAGTAGAGCTGTGTAGATAATTGTTAATCAACATATCCACATGCATTACAACACACCTCTGGAGCAGGTGGGACTTCAGCCCAGGCCTTCCAGTCCAGAGGAAAAGACACTTCCACCGTGCCACAAGAGTCCAGCTAAAGCAGTGTGCGTTATCTCCCAGCAAGTGTGTAACACAGCTCACCTGAAGATGGGTTCCTCCCATACTGCAATATCATGACCACTACAGCCATATTTATGACCTCTCCAACAGAGACACTGAATGGCAGAGCAACTTTGGTGGGCCGAATGGCCTGCTCCTGGTTTTAATGCTGCTATGACAGACCATCTTTTGGCAGCAATTTAATGCCAACCTGTGACCAGGCATTTTCTAACCAGGACACCAACAGGAACAGTTTGAGACAGTGCAAATCATTTCAATTCAGCCAATAACTAAACAGCAGAGAGAGAAACAGAAGATCAAAAAAAGGAAAAATAAAACTACACAAGGCAGGATTGAAAGCATGGTGGCTAACAACCATTCCAGATTCATAAGATGCCTTGCCAGACAGAAAAGAATTGGTTTTGGTCTCTGCCTGATCTTTCATATCAGGGTTTAATTTTTAGTTTTGAAGATTAGTAACTGAATTTAGTGCGACTCACAGTTGCCTCTGGTTCTCATCGATGCAAAAGCACATCCATTTATGGTCAGACATGTGCATACCAAGCCATGGGAATGGAATAAAGTGGGACATTGTAATAAGGATGCTATCCTCTGGCAGCACTGTGTTCAGAATATGAAATTAAAGCAGCACTCTGATGTCCTTCCTTGTGCCAACGTTTTCAGACAGCTCAGCTGATCCACCATTACTGCCAAAAGATGGCCTGTCATAACAGCATTAAAAAAAACAGGAGCAGGTCATTCAGCCCATCAAAGCTGATCTGCCATTCAATCTGATCTGATCTGATCATGGCTTTGACTCCACTTCCTTGACCTCCCTATAACTGATGATTTGCCTGTCAATCAAAAAGAAAAATCAGCCTTCATTATTATTTATTTAGCAAATGCAAATGCCCAGAACTACGCAACAACGGCCTCATTTGCCGACTGTAAGGTGATTAGACTGCCATTTAATCCCATCCCTCGGAAAGGATACTCATTATTTGGGATGCTCCTCAAATGCATAAGGCATTAGTACTGAGGGCCTAGCAGTGGAGGTAGGCCGCGCAGGAACCCTGGCTTGTCCCACATCTGTTTAGTGAGAAGCACTCTCAAGAGTGGCATTTCAAAGTGTGCCATTGATCAGGCAGCCTTTGTCACTAGGAACATGTTGGTAACTTCCGCTGGTTCTCAATCCTTGATCCAAAGACTATCTGCTGGTGCTTCTTGGTCAGGAAGGGTGCATCAAATGGGATGACGAAATTGGAGGTGACCAACAGGTAGATTCAACGTAGAGGGGAAGTGAGGTGCAACATTGGATGTATTCAATCCATTAGCGGCTTTTCATCAGTCGACTGATGGGTGCCAGAACGATATTTATGGGGATAGCAATCCAGGGGAGAGCGGCTGAGGGGAAGGTTCCAGTTATAATGCTTATTGTTGCATTCAACTGAGAGTCATCACAATGCCTGCCTTTGTTCAGTACCTTACTGTGGACTATAACAGGACACATGCTGAGGTCTGGAGCCTTTGTTGCCCCATTTAACCAGTGAACTTGGTTTGTATGTTATTTCTGGCTTTGACTTTGCTGCTTTCTTCAGATATTCCAGGAAGGACAAAATCCGCTTCCAAGAAAGTTGGATCAGGATTACGATTTAGACCCCGGCCATAGCCCTGCAGCCGTACAGTTCATTTCAACCATCAGCACTGTGAGGGGTGGAATACAGGATAAGAAGTATTCAATAACCCAGCTTCTATTGCTCCCTGTGGATGGGAACTCCAAAGAGTGACTCACATCAGAAAAAGAGAAATTCCTGCTCACCTCAATCCCCAGTGGGAAACCCCTTTTCTTTAACCTGTGCCCCTTATTTCCAGACTCCCCCGAGAGAGGAAATGTCCTCTCTATATCCAGCTTGTCAAACCCCCTCAGGATCTTATATTTTTCTGAGATATTCTCTCAGGTTTCTAAGGTTCAATGGGTTTCAGGCACAATATACTCAACTTTTCTTGGTAACCCCTCCAAACCAGGAAGCAACCTCATGGACCTTCCCTGCCTATCACCCATCCCCCACCGGACTGGCCACTGCAGCTAACGGCAGAGGAGTGCAATGGTTGGCATCTGTAATTAAAGTTAGAAATGGCAGCAAAATGCCAATGTTAAATCACAGTGCCCAGCTGGTGACGATAACCTCAGCTGACATGTAAATGCCTCCACTTTCTATGCATGGCAGCGAGACAGAATCTATGTTTTTTTGCCAACTTCTCTTTGTTCCCTGACTAACCGCATAGAGTAATCCCGTTGCATGTTCCCCCCCCCCGAAATACTACATTCTATCAAGCACAATGCATTCCAGTAGCACCTCCCCCCTCACTCCACCCAGTATAATATCATTAGTGCCGATAAACATCCCCTCACAATTAATGACTGCTTTGTTCTAACACTGCTCCAATATGGGAAAAGGTTGCCAACAAATAATGTAAATACAGCCCCAAGTCACGCAAGGGAACCTTTTCCTTCCAAACAATGTGCTCTCAGCTCTCTAAAACAGTCTAAGTAAAGGGAGGCACCATTAAACCTTCAATCACTGCCAAGATAATTAGACCTTCTTGACCCAGTCTATTGTTGACCCATTAAAAAAAAGCTCAGGTTCCACACTTTGCAGGATGCATTAAACACTAACGGTGCTCAATGTTGATAAGGATCCCACAAAAATCAGATACAGGGATCTCTCACCCTTGACAGCATTCTCTAATAGTGGAGTGCGCTAGTCCCTGATCGTGGTAGTTTGGGCAGTTACACTTGTTACAAGAGCCTGTGGCTAACTATTTGAATATAAATACAGAACATTTGACATTTTCTTCTTTTATTCATTTATTGGATGGGAGAGATACTGGGAAGGCCAGAATTTATTACCCATGCCGAGTCTCCCTCGAGAAGCTGAGGGAATACAATAAAAGTGGTTTGCTGGGTCACTTCAGAGGGCAGTCGAGAGTTGACCACGTTATTGTGTAGGTGCATGTTCATAGGCAGCATGACACGGACAACATCCAGGCTAAGGCTGATAAGCGACCTTAAAAAGTCCATGAGGTTGCTTCCTGGATTGGAGGGCTTGCCAAGAAAGGTTGAGCATATTGTGCCTGAAACCCACTGGACCTTAGGAATGTGACAAGTAACATTACAGCCACACAACTGACAGTCAAGCTCCAACAACAGAGAATCTAACCACCTCCACTTGATGTTCAATGAACATTACCAGTACTGAACGTCCCCTCTATTAACATCCTGGAGTCACCATTGATCAGAAACTCAACTGGTCTCACCATATAAAAACTTGGGGTGCAAGAGCAGGTCAGAAGCTAGGAATTCTGTGGTGAGTTAGCCCTTGTCTCCTCAATGTTGATCCACTATCTACAAGGCACAAGTCAGGTGTGATAGGATATTCTCCACTTGCCTGGGTGGGTGACACCATCCAGGATAAAGCAGCCTTCTTGATTGGCACCACATCCAATACATTCTCTTCTCCATCATCATGTATCTATGAGACACACTGGAGCAAAACACTAATGTTGTCTGTCAGCACCTTCCAAACCTACAACATCTACTACCTCGAAGGACAAGGGGAAGCAGATAAATGGGAACACCAACAACCTGCAAAGTCCTCTCCAAGCCATTAACCATCCTGACTTGTGCAGGTCATTGGTTAGGCCACTGTTGGAATATTGCGTGCAATTCTGCTCTCTTTACTATCGGAAAGATGTTATGAAACTTGACAGGGTTCAGAAAAGATTTACAACGATGTTGCCAGGGTTGGACGGTTTGAGCTACAGGGAGCGGTTGACTAGGCCGGGGCTGTTTTCCCTGGAGCGTCGGAGGCTGAGGGGTGACCTTAAAGAGGTTTACAAAATTATGAGGGGCATGGATAGGATAAATAGACAAAGTCTTTTCCCTGGGGTGGGGAGTCCAGAACTAGAGGGCATAGGTTTAGGGTGAGAGGGGAAAGATATAAAAGAGACCAAAGGGGCAACTTTTTTCATACAGATGGTGGTTCATGTATGGAATGAGCTGCCAAAGGAAGTGGTGGGGGCTAGTACAATTACAACATTTAAGAGGCATTTGGATGGGTATATGAATAGGAAGGGTTTGGAGGGATATGGTAGGTGGGCCTAGATTGGGTTGGGATATCTGGCTGGCATGGATGGGTTGGACCAAAGGGTCTGTTTCCATGCTATACATCTCTATGACTCAATGACTATATCACTGTTCCTTCACCTGTTACTTGATCAACACCCCAGAAATCCTTTCCTAACCACAGTTTCTCTACAATCCAATGACTGCAGTGAGTTCAAGGGAGCAGCTCACTACACACCACCTTCCCCAGGTCATTCAGGGACAGGAAATAAATGCAACATCCATGTTCTTTAAACAAATAAATTAGAAAGAAAATGGTAACCATGGAGATTAACTCAGCTATTTAAACATGAAGAATTCGACTACCTGCAAAGAGGAGAAGTTGAAGTTCATTCAGGAAGAAATGAGCACTGTTCCCAACGCATTCAGGATACCAAACAAACAAAAACCTCAAAGAACTGTTGGAAATCAGTATCAAAATCAAAAGTTGCTGGAAAAGCTCAGCAGGTCTGGCAGCATGTGTGGAGAGAAATCGAGTTAACATTGTGTCCAGTGACCCTTCTCCTTCACCATAACCCTGGCTCTGAAGGAGCATCACTGGACTCAAAATTTTAACTCTGCTTTCTCTCCACGCATGCTGCCAGACCTGCTGAGTTTCTCTAGCAACTTCTGCCTTTGATACATTCAGGATACTGCCTGCAGCCATCAGCACATGTACAAAAGACCTCTGTGTCACTGGGTTTGCTTTAATCTAGATTCTGATGCAAATTTATGCTGATACCCCAAATGAAACTGGATTAAGTCTGTTTTGATTACCCTTGTTTTATAGGTATAGGAATGCATTTTGTGCTGCATTGCCATGACTGCTGTCCCATCCTAACTGAATGATACATTTATTTCTCTGTTTGCATCTAATGATTCCCTAATGCGACTTTTATCAGGGTAACAGCTAGTGGATAAGAGTTGACTCCATTCAGATTTGTACTTTAAACAGCTTTAATGGTCACCCCTGTTAACAACAGTAAAGCCCCCTGAGCAGAGCTGGTAAGATTTTTTTGGCATGGGCATGTGGTATGCCATCTAGTGGTGACGATGGCCACAAACACAGCTATTAAAGAATATTTCAAGTACGCAACAATATACAGTATTGAGCTGTCATAACATTACAATGTACACAGTAGCACAGCGTAATAAGTAATGCAGAAGCCTGGACTAGTGATCCAGGAACAGCAGCAGTTTGAATCCCACCTTGGCAGGTCCAGGGAACACAAACACAATTAAATACATTGGAAATGAAAAGCTTGTATCACAACAGTGACCATGAATTTAGCAGGTTCTTGTGAAAATGCACAGGGTTCACAGACATCCATTAGGGAAGGAAAGCGGATGTCCTTGCCCAGTCTGGCCCCATGCCAGCTGCCTGCTGAAATGCTCCAGTGAGCCAGCCAGTCAGTCATTCTCACCAGCTCGTGTGAACTTCATGGCCAGAAATTCTGGCCTTACCAATGGGGGCCACACTGGTAATGGAAGGTGGACGTCAATGTCTAGGTCAGCATTTGTTCCCCATTAAGAATCACCCACTAGAATGATACCAGGAATGACGGATTTTATATACAATGAAAGAAAGATTAGAGACATTGGCCTGAGTCTCCTTGGAGCAGAGAAGATTAAGAAGTGACCTTTTTGGTGTGTTCAAAATTATGGACCTTTTTGACAGAGTGAGGAAGATATTCTGTTTCCATGTCAGTAATGAGGGGTAATGACTTCAAGATCGTTAGCAAGAGAGCTAGGAGTGAAATGAGGAGAAAATTCTGTACTCAGTTGTTAGGATTTGCAGTGTGCTGTCTGGGAGAGTGGTGGAGGTGCATTCCATCGGACAGTTCAAAAGATAATTGGAGATATGATTTGAAAGCAATGAAGTTAAAGGGCTATGGAGATAGAACTGGTGAATGGGGCTAGCTGGCTAGCTCTTCTATCCTGTACAAGTCCATGATTCATTGCCATGGGTCTGCAGTAATGTGTAGGCCAGACTGAATAAGGACAGGATAGGTGGGTCTGGGTGGGATGGTCTTCAGAGGGTCGGTTTGGGCTGAATGGTCTACTTCCACACTGTAGTGATTCTATGACTCAATGAGTCTACAGTTCTAACAATTTTTTTTGGAATGCGGAATGTAAATTAGCTGATTATTATCTGCAAACTCAGCTCAGCACCAAGCCAATCGTGACTAAAGAATTTCCAAGCTTTATACTAAAGAGAGGGAGTTGGGAAAGAGAAACGACCCGAAAATTCCTCTTAGCAACATGAACTTATAGAAGTGGTGGTGGGGGGTGGGGGGGGGGGGGGGGGGAAGAAGTGCTTTGGAAACAGCACAGCACTGAATAATTCCCAAGGGTTGGCAAGGAAAATTCAAGTTGGCATCACAAATCAGTACTGAAATGGCCTGAGCACCATTTTCCCTTGTCAAAGGGACAATGAAACAGCACAATGGGATGGGAGAGATATCAAGGCTACCCCAGGCATGCTGGTCACATCAAATGACCAGCTGCATGCTGGGAATGTTAGCCATGGTTCCGAGAGTCCCATTCTCACCTCTTAACTCAGAAGGCTGGGATTTCAAATCTCACTCTAGAGACTGGAACACAAACAAACAAAAATCTACACTGACATTCTAGTGCAGTACCAGGGAAGAGCTGCAGCATTGGGGGCACCACCTCTCAGGGGAAAAAAAATTACACGGAGAGCTCCCCATAAAATGGAAAGATCCCAAGGTGCTGTTTCACAGGCGTTCTCCCCAGTGACATGGCCAATATTTGTCCTACTGTCATCATCAGCAAAAACAGACGGTTTGGTCATTGTTACATTACTCACAGAAAGTGCTGGAGAAACTCAGCAGATCTGATTAGAGAAAGAAATATAGTTCAAATTTTGACTTAGATGATAACGCTCAGGTTCATCGTATTGAGATGTCTACTCTATTTCTCTCTACAGATGCTGCCTGACCCACTGAGTTTCTCCACCACTGCCCACATTTCAGATTTCCAGGATCCGCAAGTGGTTTATTTTTATTGTTACATTGCTGTTTGTGGGAGATTGCTGTGCACAGATTAGATGCTGCTCCTTTAACAATATGACAGCGACTTTGCTTCATTGCTGTACAGCCAATTCTCCCCAGAGGTCATGACAGGCACTGGACAAGAGCGCCCCCTTCTTTCTACCCAATGATAACTAACATACAGGGCTCATCAGTAGGCAGCAGTGTCTAGATCAGAGTTATTTTCTGCAAGGGCACCCATCAACGTACGCAAGGCCAGTGCTGAAAATGGAGGGTCGAGGTCACCTCATCAGATACCTATTCCATTTTCAGACACTACACCGTCATCCATCCCTTCCACCCTTCAGGACGGCCATTGAGAGCCTCAGGGAGCTCTCAGATACCTTGCCAATCTCCTCACAGGATTCCCTCCCTATAGTCTTTAATTAGAGAAGTTGCCCACCTCTGGAGAGTTCAGCCACCCATGATAACAGCCCTCTTTTTGTTTACCTCCCCCTTCCCCTTCTTACCTCACTTCCTCATTCACATCAACATCCCCACTGCCGTTCATGCTCTGGCCTGCTTTGGGTATCTCATTTATCATGCTACTTTGTATGGGTTTGCTTCCAGTCCCTTTACAAGTTTTATTACTGACAAAGCTATTCCACCACAGGTTTGACACCCTCCCCATCGTTATTTGCCTTATCTAGTCTAACCCCATACCATTTGGCCCTGGAAGAACTGCTCCCAAAACCTTACTCATCAATATTGCCCAAATGCCACTCTTCTGATCTCCAGGTGGCACTGTTAGGCCCACCTTTTCCCTAACAAATAGCTCACGGATTCAAAAGACAGACCAGCCACAAAAGTATTGTGGCTACAAGAGCAGGTCAGAGGCTAGAAATCCTGCACTTCCTCAGCGCCTGTCCACCATCTACTAGGCACAAGGTAGGAGTGTCCACAAATGTCTGGACACATCCATCACCAACAACAGTCACAATGCTTGACACCATCCAGGACGAAGCAGCCCAATTGATTGGCGCTCATCCACCATGTTTAATATTCACTCACGTCAGCAATGACACACAATAACAGTACTATATACCATTTACATGACGTGGGAAAATAACTTACCAAAGGCCTCAACAGCAACTTGCAAACCTACAATGACTGCCCCCTAGAGAACAGGGGTTGTAGATGCTTGGGAACACCACTACCTGCAAGTTCCCCTCTAAGTCTCTCACCATCCCGATTTGGAAACATATGTTTGGAAACATCAGATGAATATCCTGGAACTCCTTTCCTGAACAGCAGTGTGTACATATATCTCCACGACATGGACTGTGACGGCTCAAGGTGGCAACTCACCAAGTTCTCAAGGCCAACTAAGAATTGGTGTAACTGCTAATCCTGTGCAAAATCCTTACTTCATGAAGAAATAAAAATAAAATCCCTCAACTCCAATAAACCTGTTGTTAATCACCACTACCCCAGTACAGCTCCCATTTCGAATGCAACACAGAATGCATTTAGGGAATGATCAGCCTGGTCATCATCTGCAGATGCCTTACAGACAAACACCATGACAAAGACATGGCACAACCTAACTCACTGGCCACGCCACTGTAGATAAAAGTGTCTCTGAACTGACAGCCAGACTTCTCTGACCATTGGAATCCACGACAGCCCATAAACTGACAGGCACACTCAGACAACAACTCACCAGGACAAAATATCCAATACCCTTCACGTGCAGGACAAACATAATTTACAAGATTCCATGCAGAGACTGCACGAGATGTTACATAGGTCAAACAGGCAGACAGCTAGCATCTACGAACACAAACTAGCCACTAAACACCACGACCAGCGAACCATGCAGTCGTACACACAGACGACAAGGACCACAAATTCGACTGGGACAACACAACGAACACAGGACAAGCTAAACAGAGCACAGCCATAGTGTGTCTGGAAGCATGGCACTCAGCCACAGACTCCATCAACAAACACGCAGACCTTGACCCAATGTACCCGGCCACTACAACAAACAGCCAGAAGCAGCAGGAACGGAACCAAATAAATTCCAGAAAACTCATTATAGCAGCGTTTCACAGGAGGCTCCAAAGCACTGAAGTCACCTGGACAGGGGATGAAACGTCTGTAAATCAACTTCCCAGCTCGGCGAACATACCCACAACTACGACAAGGTAGGAGTGTCCACAAATGCCTAGACACATCCATCACCAACAACAGTCACAATGCTTGACACCATCCAGGACAAAGCAGCCCAATTGGTCGTCATCATCAAAATCAGATCTTAAAATCAAAATCCTGCAACACTCTTCCTAACAGTGCGATTTGCATTCCAAGGAGTACAGTGGTTTAAAAAGGCAGCTGACTGCCACTTTCTCAAGGGATTTTCAATGAGCAATAAATACTAGCTCAGATTGCCTAACTATCTGAAAAGCCCAATCCTTCCAGTACTTCAGACTGTCCTAAAAGGTTAGGCTCTTCTCCAGCTTCAGATTCTATAGAAGTCCCTAATGTTCCTCAACACACTGCACTGGGAAGGATGCCCTGGGCAATGGAATCAAGGGATCATAAACAGTTTTCAAAATAATTCAACTGCCCAGTGGTGCTCCATCTTTCTTGTATTATATTTCTCCTCACCTCGAGCAATAGATCTCCCTCGGAGATGATTGGCTGACCATTTTGCTGTCCATTCCCTTGAAAGTGCGCTGAGGGCTTGTCCGTCACCCAGCCTGCCCTGCTCTTCTTGATGCTGGCTGTAAGGAATACAAACAAAGGGACACTTTAGAAAAGAAACAGGTTTATGAAACAATGCGCAGCTCGCTTTTCAGAGAGAAAACAATTAGCGCCAGACAAGAAATTACTCATGAAAGGTGGCTTTTCCTCATTAAACATGAGTTTATTCTGAGCAGCCAGATTAATAAACATGAACTGTCAGCAAAGTGAGAGGCTGGAGATCAGAGTCGAGAGTGTGGAGCAGGTCAGGCAGCATCCGAGGAGCAGGAGAGTCGATGCTTCGGGCATAAGCCTCATTCCTGATAAAGGGCTTATGCCCGAAATGTCAATTTTCCTGCTCCTTGGATGCTGCCTGACCTGCTGTGCTTTTCCAGCACCACACTCTCGACTCTCAACTGGCAGCACATTCAGGTCAACAGTCCATTTATACACTTCCCAGGCCCGTCTGTCCTTTCACTAAAACTTATGCTTCATTCACAAGTCTAACAATTTACAGAAAGTCTCTAACATTCACAATTCACTTAATGTTTTAAAGGTTTGAATTTCCCACAGCAAATTGAAACAGCTATTCCGAAATCCCTGAGGTTTACAAGGGTCAGATGCACTGTCACCTCATCAGGAGATGAAGTAAACTCAATGGTTGCATTTCTAAAATACTTCTCCGTTTGCAGGGTTTAATAATGGGAGCAGACTTACTGAAAACCCCTCTGCAACAAAGGCTGTTGTAGGCATTCCCTGCTAGAGGGAGAGTAACTTGTACGATTACCGCCTGACAGCACATGGTACCATCAGTATTTTAAAAATGGTCAAATTCAGTTCTTTTTTAATCCATGCATGCAATCTGAGGTAGTATTTATTGCTCATTGAAAATCCCTTGAGAAAGTGGCAGTCAGCTGCCTTTTTAAGCCACTGTACACCTTGGAATGCAAGTCGCAGTGTTAGGAAGACAGTTGCAGGATTTTGACTTTATGACAATGAAGGAAAAGCAATGTACGTTCAGATGGTGTGGGGCTTGGAGAGGGAACTGCGAGGTGGTGCTCTCACGTATCTGCTGCCTCCGTCTTTCCAGTGGATAGTGGCTGCAGATTTAGAAAGAACTGTCGAAGGAGCCTTGGTGAGTGGCTGCAGTACGTCTTGGGAATGATGTGGAGATGCTGGAGTTGGACTGGGATGGACAAAGTCAAAAATGAAATGACACCAGGCTTTAGTCCAACAGGTTTATTTGAAACTGCAAGCTTTCAGAGCTCTGCTCCTTCCTCAGGCGTGGTTGATATAGAGCTAGAAGACAGTATTTATAAGCAAAATGTTATCGAGGGACAAAGGTTTGAAAGGAATCTGGATTTTGCATTTTACATTAACAGTCTACCACCTAACTGATTCAAGGATTCAACAAAAGCAGCTAGTTTTAAAGGTGTTAACTTTTTGCTTATTCATACTGTGTCTTGTATCTCCCCATCATACCACGCCAGAGGAAGGAGCAGAGCTCAAAAAGCTTGCAATTTCAAATAAGCCTGTTGGACTGTAACCTATTGTCATTTGATTTTCATCTTGTGGATGACACACAGTGCTGCCACTTTGTATCTGGCATAATGCAAGTGAACAGTGAAAGTGGCGGATGAGGTTCCAATTCAGTGGGCTACTTTGTCGTGGATGGTGTTAAGCTACCTTAGTGTTGTCAGAGCCAAGCAAGTGAGAGTACTTAATCACACTTTTGACTTAATGCCTTGTAGGTTATGGACAGATTTTGCGAATTCAGGAGAGGAGTTATTTACCTTAAAATTCCTCAGTATTTATTGCGATGGTGTAATTCAGTTTCTGATCAATGGGTACTCCAGGGTATTGATTATGGGGAATTCAGCAACAGTGATACCATTAAATGTCAAAGGGCAATAGTTAGATAGACTCTCTCTTTTTGAAGGGGACTCCTGAGTGATCCAAACCTTATCAGCTTAAGTCTGGATATTGTCCAAATCATGCTGTTGGGAGGTATGGACTATTACAGAATCGGATAATCATAAATGATGCTGAACATTGCTCAACCATCAGCAAACATACCTACTTCTGACCTGCAGATCAAGGGAAGGTCAATGATGGTTGAGCAGTGAAACTACCCTGAGGAAGCCGGTAGTGATGTTGGGGAACTAAGATGATTTACTTCAAAACCACAACCATCTTCCTATATACTCAGTATTTCTCCCACCAAAGGCATTTTCTGCTCGTACCCACGGATTTCAATTTTGAAAGGGCTCCTTGATGTTATCCTCAAAAGCTGCCCTGACGTCAGGGGCAGTCACTCTCACTTCACCTCTGGAATTCACCTTTTTGGTCTACATTTAAATCAAAGTTGGAAGGACATCAGGAGCTGACTGGCTATGGCAGAATCCAAATTGAGTGGTGGTGTTGTGAAGGTGTAGGTGTGTACTGTACCTTTGAGAGAGATAGGAAGGTAGCAAGGACTGACTGAAAGTACAGAGTATCTGGAACAATTTAGAAATGTAACACTTGGTTGAAACAAACAGCTGGAGTTGAGTTGCCATGGAACAAAAAACAAATTCAAATTCAGCCAGTTTAAATTATACCCCAGGTACAA
Source organism: Chiloscyllium punctatum (assembly GCF_047496795.1). NCBI lineage: Eukaryota > Metazoa > Chordata > Chondrichthyes > Orectolobiformes > Hemiscylliidae > Chiloscyllium > Chiloscyllium punctatum. The sequence continues at coordinate 5,077,306 of NC_092748.1, forward strand.
AAATCCAATTTAATTTGAATTTAGTGTTTTTATGACATCAAACAAATAATATTTTGGGGTATAAAAACAGACATTTTGAACAGTTATGGGGAGAACTGTCAAGAAAACCAACAAGTGTACTCAGATGGCCAAATAGCTCTCTGAAAGGTACCTGTCCATAAAAAAAGAATTTGTGCAGCAGAAGACCAAAGAGGAGATGATACAGGGAATCCTACAGGTGGATCTCTACAGGAGGGAGGGTAGAGGGAGAGGTAAAAGATAGGTTTAAGAGAAAGGAATTGTAAATAGTCGTTTTAATGTTCTCTGGTGGATTTAAAGAATAAAATAGTTAATTTTTACTATAAATACTGACCTCTGGGATAGCTCTTTGCCCCTCGAAATGTAACGGATTGCAGTGCGAGGTGAGCTTCTGTATGTCAGGTTGAAATTAGCAGAGGGGTTTACCCAGGGTTGTAACAGTGATGAGCAGATTATTGCTATGCACGTGCTACCTAATAAGATGTATAACCTGTTTGAACTATCAGCTAAGCTCAGATAACTGAGTGCATATGTATGTGGGGAGAGCGAGCAAGAGAGAGTGTATATATGAAAGTTAACGAGCGAGAGTGTGTACACATACACACACGTACGTGGCGCTGATGGAGGAACGGGAGTGGCAGTGTATGTACAAGATGTGTACATGTAGGTACACTAAATTGGCACAACCTAACTGTTGCTCTTCACTTCTCCTGTCTATGGGCACTCTACCTCCTGTTAACATGAGGAATATTAAGACAATGAGAATTGTACCGTGGTACATGTGAATACTTTTATTGCAACAGGGAAGAGAAACAAAGACTGATTTGGAGGTGCTATAATCTGGTGTTGCATGATTTTTAGCTAAGTAAAGATTGCTTGCTATGTCCAAACATATCAAAATAAATTGGATTCAGTATTTTTGATTTGAAAACCTCTCTCTTTAACCTCTTTTGACATGTATGATAAAGGACAAACTCATTCCGATTCACAGAAGGTGAACATTCAAGGTATACTTAGTGGACTGAATGGCTATTCTCTGGACTGCCGTGCATTATCAAACTATGTTATGCATGGAGAATGAACGCATTACCCTTTCAATGTCCGTTGAATAAATGCCAGTAAGAGAACTGGACACACACTGAGTAGGCGCGAGAAGATGGCTGAAAACATATTCTTCAGAATCAAGAGTTGGTTTGGCTGCCCTCCAGAGTCTATCACCCTGGGTTTGTTCAAATTAAGATGGTGATGCAAGGTTCTGGTTCAGCCGCAACTTTGGAGGGCTCCACTGGTACTCAGGACTTTTAACTTGCATTGGAGGGGAGTGCCAAAGGTGGCTTTACTCTGCAAACTAGGACACAGTATTGCACAACGGCGCAGCACCCGGGCTGAGCAGGAGAATATCCACATTCAGCAAAAGCAACGGGAACGCACAATTCAGATGCTCTGAATGAATCCAGTGAAAAATGTAATGCTCTCCACCTTATCTCCAAATCAAACCTTTTTGCAGATGGCCTCCACAAGGCAAATAGTGCTACTGTTTGCAAAACGTATGGCCAAGTATGGCATAGATTGATAAATTCTTGATGTCACAAGGAATTAAGTGCTCCGGGGAGAATGCGGGTAAGTGGAGTTGAAATGCCCATCAGCCATGATTGAATGGCGGAGTAGAGTCGATGGGCCGAATGGCCTTACTTCCACTCCTATGTCTTATGGTCTTAAGTTTATTTGAGGATTCCTCCTCTATAGCCTGTTTCACTAACCATTTTTGCACTTTGCCAGTTTAGAATGGCAAGCAAGATAAGAGGCTGAAGCTTTGAAATTCAATAGGGTTTATAACCAACAATATAGCCAAGATTAGAGAGGTGACTATCCTTTCCCCCTTTTGTGGATATATCCACCACCCTTCTTTCTCATTTCTCTTGCTTTTCTTGTCTTTCTACCTATCAATCGGTATCATGGGTTATTCTACCTCCCCTGTATTGACTGGTCTCGCTATGCCCAGCATGGTAATGGACAGACTGATGGCAGCAACAAGAGAAAATGTGATGGTCCAGCAGTCCATCAGATGGCTACATGGTTTCTCAACCTTAATCCCTTCAGTTCAAGGTTAGAGTCACTTCATCGAGAATGTCACATGATTATAGGGCTGAAACAGAGCCTCTCTTTTTTTTTGTTTCCAAGATATTGTTATCAAATGACAACACAAACACTTCTCATCACAAAACTCATGACTCAAACCAGCATGAGTAAACCTCAGAGTGACAGAGCGAGAGCGCGGAACTCCTAACTTACTCCCAAACTGCACCGAGTTGTACGTAAGGGAGTGTCTTTGATGTGACAAAATATCCCGAGATGTTTTGCAGGAGCATTAAAAAGCAAAGTTCCTTCTGAGGCCAAGGAAATCATGTTAGTGCAGATCACCAAAAGCTCAATGAGAGAGGAAGGTGGAAAGTAGCATCTGAAACGAGAAGGCGGCAAGGTTAGGGAAAGAGTTCCAGGGCTTAGGTCCCAGGCAGCTAGATGCTCAAGGTCAGAAGCTGATATCTTAGTGGGGCTGAAAGAGATAATAGAAACAGGGAGGACCATGACCAGGAGCCAATGTAAGTCAGGGAGGTAAATGGCATTTGGTACAGATTAGGACACAGGCAGCAGAGGTTTGGAATAGCTCAAATTTATGGAGTGTGGAATGTGAAACTCCAGACAGGGTTACACGGGAATAGTCTAATCTAGACGGAGCAACCAAAAGTCAAGTGTTCCTCAGCTGCTCTAGTTGGAACTTCAATCACTCCTGTGTCCCTCATTGCAAAGTCAACTTGTAGGGTGAAAGTATAGGATAAGGCCTACCCCTCCAGTCTAGCATGTCCACCCAGACCTGGCACTTGCCACTGCTTTAATGTTGGTGAGATGTGAAGTCTGAAAATGTGGTGCTGGAAAAGCGCAGCAGGTCAGGCAACATCCAAGGAGCAGGAGAATCAACGTTTTGGGCATGAGCCCTTCTTCAGGAAGTGAAGTCTCCCTAACAGCACTTTGGGGGTACCTACACCACACAGACTGCAGTGTTTCAAGAAGGGAACTCACCACCAGGTTCTCCAGAGGGATTAGCAACAAATACTGGCCTTACTACAGCTCCCAAGAATAAAGTCAAAGTGATGTAAATGGAGACGAAGGATTATTCCATAGAACACAATCATTCTGGTGTTGTGGTGAGGGATGGAGGGGGTGGGGGCTGGTGCTATTGGAAGGGGATGTTAGGTGAGACGGCAGGCTGGGTGAAAATGACGACTGAGACGTGAAGGTGACATTCTGCAATTGTGTTTGCCTGCCTCAGGGACCTTCAGGATACTCACACAGTACTGACCCTTCAGGAAAAGGAAAGAGAGAGAGAGAGAGAGACAGAGACAGAGACATTATACAACACACACAGGCAGACAGACAGACACCGAGACAATACACAACACACACACACACACACACACACACACACACACACACACACACACACACACACAGGGTTGCTTTGGATTGGTGTTCCCTTGAGATTTTACTTTGTGTGTTTTCAAAGTGTGAGATTGTTCTGCTCAGCTTGAGGGTTTTAAGTTACCCACAATTTCCTTCCAAGCAAGTCTGTACGAGTCTGTATATGAGACCGAGAGATCAACGTGCTATGTCAGCAAGCAGAACTTGAATACACTAGCAAAGGGTTTTAATGAGAAATATTTGTTTAATTAATGAGCTTCACAGTCGAAAAATTTAATGATGATGGGGGGGGGGGCGGGGGGGTGTTACAGGGGAAGAATTTCTAAATTTCTCTTCCCCCAATTTCCAACAAATTCCACCCTCCACCCCAGAAGCTGCTGTGTCAGGTGGAGGTACACTGCTCCCTTATGCAGTTTCCCATTCCTTGTGCTTGATTTTATACACCTCTTCCCATCCCCTTACAATCGGTGACTGCACATAAAATTCAGCAGGCACAGCCTCCACACCAGCATCCCCAACCTGTCTGAAGACCTACAGTAGGACAGTGGCAGTGCAAGGATTAGAGCAATTTGTTCACCTTGGACATAGAGGGTACAGGCCAAGCAGGGAGATGAGCACTGTAGCAAGTCCCACCAAGACACAGCAGCAGCTACCATGCACTAGGGCGATTCAGGAAGCCTCGTTCAACATCACCTTTCAAACCTAGAGGGGTAAGGACAGCAGATACATGCAAACACCATCACTTACTGGCTGCCTTCTGAACCGCACATCATCTTAACTGAGAGGTCAGTTGCTTCACTGTCACTGGGTCAAAATCCAGGAGCGGAAGCACCGTGGGGTTTTCTATACCCGGATTGGCCACAGTAGCTCAAGACGACATTAACGTTTGAACAATAAACGTTGGCCTTGCTAGCGACGTCCACATGGGTGAACTGACAGTCAACCCAAGGATGGGCCAGTTCAGACCAGTGCCAAGTGGAAGCAACCATCACTACACTAATAAAAAGAAAGCAACCACACAAATAAAAACGGAACCAAGACTTCATAAAGCTAGAAACAGGCAATCTGCCCACTGTCACCGTGGTAACCACTCAGTAAAGAATGTGGTAAATGGGACAGTGCCATCTCAAGGAATATTCATACTGCACTGAAATACTGGTGGTTACAATATTGTAACTGGTGCCCAGAAAAACCAAGGTCCCTCAATTAAGAGTATCACGCACGCCAACACAAATCTACCGTGCAGCTTTTCCAAACAGCTAAACACACAAATCATAAGGCTGCCGATGACACTGACGAGGTATCTGCCTTTTCCTGATTCTGCTCAAGTACGTTTCGTAACTTTTATTTGTTTGACAGTCCAATTTTAAACCTGTGTTGGATGGTATATCTTTTTCCCCTCTGGCATGAAGAGAAACTGTAGATGAACTGGCATGCTCTCCCACTGCTTTCAAACACGTTTGGAGGGGTGAAGTGTTTGCCAGCTGTGAAGGCAGGCGCAGGCTGGGAGGTCACTGGGTCGGGTGATGCTCTTATTTTGTGAGCAAGCACGAACATCCTGTGCTTCCACTCAGCCCTCTGGCGTGTGCAGACTGCGCAGCAATGCTACAAAAACCACCGGCATCAGTGGCTGGGCCAAGCCAAAAGGAGACATTTGGGGCAGCACGGTGGCTCAGTGGTTAGCACTGCTGCCTCACAGTGCCAGGGACCCAGGTTCAATTCCAGCCTCGGGCGACTGTCTGTGTGGAGTTTGCACATTCTCTCAGTGTCTGTGTGGGTTTCCTCTGGGTGCTCCAGTTTCCTCCCACAGTCCAAAGATGTGTAGGTTAGGTGAATTGCCCATAGTGTTCAGGGATGTGGAGGTTAGGTGCATGAGTCAGGGGTAAATGTAAAGTAATAGGGGAATGGGTCTGGGTGGGTTAGTCTCCAGAGGGTCAGTGTGGACTTGTTGGGCTGAAGGGCCTGTTTCCACACTGTAGGGATTCTATGATATGGTATGGTTGTCTCAGTTTGCATCCACCTCAGATCGCACTTTGTGTATCAATATTTGGACTAAAACAGGATTGAGGTAAACATGGACTCTCGGGTGAGAAAGGAGAATCAGGTGGTTGAAGGACAATCAATTTGCAAAGCTGCACAACTGCCAACAGTAAGATAGAATGAGTGCACACCATTGTTATCTCGTTTCCACACGCCATCAGGAATTATTTCATCAGAATTGCTTTTTCTTAATGCACCAATATGACTTAATTTGCTCCAACAATGGCTTTAGTTCTCAAAGTTAATGCAAACCATACTGGCCACCAGCCAGTGACATGCCTGTAATATTGATGTCACTGCTCCAAGGCAAACCAATATTCATGGTCAGTCAGGTTCCTCACACCCAAACACGTACTAGGAAAGGGATACGCAGATTAAAACAAAAAGAGGGTCCTTATGAAAAGGAGTGAGAGAAAGAGGTTAGAGGCAAAAGCAAGAGAAAACAAGTGGGGAGGGGGTTAGAGAGTGAGAGAGAGAGAGATACAGAGAGAGAGAAAGAGAGAGAGACACAGAGAGACAGCGACAGAGAGAGAGAGAGAGAGAGAGACAGCGACAGAGAGAGAGAGAGAGAGACAGCGACAGAGAGAGAGCGAGAGAGAGAGAGACAGCAACAGAGAGAGAGCGAGAGCGAGAGAGACAGAGAGAGAGAGAGACACAGAGAGAGACACAGAGAGAGACACAGAGACACAGAGACAGAGAGACAGAGAGACACAGAGACACAGAGACAGAGAGACACAGAGACACAGAGACACAGAGACAGAGAGACAGAGAGACAGAGAGACAGAGAGACAGAGAGACAGAGAGACAGAGAGACAGAGAGACAGAGAGACAGAGAGACACAGACAGAGAGAGGTAAAATGGGGCAATGATATGGAGGCACTCTGTCTTGACAGCTGTCACTGGCTTTATTGCTGATGAAAAGCTCACTGTACATTTTCCTAACGAGTGACACCCTACCGTGAAACACTGAATGGAAAGAAAAAGGGCTTATTTTTCTAAGATCAGAGTTTAGATGTCTGGTTTATATTTTAGAATTTTCCAGAGAGCAGGCCAGTGATTGGTGGTTGTTCCTGAGCCAGCAATTGGGCAATCTCAGCCTGGTTAACCCAACAAGTTAGAGGTGGTCAGCTTTCAACATCGGTCAAGAACACAGAAGAGGTAGCTGGGTGCAGCAGCTCCAAAGACAGGTTTTCATAAACAAACTTATTTACAATACGTCCGTTTCAAGTGGAGATCATTAGGCACAGGAGTCACTGCACAAGTCAGAGCACAAACAGGGTCTTTGTGGTACAAATGGTAGTTCAGGGAACTACTTGGTAATGCTCTATGAAGACAGAGGCAGGGAGCCCTCAGTGATGGGTACATGCAGACTGCATGTAGCACAGTGAGAGCCTCATGTGTGCTCACTGACCTCACCTCTCGAAAACAGGAAGTTCGCAGTCAGGGACTGGCACCGGATACAACTACAGACAACACAATTATTCACTGGAGGAAGGTTTGTTGTGGAGTTCCTCAGTGCTCAGTAATGGGAGCCTGGCTTTTCTTCATTTAAACTAATGATCCAGATCGTGATTTGGACACACTGTTGTTGGGGGGGGGGGGGGCGGGGGGCGGAAGAAAGACAGCGTAATTCCGAAAAGGGGGCATGATAAAAAGCTGGTGGATAACAGACAAGTGAGATTCAACGCAGAGAGGTGTAAGGTGATGCATTTTGGTCAGAGTAACATTGACAGACATTCGAAAACATGAGGTACTAGTGCAGAAAGAGCAGGGTGGAGATGTGCACAGATCACTGAAGGCAACTGGACAGGTGGGGAGAGCACTAAGTAAAACACACAGTATCCTCAGTTTTATTAATGGAGACATAGTGCAGAAGAGCAAGGGGGTGATGCTGAACTGGTACTGGATGCCTGTTAAATTTCCACTGCCTTACTATGCACAAGTTGTGAACATATTGTACAGAAGCAATTTACGAGAATGATTCCGGGGATCAGAAGTTTTGATTATGATAGATTGAGGAAGTGGAGAATATTTCTCTCTGAGGTGAACAGTCCATGAGAAATTATTGAGGTTTTCTATGCGCGGGCTGGATTTACAACGTCGGGAGAAACCGTTTCCACGGATAAACAGAACAAGAACAAGTGGGCATAGATTTAAAGTGATTTGAAAAAGGGGAGTGGGTAATAGGAGAGAAACCTTTTGCACTCTGCAAGTTGTCAGACGATGGGATGCACTGCCTGGAAGTGCGACAGAGGCAGGTTCAACTGAAGCAGTCAAGAGGGCATTGGATGGTTATTTGAACAAAAATAATGTGCGATGGTATGAGGAGCAAGCAGGAGATTGAGCATCATTACCTCGTGCTCTCTAATGAGCCAGTGCAGGCACAATGAGCCATGTAGTTTCTGCTTGTCAAGATTTCTGTGATCCGTTAAACATACTTGGAGGGTTAAAAAAACGCAAATAATGCTGGAACACCATATGGCTGATCAACTCTGTCCAAACTCGGTCATCAAAACGTAAGTGATTCCAGCCACAAGACTGGGAAGCGAGGCTCTCAAAGCAGCGACCTAGGTGATCACTGTCCCCACATCCTGCAACAGCTCCCAAGCTCCTGGAAGATTCATCGTACCTGGTTCAATGGGTAGCACTCTCACCTCATTCACGAGGTGGGAGATTCAAGACCCACCCCTGGGGAACTGAACAACAAAGTCTAGGCTGGTTGTACCAGTGCCGGAATGAGGGAGTGTTACATCGTTGCAAAAGCCTCTCAGATAAGGTAGCTAACCAATGGTTTTTGGCTCAAGTGGAGACAAAACTTCCTTGGGTGCTTTAAGATATAGTGTGGAACATTACCCACATCATCCAGACCAGTATTTATCGCTTAAAGCATTAAGCAATCATCTGGTCACATTGTTTTTTGGGAGTTTACTGTGCAACATGGCTATCACCTTTCCTGCTTAACTCCAGTGACACCACTCCATTGGCAGTAAAGGTGTAACCTAGAATCAGAGATGTACAGCATGGACACAGACCCTTCGGTCCAACCTGTCCATGCCGACCAGATATCCCAACTTGATCTAGTCCCACCTGCCAGCACCCGGCCCATATCCCTCCAAACCCTTCCTTTCCATGTACCCATTCAAAATGCCTTTTAAATATTGCAATTGTACCAGCCTCCACCACTTCCTCTGGCAGCTCGTTCCATACACGTACCACCCTCTGTGTGAAAACATTGGCCCGTAGGTCTCTTTTATATCTTTCCCCTCTCACCCTAAACCTATGCCCTCTAGTCCTGGACTCCCCCACCCCAGGGAAAAGACTTTGTCTACTTACCCTATCCATGCCCCTCATAATTTTGTAAACCTCTATAAGGTCACCCCTCGGCCTCCAAAGGTCCAGGGAAAACAGCCCCAGCCTGTTCAGCCTCTCCCTGTAGCTCAAATCCTCCAACCCTGGCAACATCCTTGTAAATCTTTTCTGAACACTTTCAAGTTTCACAACATCTTTCCGATAGGAAGGAGACCAGAATTGCACGTAATATTCCAACAGTGGCCGAACCAATGTCCTGTACAGCCACAACATGACCTCCCAACTCCTGTACTCAATACTCTGACCAATAAAGGAAAGCATACTAAACACCTTCTTCACTATCCTATCAACCTGCAACTCCACTTTCAAGGAGCTATGAACCTGCACTCCAAGGTCTCTGTTCAGCAACACTCCCTAGGACCTTACCATTAAGTGTACAAGTCCTGTTAAGATTGGCTTTCCTAAAATGCAGCACCTCGCATTTATCTGAATTAACCTCCATCTGCCACTTCTCAGCCCATTGGCCCATCTGATCAAGACCCTAATCGGAGGTAACCTTCCTCGCTGTCCACTACACCTCCAAGTTTGGTGTCATCTGCAAACTTACTAACTGTACCTCTTATGCTCACATCCAAATCATTTATTAAATAACAAAAATAGAAGGCCCAGCACCGATCCTTGTGGCACTCCACTGGTCACAGGCCTCCAGGCTGAGGGAAAACCATTGCGCAGAAACTTCAGCGGAGGCATTCTTTTATTTTGATGTCAGTCAGAGCTCTTTCAAGAGAGAATAAAAAACACTCAGCGTTTTTCCTCGAGCTGACCTCTTTTTGTTGAGGTCCATCGAAGCACTCAGAAACACTGGGGAAAAAAAATACACAGCCCAGTTTCAAAATGGCTCCAGCCCGCAAGTTCGCATTGGAGAAAAGCTGGTTACAGGTCACTGGAAGGTACACTAAATTTGTTTTAAATCTGGCTGGAGTCCCATCATCTGATAGTTAACTTTTCTGTCTCTTAAATAGTTCAGTCAAATAGGTTGATAGAAGCATATAATGCCTCAGCGTCAATCCAGCCTTGTCAACAATACCTGGCCCCTGTACATCGACAATGGGATAAAAGCTTAAACTACAGGAAATGTTGTTTCAAAAGACAAGGTAATCCCACGTCCATGATCAGTACCATAGATAATGAATGAACAGACATTTAAGATTATCTGAAATCTAGAGCACTAAGCGCATCAAAATAGCCACCAACATTGAAGAATAGGAAGCATTGCTGAGGTGGACAGGGGAATGTAAGTGACTGAACAGGTCAGATAGAACAATGAAGAACTCAGTCAATTGTTAATGTTCGCTTCATCTCACAAAAAATTGAGGTAGCAGGGTCTGTGCACACTGAAGCAAGCTTCAAACACACCCACAGCCTAACTGGCAGAGGCCTACAGTCTCCCTTTACCTTCGCCACTCCAAAACCAGTCACCTATATACACGGAGTAAAAACAGGCCATTCAGCCCGTGTACATGTTTGCATTCCACTCTATCCTTGTCCCATCTTTCCTTATTTAACCCAAACGGCATGACCCGCTAATCCCTCTCCCTCACACGCTCATCTAGCTTCCCCTTAAATATATTCACACTATTCTCTTCAGTCATTCCCTGTGGAAGCAAGTTCCATATTCTCATTGCCCTCTGGTTAAAAGAGGTTTCTGAGTTCCCGACTGGATTTCTTGGTGACAGTCTTACATTGACAGCATCGAGTTATGCTCTTCCTCCCCAATGTAAAACTGTCAACTCTCTCAAAAGCTTTCATAAATTTTCAAGATTTTGATCACGGTTGACCCTCTCTTTCCCAGAGAGAAGAGCCTCAAGCATATCAATCCTTACCCCATAGGCACACCAGACCACTCCTGGACCTATTGTTGGAAACCTTTTGGTACCTCTAAATATTTTGATTAAATAACATGGCGACTACATTTGTGTATACAGCCCTGGATTTTTCAATGGTCAGACACAGTCTTTATTCCAGTGTGAATGAAATTCTTCAGACTCTGAAGGAATTTCCCAAGAAATATAAGATGGCACTGGACAACTCCCTTATGCCCAAATCTCTGCATTTCACTTGGAAAATTCAGAGGGTTCTGATGAAATGAAGAGTCGCTCGGAAAAAGCCAGACCAATAAATACATAGTCTGACTCTTAAGTGACTATTCAGCTGACCCCACACTTGCCTCAGACTCCCCTCAAAACTACACCCCCACCCAGCCCTCTCACATCACCCCCACCTCACCTGCTGTGGAGACAATGGCCACTTCACCTCCCGACCCGATTTCTCCCACCCATTCTGACTGACCTTAAATGCTCCATCAGGGCAGAATTGGGTACTGCAGCTGCTGGAGATTAGAGTGGTGCCAGAAAAGTACAGCAGGTCAGGAGGGGCAGGAAAAGCGACGTTTCGGGTTCCTGATGAAGGGCTTTTGCCCAAAACATCACTTTTCCTGCTCCTCAGATGCTGCCTGACCTGCTGTGCTTTTCCAGCACCACTCTAATCTTGACCTAAATGCTCCATCACTTACCTGATCCACTTGCCACTTGTACCTTGGCTCCCTACCCACCTGGCAAGCTACTTAGCTGGCACAATACTTACCAAGCACCTTATCCAGCTTTCAACCCCAACCATGTATGCATTGGACATCCTTCCCTCCCTGCACCTTAACCAAACGCCTTCACTGTTGGACAGCAGTTGTCCAAGTCGTTGTCTGAGACTCTGGGGTTTATAATTTCAGATTGCAGGAGCTGACCACTGTGAAAAGGGGACGTGGTTTTCATTCCTCAAACAGTTCTATGTTACATCAATCCCTCTAATCCCTCAGGATACAGCTGATCAGGCCATTCCCTCAGGATACAGCTGATCAGGCCATTATTCCCGTTAATTTTCCTGAAAGTGATTCTGATAGCTTCAAAGTTTTACAAAAAAAAATCCCACAACACCAGGTTATAATGCAACAGGTTTATTTGAAAGCATAAGCTTTCAGAGCACTGCTCCTTCATCAGGTGGCTAGTGGGTCAGGATTACTGGATACAGAATTTATTGTAAAAGATCAGAGCATACAGTTGTATGACACAATTTATTGTAAAAGATCAAAGTATGTCCTATGATCCTGTCCCATGAGCTACCTGATGAAGGAGCAGCGCTCCAAAAGCTCATGCTATTGGACTATAGCCTGGTATTGTGTGATTTTTAACTTTGTCCATCCCAGTCCAACACTGGCCCCCTCCACATCCTGGCGATTGGTTCAGGTTGCTCACTCTCTCTTGCCTCTCAATTTTCTATTGGGAAAATTGGGAATTTTTTTTTGCACATCCGACTGTGATCACAGATAGAAAATAAAAACTGAAAGAACTGCAGATCCTGTAAATCAGAAATGGAAACAGATGTGGCTGGATAAGCTCAGCAGCGTCTGTGAAGAGTAATCAGAGTTAAGGTTTCAAGTCCAATGACCCTTCTTCCTCAGAACAGGATACAAAATACTTGTGCAATATCTCTGCCATTTCCTCATGTCCCGTTATTAATTCTCTACTGTCACCTTAAGTGACTAATATTTTCTTTAGGCACTCTTTACCTTTTTAAATACTTGCAGAAGCATTTCATTGAATCCCTAAAGTGTGGAAACAGGCCCTTCGGCCCAACAAGTCCACACCAACCCTCTGAAGAGTATTTCACCCAAACCCATTCTCCTCCCCTGTTAATCCACTTATACCCCTGACTAATGTATCTAATCTACATGTCCCTGAACACTATGGGCAATTCAGCACAACCAATTCACCTCACCTGCACATCTTTGGATCGTGGGTGGCAACCGAAGCACCCAGAGAAAACCCACACAGACACGGGGAGAATGTGCAAACCCCACATGGACAGTCACCCGAGCCCGGAATCGAACCTGGGTCTTTGGCGCCGTGAGGCAGCATTGCTAACCACTGAGCCACCACGTTTACCCCATGTTTTATACTTCTTGATAGTCTTTCATTTGCCATTTTCTCCCTGCATTTTTAAACTCATCCTTGGATGGTTTCACAATTGTGAAGCCCCATTTAACATTCTCAATCTAGACTCACATGTGAAGAGAGGTCTGCAGCATCCACTGAACCGTACTTCCTAATGAGAATGTTAGTGCAAAGCGTGCAATGGATGAATTTAGCATTAAAGCGAGAATCTAAATACCCATTCTTTGCTCACTGACAATATGGTCTTCAAGTAGAAATGACCCATTGAGTTATAAGAAGAACTATTTTATCAAAACACTCCCTAGCTGCAGAGTTGGTGAACAGATGGTCAAACAAATCATCATTTGGACAGACCCAGGAACAGGGTTGGATTTCAGACAGGGTTGTAAAGATACAAGTCGCATGCAGAAAAAGCAGGACAAGGAACCACAGTGTGCAAGAGAACACCCAACTTGTAAAACATGCACTCAGCCCCCAACAAAAGCAATTTGTTCAAGACATTTGTTCCGTCTGGAGATATTTTCTTTCCTGCTACATCCACACACTGTACGATAGCTGAAGCTAAAACTTTCCATAAAGGGAAAGGTAATCTTCACTCACAGTGGAATGAAAGCAACACAAGCAATTTTGCCTCGTTTGGATGAATCAACCGTTTAATAATAAACGTATAGTTTATTCAAGATTAGAAGAAAAGCATAGTTTTGTGGGCTAGCATATGATTGGAACATTGCACTGGGCCGTACAGATCAGCAGGTCCCAGGCTCCATCTTTGGTTTGTACTGAATTATCCTGTTCAAGACTTGTGGGGCTTCCAAATTCTTGCATAGCCTCTGACGTAAGGTCATGGAGGGTGGGGGCCTGAAGCACTCACCGGCCAATCATGGCCAATCAGTGATGCCTACCAGTGTTCAACAGCCTGCTGACATCGCATCCAAAGTTAAGGTACTGCTTCCTCCTGAGCTGCTGGTGCCAATGGGATGAAACCTTAGCGGGAGCTGGCATCTTTACAAAAGGAGGGGGGATGGGAAGGGACCCTTACTGCTTTATCTTTTATCATTCAGTCGCTTGGCTTTCATTCCCCACCGTCCAGCCCAGTTAATGGGAACATTTGTACTTATTACAAGAACCTCTTACAAAATCTTTGTTTAAAATAGCCAAACATCTGACGCTAATAAAGGTTCAGGCAGTTACTGCCTCTTCAAAAGGCCACTAAAGGTGAACAGTATTTCCCTCCAGTACCGCACCCCACCCCTAAAAAAATACAGAAAAGCAGCTGCTTAGTATTTGAATCTGAACAAAGCACTTGTTTGTAATTTTACAAGACCCTCCTTTCATGGAAGCCAAAGGCTAGAAGATGCCACAGGCCAAATTTGTTTCCATGTGGGTGTGGTTTGACTATTTCTGAACTATAGAGGGAGGGGATCACTCCTTGGATATATCTGACCAGAGTCCTGTATACTACAGAGAATGTACACCACAGGAGCAGGCCATTCGGCCCAACTGGTCGATGCTAGCATTTGCACTCCATATGGAGTCCTCCTGATCACCATTTCCTTCTATTCCTTTCTCCCTCATACGTCTCTCTACCTTCCCCTTCAATGATCACGAATGCTGGTGTTTAAGAACTGAAGAGTGATTCTGGACTCTGAAGTGACTCCACAGAGGTCAGTATCCCATCACTAAGTCACCCTTTATTTACACATCGAGTCCTTGACACTTCTCCAGCTCCCTCAGAGCTAACCGAACCCCTGACACTCCTGTTTACATCTGTCAGCCAGGGCTCTCTGATTGGACCAGATTAACAGCCCCAACCAGGGAACTCATTCCATAAGGTCCACCCGGCTGACCTCGTTCCAATCACTACAAATTCGAAATATTAACTGTTTCTCTCTGCACAGATGCTGCCAGACCTGTCGAGTTTCTTCAGCATTATATTAACTTCAGATTTTCAGTATTCACGGTATTTTGCTTTTATTATAAGACATCAATGTAATTGCATTAAAGTTTCACAAAGACTGGCTTTGATGTGGGCGATGGGGGGAAAGGAGCGAGAACAAAGTGTTCGAGAATTGAGAAACAGTGGCCTACAGGACCAGTGAGAGGGGGACAGGGAGCAGGGACGTCTACCTCTTCTTCATTTATTATCCACCAAATCAATGGAGTTATGAAACCTGCAGCCCCCACAGCACAATGGCCTTTTTCACTCTCTGGTGTTCATTTCCTCCTTAATGACGAGGGTTCAGCAGGCCTACAGAATGCTCACTATGTGCGGCTGCATTGCAACAGGAGCTCCGGTTTCAGGCTGCTCTCTGCATCCTCTGGATCCCACAGTGGAATAAGACAGAGGCAGCACTTTTATCTGCAAGACCATCCATCAACAGCCCAGAGGCCCCAGGACCTGCAGCAAAATGCTGGGGAAACCAAACAATTCCATGATGGCTGGGTGTGTAGACCCAACACACACACACACACACACTGAGCAATCTATTTTATTTTAGGCAGACAAAGAGCAAATAAAAATGGAACTCAAGTGTGAAATAAAGCATTTTAAGAAGAATGTAGAGACACTATATGAAGTAATAGGGTACAATTCTAAAGAAGGGGCGATCAATCAGACAGGAGGGACCTATGTGGTTAAGCCACTGAAACTGAAAGGATTGTTTGGGAGTGTGGTTAATAAAGAATATAACATCCTGGGCTTTATTGGCAAGAGAATAGAGTACAAAAACCTGAATGGTTCAGATTCTGTTGGCTCAATACTCCCCAGTTAACAAGGAGAACTGGCGAAGAGCTTTTACTTAAGTCCTGGGCTGGGACATGAACTCACAACTCAAAAAGAACCATGAAATAAAGTAAGCCACAGCCAGCAGTGGCTAAGAAAGTGATCTCTTGCCTTCTACTAACCCCACTCTAAACTGAACCTCAAGGCTGGCTTCTTGCTACTAATTGATTTACCCATTACAATGGAATTATCAGACCCCAGAATTATCATAATTGGAAAGTGAAGTGGAATGGGAGTGATGGGATTGATGCATGGCAGCAGTAATATCTACTTGGGGCTTTTTAACGCAAGAAATGTTCACTGGTAGCACATCCTGTCACTGAACTCCAAGCACAGCAGTGAATATAAACAGTGCAAACCAAACCACTTACAACAGATTGAAATATTTGAGCTCCCATGTCAAACCTTTGGCTTCTATTTCGAGTTGGCAGCAAAATGTCAAACACAAACAAACTGGAACTAGACTTTGGTTGTGCTTTTCGTTTCTGTGCGCTGGATTACTATCAAGGCCATGACAGAGCAAATAATTTCACGCTGAGCACAGACACAAAGGCCACCTTCCTGATGCACACTGCCTGACTCCCATCACCTCCAACCTAGAATACATCAACCTGCTGCCATACCCAGTGCTAGCCCTCCAGTATCGGGCAGCCTTTCTCCGTGTGCCACCTTACACAGTCAGCAGTGGCAGGGTAGCCGAATCAGTGAAGACATCTCAGATCTCCAGCTCACGCAATCTTTTCTAGATCATCTCCTCATCATAGGCTTGCTGGGAGTTGGGGGTGATGAACAAGGGGCTTTTTTTTTTTATATCCTTGCTTTGCAAAAGAACCATGGGCAATGCTGAAGATACACCCTCTTTAGGCAGCTACTTTTTAGGATCTGGAATACACTGACAGAACATAGCTGAGGCAGGCTCAATCATAACTTACAAAAGGAATAAGCACCAGAAGGACAGAGACACTGACCCACAAGCGATAGGCAGTGGAGCAGTACTGCAGGTTTACTCTCTCGGAGAAAGAGAGAATGAGCTTAATGGGCCAAATGTCCACTTTGTAGGCTGGGACCAATCTTTGTCCTTCAATTCACTCCTTAAATGGCTTCCTCTCCCTCTCTGTTCAAACTTGCCCCTCACATCTTAAAATTTCAAGACATTAGATGGCAGATCTTTGTTCGCCAACATCCTAGCGAGTGGCGGAATTTCCCTACAGGTTGTTCTGCTATCACGCGCGTTAATGCAAATTCATTGTAATGCGATTGACAAATTGGGGACACTGTTTCTGAAGCATGAACTTTTAAAACATGCATTGGCTATAGCGTGATTACATCGGCAACACTTTAAGCGCAGTTTCTAAAGCACAATTTTTCTAATAATGTGGGGTTGCACAAGAACACAACTATTGCATTATAGAAGAACCACCTGTATATTAAAAGGTGTTATATTAACCTAAGCCGTTGCAAGCTCAGACACAAGAGTGCCAAATTATTTCCTCCTCACATCCACAAGTAAAGAAAGACGTTGCATTTATGTATCCTGCGTTTCCATCCCCAAAGCGCAGCAAGGTCAATGAGAAGATTCTGACTGAAAAGAACACTGAAGTCATGAAGTGCAACAGCTTTGACACAAACAATGACAAGATAAAAGAGCCTGTCTTAATTTGAAAGTCCAGTAGCAAATATTGGCCATAGCACCAGTAAATATCACTTTACCTCAAACTTGGTCAGTGACACTACATTCAAATTACTTCACTCAAAATGTCCACAGAATTGCAACTGAGCTGAGCTGAGCTGCTTCTGACGAGCATACCTTAGGAAAGCAGTGTCTTCAACGATGAAGCCATCGTGAGAACTGGCAGGGAGAGAGCTCCTTCAGCAACGACCCAGCTTCCAGAATTTTCCTTAATCTGAAAACTTTGCTGGGGGGACCCTGCTGGACTGACGCAACCTGGATTTGAGAGATTGCTTCCCACCACCAACCCTGCCCCCCACCTCCTCCACCGAGTGATAACTTTAAGGTACACCAGTATAACGAGGCTTACTGCTGAGTCAGCCTGTGCAGTGGGAACTCAAACCTCTGTGCCAGTCTGTGCTATTCCAAACATCCAGTCAAGGTGCGTCCAGGCACACTGTTACTGGATCTTGTGCCTCTTCAGCCAATTGAGGGGGGGGGGGGTGCAAGTGTCAGTGGAGCCAATGAGTGTGCCAGGCAAGGAAAAGGTGGGAGATCAATGGCCACAAAAGCGCAACGCCAAGGTCTCAATTCCTGAAATAGCTCCACTCACACATGAATTTGAGCCAACAAAAGGGAAGAGAGCACTACTGGCTGAACCCCCTGGCAAGTGCAAGCATCCTCAGCGAAAAGGGGCAGTCATTTTGATCATTTGCTCAAACGTTCGACCAATTTTTATTTTTGTCCCCTTTCTGGAGGCCAGATTCACCAGAATTCACAGTCGGGATTCTACAACAAAAAGCAGGATAAACCTTTGGAATGTTGGGACTGAGTGCAACTAACTTTCAAAAAGATTGCCCCGCTCCCAGGAAGTCACCTGCATCGGGACAAGCCACTGGCCCTGGGAGACTTACAGCTGGCAGGGAAATGGAGCAAATCTGGGGCTTTTGCTATAGATGGCAGCAAAGAGGCCATGCCATCTTGCTTTTTTATCCGCCCCCCAAAAGCAGCCGACCGCTCAGTCGGGCACTGTTTGTGGAGGCTGACCTCACCCTGCAGTGTCCCCTCTCCGCTCTGCAACATTGTTTTCATGTATAGCCAGCACTCAGGGGGGTCTCTGGGGAGCCCACAAATAGAAAGATTGACAGCTCCAGCAGACTCCCGTTTGTAAGAGATGCAGCAAAATAAACCAACAGCTTTAACCTCAGGAGGATCCCAACACCATGGCTGAGAAGAGTCAATGCCTGGACTCATTCCCAATCACAACAAAACATGGACATGACACTGACCATCAGAAGGATTTTTCTTTTGCACTGTAATAATTACTCAGATCTTTCCCACTCTCCTTTTCAGCCAATGGGGGTGATGTAGTCACATGACACTCAGCAGTACATCATGGTTGTCATTGCTCTAAAAGTAGTTCCCTTCAGCAAGTATATACATATTGCTCAATATATACACAACAAAGCAAGTCCTAAAACCAGAGGTCAGTTCATTTGGCACCTTCAGCCTTCTTTAGCTTATCTCCAACATCACCGCACTTTTGCAGTACTATCTGCAAGGGCTACCCTCCCTAACTGTGCCCTCCAACTCTCTCCCACTGTACTGTACTTGTGCTGTCTAACTGCTTTCCCCAGCCTAACACTGGCAAGATGAAAGTAGCGCATAGTTCGCCCTCACCAGAAATTTTGCACCTTAGCTATAACAAAGCTCAGAAAGGGCTGGAAATCCTCGGGCAGCACTTGCGGAGATGAACGCAGAGTTCACATTTCAAGTCTGTGACCAGTCACCAGAATTGAAGACAGACAGAATTGCTGGTATTTTTAATAAATAAAGAGGAAGAGTGCAGGAAGAAGAAAGTAAGGTCCAGTTACAGAGGATCACAATCTCAGAACAGTGATGGTGCAAGAGGCCATTCACCCCAACATGCCTGCACTGGTTCTACTACCTAGTGCCAATTCCTGCCTTTTCCCATATCCCTGCAGACAATCACTGTCCAAAATAAAACAAGTAACCTCCTCTTGAATTTAATTGTCTCAATTGAGCACTGCCTTCAGTTAGTGTGTCCCATACTCTAACTGAGGTTCTCTCCCACATCAGGATAGGGTTAGCAAATCTGCAAATGAGCCCTGGGCAATGCCGGTTGGATTCGGTACGTCCGTGGAGATAGGTTGGGAACACTCTTGGATGCGAAGTGAGGCCAGCTCCCAGGCTTTAGCAGCCTATCATTGCATCTTCACGTAAATACATTCATTCACTGAAACGCCCTTTTGAACTGGGCTGAGATCATGGGTAACCTTCCACCCTTACACAAACAGCACAAAGGGTGGGAGAGATTAAATAACAAAAATTTCACAATACAAGAGCCAAAGGGATTTGGATGTGTGAAGTAAAGGAACAAACTGTCTGTGCCCAGAGGGGGTGCGAATGGTTGGTCAGCAGCACCTTATCCCCTGGTTCTGGTCCTTGATGCATTCATTCAGTTAGATATTGGGTTTGGTTTCCAACTTGATGTCCAGCCACTGCTTAACCCTGTCCACCAATTTCCTCCTCCAGAATATCGTCTCATCTCCAATCTCCTAACCCACAAGAGGTACACTTTCACCTTTCCTTAAGCAGTACCTTGGGATTGGAAATGACCGATTTCCACTGCAGTGTGATGGGCTGGAGTTTTAGTGAGTTGGCATTTTGATGAGTGAAGATGACTACGAGTTACTTTTTTAAAAATTGAATAACGCGGTCATTGCATGCTGACTTCCAGCCGGTCTTGGCAGACTGCTTGGTGGTGGTGGTGGTGTTGTTGGTGGTGGTGGTGGTGGTGGATCAGGCTGTGCTGAGAGACATGAAACATTGTCTGCATCAGACTCCAGCCAGTATGGACACAGGGAAAGCCACCAGAGCTCAGTCACTGCCTGCTGAGGCTTTTAGATTGAGCATTGCCTGCCTCAAGGAATGACTCCCAAGGTGGAACAGACCAACCCAGAGACTCCACTGCTACCTCTCTCTGATCCCAACGTGGCTTCATACCTCAAGACCGACTGCACCATTGCTGCCCTCTGCAACCTCCCGGAATACAAACAGTCACAAACCCAGTAATGCCTCCACAATGCAGATGACTGCGAGAAGGAAAGTCTTCATACACAATATGTCACTTTTCAGTGACGCAGCAGGTTTTTCCTTCCGAGTCCTTGGACCATTCAGACTGTGGGAAATGGGAAAAGGAGTAGGCCGTTTGGCCCCTCGAGCCTGCTCTGTCATTCAACAGGATTATGGCGGATTTGACAACCTTCCTCCTGACCTCTTTCACGCCCTTCAGCCATAATTCTCGATTTCCCCTACTGATCAAGAATCTATCGCAGCCTTAAATATACACAAGGACTCAGCCCCTACAGCTCTCTGTGGTGAGGACACTCAAAACCCTCTCACGCTAGAAATTCCTCCTCATCTCAATCTTAAATTGACAGCCCTTTATTCTGAGACTATGCCCTCTGGTCCTAGACTCACCCATAAGGAGGGGCATCTGCTCAGCTTCTTAAGAATCCTTTACATTTCAATAAGATCATATCTCATCCTTTTAAACTCCAGCGAGTGGAGCCCCAACCTGTTTAGGTTGCTCACAGACAATCCTTTCACACTAGCGATCATCTGAGTGAACCTTCTTTGAATTGCCACCAATGGCATGATATCTTTCCTTAAACAGGGGAACAAAACCTGTTCTCAATACTCCACATGTGGTCGCACCAGCATCTTGTACAGTTGCAGTAAGGCTTCCCTACCTTTACACTCCAACCCTCTTGAAATGAGGGCCAATGTTCCATTAGCCTTCCTGGTTACCTGCATGCCCCTGTGCGCTAGTTTTCTATGTTTATTGTACAGGGCAGTCGGTCCATGGAACAGTTAGTTGACATCACATGTTAAGCTCTCCCCGTCAGGATGTAAATGGCTGTTCCAAAGGGAGGAGCTAACCAGAATTGTGTTGCATCTTGTGGGTTCTTCATTGTCTTCACCAGAGTTGCAGAGAGCCCCTGAGCAAAGGGTCTTTGTATGAACAGCACGTAGTCAGAGTAGTAATTGCTAGCTTAGTCTCGGGTAATGTCTCACCAGGGACAAATGTTGTACGTTAAAAGTAATGTAACTACTTACTAAGTAGTATGTAATAAACATTTACTGTTTAATTAAGTCAGAGCCTATCCAAGTAGCTGTATGGGCATCCTTTTCTACTCAGTATCAGCATTTTGAATAATACCAGAAAAGGAGGATTAGTGGCACCAATTCAATCCAAGATATCTCAGATGTTTCTGGCAGAAAGCAATATTTACCACACGCAGCCATAGGCATACACCAGTGTAACACTATTCATTCATGGATAATGTAGGGCCAAAATCTTCAGCAGCTGTGAGTATGAACTGGAAAACAAACCATTCCATACAATAGTAATCACAATACACTTAATGGAGCATTATAAAACAGTCAACTTTCACTGCTTGTTTACACACACCATGTGATAGCACGGGTCACAATACTGCTCATAAAAATTATGCAAGGCTGTTTTTCTTCGTGACAACTCTGCCAACTTGGAAGCCTAACTGATGGCGGAGAGATTATACACAATCTAGAATGTACAAAGGCCTAGTGATCACAAGATCCCTAGTTCAGGTCTCACAAGTGAACCGAATTGAGCATTTCTGGGTTGCAATCAACAGAGATCCTGACGTACTATTATTCGTCAAAGACCTGATGCATCTGTGGAGGGAGAAACAGAGACTTAGTGTTTCGAATCCTGAATGACGCCTCTCCTTCAGATGCTCAGTACATGGGTACAGAGCCCCATCAGGAGGTCAGGCCCCAGGGTGGGGCAGAGGCCCATCAAGAGGTCAGGCCCCAGGGCGGGGCAGAGGCCCATCAGGAGGTCAGTCCCACTAGTGGGTGACAGAAGAACAACAGACATCACATTTAATTAATTAAAAATACAGTACACATTTAAAGACAAGGCTTTTTCAAGTACTTGCTGGGAAGGACAGTGCCCTTTTAAATATGAATGGCATTTGCAACATCTGTGGATCATTTTGTTTGTCTGTATTTTTATATATATATATATATATAATAAGATGCCTTTATAGGCAAAGACGCCTTGCCAGAAACACAGATGAAAATCGTCACATTCACATTAGCACATTGGACCCTTTCAGGAAGAGGCCTCAAGTGCCACGGCAGCACTTTACTGGGTCAGGCCTCAGAGTCTGCTCCTGGTTCCCAGATTAATCCAATGCCTCAGAGTACACTATTCAGTCTCGTGAGCTGTCTCATGTGGAACATGACACTGCACTACAAGGAACAGAGCTATTCCCAATTCACACCACTTCAGCCAGTTAACATCAGGGAAATAAGGTGCACAACTGTAGTAGGAAAAGCTACTAAAATTCAACAGGTCAGGGAGCATCCAGAGAGGGAACAAGCGTAGTCAAGCAAGTGGGCGAAAGGAGGGATTAGACAGTGTCTTGTCAAAGGAAAGCTAGGCCCTGAATAGCAAAGCTCATTCTAGAGAAAGACCAAGATTGGGGATGAGACTATGGGGTCGATTGTAAACTTGTTTCTTGTCAGTAAAATTGGCCAGGTTGGGTGGGGAACAGAGAGAGACAGTGACAGATGGAGAGCAAAATAAAAAGCCCACTCCAGACAGCCTTCGAAAACGATCCTGCTTAGGGTACTAACCCCTTCACTTCAAGTAGGTATCTCTTCTGACCCCTTTCCCCCCCATCCTGCCTTTGTGAAAATGGCTTGATGGGGCAAAACAGCTCCTGCCATGGCCTCCATGTTGGTGCCCAAATCAGGACCAAAATCCATCTTTTGGTAAAATGGAACCAGAAATGCCACACCTCAAATTGTTCAGAAACAACCCGAAAAATAATTTCTGGGGAAAGAAAGGAGAAATCTTACTGTGACCTTTGAACCCCATGCAGCCACAATGTGTGCATAGCACCAATCTTGGATTTTTTTTAGCCAATCCAAATACTCCTTTAAACCTATCTAGGGATTAAAAAGTAAATTCCCACATCATCAATTGGAACAGCAAGGAAGGATCAGAGAGAGAGACAGAGACAGAGAGGGAGAGAGAGAGAGCAAGCGCGAGCGAGAGAAAGCGAAAGCGAGGCAGCAAGGACAGAGTGCTCACAGCTGGTGGTCCATTTGACAAGAATAACCCATAGTTCCAGCTACAACCTCAAACATTTTCTCTATCATTGTTTTTCGTGTTCATTAAATCACAATTTTCTGATTGCTCGAGGTAACTCATCAGCATTCTGGCTCTCTCTCAACCATGTTTCTCTCCAGGAGGGTACCCTTCCTGCTGACAGGATAACAGCGATCGATCGCATTCTGATAGTGCATTAAGGGGCAAGGCAACAACAGCACAGAGATTCCCCAGAGTGGATCAACATTATCAACACTTCTTGGGCAAACTCAGGTACAGACTTTACTGTGGCTGTTTGGCTGGGAATTTGGACAAAGGCATGTCCTTTTTCCACTCCACTGCACCCCCCCCCCAAGTTTTCCTCTGTATCCCCACCTTACTTGGCAATCTCACATGCACCCCCTACACTCACACGCACCCTTTCACACATACCCCATCACACCTACACACACACACACATATACAATCTGTTGCTTCTACATGCGCACACGTATAAGTTTATGGGATGAATTTGTTTTTGCAGAATTACATTTTATTTTGCTGCATGAATCGATGGAAAACTCTGTCAAACTATACAGAGGGTTTGTCAGTCTGACATAGCACTGGGATACAGACAGACCTCATACCTATTGTTTAAAAAGCTGAGCTAGCTTGAGAATGTAATTTGAAAGAAGTTCTGGGATTGACGTATCAATGAACAGAAACCATCATATCCCATTATAAAAGATGAAAGTGTTAATGTAAGATTGTTTACTGTATCACATCTCCGTGACACTGAACTCCTTGGGCTATAAACTCTGTGAGCATGATCCTATTCTCCACAACCACCTGAAGGAGCAGCGCTCTGAAAGCTAGTACTTCCAAATAAATTTGTTGGACTATAAACCTGGTGTTGTGTGATTTTTAACTTTGACCACCCCAGTCCAACACCAGCAGCTCCACCTCATCTAACCAGAGGAAAGAAGCCAGGACAGCTTGCAAAGGCAACATCAACTGAGCCCGACGGGATCCTGAAAGGAGCTCATTTCACTTTACAGTGAGCCCGAGCAGACTGTCTTCATCGCGGCCCACCAAGCCACTCGGAAATCCACTGGCTGGACCTGTCCTGGGACCCTGTCCGTCAGTTCAACCCTCGTTCATTTCACCACCTGAAGACGCCCTTTCAAGGGCCAGTTGTGACAGAATATAAAAGAGTCTCAGATCACTGAGTGGCACTCAACTTGGCCCAAGGTTGAACTTCAACTCAAATCCATTCTTTACACTATTGATGCCTGACAAAGGCCTCTTACAAGTCACAGTTTCTGAAGGAAGTTGAAGTTGGGCAGGATGCTCCAGGATGCTGACGATGCAGCAAACAGCTTCAGAACTCCATCGGCCTTCGTTACAAGCTGTTGAGAACCCCTGGGGCTTTTTAAAACAACGAACAAAGAGGAGTTCAGTATCAGATCCTGTCACTACCTGCTGAAACTGAACACTCACTGTGCACTTGGCAGCCTCAGTTAACAAGGAGCATCAAACACAAAAACAATGCAGCGACGGACAAAATGTTTCTGTTCCAACCGACATATATTCTAAATGACAACTGACCAATCCAGAATACCTTCCAAGTGATGCTTCAAGAACAAGAATCTTAGAATCCCTGCAGTGTGGAAGCAGGCCATTCAGCCCATCGAGTCCACACCCAGAGGAAACCCACTCAAACACTGGAGGCGTGTGCAAACTCCACCCGGACAGTCGCTCGAGGGTGGAATCGAACCTGGGTCCCTGGTTCTGTGAGGCAGCAGTGCTAACCACTGAGCTACCGTGCCACCCATTTGGTCTCTTAAGCCCATTCCACTGTACGAAAAAGATCAAGACCAATCTGAGATTTAACTCCGCATACCCACTTTGGCCAGGTATTTGGGGAACACATTGTCAGACATGGTTGATTCCTAAAGCCCAAAGCTACTGGTTTGGATGTGTGGCGGGTGCTGAGAAAAACAAAAAGAGAGAGAAAACCATCTTTAGCCTGATCTTCATCAATCCGCCTGCCGCACATTGTCTGTTCATGGCACCATTAGCACAAGTGACCACCAAGCAACGAGTCATTGTGGAGACCAAGTGCCAAGTTTACATTGGGATACCCTCATGTTGTGTGGCATGACTGCCATGCTGAACAGGGCATATCTGGAATTCAAGCCACCCACAGGGCCTTGCGAGTCATCACTACCAGTGGAATTACATTCAACCACAATCTGTGATGTCATGGTCCAGCACAACCCAACTCTGCAATGACCAGAGCCAGGGGATCAAACGTGGTTCAATGAAGAGTGCACAAGGGTGAACTTCTCATTGCCTCAAGGGCAATGGACAATAAGTCAGTGACAGTCACTCCCATGAACGAGTAACCACCCTCTCTCCCTGCTAAGTGTCAACACAGACTCCCAGTTCTTGGGCAATCTCAGATCAGACATATTGCAGGTGACAGATACCACTAAAAGCAAATAAGCCACTTGCAGCTTGGCTGTGCTTAAACAACAGGGAGTCTGCTGGCCTAACATTATTAAAAAGCTTTAATAAAAACACTAGGAGAAAGTGAGGACTGCAGATATTGGAGAGTCAAGAGTTTAAAAAAAAAGTGTAGCAAGGGACAGCAGGTCAAGTGGCAGAGGAGCTGGAGAGTCAACGTTTTGGGCATAAAGCCTTCATCCAGAAGGGCTTATGACCGAAACATCAACTCTCCTGCTCCTCGGACACTGCCTGATCATGCTGTGCTTTTCCAGCGCCACACTTTTCGACTTTAATAAAAACACATTTAGGTATACATCTGGCAGCACGGCGTTTTGATTCTGGAGCTTGTGGCCACAGTGCTCAGTAATTCTGCTGCAAACGCAGTGAACCAATGGTGCAGTCGGCTCCCGCACTGCTTAATAGTGGACCATGTCAACTGAAGTATGGAAGGATCAGCTCCAATTCAGAGTTGGCTTCTAAACTCTGTGTAGACATGATCCCCAGCGTGATACACCACGTCCGCAAGAAAGGAGCTACCAGCCTCCAGGCTAGGTCCAACACCAGAATATGTCCACGACGGGCACTCTTTGCCCAGAACAGCTCAGTTGGTGCCAATATTCACTGTTGGCAAACTGGCCAAGCTAGCCTGGGGTCTCCCAAGTGCAACAAGCCACAGCGGCATTTAAACAGGAAAACAGAGGAAAATATTAGCTCACGAGGAAGAAAATGCTCAGCAAAATAAAAACACTAAAATAGGTGACATCCAATGACATTGCCAACTCTTTGGTCTGGGCTCCAGGAACTGGAAATGAATCTCCAGGAGACTGTCAACCCAGGAGAAGAACAAGTAAAAACGAAAAAATTTATAGTTTTGTTATTCCCGGTGAAATTTCACTGTAGAAAGTGTTGAAAATGGGGAAAGGAGAGGAAAGACGGACAATTCAAGCATTTTTGAATTAGGTCAGGAGTCTAATTGCTTTCTAGTTGGTTATGGGAGGCAGTGTGTCACCAGGCTGACTGTGTGGTTGACTCTAATGGCTGGAACGTGGATGTGAAGACACCTCCTGGAATAGATTTGATTCCAGTTAGCAAAAACCTGCAACCATATTTTGAAACAGGACAAGGCACTGTGCTAACTCTGGATCACCCGCCTACGTATATTAATGTAATCAAACACTCTACCTCCTCCAACACTTCTAACATAGAACATAGAACATAGAACAATACAGCACAGAACAGGCCCTTCGGCCCACGATGTTGTGCCGAACTTCTATCCTAGATTAAGCACCCATCCATGTACCTATCCAAATGCCGCTTAAAGGTCGCCAATGAATCTGACTCTACCACTCCCACGGGCAGCGCATTCCATGCCCCCACCACTCTCTGGGTGAAGAACCCACCCCTGACATCTCCCCTATACCTTCCACCCTTCATCTTAAATTTATGTCCCCTTGTAACACTCTGTTATACCCGGGGAAAAAGTTTCTGACTGTCTACTCTATCTATTCCTCTGATCATCTTATAAACCTCGATCAAGTCACCCCTCATCCTTCGCCGTTCCAACGAGAAAAGGCCGAGAACTCTCAACCTATCCTCGTACGACCTACTCTCCATTCCAGGCAACATCCTGGTAAATCTTCTCTGCACCCTCTCCAAAGCTTCCACATCTTTCCTAAAGTGAGGCGACCAGAACTGCACACAGTACTCCAAATGTGGCCTAACCAAAGTCCTGTACAGCTGCAACATCACCTCACGACTCTTGAATTCAATCCCTCTGCTAATGAACGATAATACTCCATAGGCCTTCTTACAAACTCTATCCACCTGAGTGGCAACCTTCAAAGATCTATGTACATAGACCCCAAGATCCCTCTGTTCCTCCACCTGACCAAGAACCCTACCATTAACCCTGTATTCCGCATTCTTATTTGTTCTTCCAAAATGGACAACTTCACACTTGGCAGGGTTGAACTCCATCTGCCACTCCTCAGCCCAGCTCTGCATCCTATCTAAGTCCCTCTGCAGCCGACAACAGCCCTCCTCACTGTCCACAACTCCACCTATCTTTGTATCATCTGCAAATTTACTGACCCACCCTTCGACTCCCTCATCTAAGTCATTAATAAAAATTACAAACAGCAGAGGACCCAGAACTGATCCCTGCGGAACTCCACTTGTAACTGGACTCCATGCTGAATATTTACCATCTACTACCACTCTCTGACTTCGACCGGTTAGCCAGTTTTCAATCCAATTGGCCAAATTTCCCTCTATCCCATGCCTCCTGACTTTCCGCATAAGCCTACCATGGGGAACCTTATCAAATGCCTTACTAAAATCCATGTACACTACATCCACTGCTCTACCCTCATCCACATGCTTGGTCACCTCCTCGAAGAATTCAATAAGACTTGTAAGGCAAGACCTACCCTTCACAAATCCGTGCTGGCTGTCCCTAATCAAGCAGTGCCGTTCCAGATACTCGTAAATCCTATCCCTCAGTACCCTTTCCATTACTTTGCCTACCACAGAAGTAAGACTAACTGGCCTGTAATTCCCGGGGTTATCCCTATTCCCTTTTTTGAACAGGGGCACAACATTCGCTACTCTCCAGTCCCCTGGTACCACCCCCGTTGCCAGTGAAGACGAGAAGATCATTGCCAACGGTACTGCAATTTCCTCTCTTGCTTCCCACATAATCCTAGGATATATCCCGTCAGGCCCGGGGGACTTGTCTATCCTCAAGTTGTTCAAAATGTCCAACACATCTTCCTTCCTAACAGGTATCTCTTCTAGCTTATCAGTCCGTTTCACACACTCCTCTTCAACAATACGGTCCCTCTCGTTCGTAAATACTGAAGAGAAGTACTTGTTCAAGACCTCTCCTATCTCTTCCGACTCAATACACAGTCTCCCACCACTGTCCTTGATCGGACCTACCCTCGTTCTCGTCATTCTCAGGTTTCTCACATACGCATAGAATGCCTTGGGGTTATCCTTGATCCTATCCGCCAGGGATTTTTCATGCCCTCTCTTAGCTCTCCTAATCCCTTTCTTCAGGTCCCTTCTGGCTATCCTGTATCCCTCCACTGCTCTGTCTGAACCTTGTTTCCTCAACCTTATGTAAGCCTCCTTCTTCCTCTTTACTAGACATTCAACCTTCCTCGTCAACCAAGGCTCCCTCACACGACCATTTCTTTCCTGCCTGATCGGTACATACATATCAAGGACACGTCGTATCTGCTCCTTGAAAAAGTCCCACATTTCCACCACATCCTTCCCTGACAGCCTATGCTCCCAACGTATGCTCCTCAAATCCTGTCTTACAGCATCGTAATTTCCCTTCCCCCAACTGTAGAAACTTCCTTGTTGTGCGCACCTATCTCTCTCCATAACCAAGGTGAAAGTCACAGAATTGTGGTCGCCATCACCAAAATGTTCACCCACTAACAAGCCCACCACTTGTCCCGGTTCGTTACCGAGTACCAAATCCAATATGGCCTCCCCTCTGGTTGGACAATCTACATACTGCGTTAGAAAAGCTTCCTGGACACACTGCACAAACACCGCCCCATCCAATCTACTTGATCTAAAGAGCTTCCAATCAATATTTGGGAAGTTGAAGTCGCCCATGACTACGACCCTGTGGCTTCTGCACCTTTCCAAAATCTGTTTCCCAATCTGTTTCTCCACATCTCTGCTGCTATTGGGGGGCCTATAATAAACACCCAACAAGGTGACTGCACCTTTCCTATTTCTGACTTCAGCCCATACTACCTCCAGAGGCAGATCCCCCTCAAACTTCCTTTCTGCAGCCGTTATACCATTTCTAATTAGCAATGCCACCCCCCCTCCTTTTTTACCACCCTCCCTAATCTTACTGAAACATCTGTACCCAGGAACCTCCAACAGCCATTCCTGTCCCTCATCTATCCATGTTTCCGTGATGGCTACAACATCGTAGTCCCAGGTACCGATCCATGCCTTAAGTTCACCCACCTTATTTCTGATACTCCTTGCATTGAAGTATACGCACTTGAGCCCATCTCTGTGTCCGCAAGTATTCCCTGTCAGTGCTACCTTCTCCACAGCCTCCCTACAGTCTTGGACATCCTGACACACAGCTAGCTTACTTGCTGGACTACAAGTCCGGATCCCATCCCCCTGCCAAATTAGTTTAAACCCCCCCGAAGAGTGCTAGCAAACCTACCCCCCAGGATATTGGTGCCCTTCTGGTTCAGGTGCAACCCGTCATCTGCAAACTTCTCCCCCAACTTTGAAGATCTTCGCCAAACGGAAAATTTGCACACACTCAGTCAATCAACAAGGTATCAGTCAACTGCTGCCCTCTCTCCAACTGTAGCCTAATGACCTTAAGGTAAGGACATGTGCCAGGAACTCTCAGGTAGTGCATTGTTTGAGCTGGCAGAGAGCTGATCTCTTTCTCTGACCTGCAAAAGGAAAATGCCACCATTCCTCTTTGGTTTTTTGTTGTTTTAAAAACTGACCAAAACTTGAGCTGTCAACGCTTAGTTGCTCCACCCACTGGAGGCCTGTAAACAGACTGCTCAGTAGAAGGGACGCCCCATGAAGAGGAAGTGTTTGATAGCGAATAACTGGCCCCTCCCTTCAAATTGGAGAATTATCAGTCCGCGGATGAGATTTACATAGCTTGCATAATTCTGCACAAGCACGCATGGCTCTCCACTTCAAACAACTTCACACAAGTTTCATGGTTAGGCTTCATTTGTTAAACTGGGCCTCACTGGAAATATTATTAAATATGTGCTCCCAACCATGTAAACAAATTGCTATCTGCAAGACATCAGTGGACTGGTTTTAGACTGGAGTCTCTCTCAAAACAAAAAAAAAAGATGGGGGGGGTGTGGGAGAAGGGAAGGAGCAGAAAGGGATGGGTTAACAGCCAGGGTCCGTGTGGAAACATGACAACGCCAACCAGGCCTGCATGCTTCATGGTAAAATATTGCAAACAACCTATTTCTTAATAAAGTCTTCACACGCGATGCCCTGGCAGGGCAAGCAGTTCTTGGCCACATCTGTCAAGTCCTGTCAGCCAAGGGTTTCATGCTGCAGCGCTCTGCTCCAAAAAAAAACTCTGAAAGACTCTTGTTTTGTTTCATCGTTGGAGCATTAACCCCGTGAGTGCCAAGGGGAGAGCAATAGGCAGGAAAACAAGAGGAGGAAGGTAAGGGCCTGAGAGTGGCTACTTGGGAAACAGAAAGGCAGTGAAGCACAAGTGGACGAGAATACCAACACCTGCTCAAAAGGTCCTGGAATGCGCAAAACTGTCTTAAGCCAAAATCCAAATCAATCTGACATTGCAAGGAGCTGAACAGCTTTGTACTGGACTGGTTTAAGTTGCTCCACTACAATAGTGACGACAACACTTCAAGAGTATTATATTGTCTATAAATCCATATGTTTGTAGGTTTTTAGTCTAGGATAGGGATCCCTTATGGAGGCAATATGCACTGTGGCTCGGGGGGCAGCACACTTGGTCCTGTGAAAGAGGTAGCTATGGGGGTCATGTCAACTCCAAGATGTGGCTGGCATGCCAATGCAGTGCTGAGGGAGGGCTGCACAGTCATGGTGCCAACTTTCATAAACTGCATCGGAGACCCTGTCACCCACCCCCACTCCCAGTCTCTTCCCCTCTTCCCCCCTCCCCCCCCCCACCCCCGTCAGATGGGTATCAAAAATTCCCATGGTCTTTATTTCAAAACAAACCTATGATTTTGCTGGTCAATATTTCTCCCTTGATCAATACCCACAAAACCAAATAACTGGTGGAGACACAGTGGTTCAATGGCTAGCACTGCTGCCTCACAGGACCAGTAAGACAAGACTGTGTGGACTTTGCACATTCTCCCAATGTCAGCATGGGCTTCTTCCAGGTGCTCTAGTTTCCTCCCACAGTCCAAAATTGTGCAGATTAGATGGATTGGCCATGCTAAATTGCCCATAGTGTTCAGGGATGTGCAGGCTAGGTGGGTTGGCCATGGGAAATGCAGGGATAGAGTAGGGGAATGGGTCTGGGTGAGATTCTCTTTGGAGGGTCGATGTAAATCCGTTTGGCTGAATGGCTCGTTTCCACGCAATAAGGATTCTATAATTCTACTTTATGATTCTAAATTGCCTGTAGTGTCTAGGGATGTGTAGGCTGTAGGTTTATACATGAGAAATGCAGGGTTATAGGGATAGGGAGGGAGGTCGGATGCTCTTCGGAGCGATGGTGTGGACCAGATGAGCCCAATGACCTGCTTCCCCACTGTGGGGATGCTCTGGATTCTAAGGTCATTTAGCTCCTTGTTGGCTGTGGATGCTTGCAGCGTGCAGGTCAGCTGTGGTGCTCCCTGCATTCTAACATTGTAACTGATTGCAAAACACATGGGATGTCCTAAAGCTGCGAGAAGGCGCCACAGTAATGCAATTCCAACAGCTTTTAACTGCAACACAAAGGGAACTTGTGAGGAAACCCTGCTTTCCAGACGCACATCTTTTTACTGAGAGGAAGACCATTCCCCTACAACCCCTTTCCGCTTGTCCTGTCGCACAGCAGACTCCTTCTAATGGCAGCTCTTTGTTCCTGTAAGTATCATTCACCCGAATCAATGACAGCGAACATTGGCAAGTGACTCGAGCACACACAAGTATCATAGCCCAGCTCTCACTGTTAGCTTTCAGCACAAATCGCTGACTGGACTCTAATGAGGGAAGTCAAACACGCCTGGGTGTCATATTCCTTTCCACCGTTCAGGCACTCTGCCTCTATTCCTGATGAAGGGCTTTTGCCCGAAATGTTGATTTTCCTGCTCCTCGGATGCTGCCAGAACTGCTGTGCTTTTCCAGCACCACTCTAATCCAGAATCTGGTTTCCAGCATCTGCAGTCATTGTTTTCACTCTGTCATATTCCTTTTAGTCTATCCAAGTCCTTCCTAGCTTAACACAACCTGCCCAAAGTGTGACATTGAGAACCTCTGGCCGGGAGGCACCGTGCCACGGAGAGAGATTAGGAACCCAACCTTCTCAGCGACCCAATCGGTTTTTTGTGTTCCAAGTCACCCAAAGGCTGATGTGCTGTCCTAGACACTGAACAATGTCAGGCTACCTCTCCGAGCGGCAAATGGATTCTCAGGTACCCCTGAGACAAAGGGGAAAGTAGCCACTTTGGAGCGGCACACAGACTGAAGAGCAACATGTTCATTTACAAACTCCAGGAGTTAAACGGAAGCGTCTTGACCTTTTGTTTTAAGATTAGATTAGATGAGATTACTTACAGTGTGGAAACAGGCCCTTCGGCCCAACAAGTCCACACCGACCCTCCGAAGAGCAACCCACCCAGATCCATTCCCCTATGTTTACCCCTTACCTAACACTACGGGCAATTTAGCATGGCCAATTCACCTGACCTGCACATCTTTGAACTGTGTGAGGAAACCGGAGCACCCGGAGGAAACCCACGCAGACACGGGGAGAACGTGCAAACGCCACACAGTCAGTCGCCTGAGGCGGGAATTGAACCCAGGTCTCTGGCGCTGAGAGGCAGCAGTTCTAACCACTGAGCCACTGTGCCGCCATTGCCACCGTGCCATTTGTTTTTGTAAGAGGGTGTGTGGTTAGTATGGGGAAGCTGCTGTCACAGAGAGTGGCTAAAGAGAACAGTGTGGATGCTATTGGAAGGGAAGTTCGGAAAGCATGTGAGGGAGGTGGGACCAATGATCAATTTGGATGCTTACAGATGGGAAAGACGGCCGAGTGGAGAATAAACATCAGTATGGACAAGATTGGCTGAATAGCCTGTTTCTGTGTGTCATATTAGTTTTACCTAATTTTCACTAGCTTGTGATTTCAGCCACCCAGGCCCCAAGTTCCTATATCCTTTACATCTATTCCTTTGACCAACTGGTTTGGCACTTGCATTCAGTCTACATGGTTTCATGGCAAATGCTATTCAATAATGTTCCTCTGCAACCTCTTGGGAGGTTTCCCCCACAATCGAGAGTGCCACATAAATGTAATTCTTGCTCTTGTTAACTGGCATCTGCCCAAAAAGCTACATTGTCATCAGTCTCACAACTCCACTGCAAACTCTTTCAGGACATTCTGAAGACATTACGGAGAGCCACATGAAGGCAAGCTATTCTTGCTCATTCCCAGAAATGAAGCAATAACAGTCTCACCCCCAGCACAATTTGTGCAGCCTCGCCTGGTCGGAAAACTGCAGCGGTCAGATTTGTAAAAGTGAAACAGCAGCGTCTGGTTCCACTTAGATTTGCACAGAGACAGAGACAGAGACAGGATGTGAGAGAGAGTGTGAGAGACAGAGACAGGGTGTGAGAGAGAGGGTGTGAGAGAGAGAGTGCAAGAGAGTGCGAGAGTGCGCGAGAGAGTATGAAAGAGAGCAATCGAGAGGGAGCGAGAGAGTGAGCGCGCAAGAGATACGCCAAGGGGCTGCAATTAATTGATCCTCATAACAGTGAAAAGAACCCAATATATCATTTCTGGGCAGGATACACCGAGTACACAATGCCACACAAATTAACAATACAGACCACAAATAGACCTCCACAATTCATCAAAACACAGAATCCCCACAGTTTGCATGCAGAGTATTTGGCCCATCAAGTCCATACCAACACTTTGAAGAGCATCCCACCCAGACCCATCCACTCTACCACCTCTATCTCTGCATTGCCCATGGCTGACCCACCTAACCTGGACATCTTTGGACTGTGGGAGGAAACCAGAACCTGAAGGAACCCTGCCTTTAGTAGATTTGCTTTCCTGAAGGACCTTATTGAACCAAACAGGTTTTTAGCACAGGTGACCATCACTTAGACTAGCTTTCAGGAGCAGAGATGAATTGCACCCTTCTTCCTCTTCCCCTCCCCCGCGCCCCAATATCTGACCATTTTCTCAGCTCATCCCAGTCGCCCCTCCTCCTCGTGAAGAGGACGCTGTAAATGAATGCTCGATGGTAGCACTCCTGCCTCCACAAGCCCCAAACCAAAGGCAAGACCCAAATGTGATGAAGAAAGAAACCAGGCCCATGTTCTGTTGCAGCACCTGAGATAGTGCCGGGGCAGAGACAATAGACAATGAGAACTCTCTTCCATGGAGAGGGAAGAGGAGAGTTTGCCTTAGAGCTTGAAACATTAATTTTTTTTTCTTTCTCACTGCGTGGGTGCTGTCAGAAGCTGCTGAGTAGTTGCAGTGTTTTCTGGTTTTGTCTGAGCGATTGTATAAATTGCAGGAATGGCTCCATAAACATGCGCACAGACAAAGCCCAGTGCATCTGTTGGCTACAGTCTATTTCCCCACTCCCCCTCCCCTCTGTGGGCCAGCGAAGGGCACGTACTCATTGAGAAATTGTTCAATGGTTTCTCTTTCAGACTGAGAGCAGGGTGTGGGCCCTTTGACACTCTGAGGGAGTGTGGAGTGTCTCCGTCTCCAAGAACTAAAGGAATGCAGCATATTCTGTCTGTGAGCTTACCTTTATGATAATGTGGCACAATAGCAATCTGCTGATCTCGTGTG
The DNA here is from genome assembly GCF_047496795.1 of Chiloscyllium punctatum. Lineage (NCBI taxonomy): Eukaryota > Metazoa > Chordata > Chondrichthyes > Orectolobiformes > Hemiscylliidae > Chiloscyllium > Chiloscyllium punctatum. The sequence goes on from NC_092748.1 coordinate 5,112,844, forward strand.
TTTTTGACTGCATTGTGCATTCCTCCCGTTATTGAGATGGTGCTGGCAGGGTTGACAGGCATACCTTGTCCTGTGGTAACATTAAAAAACATTGGGAACACTTCTTGATCGAGGGAGAGAAGGTGGTCCAAATCCCTTCGCCTTTCTCATGTCATATAGCAGTAGCTCAGTGGTTAGCACTGGTGCCTCACAGTGCCAGGGACCCAGGTTCGATGCCTCCTCGGGCGACTGTCTGTGCGGAATTTGCACTTTCTCCCCGTGTGTGTGCATGTGGGGTTCCCTCTGAGTGCTCTGGTTTCCTCCCACAGAGCAGGTTCAATGGATTGCCCACAGTGTCTAAGGGGGAAAATACAGGGATAGGGACTGGGGTGGGTCTCTGAAGGTTGCCGTGGACTTGATGGCTCAAATAGCCTGCTTCTACACTGTAGCGATTCTATGATGGAAAATCCTTACCTAGTCAGATCTACACTGATTCCTGTCCAACTGGAGAATGTGGTTAACTCTCATCAGCTTTCAGAATTGCTATTCAGTGCATGTGCAAGTTGGGAATGGGCAACAAATGCTGGCCTTGCCAGTGATGTCCACAAAATATATCACGGAAAGCTGGCACAGAAACAACAGGCACGTCTTGTGCTCGAACCATTTCTATCCTCATAGGAAGGAGCTCCAAGGGAAACAGTAGCCACCAAGAAGTTGCTGATAGATTTGAAGAAAAGCACAGGAAAACAAAGTTCCCACTTTCTGGTAACTACAGCCTTTCAGTAAACTAATGTGAAGCACCGATTCTTTATTTCACTCCAAACCCCCCCTCTAGTTTTACCCCAGGAATAAAAATAAAAGTTACTGAACAGCTTGCTCAACTGTTAGAGAGGCTAGAGGCTTCTATTCAGCCAGGGAAAGTTGGAGGTGACTAAAACTAGGTTTAAAAAAAAATGGCCTCGCTTTTATTCCCCCAACCCCCTACAATAACAGTTCACTTAGTCTAGAACTTGTGACCCAACCAAAGTGTTATAAATTCACTGTAACCTTTCTTTTTAAAAACAAACTGCGTTTATTTTGAGAAACCTTTCAAAAATAAAAAAATAAGTTACATTACTTATCAGTGAACTTGCTTCTGGGAAATTATATAGAGGTTTTCAATACAGAAAAAAACCTGCATTTCCATAGCACCCTGCGCTACCTCAGGACAACTCAAAATGCTGCAGAGGCAACAGGACATGGCTTTGGATTTCAGTCCGTGCTGTACTGCACAGTCTAGCAGCAGCCAATTTTGACACTGGACCTCATTTTTAAAAAAAAATAAGTTAAATGAGGGAATTTTCCGTTTTTTAGCCACAATGGTTGAGGAATAGGTGTCCACCAGAAGAACATCATGCTCCATTTCAGTAACCATCATGGGATCTATTTGTGACCTCCACCCTCCAATCATTTAGCATCTAAAAGACTGTCACCAAAACCCTCAGTAGTGCATTAGCAGTTGGCTAATTTGAAGTCCAGTTTTTGGAGTGATGCTCACAACGTTGTGTCAATGGTGAGTGTGTGTGGTTATTGTGCTACTGCTGATATTTTACATATACACACACCATTCCATTTCTAATAGCCACTGGTCATTCACCGCACTGCTTCTTTGTTTTTCAAAGATTAAGAGTGAGTGTCCTTCTGTCTTTCTGACTGTTGTGTGCTTGTGTGAATTTTCTAAGCCTGGACAGATAGTGCTATCTCGCCCTCCACAGAAACATAACATGCATATTCCAAAATCCAAGACTGAATGGGCTTTTAACATAGAAGCACAGAAAAATGAGCAGAATTAACCCATTCAGCCTTCGAACCTGTTCCATCATTATAGAATTGTAGAATCCCTACAGGGGAAAGACAAACCATTTGGCCCATCGAGTCCACACCTGAAAAGCGTCCCACACCCTTACCCTGTAACCCTGCATTTGCCATGGCTAATCCGCCCAGCCTGCACATCCCTGAACACCATGGGACAATACAGCATGGCCAATCCACCTAACTGGCGCACCTTTGGACTGTGGGAGGAAACCAGAGCACCCGGAGGAAACCTACGCACACTCCACAGTCACCCAAGGCTGGAATTGAACCCAGGTCCCTGGTGCTGTGAGACAACAGTACTAGCCAACAGCCACCCTTCATTAATGATCATGACTGATCAACCAACTCAATAGCCTGTTCCAACCCACCCTCCCCCACCCCATATCCTTTAACCCCCTTCGCCCTAAATGCCATATCTAACTCATTCCTGAAATCATACAATGATTTGGCTTTGACTGCTCTTGGTGTGAATTCCACAGGCTCATCACTTTCCCCCCCACATTGGGCCATGCGGCCTCCCTCTCTGAGCTGTGAATAGTCATAGATTTGACGTACTTACGAGCAGCGCAAAACTAGGGAACAATCCAGAAATCCCTTTTCTAATCTCACCAGCAATTCTAAACTTCTGGAAAAGAGGAGGGTTAGGGTGGGGTAGAAAGAGGAAAAAAATCAATCATTCTTGCTTAGGCAAAAGCACATGAGGAACCAACTCATTCATTGCGACAAGAAACATTCAATGGCCTCTGGCTCTTCAATAAATTACTGCCACAGTCAGCAAGGACGCAAAGGGAAGAATGTCACACACACCATGCGGTCTTGCCTGAAGTGACGATAAAGTTCCAGCAACAGGGTGTCAGATAGCTTTCGAGATGAATGATTGGAGAAAGCATCCTGCTCATCAAGTTCTCCTCACTTCCGAACCTAAAGACGTTCTGCCCATCTATACAACACAGTGATGACTCATTGTGGGTGTGGTTCCACCGGGCCTGGTTCGCCTCATGTATCTCACCCAGGTGATCCTCACTGAGCATCTAGAAACAGTGTGGAGGAGGGTGTGAGAAAGGACAGCGGGGGGAGAGAGCCAATACCGTCCTTCAGATGGGGGGTTAACATTCAGGGGGCCAGGAAGCTGCCTCCACAATATAAGGTGCAATGTTGAAAAACCCAGATGGATCAGGGGATAAGCAACAATGAAGGGGAGTGGAACAAATAAATCAGATATCAAATAGGCATTGAGAAAGAGCAGTCAACCATTCAGAACATTCTATGCAGTATTACCATCTACTTCTGCATTTTTGTCATGCCAGAGAACCTCCATTCACTGACAACTTTAAAAGTTTCCCAAATCTCAAGTGGGCATTACTACACAGACAGGCATGGAGATAGCATGTTTGAGGGGTCTCTGATCCGAATCCCCACAATCCCACCATTTTAGACCTGGTGCTGCTGACATTCCTGAACGCCACAGGCTGGCAGACCCTCACGAGTTGAGTTGTGTCGAAAATGTCTGCTTTTAATGCATCAGAATGTATTGAATTGCTATGAAAGTACTTATATTTCCTGAATAACAAAAACAAACTTATATTTGTATAATCATTGAACATCATAAAATATCCCAAGAAGCTTCAGAATAGCAAAATTTGACATCACAACACACGAAAGTGTTAGCACAGATGGCCAAGGGTTTGGTCAAAGAGGTGGATTTTAATATAAGGCAGGAAAGAGAAGTGTCAAGTCAGAGGTTTGAAATCCAGAGTGTAGGGCTTTGCTACTGAAGATGTGCCTACCAACAGTGAGTGAATTAAATCAGGATGCTCAAGAAGGTAGAATTAGAAAACAACGGATATCATGGAAGGTTCTACGAGAGTGAAGAGGAGACGGAGACGTTAGATGGGGGAATGAGGAGGAAAGCGCATGAGAGGGGAACAGAACTCTCATGCTCCAAACAACATCGCACAGCCACCTTCAGGAGGACTTTGGGTGCACATGCCACAACTCAACCCATCCCTGTAACTTGGACATCACGTGACTAAGATTAGATAGGTTAGATTACTTACAGTGTGGAAACAGGCCCTTCGGCCCAACAAGTCCACACCGACCCACCGAAGCGCAGCCCACCCATACCCTACATTTACCCCTTTACCTAACACTACGGGCAATTTAGAATGGCCAATTCACCTGACCTGCACATATTTGGACTGTGGGAGGAAACCGGAGCACCTGGAGGAAACCCACGCAGACACGGGGAGAACGTGCAAACTCCACACAGTCAGTCGCCTGAGGCGGGAATTGAACCCGGGTCTCTGGCGCTGTGAGGCAGCAGTGCTAACTACTGTGCCACCGTGTCACCCAAAAGTGCAAGAGATTAGCGAAAGGCCTGGACAGAGTGGATGTTGGGAAAATATTTCCACTAGCGGGAGACACTGGGACTCGAGGGCACAGCCTTTGAGTAAAGGGAAGGCTCTTTAGAATGGAGATGAGGAGAAATGTCTTCAGCCAGAATGTGCTGAATCTGTGGAATTCATGACCACAGAAGACCATGGAGGCCAGGTCATTGAGTATATTGAAAACAGAGATAGATAAGTTCTTGATTGTTATGGGGATAAAAGGTTATGGGGAAAATGCAGGAGATTAGGATTGAGAAACTTATCAGTCATGATTGAACGGTGGAGCAGGCTTGATGGGCCGAATGGCCTAATTTCTGCCCCTATATCTTATGGTCTTATGATAGCATGCAATTTATTTACAAGATACAACAGTAATATGGGTCCTTTCTTCCCTGAATCTACTCTTGGTGAAAATTGCCACAGGCACCAGATGTCCTCTGGCCATTCTTGACATGTCTCCATCTTATTCATGCTCACATGGTATCCAACTGGGCCAAGGTTGCTAAGAGATCACAGTGACTTGTTTTGTTCCAGGTCAACACAGAGACTTTCCATTGGAACCAGAATTTTTCTATCATTCAGGAGACAGTATGCCTATGCCTGGAATTATTGCCCATCCCAAATTGTCCTGGAGACCTTGGGCTGCCTATTTGAACTCCTGCACATCACAACTGTATGGGAAGGAAGATCCAGAATTTTGACTGAGTTACAGCGAAGGAGCAAGGATATAGTCCCAAGTCAGGAAGATGCATTGCTACGAGGGACACTTGCACTGGCTGCCCTTATCCTCCGATATGGTAGAGCTCGAGGGGTTAGAAGCTGAAGCCATTGCTCATTTTCATTTACTTCATGCACAAGTAGTGAGGCTCCACACTACCCACACACCCCTCTGGCAAAGTAACACCAGCCCCCTTGAAAGTTATGTATCACAGTGCAGTGAAGAAAAATCAACCAAACCACTGCGTGCGTGCAAAACAGTAAGTGACGGGGCGGTGTGCACATTTCAGATAAACATAGGCAGTTTAACAGGCTAGTGCTCTGCTCAAACCAGCAATATCACATTACCCTGCCCAGTATATTAGCTCATAATTATACATTCCTCCCCATTCAAGCTGTGCAGCTCAGTTACAGAGCACAGGACTCTCTCAGCATCATTTCAAATGGTCCAGAAAACTCTCAAAGGGAGATTGGATTACATTTTTAATCTCTAATCCTCAGTTCAAACATCGCTTCCATTAATTATTTTCTCCTGCCTTGCTATTTTTTAAATCCTCCTTACTGTTTTGCTTTTTTAAACTATTCCTTGTGAACTTCCCTCCATTTGCCTCTCTCTCACTTCCCCCTTCTTCACTCATGTACTGGTAGTCAGCAGAGGATCGCAACCTGCTCTCCATATCTCACTGATTCCCCCTTTAAACAGGCTTAGCAAAGCGGGGGGACATGAACTGTCATTGCAACAAGTATTCCCATCTATCACAGCTCTCCAATCTGCTCCCCCCTACCCCACCAGTCCTTCTAGGTTGAACCTTCCTGATTCCTGACCGGTTTTCTTATGAATCCTACTTAAAGTATGCAAATATCAAAATAATCTTGAGTGGCATTAAATGGTAATATGAACTCATTTCACCCAAATCACCCAACTGCTGACAGCAGATTCTGTTTTTTTAAAAGCTCAACTGTTGAAGACATTTCCCAATGTGGTGCTAACAGACCAGGATACCTGATACACCACTGGTGCCAAGCTGTTTGATCTCCATGGGGGTAAATGCCAGGGGTGGGTTACAACTCAGGTTGCCATGGCACCAGATAGGTCTCCAGCTCCTAATCCCTATCCAGTGAGTTATGGGTAAAAACGCAGACAGAATTGGACCTAGTCAGGTCAGCTGTTCAGCCTGGCCGCACACTGGCCTGATCCTAATCTGACAAAAACTGCCTTGCGCAAGACACCAGAGATCAGATGAGGACCAGACATTAGGCACCTGCAACATGGTAAATCCAATGTTGCAAAGTGAACTGGTCGAGGCATCATCATGGACACTGCACTGAGGGAACTGGCAGAGTACTCAACCAGGCCCGTGCTTGCAAATCTCAGCATGCACAATCACATCTCATGTTAGGCACAACGATTGCTCACTAAGTACTTCTCAATCGCCTGTATGCCAGGAGTTATAACCGATTTAAAATGATCTGTTATGCTCGCAATGAAGTTCAATTTGCTCTAACTGGAAGCTAGATTTGTTCATCCACAGGGCCCTGTCCTCTGCAAGCAGTGGGGATCTGTCCAGGTATTGTGCTGGTATTTCCAGCGTAGAGGTTTGGTGGACACTACTCCCTGGTTCGTTCCCAAAGACGAACCTCGGCAAAAGTCAACTTGGCTGGTTTGTACTTAAACCAAATCTTTTGGAGTAACTGTTTCCTGGTGCATTTTCAGTTGCAAAGTCTTGAACAATAAGAATATGCATGCCAATGATTCTAGTCAACATAATATTTTTTCCGTTTTGAAGATTAGCATTCTTGCATTCGTCTTGATGATACAAGGTGAAAAGCTTTGACAGCAATACTCAAGATTGATCTCTGTTAAGCAACAGAATTTTGAGTTATGGTATAAATGTGGGTAAATTCAGTCAAGATGAGTCATGATCAAAAGGAAAGATGCAACAGACAAGACAGACTCCTCCTGTTCCTGGATTTGTCTTGGCATCGCCATATATCACATCCATATAATGCACCAACAGTCAACAGCCTCCACTTACAGCTGCTGTGACACACAGAGACACATTCCACCTAGAACGCACAAGGAACCAAACTCTTCAACATAATGCTCCCCCCCAACCCCCACCTCAGACCTACAATTAGTCTTTTGGTGCAGATGAGGAGTGTCAGCATTTAGGCTTTAATATAACTGTTTATAGCACCAAACCCATCAATTAGATCCCAGTCGGTCAGTGACTCCGCGTAACCATTATCCTTTATATAAACCATCCAAACCCCCTGATTAAGATGGTAGCCTATAACTGTTTACAAGGTAGACATTACACTGTATAAAACGTGGGAGGGATTTACTTTAAGAACTTTGAGCTGTGTGTAATGAGGCTTGAACAGTATATCAGAGGCCACCTGATTGAATGCTACTGACTGCTTGATGAAATGGAGAAAGCAGTGGGTTCATGTTCAGTTACTTAAAGCACTCTGCTCAGCCTGAAAGTTCTGCATTCTTGGCACAGATCCAAACACACTGATGTGAAGTATTTACAGCACTCAGTGGGTGTAGCTTGTCTCAGGTCAGGCTCGGGATAGAGGTAAGCCAGAGAGATAGAACATAGAAAAGTAAAGCACAGAACAGGCCCTTCGGCCCACAATGTTGTACCGAGAATCAATCCTAAAGTAAAATAAAATAAAATAACCTAACCTACGCAGATTTTGAAACAGAGAAAAGATCCTGGCCCGGAGCTAAACTGGACAGAAGACCTGTAAATAGTCTGGTTAGAGGGTTGAAGAGTATGCTGGGACAATGTTCCCCTTCCCAAAGGAGATGGATGAAAATCACCTGTTAAATTTGCAGAGGGCACTACAATAGGAAAGCAGCAGTGGTTCAGGACACAGCAAATCTTTTGCAAAGGAATTCAGATACACTTTTTTAAAAAAGTGTATATTGTTATATTGAAGAGTTTGGTTCCTTATGCGTTCTAGGTGGAATGTGTCTCTGTGTGTCACAGCAGCTGTAAGTGGAGGCTGTTGACTGTTGGTGCATTATATTGATGTGATATATGGCGATGCCATCCCCAATTCCCTTGAACTACAGGGCGGTACGGTGGCTCAGTGGTTAGCACCAGGATCCCAGGTTCGATTCCAGGGCAACTGTCTGTATGGAGTTTGCACATTCTCCCAGTGTCTGCGTGGGTTTCCTTCGGGTGCTCTGGTTTCCTCCCACAGTCCAAAGATGTGCAGGTTAGTTGGATTGGCCACGCTAAATTACCCGTAGTATTAGGTGCATTAGTCAGAGAGAAATGGCTTTGAGTGGGTTGCTCTTCAGAGGGTCAGTGTGGACTTGTTGGGCCGAAGAGCCTGTTTCCACACTGTAGGGAATCTAATCTAATCTAAAGTGAGTTGATAGGCCATGTTACAGGGCAGTTAAGAGTCAACCATATCGTTGTGTGTCTGGAATCATGTGCAGGCCAAAAAAGGCAAATTCCTTGTTTCAAGGGCTTTAGGGAACCTGTTAATGATTACAGTATGACCATTGATGATAGCTTCATGGCACCATGAATGAGGCTAACTTTTAATTCCAGTTTATGAATTAATTGAGTTTAAATTCCACCAACTCCATTGTCAGATTTAAACCAGTGTCTCCACAGCATTAGCCTTTGGGTAACTAGTACAACTGCATTAGGAGGAAGGGAGACCGACGGATTGCAAACACAATTTACCACAGGAACGTGTTCGTGAGTTTGGAAATAACAGGTTAGTCCAGATGAATGAGTGGCTGGTAAAATGGTGCAGGAGGGAGGCCTGTGGATTTCTGGGACGTTGGGGGACCATTTCCGGGTCGGGGGGCAGTGGACCATATACAAGGCAGGTGGATCGCACCCAAGCTAGAACCAGGCCAACTTCCTTGTTATAAGGTTTCTGAATGCTGTTGGGGAGAGTTTAAGCTAACTTGGCAAGGGCAGTACTATCCTGACAGAAGGTTGAGCAGTGAGAGATGAGCAACCAAAATTAGATCAGATACCAAGTGAGTCAAAGCGGCATAGAAACTATTAGTTTCAAGAGTAATTTAGCACGGAAACTCTTCAGACCAACTCATCCGCACCAACCAGTCATCCCAATCTAGTTCAGTCCCACCTGCCAGCACCCAGCCCATATCCCTCCAAACCCTTCCTATTCATATACCCATCCAGATGCCTTTCAAATGTTGCCATTGTACCAGCTTCCTCTCATTCCACACGCACCACCCTCTGCATGAAAAAGTTGCCCCTTAGGCCCTTTATATATTTTTTCCCTCTCACCTTAAACCTATGCCCTCTAGTTTTGGGACAAAGACCTTGGCTATTCACTCTATCCATGCCCCGCGTGATCTTATAAACCTCTATATGGTCACCCCTCAGTCTCTTTCACTCCAGGGAAAACAGCCCCAGCCTATTCAACCTTTCCCTATAGCTCAAATCCTCCAACCCTAGCAACAACCTTTTAAATCTTTGCTGAACCCTTACAAGTTTCACAACATCCTTCCTGTAGCAGGGAGACCAGAATTGAACGCAGTATCCCAAAATTGTTCTGTACAGCCACAACGTGACCTCCCAACTCCTATACCCAATAAAGGAAGAATTCCAAAATCACCATCCTGTCTACCTAAGAGTGCACTTTCAAGGAACTATGAATTTGCACTCCAACATTTCTTTGGTCAGCAACACTCCCCAGGACCTTACCGTTAAAGTGTACACATGCAGCTCTGATTTGCCTTTCCAAAATGCAACCCCTCACATTTACATAAATTAAACGCCATTTGCCACTCCTTGGCCCATTGGCCCATTTGATCAGGGTCCCATTGTACTCTGAGATAATCATCTTCACTGTCCATTACATCAGCTATTTTGGTGTCATTTGTAAACTGACTTCATCATACCTCCTGAATTCACTTCCAAATCATTTGTATAAACAACAAAAAGCAGTGGACCCACCAGAGATCCTTGTGAGACACCACTGGTTGCAGGCCTCCAGTCCAAAAAGCAACCCTCTAATCACCACCCCTCTATGCCCTGTTAGTGTGAAGGGAAGGCTGAACAACTACAGAAATTGAGGTACTGGTCAAGAAAAAGAAGGAAGCATATGTCAGTTGGGATTGAGTGAATCTCTAGAGGAGTGTAAGAGCAGTTGAAGTATACTTAAGAGGAAAATCAGGAGGGCAAAAACGAGACACAAGATAGCTCTGGCAAATAGACTCAAGGAGAATCCAAAGGGATTCTCCAAGTACATTAGTAGGAATTAGGGAGACAATAGGGCCCCTTAAAGATTAACATGGCCATCTATACATGGAACCAGAGGAGATGGCTGAGATACTAAACCAATATTTCACAGCATTATATTTGTTGTGGAGGAAGATATAGAAGCTAGGGTACTTGAGGAAATAAGTAATGATGTCTTGAAAGAGTTCATATTATGGAAGAGGTGATCTTCCGTAAAGGTTGATAGTGCCACTTGTTGCTCAACTTAAACTTGTCTCAAAACTTCTTGTTACTTTATTTGCTAATGGCTTTGTTTGTGACTGTGTCAGAATGCTAACAGTAGTGTGTCGCCCATCAGGGCTAGCATGACAAAGTATTCACTGATTAAAAAGTAAACACATTCAGGAGAACATTCTTGAAAATAAACAGTGGAACTGGAGTGTAACTAGGGGAGAACGGGTAGTACTTGTTAAAAGACTCAGCCAACATGCTGGTTATGATTTAACGCTAAGTCAGAAGTCACTGGAATTTGCCCATCTGTGAGGTCTGTTTACATAATTGTCATGAACTAAACAACAGAAACCATCGCACACAATCATGTTAACACAGTAACTTTGTTATTTGAAAGGAATATTGAACAACAGAGTCCAACTTTGCTGTCTCTGGTCAGAATTTTTTTTAAAGTAAACGATGACTGTTTGTACCCAATGACCTCTCCCATCTTATGCTGCACACTGCAAGCTAACTTCACATTATCCTCAAAAGGAAATAATATCTTCCCAACAACACATTGGGAATGGGAAGAAGTCTTGCTCTCACCACTTAGTAACAAAATACTACATCCTTTGATCTCCTTCAAAAATTCTGGAATGCCTCAACTCAAATAATAAGCAATCTTACTTCAACAGAAACCATCAATATTTACTGGTCAATAAATAACCCCCTAATAATGCCACAAACTTAAATAATTGCTGGAAAATGGTTTGCTTTTAGAGTGACAAGTCTGCTCACCTTCTAGTGACACTGCACCAGAGAACAAGTACTATTGGCTCTATCCTTATTTCTACTGCTTGGATTTCTCCTCCTTTATGTTGTGGCAGGAATTTTAGGTGGGGAGGGTGGGGAGAAGAGATCAGGTGACATTTCGCACCATCGTGCACCCCACAGAAGGTGAGCTCATATTAATAATCTCAACAAAGAACAAAATCCTTCATCTCTTGTTCACACAACAAGAGGGACAATCAGACGGACAGTGCAGTTTCCAGGTCCAAAGACACCATTGAAAGTCAGCCAGGGAAAGCCACCGACAGGAACAAAATAAGGAAAACAAAAGACAACAATGATGTACTTAAAAGGTAGCTGAAAATTAATAGGTGATTCCAATGTATTGGTGGAGTTACAGGCTGTTGGCTGCTGGACAGTATCATTGATTGGGCGGAAAAGTAACAAATGGAATTCAATCTGGAGAACTGCGAGTTTATGGATTGGGGTGGGGACAGGAAGAAAAATAAGGAATGCACAATAAACAAGATAATGAGAGAGGTCGGGGTTGTGAGGGAACAAAACATTGCAATGATGATATTTACATTCACCAGCTGACCATAACGTCTCACAGTAACCATGGAAACATGCAATGGGATCATGAGATCACATTTCACCACTAGTGACCTAGGCAAAGACTGGGTGTTCAATCAGCTGGTCCAAGAGTTGGGCAAGCTTCCACAGTGACTGCTGGATGGAGTAGAAGCCATGATCAGCAAATTATATGCAATTATTGGAATGAAAGAAGGCCATTCAGCCCCTTGAACATGTTCTGCCATTCAGTTAGAGTACAGCTAGTCTGTACCTAAATCCCAATGACTTGGTTTTGATCAGTTCTCCTGGAATGCACTGTCACTTTAATCAGAGTCATACAGCATGGAAATAGACCCTTCAGTCCAACTCATCCCCCCCCCCCCCCCCGACCAGATATCCTAAATTAATCTAGTCCCATTTGCCAGTATTTGGCCCATACCCTCCCAAACCCTTCCTATTCATATACCCATCCAGATGCCTTTTAAATGCTGTAACTGTACCAGCCTTCATCACCTTCTCTGGCAGCTCATTCCACCCTCTGTGTGAAAACGTTACCCCTCAACTCCCTTTAAATCTGTTCCCTCTCACCTTAAACCTATGCCCTCTAGTTCTGGACTCCCCCACCCCAGGGAAAACACCTTGTCTTTTTTATCTGACCTGTGCCCCTCATGACTTTATAAACCTCTGAGGTCACTCCTCAGCCTCCAATGCTCCAGCGAAAACAGCCCCAGCCTATTCAGCCTCTCCCTATAGCTCAAATCCTCCAACCCTGGCAACATCCTTGTAAATCTTTTCGGAACCTTTGCAAGTTTCAAAACATCCTTCTGATAGGCGGGAGACCAGAATTGAATGCAGTATTCCAAAAGTGGCCTCACCAATATCCTGACATCTTTCACAAGATTATTTGTTGTTTCAGGTCAGGGTGCACCTCTTCTCGGAGTTTTAAATTGTCTGGTTCTTTAATTAAAATATCAATTTCCATTTTCCTGGCTACTTGGCTGGTTTCCCAATCACAAAACAACTGTTGCCTCTGTGAGCCTCAGCTGTTCCTCCATGACACCGCAGCAATCAGTCACCAAATTATCCTGTTTACCTTTCATTGCAAAATGGGACATTTTCACGTGGCAAAAAACAAGCAGAGAAGAAAGTGAATCGCAGATAAGGCTGCTACTTGATGTAGCATTGCCAGTTGATCTCAGTGGCTAAGCAATGAACAACATGAGAGCAGAAAAAACACACACACACACACACACACACAGTCATGTTCTGGCTTCAATGCTATTCAAGTCAAAAATACTCAGCTGTTGATTGTGAACAGATTTCCATGGTTCAATTTCCCAATGGGAAGTAAGTGCTATATCTGAGCTGGGCAGTGTACAGAGACACACACACACACGAGACACACACACACACACCAACAGAGAGAGAGAGAGAGAGAGAGAAAAAGAGAGAGACACACACACCCAAACCAACCAATGAGAGATGGGTCATTAAAATACTTAATCCACACGCTCAACTCTTTAGGGGCACGCTGGACTGAGACACCCGGGTTCAACTCCCACCTGACCCCGATATATGCAATAACCAATTTTCCAACCAAGAGATGTTAACTAAAAAATAATAAAGAGAGAGAGAAAAACACATGGGAGAGTGTGGAATGGATGTGAACAAAATTCGTTTCATGACTGCAGATAATCCAATTCCAGCCAATGCTTCGCTCTGTTCCCCCTTACAAAGTTGAGATGTCAAAATAGCTTCTGCACTGCTGCTCCAATGCTTTACTGCTGTCCTGCAGAAGGATGGGATCTGAACACTGGAGACTGGTCTTCTGCTCAATAGTGGAATGTGGCGGTGGAATTTGGTCAGTGCACTCACATCACAGTTCATTGTTCAACCAGCGTGTAAAGATGTTGGACGTCCTGGATTGTCTCAATCTCCTCCGTAACAAGCTCAACAGGCTCACTGCCTCTGGTCCACTGCAATTTAGAATCAGATTAAAAGGTAGAACAAAGCATCTGCTCTGGCCAACCCTCAAGTACCAGCATCAAACTACCTTGATACACAAAGGCTGGTTCACACTTCAATTCCCTCAGACAGACTCAGGCTGGCGCTCCAGCTCCTAGACAGAAAAACAAAGCACACAACACGTAGCTGCTCAAGCTCATAACCACCTTGGAAGGCAATTAATCGAGATGGTCCATAAATGATGTCCTTGTCTACAGTGCAGGCAGCATGGGTGAAAACTTGTCCAGCACTGGGAGAAAGCAAGCCCACTTGGGGAAAACCCAGCTTGAAGCATCTGCAGGCCCATGGCTTAAAAAAGGACTGCAATATTTGACTTTTTAAAACTTATTTATTTTTCTACTTTTACATGAAGAAAGCTGTAGTGTTGAACTTCTAAAAAGTTTTGTTTTATTTTTCTACTGTTGCAACTAAGATTTTGTACTTTGTACCTAAGATGGTGCCATGGCAACAGAATATGCTTTGCACTTTGCTCTTGTATCCCATACATGTGACAATAAAACCTCAGTGCAAATCTTTTAAAAATGCACAAATCCTTGAATACTACTGTAATATTCAAACTTGAAACCAGAGGAGGACAAGGGGCATTCCCAAGTCTCAGTACAGTGTTCAGTGGTAGCCGTGTGTGACACATTGACAAGATGTCATCTGAAACCATGACATCCACCATCCCCAAGAACCACGGGCACGTGGGAAAGCTAGCACCATGCAAGTCACCCTGCAAACCATACACTCTCCTGACTTGGAAGCACAATGGTTATACTTCACTGTCACTGGGTCAAAATCCTGGAACTTCCTCCCTGGTCGCAATGTGGGTATACATACAGATGATCTGCTGGAACAGAACAAACTAAAGCTTTTCACAATCAAATACCTGTCAGATTTTGACCTTCTCCAACAGACAAATGAAACAGGATGAATGACCATCCTCATTGTTCACTTGTTGCTTGACTAATGTGTTATATGACCACGTTTGTGTAGACGAACCTTATAGTGCTTTGTATTAATACACAACCAATGAGAGATGGGTCATTAACAAGCTTAATCCACATGCTCAACTCTTCTCATTCCTCCTGTTACAAAAGCACTTTCATTTCCCAAATCCAGAGACCAATGTTCTACTTATCTTTTTACGACATGGGGTTGGGAGACTTCCACCTGTGATTTGGGAATCATATTTCAGGATTCTATCCATTTACAGTGAAAAAAAGATCTTGCACCCTTCACACTCTATCAAATCGCTGCACAGTCAATTAAATACAAATGTAGAGATTAAAGCATCTGAGTCAACCTACAGCTATGGACTTCAGTGATTCAAAAAGGCAGCTCCCCATCACCTTCACAAGGGCAACTAGGGACAGACAGTAAAATGTTGGCCAGCCAGCGATGCCCAACTTTCTCCAAACCAAGGATGGTTCATGTGTGGAGTGAAATGTCAGTGAAATTGGTAGATGCAGGTACAGTTACAACATTTAGGAGACATTTGGACTGGTACATGAATAGAAAAGGTTTGGAGAGATATGGGCCAAATGCAGGCAAATGGGATTAGTTTGGTTTGGGAAAGCTGGTCGGCATGGACGGTTTGGACCAAAGGACCTGTTTCCATGACGTATGCCTGTATGAGGGCATCCCACTTTTGTTTTGGTCCATTCTTAATTGGCCTTGAGAAGCTGAGGTGAGCTGCCTTCTTGAACTGCTGTAGCCCACATGACATAGTTACATCCAAATGCTGTTAGGGAGAGAATTCCAGGATTCTGGCACAAACAGTAAAGGAACGGTGATATATTTCCAATGACAATGGCTTCGAGGGGAACTTGAAGGTGACTGCGTTCCCATGTATTTGCAGCCCTTGGCCCTCTAGCTGGAGGTGGCCATGGGTCTGAGAATTTCTGCAGTGCACCTTGTAGATAGTACACACTGCTGTCCTTGCGTAAAGATGATGCAGGGAAGGAATTTTCAATTTGGTGGGTGAGGTCCCAATTAAGCAGACTGTCCAGATGTACCCATCCAGGCAAGTGAGGAGTACACCATCACACTCCTGACTTGTGCCTGGTGGATGGTGGACATGTTTTTGGGAGTCAGGAGATGAGGTACATGCCACAGTATTCCTCACCTCTGACCTGCTCTCGTAGGTCAGAGGTTTATGTGGCACGTCCAGCTCAGTTTCATGTTAAGAGTAATTCCCAGGATGTTGCAGGTGGTGGCTCTTAGTAATGGCATTGGATGCCAAGGGATGATGGTTAGAGTCTCTTTTTGGGGATGGTCATTGCTTGGTACTGGTATGACATGAATGGATTGGTGAATTGACCATGTTAAATTGCTCTTAATGTCCAGAGATATGCAGGCTAGTTGGATTAGCCATAGGAAATGCAAGGTTACAGAAGCTTTTCAGGCTGAAAGGCCTGCATCCACACTCTAGGGATTCTGTGATGCTATGACTCAATGCTTCTGGGAATATTAATTGGCACTTATCAGCCTGAGGCTGAATATCATGCAGGCCTCACGCTATTTAGGTCCAGACTACTTCAGTATCTGAGGAGTTGTGAATAGTGCTGAACACCATTTGAATTAGCAAGCATCCTCCTTCTGACCTTCTAATGGGAGGGAAAGTCAATAATAAAGCAGCTGAGTATGGTTGGGCCCAGGACACTATGCTTTCATAAATCCTGCAGAGGAGCTCTGGAGCACAGATGATTGACCTCCAATAACCACAACCATCCTCTTAAGTGTAAGACTTCAACCAGTGGAGAATTGAGCACACACTCCCATATGTCACCACTTTCTCATTATCATGGGTTTTCCATTTTTCCAGGGCTCTTTAGTGCCACACTTGATCAAATTTTGCCTTGATATCAAAGGCAGTCACTCTCACCTTTGTATGTGGCAAAAAAAATCAAGCACAGGAGGATCCCACAAACAACGATGAGCTGGGATTCTTCCCTGTCCTTCTTTAGCAATTCCATGAGGGATAATATGGGGTCCCCAGAGGAAGCGTGTCCGACAGTGCAGGATTCCCTCAGCACTGCCTGAAGCACCCACCTTGGACAGGGGCTCACAGCTCCTGGCACGGTCTCCAACCCACCAACTTCCCACTCACCTCACAACTGCGCTCAGCCTCAGCCCAGAGTGAGTTCAAAATAACTGGACAGAATCAAAAAAGTGCTATACACGGGGTATGGAATGCAAGACGTTTTAACAGTACTGTGGGAATTTAGTTGCAGTCCAAACTGTCAAAGTACTGAGTTGGCAGTTTTGACCAAGCTCATCCTCTTTACCAGACATCTCAAAGACAGTGACCTTATTAGTATGGCACACACAATTACAAACTCATGACTTCCTACTTTTTATGTCCACGACCAATCCTGCAGTTTCTATTTTTTATTTGGAACTCCAGACACTCAGATTGTAAAACTAACCAGTGGAAGACTTCCCGGTTCCCAGGGTATGTTGGTCCCGAACACTGATTTGGAGCAGATCCTCAGCTCTCGCCTTCACCTCCCCAAGTGAGTGAGAGGTCTGACACTTCCTCCCCCACTAAAGTCTCAAGGAAGAATCTCCTCAGGGTTATCCTGAACCCGGGGGGGTGGGAGGTTGACAGTAACACGGCTTTGATGGCAATATGCTGATCTCCCAGTCAAAACCTCGGAGGGAATTCTACTTCAAGTTAGCACACGCTGCTAGGGGTTCTCGGATTTAGGGAAGGCAAGTGTGCAGAGCGAGAACTCGAGCCAGCAATTTCGAACAGTTAGGTGATTTATTTGGGTAAAAATCCCCGAGAGCCAAGCAACACCAAACTAAATTTGACTTGAGCCAGTGTGGCAACTCCAAATACAAAGTCGTCCCCGGGTTACAAACGTCCTGTGTTTACGAACCGACCTCCGGCTTCTCATTTATAAAAATCCAAGTTACCGAAAATATTTCGTCCTAACGAATGGGCGGACGACTTAGCCCGCATCTGTTCCGACTTACGAACAGCGGGGTATAAAAATGGAACTCAATCACCAGGGGACTTCCTGGACACAGTCCGCTGGTGAATGCAAACACGCCTGCTGTTAGAAACCTGGCTGTCCGCTGATTTACTGAGAGCAATATCCTGGAGAACTGGCTGACTGAATAGATTTAAAAATAAATGAAGCGGTAAATCAATTAGAAGAAAATGGAAATTAAAAGTAAGAGGGATATCAAAGATTTATTTCATCAAAGCTCTTTGCCAGAGTGGAGAATCTCCAAGGCAGCACCAGGACAAGTCAGAACTTGTTTTTAATAAGTACGTAGAAGGATTGGGTCTGGAACGCATTTTTTAAAATTCTTTTTTTATATAAAAATAGCCTTATGGGTTCTGTGAAGTGAAAATGCAGCATGCAATCTCACTGGCTGCCTGCCAGACTCCAGCAGCTTGCACACCACGAAGACACTAAACACTGACCGTGGCTGTCTATTCAGAGGCTTCAGCTGATCGCAGAGAGAGAGAGAGTAAATATTGACTCAGGATTTCACTGGAGTTAACTCTCTGCACTCGCAAAACTTAGCGATAAGCTATGCTGCTTGTTTCAGCTTTGTGCACTCATTTTGGGTCTTGCCTAGCTGAATGGATGAACCATTTATTTGTTGTCACAAATACAGAGTCGCAGATGTACAGCATGGAAACAGGCCCTTTGGTCCAATTCATCCATGCCGACCAGAAATTCTAAATTATTCTTAGCCCCATTTGCCAGCATTTGGCCCATATCCCTCCGAACCCTTCCTATTCATAAACCCATATCCAGATGCCTTTTACATGTTGCAACTGTACCAGCCTCCACCACTTCCTCTGGCAGCTCATTCCATACACACACCACTTTCTGCATGAAAAAGTTGCCCCTTAGGTCCCTTTTAAATCTTTCCCGTCTCACCCTAAACCTATGCCTGCTAGTTTTAGACTCACCCACCCCTTGACCATTCACCCTATCCACGCCCCTCATGATTTTATAAACCTCTATAAAAGGTCACCCCTCAGCCTCCAACACTCCAGGGAAATCAGCCTCTCCCTATAGCTCAAATCCTCCAACCCTGGCAACATCCTTGTAAATCTTTTCTGAGCCCTTGCAAGTTTAACAACATACTTCCTATAACAGGGAGACCAGAATTGCATGCAATATTCCAATAGTGGCCTAACCAATATACTGTATACTTGCAACATGACCTCTCAACTCTTATATTCAGAGCATGGAGTATAAGGAAAGCAGACCAAACGCCTTCCTCACTGTCCCATCTATCTGTGACTCTACTTTCAAGGAGCTATGAATCTGCACTCGAAGGTCTCTTTGTTCAGCAACGCTTCCTGGGACTTTACCATTAAGTGTATAAGTCCTGCTAAGATTTGTTTTCCCAAAATGCAGCACCTCATATTTATCTAAATTAAGCTCCATCTGCCACTTCTCAGCCCATTGGCCCAGCTGGTCAACATCCCGTTAAACCCTAGGTAACCTTCTTGGCTGTCCACTACACCATCTGTTTTGGTGTCATCTGCAAATTTATTAACTGTACCTAGGTTAAGGATCAAGAACGGTACTGACCACATCTAGGGAGATACAGTGAAAAAAAAGTAGTGTTTTGTTGCCACAATATCTCATAATTCTGAGTTACAAGAAGAGAATATACTTAAATAGAGTTCATCTTCATTGGTGGGGTCCCAGACATCACTCCAGGACTTCTGCAAGGTTCCCATTCTGGGCCTAGTCTGCCATTCTAGGAGTCTACTTCCCCAAGCTCTTTCTGCAGTCACTGTATGGTGGAACCACTGGTGTGTGTGCCTCTGTGCTTTGTCCAGTTACCCTGTTGTTTGAAACCTTTGCCCACACTCTGAGCAGAGAGCGGAGGATGGCTAGTGAGAGATGAGGAACAGCTCGCACCTTGCCTGACCAATGTTGCGCTATGACAGCTTCCGTCCCAAGGCAAATCCGAACATTGGGAGGATTTCCTACTTCTTCTGCCCCCACTCCATTCCTATTAACCCCTTGTTGAAGTAGGGTCCCCATGATGACAGTAAGTTTCATGATGGGCACACAGCAGACCCTGTTCACACTTGGGAGTCCCAACGCAGCATCCTGCAATAGGAGTCAACATGTTGCTGAGGGATAGACACCAGCAGCCTGTTTCGAACGCAGCCTTCAGCCACTCGCTCAACAGCAGACTTCTATGATTCATTAGAACCAATCCAAGATGGAGGCCTGGTCACATGTTTTTATTGCACTGCAATCTCATTAAGATCAAAGAGCCGCAACTGGCCGTGATATCGGTGTCTGAACATACAGCACTCCACACTTTATCAAACACAGATTCTCCTGTCAGGATATACCTTATCACAGTCTTGATGTACACATGCCTTCATACACAAAACCAACAGCTTTAAAAATGTACAAATCACTCACAGCCCTTTAGAAAGCTCCACAACTTTAAAGGATGTTCTTTTGGAACTGTCACAGCTGAGAAAACATGCACTATTTCAAAACTGTTTCTACTTAAAAATATTACGTTGGATAGCAAACACCAGGCCAGCAACAGCTGTAAATGTAAAATGCCCAAAACTTCTTGTCCCATTGGTGCGGGGACCTAAACTCTCCTGTGAATGGTTAGCATTCTTTTAAAATAATTAAAACACATGTAATTGGATTTGTTTCACTTCTATCTCAGAGTCAATAACTGGCTCGTGTCCCTCAGGAGAGATGTGACCTGAGAGACAGAGAGGGACACCTTACAGGAGAGGTGGGGATGGGCTGAGGTTGTTTGAACATCACTCACCCTGTTAACCCACCACAACACAACAACAGAAAAAGGTTTCATCATACAGTACATGGCTCCCCACAGCACATACAATACGTAAACAACTCTCTGGGGAGTAAGTGTTGGAAAAGATAATGTTTGCAGCCTTGAGCTTAGCTTTACAATGGAGAGCAGATTCTCCCCACCATTTCCGGCCTAGTCCCCAGGGTCAACAGGCAAAGTGACCTCCTGAACGACCATCTTGCATTCTCTCCAGACTCACCCACTTCACTAGTAAATTCTACTCGATTCCAGTTGACGACGGTTAGGGACTGATGGAGAGTGAGGCATTAAGAAGCAACAGGTGTTAACTCTCTGCCACTGATAAATGTTAGAAGTTATCTAATGCATATTATTATTTGGTGTGGAGGAAGTATTAGGTCGAGCGCTTCGGATTTAAGATTCCTCTAATATTCAGGAGCCTGAGCATGAAGATCCAACCTAACATTCCAGTGTTGACAAAGTTAAAAAGCCCACAAGGTCAGGTTATAGTCCAACAGGTTTATTTGAAAGTACAAGCTTTTGGATTTTTAACTTTGTCCACCCCAGTCCAACACCAGCATTTCCACATTATTCCAGTGTTGGACTGTGAGACTGCTGTGTTGTACAATATGCTATCTTTTGCACCAGATATTAAAACACCATAGCCAGCTGTCTCCTCAGATAAACGTGACAGATTGTGTTCAAAGAGGAGCAGACAAGTTATCCCAGGTGCAATGGCTAATGTTTTCCCTCAACGTTTTAAAAAAAAAGCAAAGTAGAATTCTGTCAGCAATCTGGAACAAAAAAAGTGCTTGAGAAACTCAGAAGGTCTGGCAGCATCTGTGGAGAGAAAAGCAAGAGTTCACGGTACAAGTTCAATCTCACTCTTCTTCAGAATTCTATCCTATTCCTCTGATGTAAATTGCTGGCCTTACTGACCAGTTATGTTTTTAATAAAGCATCAGTCATATTATTGGCTGTTTCCCTTCCCACAATGCAATAGTGTCTACACTTCAAATGGCCATTAGAGTCATAGAGATATACAGCATGGAAACAGACCCTTCGGTCCAACCTATCCATGCAGACCAGATATCCCAACCCAATCTACTCCCACCTGCCAGCACCTGGCCCACATCCCTCCAAAACCCTTCCAATTCATATACCCATCCAAATGCCCCTTAAATGTTGCAATTGTACCAGCCTCCACCACATCCTCTGGCAGCTTATTCCATTACACGTACCACCCTCTGTGAAAAAGTTGCCCCTTAGGTCTCTATTATATCTTTCCCCTCTCACCCTAAACCTATGCCCTCTAGTTCTGGACTCCCTAACCCCAAGGAAAAGACTTTGCCTACTTATCCTATCCATGCCCCTCATGATTTTGTAAACCTCTATAAGGTCACCCTCTCAGGCTCCGACGCTCCAGGGAAAACAGCCCCAGCATGTTCAGTCTCTCCCTATAGCTCAAATCCTCCAACCCTGGCAACATCCTTGTAAATCTTTTCTGAACCCTTTCAAGATTCACGACATCTTTCCAATAGGACGTAGACCAGAATTGCATGCAATATTCCAACAGTGGTCTAGCCAATGTCCTGTACAGCCGCAACATGACCTCCCAACTCCTGTACTCAATACTCTGACCAATAAAAGAAAGCATACCAAACGCCTTCTTCACTATCCTATCTACCTTCAACTCCACTTTCAAGGAGTTATGAACCTGCACTCCAAGGTCGCTTTGTTCAGCAACTAGTAATACACTTTAGGCTGTCCTTAGCTTACACAAACTAATATAGTGATGAAGTAGTTTTTTTTGTGTCCTCACATTCTATTAAGTTATCATCTGTTGGAGTGATCTTTGGTTCACTGGGGATTGTAATGTTTAAAAACAGAATGCTGCCTAGCCGTATTGGGAGATATTACCAAGTCACATTGGTCAACTCATGAAGCAGAGCGAGCAGCAGTCTGAGGAGAACAGGTAATGGATCCATCCAGCTGATGTGCTGCTGAGGGGGCTGGCACTTGGAGAAGCCCAGAAGCAGCTTCTGGCAGCAGTGTTAGAAACAGGAACCCTGCCAACCCTGACTAACATGGCGGCTGGGATCAGCAGTAGATCAGCCCAGCTGGTAACAATATACCAAGGATACCAGACTGGGGACCAGAGTAGACAGAAACGTGGAATACTGCGGATTCAGATTATATCCATAGAATTCAATTGAGAAAAGAGCTGCTGTTGGCTGGCAATCAGACTGGCTCTTTGAAAGAGGGGAGCTGAATTCTCTCAAGAGGAGGACAGCTTCCAAGCACCTTTGTGACACAAATGATATCTGGGCTAGGGGTTACGGAGATATTCAGCAGACTTATCTTGTTTGTGTCTGCTACTTAACATGTAGTGTGGACTCTTAATTCTGGATGTCAGTATATATGACGGTTGACACATACTATTTGCTTTGTTAATTTGTGTATCATAAAAAAATTCTTCCATTCGGTTTAAAACTGTGGAACTTTCTATTTGCATTCTTACTAACTGGGATTTCAAATGTAACCCACTAATACAGACAGAGAGACAGGTTCCTTAGCAGACTATGGAAAAGTTTAGGATTTTGGCCTGGAATCATAATTAATAAAGAATCCTCTATTTGATCCTCCATTTTATTTATAAATTTATGGCAATTCTCTTGAATAATGCAACTGCTGATACTTTCATTAAATAAATTTATAACACAATTATTGTATCAAAATAACTGTCATTAAATGACTGCAATTTACTGAATTGAATTTTCACCAGACCAGTAAATAAGCATTCCTTCTAGTTCATTTGTAATTGTTGCCAGACATCCCATCACAGTGATAGGTGACAACCTTTTTCTATCAAACTGTCAGGTTTGCCCTCAGTTACTTTGACTTCAAGACAGCAAAAACCTGAAGCCAGCCATCAGACGTCATCAAAAAAATCTCCCCCATGTCTGCATTCACTCC
This sequence comes from Chiloscyllium punctatum, assembly GCF_047496795.1. NCBI lineage: Eukaryota > Metazoa > Chordata > Chondrichthyes > Orectolobiformes > Hemiscylliidae > Chiloscyllium > Chiloscyllium punctatum. The sequence goes on from NC_092748.1 coordinate 5,136,362, forward strand.
AAACCTGTTTCATTGCAACATCCTAGATTCACATTTGTAACGTTAAGTGACGAAATGCTGGAAGGATGGCCAATTGTCAAGCTTACGGTGGAGTTAAAAGGACTGGCCGCATTCAGCTCCTCCACGATGCTAGTGTTCTCTGTCCATGCCCTTGTCATGTTGCAGCTGTGCAGGGACATTGGCTCGGTCACTTTTAGAATATTGCATTCAATCCAATGCTTGAAGGCTGGAACTGTAGGGAGACGCCGCACGGGCTGGCGCTGTTTTCCCTGCAGCGTCGGAGGCTGAGGGGTGACCATTTAGAAGTTTATAAAATCATGAGGGGCATGAATAAAATAAATAGTCAAGGTGTATTTCCCCACAGTAGGAGAGTCCAAAACTAGAGGACATAGGTTTGAGGCAAGAGGGGAAAGATTTGAAAGGAACCTAAGAAACATTGTCAAGCAGAGGGTGATGGGTGTATGGAACGAGCTGCCAGAGGAAGTGGTGGAGGCTGATGCAATTACAGCATTTAAAAAGCCTCTGGACGGGGACATGAATAGGAAGGGTTTAGAGGGATATGGGCCAAGTGCTGGCAAATAGGACTAGATTTATTTAGGCTATCTGGTCAGCATGGGCAGAGTTGGACCGTAAGGGTCTGTTTCCATGCTGCAAGTCTATGACTCTCTCCCTCTTTTTCCCTGACTTACACTGAAGACCTCAGAAGTTGAAGAAATAATAAATATGCTTCCAGGTTACAGCTGAGTTACATTGCCACGGTAACTGCGTGACAGCAGCGCACTGGAAATAGCATTGACAGTGGTAATGAGTCCTGGGTGGGGGGTATCAAAGATCACAAACGCAAGTCAACTATTTGTCTACCAGCTCCTGTGATAATCTCTCCAAGATGCTATCATCTGGGTATGCTCGTTTCAGACAAAAGGAAGAAAAACACGACAAAAACAGATTTTATCTGAAGGAGAAAACATTTCGTTACAGATCAGACAATTCTTCAGCAGCCATCCAGTTTCACGGTCGGAGACACAGTTTCAAACTGTTTGCACTCCTCGTGTTGACATACGCCCCCCCCCCCCCCCCACCCCACCACTCGCCAGCTTTTATCACTATAGAAACCTGCACAAAGCACATTCCTGAATGGAGCATGCAGCCAGCATCAGGCACACAAAAAAATAGTTATAGCTACTTGCATTTATATAGCTACTTGCACAACCTCAAGCTATCCCAAAAAGGCATTGTGAAGTACTTTCAGAGTGTAGACGTTGCTGTAATGTAGGAAACGTGATAGCTAACTGGATTCCAGGGTGGCACAGTGGCTCAGTGGTTAGCACTGCTGCCTCCCAGCACCAGGGTCCCAGGTTTGATTCCAGCCTTGCATGACTGTGTGTGGAGTTTGCACGTTCTCCCTGTGTCTGCGTGGGTTTCCTTCAGGTGCTCAAGTTTCCTCCCACAGTCCAAAGATGTGCAGGTCAGGTGAATTGGCCATGTTAAATTGCCCGCAGTGTTAGGTGTATTAGTCAGAGGGAAATGGATCTGGGTGGGTTACTCTGGGTGGACTTGTTCGGCTAAAGGGCCTGTTTCCACACCGTAGTGAATCTAACCAACAGTGGCTGCACTGCTCAGCATGTAGGACTTGGACAAATGGTTACACTCTGCTAGTTCCCCCTCAGCTGAACCAGAAAATGCAAATGCTCGTACTGGTCTCAACTGGTGCTGATGGGAGAATAAGGAGCCAGGATTCCCGTCCATCAGTGCCTGTATGGAAAACCGACATGCAGATGGCTGGTTAGAAACAAGCAGCAAGTTTGGTACCGTGCACCTTCCCATCGTCATTCAAACAACCCAGCCATAATCACCACCCAACTGTACCGGAGTGAGGCCACTTGCCAGGAGATCCACATCCATGAAAGGTATCATGAGAACTGTCACTAAGCAGCACAGTATAGACCGTGGACAGACAGACAGAAAGCAGTGTGCTCACTGGAAGTCGGGGAGGCTGCGGGTCACATGCAGGTAGCTTTACGTTCAACTGTACTGAACCTGCCCTGGCAGTGTCTGACACTGATCCCCTAAGAAGAGGGTTTCTTATTTACCCAGATCCATCCATATCGAAAAAAGCCCATTCCATGTCTTTAGCAGCCGTTCACCAGAGGTTGGCTTCTCCTGGTTTCTTCAAACACAGGCTGATGTCCAGGACATAATTTGGAGATGTCGGTGAGAACAGAGGGGGCTAATACCTTCAACATATTGTCTAGCTATCACCATTGTTAACAGCCAATCTGAGAATGCAACTTTTTAAAAAAAGGTTTTGTGATTTACACATGAAAGAAGTGAAACTATTATGATATTCTAACAGATGAAAGGCTTAACAGACAATCAATTTTTCAATGTATAATTTCAGTTACATCACACAAAAGTTTTGCTATAAACTCTGTGTTAGGATTGAGCCCTCCACTTCCACCTGATGAAGGAGCGTCGCTCCGAAAGCTAGTGTGCTTCCAATTAAACCTATTTGACTATAACCTGGTGTTGTGTGATTTTTAACTTTGTCCAGGACATAGGCAGCATAAGGGAGACAGAGCTGAAGCAGCACGATGGGAAAACCTTAGAATACGCTTCAAACAGCAACAGCACACACCGTAGAGTTTAACATTTGTAGGGAAGGGTGTCAGTCAGATTTTGGCAAGTATCATTTAGCTTTTACTAATTTTTATGGATTAATTGTAAATATATAAATCATTTTAAAAAATATTTTAAAGATTTAATGTCATTGCTATTTATTAACGATTCTGAGAGTGATTCCTGTTTCTTATTTGTTTTAAGATTCTACATTATTTAATGATTTGCGTGAATGAGTGTAAATGTGTAAGGTAATGGGTAATAGGGGGACGGTGGCAGATAAGTAAGTTAGAGTATGTCAGAGAGAGCTAGGTTGTGTGGGAGTAAAGGACTGTCAGAGAGGAGCCATGGGGAAAAGGTGATCCCCCTCATAGGAGAGTTCAGGACGAGAGTGTGTCGTCCCAAAATAAATTTAAGACTGAGATGAGGAGGAATTTCTTCTCTCAGAGGGTTGAGTGTCTTGGACACTCCCTGCCATACAGCACTGTCGGTGGGCACAGTCTTTGTTTATATTTAAGGCTGAGATAGATTCTTGATGGTTAGGGAGAATGTTATGGGGAAAATGCAGGAAAGCAGATATGAAGAGTATCAGTTCAGCAACAATCCTACTGAATGGCACAGTAGACTCAAGGGACTGAATGGCCTAATCTTGCTCATATAACACATAGTCTAATGGGTCATGAATATCGGTGGAGAATTTAGCATCAGCAGGAGTTTGGGGACAGAGTTAGGTAGGGAGTGGCTATTCCGAGTCCTTGGGGGTCAAGGGGTCAGTTTTATAGTTAGCCAGGAATTGAAGCTGGCTTTAATTCCGCTGAATTCCCTGGACAACTTTTCAACTAAGGTGGGAATCTCTAAAATATTCAGCTCTTAACTGTGAACTGGGGAGATGTTTGGAGGGTGACTGCCCCTCGGATGTTTCCACTTCCCGTGCAGTTCCCACAAAGTCAGCTGCAACAAGGCTTCAGCAAGGTCCCAGCACACAACTCCTATCTACATGGTTGTAATGACGATCTTCCTACCGGACAATCCGGGCCCCAATTCCCTAAATTACAGTGAAACAACTGCCAGAGGATATGACAAGCCACTGGCTGTATCTGACTGCTGATTAATCTAAACAAAGCATGAAGACAATGCCAGCTCCAAGTTGCTGCGCTACATTGATTTAGGAACAATGTTCACTTCACACTCAACTGCAAGTGAGTCAAAATAAGAATTTCATCTACATTTTTTTGAACTAATAATGCTCAAATGCACACTCCCAAACATTTCTCCTCAAATCACTTATTACGTACCTCTCAAAAATGCAACATAAACCCATTTCGCCCCATGGTAAAATCTATTAAATATTCATTCTGAAGTTACCGAAGTTGTGTTTGGAAACCTGGCTGAAGTTAACACTATTTCTTTTGATGAAATCAATTTTACATAATTCGGTCCCATATTGGAACAGGGTACGCAACACAGCAGCCAAAGTTAGCCAGTTATTGTGTGGTTAACCACTGCATCATTGCTACCTGCATTTTTACAGCTCATCTGCTGCTGAAACCATCATTCACTCATTTGTTACCTCTTGACTATTCTAACACACTCATTGTTGATTTGATTTAAGAAAGATAGTTTTCATATAAAATGAGTTGCTGAGAGAGTGACTGTCAATGAGAAGTCCAGTTAGTCATACAGTTGTAAAGAAAGTTTTGCTCAGGATTCATTATGGGATATGTGCACTTTGTAGAGATAATTCCTAATAGCTAAAACACTCGGGGTTACTGTGGGCAATTGTGATTAATCAATTCTAATCTGAGTAACCTTCCCTGAAATACAGTTCAGCTTGCCATCAGCCAACACGTTACAGCAACAGTCTTATCTGCAACATTCCAAGACAGACAACATCCTGTCTCAAGAATAATTATGCACATATCTTAGTTATGGTCACTCCCTTCCCACCCTCAGCTTTTATCAAGCTCTCCCAATCAGTTCATGAGTGGATGGCATTTAACCTGAAGACCTGGCTGTCCTGAACTCCTGACACCCTGTACAAAAGGTGACAGGTCAAGTCAACTTTTTCAGCTCATTGAAATTTCCCCAATCACCACCACAAACACAGACTGTCCTGTCATTACTGCATTTGTTTGGGGGAGCCTGCTGTGAGCAAATTGGCTGTTGTGCTTCCAACATTACAACAGCGACCTCCCTTCAAAAGTACTGCTGAGTCTGCACTTCAATTTTCAATCTTGGCACAACTCCAAGGCTCTTCTGGTCGCTCAAGTGGTCATTCTTCATGGGTTAGCAGAGACACAACCAAGTTCAAACTTCAATCGGATTCTGGGATCTTGCTTCACATGTACCCAAACTTGTGACACGTATAGGCCATTCAGCCTCTCAAGGCGTCGATGACCTGGCTGCAGCACAGAGGGGACGATGAATAGCAATGGCACAAAAGGAATGGAAGCAAAGGGCAGCACGAAGGGAGAAAATGAAGTCAGCACAAGAAAAATCTGCAAACAGTGCCTTATGTAAATGATTTGGATGTGAGCATAGGAGGTACAGTTAGTAAGTTTGTAGGTGACACCAAATTTGGAGGTGTAGTGGACAGCGGAGAAGGTTACCTCAGATTACAACGGGGTCTTGATCAGATGGGCCAATGGGCTGAGGAGTGGCAGATGGAGTTTAATTTAGATAAACGCAAGGTGCTGCATTCTGAAAAGGCCAATCAGAGCAGGACTTATACAATTGATGGTAAGGTGGAGAGTTCCTGGGGAACATTGCTGAACAAAGAGACCTTGGAGTGCAGATTCATAGCTCCTTAAAAGTGGAGTCGCAGATGGATAGGATAGTGAAGAAGGCGTTTGGTATGCTTTCTTTTATAGGTCAAAGTATTGAGTACAGGAGTTGGGAGGTCATGTTGCGGCTGTACAGGACATTGGTTAGGCCACTGTTGGAATATTGCGTGCAATTCTGGTCTCCTTCCTATCAGAAGGAAGTTGTGAAACTTGAAAGGGCTCAGAAGAGATTTGCAATGATGATGCCAGGTTTGGAGAATTTGAGCTATCGGGAGAGGCTAAATCGGCTAGGGCTGTTTTATCTGAAGTGTCGGAGGTTGAGGGGTGACCTTATAGAGGTTTACAAAATCATGAGGGACATGGATAGGATAGTAAATAAACAAGGTCTTTTACCTGAGGGAGTGGGGAGCAGTCCAAAACTGGACGGCAAAGGATTATGGTGAGAGGGGAAAGATATAAAGGAGACCTAAGGGACAACATTTTCACACAGAGGGTGGTACGTGTATGGAATGAGCTGTCAGAGGAAATGATGGAGGCTGGTACAATTACAGCATTTAAAAGGCATCTGGATGGGTATATGGATAGGAAGGGTTTGGAGGGATATGGGCCGGGTGCTGGCAAACGGGACGGGAAAATTTATTATTTCTGATCAGCATGGTCAAGTTGGACCGACGAGTCTGCTTTCCTGCAATACATCTCTATGAATGTAGGTGCAATCTGAAATTTAGCATGGGCACGATGCCTTTGAATACCAAAGGTGAATGTCATTTAACTAGTGTGCAATGGACTTGGGAATGGCAATGACACACTAACCAATAAGAAAACAAGCTCATGAGAACCATGAGTAACACTTTGGGGGGGGGGGGGGGGGCCTTTCTGCAGGATTAGTCTGAATTATTAAAGTTACATTCATGTGGGAGGAAGGGGCGGAGGTTAAACATGAGCATCCATCCCTTCAAAGTATGTACAATATTTGGATAAATAGTCATTAGATTAAAAAAAAACACACCCAGAAAGCACAGATCAGACTTGCAGGAGACAGAAGTCTCTACAAAGAAGGTTGCTCGAGAGTATAATTAGCCTATTTTTGAGCTTTGTTCACAGGGTCACAGAATTTTTAGCAAGACCAGCAATGATGATAGAGCTTCAGAGATTTCCCTACTATTTATTCATTAATCCCCAGATTTGTTGCAACTCAAAACAGCTCAACGGCAGACCCAGACAACAGGAGAGGTCTAGGATCACATGGATTTCTTGGAGAGAAACCCTTTGGGGTGGAGACCGTGGAGGCAGGAGCACCCCTTTTCAATTATCAAGATTGGTTCTAAAACCAGCAATGGAAGAGCTTCCTCAGCCACTCGAGAGAAGCCAAATCATTTGGAAAGACAAAGCCCTTCTTTTCACCCCGAAGCTCTGATTCATCTCCCTCACCATTTGGGAAAAAAAATTGAATTTTCCAAGTCAGAAGAGAACATTCCAAACAATTTTGGTTGGATTTGATCAAGTGTAATCTGATGTTAAATTACATTCCTCTTCTACCAACCCTTCTCCCAACCAAGACCCTTACAAAGCAGTGAAGTCTGATTTGGCCCCCTACTACCAACAAAGATTAAGATAACTAGTCAAGTCCACTTGATTGGATCGACTTGCACTTTTATGTTGGGACTTATTCCTTGCAAGCAAAAGAAACGTGTTCAAGAAACAAGTTCTTCTTAATACCCGGGAGCTCAGGGAGCCTGCCTTTCCCCATTGCTTTCTCCATGACTAACCCTCAGCCAGATTCCACTCGCCAATGAACCAACTCCATTTTCTCCTGTCACCATTTGAAATTTGTCATTCTTGCATTTGAATAAATGGATGCAAAAATGGCAAGCTCTGACAACACGTCTCTCTTCACATAACGTGCAAATTCCATCCCACCAGGAAATGTTTTTTTTAAACTCAGCCTTCACAGAACCGTTACAGCGCTAAAGGAAACCACTGCTCATCATCCTGACTCTCAATTAGGCTTCTGAAAATCTCCACCTCACTGCACCAGGCTGGCAAGGAGGGGAGGGAAGATAATGTGGGAGGATGGGAGATCGGGGATGGTGAGGCCAGGCATAGAACGAAGTGAGCAAACAAGGAGCCCTTTATACAACAGGGTGAGTGAAAACATCGAGTGGCACTTGCTGTCTGAAGGCATCGCTCAACCAAACGGTCTCTCCGAAATAACTCCAGCTGCTTCTCCTCCCTCCTCACGTTAATTAAAGAAACTTATCCAAACAAGGACCAAAAGGATCCAAATGGCTAGAGCAATGGATAGCTGTAAAACGACACCCGCCTAGTCCTCACGTAGTCTCAACAGGAGGTGCTAGCCCAAGTCTTAACACAGCGAAGACTCCCCTCTGCTTGCTCCTGTTTGAAACCAGGATACAGAGCAGACGGGTTATTTAATAGGCAGACTTTTCCTTTGAAAAGAGAGAGAGAGAGAGAGGGGAACTTGACCCAAACCATTCACCAGCAGCAGGAAGGTACTCGCAAACAGAAACCCATTTCCTTCCTACTGGCTTTCCACAGGAAATGAGCAGCAGTTCGAGAGATTGTCAGCCAGCTGCTCCACACTGAGGTGCTCTGCTGCTAACATACAGAAATTTTAAAATTCTCTTCAGAGCCTTCAGACCCCTTTCAGGGTTTCATCACTTCCCATCTGCATAGCCTTCAGCTGCCCCTAGACTTTCCAAGATATCTAGCCACTTGCACATGCCTGATTATAATTGCTCAATGATGGGCGATTACAGCGATAGGGAGGGGAGAGACCATTGTTTGGGAATGGTGGGACAGGTTGGAGGACTTTAACATTTAACTTTAACATTTAACACTGAGGCTGGGTGGGGCGAACAAGACCTGAAAAATATTGAAGGTGTGCTGAGAAAAGCAAAACTCTCCTTTGCAGCAAAACCCACACATTACCTCATTAAAATAAAAAGGAGCAGGTGAAAACTGCCAAAATAAAATTGGATTAATAACATTTTCTGGAGGTGGTTGGGGGGAGGGAGAAGGGAGGTGTTTAGAAAGCTCACCTAAGCCACCAGGAAGAGAAAGGAGGGAACAGTGCTTCTATTGTGTCCAGAATAAACAGTAATGATTTATGGGATCGGCAAAGTCCTAGCGTACAACACTGCGATTGTGTGCTTGGTTTCCATGCTCCCCATTCTGCTACTTCAAATGATAAAAGGATGGCTTCTCAAAAGATGACAAAACACAATTTTCCTCAAATGGGGCCTACTTCCTTTCCAGAAGTTATCTATAGTTTGTCACAGCTCCCAGCACACATCTGAAGACCACGGGGGAGTCTCATTTCACAGATACCCTGACAACACCCAGCTCCACCTCACCATGGTGTTTAAATAGCCACTTATCCTGTGCTACACTGTCCAGCATTTCCTACAATAAAATAAGTCCCCAATATTGGTTTCAAATCCTCATGGCAAACTCCATTCCCCAACTCCATCTTCGCTCTGGCAATTCTCAGAGATGGAACTAGACGGTTTGTAACTTCCAGTATCGTACCTGACCCCCTGATGAGCTTCCAATCCAATCATGAAGACTGCCCACTTCCATCTCCACAACAGATGGTCGACTCGATCACCCCTTCAACTCATCTGCTGGAATCCTCGTTGTGCCTTTGTTTCTACGATATTTGATTATTCTAACATGTCCCTGACTAGGGGTGCCATACTCTTCCATCTGTAAATGTGGGATCAAACTCAGTGCTGCCTGCCTGTGTCTTAACACACATCAAATCCCATCCCCCTATCACAGCCTTTGTCACTGACCTACATTGGCCCCTCCTCAAGGAACAACTCAAAATTAAAGTTCTTATACTCATCCCTAACACCTTTCCATATCCGTAACGTCTCCTCATCTCTGCACTCTGCTCCAGCCTCATGCCTTCCACAACATCTATGTCCCTTTAGTTCTGACCTCTTGAGCACTCCCAGCTTCAGTTGCTTCATGATTGATGAGCTAAGCCTTCAGTCACCTGGACTTCTAGCTGTGGAATTCCCATTTTAAACGTCTTTCTCATTTTACTTCTTCAAATCACCTTCTTTACCTCTTTGACCAGACTTTGACCATCTTCCCCAATATGGCTCAGTCTCACATTCCTTTACAACGCTTCCATGAGGTGCTTTGTCACAAATGTACTACTTGAAAGGGTGCTGTATAAATGCAGCTATTCAAAGGGTATACCTCTAATAACAACTTGGCAATAAAATTGACGGAGTGGACTCAGCCTGTGCTTAAAAAGGAAGCATTTTTTTGCTCCCCCTATATGGAAGGCATTCTTGGGATGTGAGCTTCACTGAAATAATTGCAGTGGTTGATATTCTCATGATAAAAGGACAGTGCAGAAACGGTCCATTCAGTCCAACTGTTCCTGCACCACCTCCCACTCCTCATCCTCTCATCCCTACATATCCAGTGTATTCTTCCATTCTTTTTTCCCTTCATGTGTTCTCAAGCAACTTTCAGCATCCCCTTAAGTGTATCAACACCATTCACCTCAATCCCTCCCCTACACCTGGTAGCAAATCCCACATTCACTCCACTCCCTGGAGAAGGGTGCTTCTCTTGGAGTTCCCTACTGGATGACAAAGAGCTGCAAGGATGGGGATACCTGGGACAACCTTGCTGGATGCTACTTGCTCAATCTATATTCAGCCGCAGATGTGATCATTTGTGACCAACTCTGTGGCCAGCTTTAGAGAACAGTTAAGAGTCAAGTATAATGGTGTCCAACTGAAGTCACATAGCTTGAGGATTGCACATTACCCTCCCTAAAAGGAGGTGGTCAACTGTGTTGGGCTTTGACAATTCATGACTACTTTTCGATGTGTGCTTTCCAATTAGGGCTCACACCAATAGGGAGCGAGAATTGGATCTTCTCTCAGTCATGTCATTTATGGATATATCACAAACTACGATCAATATTTTCCATGGCACCCATTTCCCATTGTAACTTAGATTTAGATGTTTTAGATTACTTACAGTGTGGAAACAGGTCCTTTGGCCCAACAAGTCCTCACCAACCCGCCAAAGCGCAACCCACCCAGACCCATTCCCCTACATTTATCCCTTCACCTAACACTACGGGCAATTTAGAATGGCCGATTCACCTAACCTGCACATTTTTGGACTGTGGGAGGAAACCGGAGCACCCGAAGGAAGGAAACCCACGCAGACACGGGGAGAATGTGCAAACTCCACACAGTCGCCCGAGGTGGGAATTGAACGCGGGTCTCTGGCGCTGCGAGGTAGCAGTGCTAACCATTGTGCTACTGTGCCGCCCAACTTATCCACAACATATTGCACCCAAGGCACAGAGTACAAGAGTAGAGAGGTTGTTAAACTTCTATTAAAAGTACTGGTCCGGTTTTAACTGGAGTACTGTGCCCAGTTCTGGGTGCCACAAGTTAGGAAGAATCCGAAGCCAAACGAGAGGGTGGAGAAAAGATTCAGGAGAACGATTCCAGGGATGAGCAAGTTCAGTTCCAAAATTAGATTGGAGAGGACAGGACTGTGGTCCTTGGAGGCATTTGACAAAGGTATTCGAAATTGTGAGGGGCCACACAAAACAGATAGAGGAAAAAAAAGTGAAGCAGTTTGTGGAAGGATGAAAAAGGAGGAGACACCAGTTTAAGGTCATTGGCAAAAGAAGCAATGGCACCATGAGGGAAAACATGTTCGCAAAGTGGGTGGCTCGGATCTGGAAAGCACTGCCAGGGGTTGTGAAGGGGATAGGTTCAACCAAGGTATTTAACAGGGAATTGAAGAACGTTGAAGGGTAACTCAAAGGTGGTGGGGGAATGACACAAGGTAAATTGATAACTCAAAGCCAGTGCAGGCACAGCTGGCCAAAGGCCTCCCTGTGTCCCAGTGATTCTCTCATACTGTAATTAAATCAAAATCTTTCACCTCCAAATCCACTCTTCTGGTTTTGAACAACGATTCCTAAGACAGGAGAAAAGGGTGCTGAGTGGAGATGGTCAGGAAGCCTTACTTGTTTCATGGCAGTGCCACAACTAGTGGTAACATGTCAACAAACTGCACCCTTTCGTCATGTAGTACACATAGTTGTGATCATTTAAAACTTGGCATCCTTCCATTTGTCCAGATGAGTGCAAGGCAAAAATATTGTTTTTTTTAAACATGGCAGACAGGTGGGCGACAGGCAGACAGGGCGACAGGCAGAACATCACAGGCTGGTGACTTGGTGGGTTTACTGAGTCATACAGTGCAAGGAAACAGAGTTACATCTAATTGAGAAAGTCAGTCAGTCATTACCAGATCAGTTTACTGACAGGCCCACAAGCAGTCACATTGAGGGGTTTTGCAAAAAAGAACACAACAAATGAATTATGAAGGATCAAGATGTACTGCAGAGCTCTGGAAAGCATTAAACAAGATACAGGACTGAGAAAAATGCTCTCCCCTAAGCCCTGCAGTGAACTCCTTAATTAGGGACAGCAGGATTACCACAGGATTTGAGCTTTGTGCCAAGAAAGGGATCAAATGAAATAATTAGCAGAGCTCTCAGGTCCAACAAAGGCCAGTGTTAATTGGCTGAGAAAGCAGCTATTGTCCGTTACAGAGGCTCCCTCTGGAAGGTCACTGTTCTGTTTGAAGCAGCAGCAAGAGAGACTGTACATCCTGCAGAGCTACAATTAACAATCTAACTCAAGATGAACAGACACAATTCTGCAATTTGTATATTGCCAAGAACTTTTTTTCAAATCTAATCCTCACATGTTTGAGTTTCTCCAGCATAATATGGAATCTAATAGTAAATGGTGACCAAATTTTACAAAGCGGGATAGAAGCCAACATCCCCAAGTTGCTACAGGATATTGATCAGGACTGCAGCCATCATCCTCAAAAGGACAAAAGTACTCTTCCTTGGTCTAGTATTATGCTCGAGATTCCATACTAGGCAGGCCTGTCCCTTTAAGGCAGTTACATGACACAAGTACATGGGATATGCCAACATAAAGCCCTCAGTTTCAATTGTTCCCTCTCATGTCAATTTACTCAGTCACGTATCTATGGTAACAAGTGTAAGCAAACAACCCGGCGCATGGTGGCTCAGTGGTCAGTACTGCTGTCTCAGTGCCAGGGACCCAGGTTCGATTCTAGCCTCAGGTGACTGCCTGTGTGGAGTTTGCACGTTCTCCCAGCATCTGGGTGGGTTTCCTCCAGCTGCTCCAGTTTCCTCCCACAATCCATGTCATCATATTAAAAACTAACCTCTCATGTCTATAGAAGGTATACAATAGTTTTATTGAAGTCGAAAATCTACCACCATTACCTGTCATTTCTACTGGAAGTATTCTGAAAAGGGTGGACATCTTCACATTACGTACTGTCCAACTTGTGTCTTCGAGGTGATTAATACCGCTGCTGTAACAGCAAATGTCGAGAAAGAGAGATTGTCTCTTTGTCTAGTTTGTTCCTTTCTGATCAGATGGCACTGGGTTTGGCTTTGTATGATGGTTGCCTAAGAGGCTTAAGGGTACGGTCAATTTCTGCTCCTACTTCTTCAGTTAATCTGGAAAAAGCTGTCAGTGCAGATTTAATCACAAATCAGCCACACATCCATTCCATCAATCCCCAACTAGTTCCAAATCAGCTCTTCTTACAGCTCAGGCAAAATTTTGTATGTCTGGGCTGAGTTGGTAGGCAAGTTCAAATCCCATACCAGAGACTTGTACTCAACAAGCCAGGCTGTCACTCGACTGCACTGGAGTACTGAGGGAGTGCTGCACAGAAGCGCAATAGTGGAGGAGTCACTAAACTGAAACTCAGTCTGCTCGCCGATACAGATGTGAAAGATCCTTCTGCTATTCTAAAGAGGAGTTCAAACTTAACCAATATCAATTTAAAAAATATCTTGGTGGACAATGCTGCTGTTTGAGAGAGCTTGCTGTGGACAAATTGGTTGTCATGTTTCCTATATTACAATAGTATCTATACTTCAAAGAAGTGCTCCATTGGTTATAAAGTGCTTTGGGATGCTGAAGCAGTGATAGGTGCACATTTACCTTTCAAGCTAATCAATCCTACTTGCTTTTGAGAGAGTTCTGCTGTAAACATAGATATGTGAATATTAGAGGTGGTCAGTATGCATTTCAAAACCACCAACTGAAACCCAGAGTCTGAAACAGCCTCAATGTTATCAGCAGCTGTACAGTCATTGGTTTGGCCACTTTTGGAATACTGCGTGCAATTCTGGTCTCCTTCCTATCGGAAAGATGTTGTGAAACTTGAAAGGGTTCAGAAAAGATTTACAAGGATGTTGCCAGGGTTGGAGGGTTTGAGCAATAGAGAGAGGTTGAATAGGCTGGGGCCGTTTTCCTTGGAACGTCGGAGGCTGAGGGGTGACCTTATATAGGAGGTTATTAAAATCATGAGGGGCATGGATAGGGTAAGTAGACAAAGTCTTTTCCCTGGGGTGGGGGAGTCCAGGACTAGAGGGCATAGGTTTAGGGTGAGAGGGGAAAGATATAAAAGAGACCTAAGGGGCAACTTTTTCATGCAGAAGGTGATATGTGTATGGAATGAGCTGCCAGAGGATGTGGTGGAGGCTGGTACAATTACAACATTTAAAAGGCATCTGGATAGGGATATGAATAGGAAGGGTTTGGATGATATGGGCCGGGTGCTGACAGGTGGGACTAGATTGGGTTGGGATACCTGGTCAACATGGATGAGTTGGACCGATCTCTAATACTCTGATTCTAGTGCTACTGGAGGGCAGGCCTCTGTGAACTGTAACCCAGCAATCATTTCAAAGGCACTTGACACAGAGAGGATTTTAAAAAACAACAACAATTGAAAACAGGAAAAGAAAAAGGAGGGAAAGAAAGTAGGTCAGGGAGAAGTCATCCTCAAAGAGCAGAGTTTTTGCAAGTTGCTTTGAGCAGGGTGAGAGAGGGCTAGGCAAGGGGAGCTGGATGCATGGCCACTAATGATGTGGAGAAAGGAACTCCATGCGAGAATTGCAAATAGTTTCAATATGGAGAATGGAAAACTACAAGGACGTTACACCGTCAGTGGAATGTGCTCTCACCTCTAAGCTACAAAAAGTCAACCACAGTCGTGGAAACGACGCCACAGAAATCCACTCCCACACAGTACTGGGGGGGGGGCTGTTTCGCATCAGGTCCTGACTGCCCAGTCAGGTGGGCAAAGATCTCACCCCACTATTCTGTGGAAAAGCCGGAGTACTTACCCTCCCCGGTGATCACTATTTATCCCTCTATCAGCATCATTAAAACCACATCAGCTGGTATGCAATAGCTTGTTAGGATAAATCACAGCTTATGTTTCATCCATAACAGCACTAAGTACACTTCATAAAGTGCATCATTGGCTGGGAATCTCTTCGAGGTCATAAATGGCACTCTCCTTTTATAGAGGAGGAACGGCCAATACAAGCAAATGAAGGAGTAGTTTACTTACAAGTGTTGCTTTTTGCCATGCTGGTGTTGCAGTTTGGCTCACAATAGGTGATGTGGCCCTGGGCTGAGATAACTTAGTCTGAACCATTCCCCAGCAGGTAGCATAACGTATTCACTCTCACTAATCACTGAAAATGTCCATCAATGCAAAAAGGCATTGTGTGCTCACGGAGACTTCACTAACCACACACACAGAAATAGAGTGAATGACTCAACTCTTACAACAGAGGGAAAAGGTGATACATAATGACAGGATCACTAGTCCAGTGATCCAGGGCATAAACTGGGGAAATGCATTCAAATACCACCAAAGACTTGAATGCAATGTCTTTTGCGGTCACGAAGACCACAAAGCCAATCAGACAAACCCATCGAATTCACCAATGCCCTTTGAAGTAATGAAATCCACCATCTTTACCTTGTTTGGTCTACATGCGAATCAGGACCCACAGCAACATGGCTGATGGGCTTGGTACAAAATACTGACCTGGTCAGCAACATCCACATTCCATTAAAGATTAAATACATCATTCAGGTCTATTTCACTTTACAGCACAAAAAGAAAAAAAATCAGGAATCCTGCAAAACAATACACTGTGCCAACTGCAATGTAACTGAGGAACAGCTATATCTGACCGTATTCTCCACAGTTTCCATTACCAACCTCTTACTCGGACATATGATGATTCGGGAAGAATATTTCATTAAACATTTCTGAAAGAACTCTGCAAATTTTAGATTAAGCCTCTCTAGCTTCAGCCTCATCTAGTGTAAGCTTCCCAGCTTGAGCATCATATGGTAGGATCAATACTTGGAACAAAAAAAAAGTCTCGGAGCAGATTTGATAGAGGGTCTCTGAGGAACAGGAACAGGAACAGGAAATGATGGTACTGGATTAAGGAGAGGTGTGCTCTTGTCAAGGTCTAGACAAGAATTCAGAGTCTAGATTGTTGGCAAGATTAGAGTTGAGAGTGTGGTGCTGGAAAAGCACAGCAGGTCAGGCAGCAGGAAAAATCAACATTTCTGGCATAAGCCCTTCGTCATGATTCCCAATGAAGGGCTTAAGCCCAAAACGTCGACTCTCCTGGTCCTCGGATGCTGCCTGACCTGCTGTGTTTTTCCAGCAACACACACTCAACTCTAATCTGCTGTCCTCGCTTTCTACCTGTTGGTAAGATTACATTTATATAGAAAATACTCCAACTAGTTACACCGTTATGCTTAGTACAATGTTTGACATGGAAAGGTTCATCATTGGGTGATCTCTTGCATCATTATGAATGCTGGGTTATTTACTTCTATATCGAGTATGGAGTCTTTATTCCACAGAGCCTCCTCTGCGCCTCCAGTTGTTCTACCATGCAATGAGTTGATGGGTGACCTACGATGCAACTCCATACACATGCTTTTACCTATTTCCCTTAATAACTCTGGATGACAGAAATCTCTCATTCCCAGATTGAAGAATAGCAACTAAATTATTCAACATCAACTGATGATGGTGGAAGCGTGTTCCAAACTTGTGTCATCCTTTCTATGTAGAAGTGCTCCCTAATTTCACTTCAGGAAAATTTGTCGCTTATTTGTAGGCTATATCCATAGACACAGAGTCCTCAACTAGCAGAAATAATTTAGTTCAACGTACCCATTCAATTCTCCTTAGTATCTTCAATATTTGAATAAAATTCCAATGGACACATCATTATGTGTGTGTGAGGAGCCCAGGTACCATTCTGGTAAAGGTATTTTGCACACCCTCTACAAAGACCAATTCCTCCTAAATTGTGGTGCTCAGAACTGTTCACAGTCGCTCAAAGAGAGATTGACCAGGGCTTTGAACAGCTGAAACAAGATCTTCTGCCTTGCATTCTAATCTTCTCGATATAAAGGTCAGCATTCTGCCACTCTTTCCAATTATGTTTTATACCTGCTCAAGATGTATAAATGATTTAACTGGATTCCTCGGTCTCTTCAGGCCTCCACTGTTTCTAGTGTATTTACAAAGCACCCTGTAATTGGTTTCCTGCTCACTTTCCAAACTCCAATCTCCTATCTGTTTATACCGAAATCCATTTGCCGCAATTTCGCCCGCTCACTTCATCTATCAACATTGCTTTGTAATTTTATCCTTCTGCCTGCACTGTTTACGCTGCCACCTATCGGTTTGTCATCAGCAACTGTGGTTTTCCATTGCATTATCGAAATCGATCATAAACATAGTGGCTTTTTGAAGCTCCAGCACAGATTCTTGTAGGACACCGTCAATCACATCCTACAATTAAAGAACCTGCGTATTATCATTTTAAAGAGAATAGTTTCCAGAGGCTGATGGGTTAATAAGCCAATGACAAAAGGTGATTTACAGAAGAACTAGATCCAACACAAGGAAAACATTTTTACAGAAAAAGAGTGGTTTGATTTCAGAATATGTTACTTTCTGATTAAATTAAAAGAAAAATGTAGATGCAGATTCAATAATACCTTTCAAAGGGAACTGGATAAATGTTTGTAGAGGATAAAACATGGCAATTCCTCATGGCTCATCAGCATCCTTGACCATCCCAAATTATTCTTGAAGGCAGATTTGCTCGGCCATTTCAGTTCTGGGGAGGAAGTGAGGACTGCAGATGCTGGAGAGTCAGAGTCGAAAAGCGTGGTGCTGGAAAAACACAGCAGGTCAGACAGCATCTGAGCAGCAGGAGAGTCGCGTTTCGGGTATAAGCCCCTCATCAGGAAGGCCGAAATGTCAACTCTCCTGCTCCTCGGATGCTCCCTGACCAGCTGTGCTTATCCAGCGCCATGCTTTCTGACTCATTTCAGTTCAGAGTTAACCTCGTTGCTAGTGGTTTGGAGTCACAGGTACGTCAGACCTTAGCAAATCAAGAAAAAAAATAAGTGTTTTTTTCAACAATTAAAAAAATTGTTTGGATAATTCCATGACCTCCATTAAAGAGATTAGCTTTTAATTAAAATTTTTGGTTGACTGAATTTAAATTCTACCAGTTGTCATGGGGAGATGGAAGTAAAAGTCCACTGCAAGCTTGGGCATATTTCTGCCCAGCTAGTAGGGTAAAGCTCTTAATATACCAGGGAGGATCACCACTTGTAATGAACTGAAACATGGTACCAATCCAGATTCATCAACAATAAAGAATTCAAATTTTTTGAGACTTGGTACACTTCTTCACAGTCCCTATACTGCTGGATAAGTCAAGGCAGTATCAACAGGGACAGACTGTAATAGATATGATTAAAGCTACTCAATGTTCAGCTCCAGCCAGGGGCCAATGTTGGCAAACGTAGTATGAATAAAAAGTTATTAACTTTGATCACCAAAACAACCAGTCTCACTAGATATTGGACCTTCAAAAGGCTGAATAAATTGGCAACGTCTGCCAAATAAAAGTAATTGGCTCGGTGAAATCCTTGATTTGAAATTAAGGTAACCACATAGAGATATAGGATAGCTAGATGAGGTTACTCAAGCCTTTACACTGTGGATTTAACAGACAATGAGTAGATTTCATAAGGTAAGTCAGCCAGTTTTAGCTAGCTGAATAGAGAGAAAGACAACAAGACATTTTCTGATCTGGAATCCAATTCTTTCACGCCTCACGTTCACAGTTCACCAGAGAGATCCAGTCATCGATTTATCCTCTCATCTTGGTCCTAACAATCTCCCTGTAACTAGACAACTTGTGAAGGTTATGGGTGCAACAGCCAAAACACGCTGCTGACAACTTCACCAAACTGACCACTCTCCACAAAATAAATACAAAAGAACTGGAGATCTGAAACAGACAAAAACAAATTGCTGGAAAAAGTCAGCAGGTCTGGCAGCATCTGAGAAAACAGAGTTTCAACTCTCCACAAATACTATGGAAGGAGAGCATCAGTATTCAACCTATTGGATCCTTCTACTGAGGGTGTGCTGCATTGCTGAAGGCACAGTCCATCACATACAGCATTAAACAGAAGTCTCGTCCACCCTCTCAAGGAGATGTCAAAGATCCCTACAGCACTCTTTCAAAACGGCAAGTGAGGTCACCCAGACACCCTAGAAAACACTTAAATCATCAAAACAACATCACTAAAAACAGATCATCCCCTGACTGGAGGAACTTGCTGTGCACAAACTGAGTGCTGTCCTCTCTGTGCTTTGACAGTGACTGCACCTGACAATTACTTCACTAGCACCCAAGTAAATTGGACATCCTGAGGTTATGAAAGTTTCGATAGAAATGAAAAGCTTTTTTATTTCTAGCTATACTTAATGATGCTGTACTTGGCCATACTATCTGTGCACGAGGGTTCCACTTATACTGTGAAATGCTTTGTTATCTTTAAAGGAAGCCCATTGCAGCACACACTCAATCTGCAATAAAACTCAGCCTCACATGTGGAGATTTCTGGTCTCCAACGGCAATAACTAGGAAGCTGTCCCCAATTAAATGTCAATCAACTTGTACAGGACTGGACAGTATGTGATAACAGCACCATTATTTCAACTCAGCATTCCTCATCCACATCACAAAAGAACACCTAGATCCACCTTTTGAAGGTTTTGCCCAAGGGCAGGGAGATCTCAGTGGAGCATATTGTATTCCCCCGATCATAAATTCTGTGACCAGCAACCCTCGGGAGCCACTTTGATCGCAAAATCAATGATGAGGCGGAACTCCTGCCCTGTTTCTTACGAGACTTGAAACCTCCTTTAATTCTTTTGCCGGTATATTAAATTTCATTCAGAGAAGCTGGTACTGAGAACAAAATTAAATCCATCTCCGTAGCCTTCAGCAAGGATTACTAGGAGTCACCTTGAACATGAGAGACCTGAGTCACGCAACACCTGAGACATGCCTGGAGAGCCACAATGTATTTCAAATTCAGTGTTAGAAATATAAAAGGAAAACAGTATCTTGCTCGCTGGTAGACCATTGCCAAATTTCAACTGTCTAGAGTCACTAGGATAATGGGTGTCCAGTTTGCAGATGTTTCACAGAAAAAAACCATATAGTGTAGAATGTACAGTTCAAACATTCAGATACAAAGATCATCGCAGCCTGAGGGATGTCAGTGATTTGAAAGAGAAATAAAAATGACACCAGGGAGGGGGCTGGGGCACAACAGTAAGAACCATATGTCTTGTGGTTCCGTCTCAAAACGAAAGCATCAAAAAGACCACAGACCCTTTCAAATTCCGGAACTCTCACTTGGTCCGAACAATTTACAAGGAACAAACGTGGGCCATTCAAATGAGCTGACAGAGAATTCAGTCTTATAGAGAAGCACGGGGGTTGACACCATTTGATTTGTTTCCCCCCCCCCCCAACCCAACATTCCTGAAACCCCATTTAGGTCATAAGCCCAAGGAGAATGAGAGGCTGTAGTTAACTGTAGTTAATTTAAATGGAACAATAGGGAAAAGGCGATAGAACAGTATGAAGTAAGTGCACAGTACAATGGACTGAATGGCCTTCTTCTACACGATAGTAATTCCGTAATTACAGAGTCAGGAAGGGGGAAGAAAGGCGGCAAAGGCACCAAAATGAAGAGTCGTTGTGCTGGATGTTAGCAATATTTAACATTCTATTTAATTATGTGGTGGAGAGCACTGATTGGGGTTTCACTCGAGGAGACAGAGAGGCACTAACTGAAGCTGTCGTGTGATTGAGTTAAGAGGTGTACACTTAAGACAGAGTATCGGATGGCTTCAGTATCATCCTTCACCAACTGGTGAACTGGAAGAAACAGCAGAGGGCAAGGGGTCGGTATTTGGGATTCATGAATGGGTGACACGATGGAGAAGAGCAGCATCGATCAGGTCAACACAGTTGGACATCAGGTTCTCAGTGGTTAGTATTTAAATAACTACGTTTAATAAACTCCACACGTGGGCGCAAGGAAAACAGTACAAAGGAAAATCATCACACTTACATAAAAGATAAGGACTTTAAACAGTCAAAGTTTGTTCTTAATTTTATGCACATACATGGATTTATTTGAAGGAAAGGACTGCAGGTAACTCTGTTTCCAATAACAGAATTACGATGACATCTTCAGTCAGATACCACCATCATCAGCAGCTCACTTATTCCCTCAGCCTCCACTCAAGTTCTCAGTATATCCTCTGTCGTCTTCTTCAGAAAACTCCTCAAAAATAGTCTTAGAAGTACTCCTCCTATAACATGTGTTTCATAAACAATTCGGCTGTAACGCAATTTGTAACGCAATTCGGCTGTAACGAATTGCAGCCTTTGTTTTAATAAAGCGAACTCCCATTTGCCATTACACAATTCCATTCCCTGTATTACCAGTCGGCTGTGATTCATTCTGCCGGTGCATATATTGCAACGGGTTATCACCTGTGTGTATGTTTTTACTTCTATCTGAAACTAAGGCAGGGGAAGCAAACATTAGAATATTTTGCAGGAGTGCTTACTGAGATCATGCATAGAGTTGGGGGGATGGTGGCCAAGGAGTGGGAAGAGAGCACGACAGCGCATGTGCAAATACAGCGATGTCCAGCAAGTGTTGGAGAGTAAGCAGGGCCTTTTAGTTAAGTAGAGGCTCAGGTGCTAGCTAGCTGAAGCTTCAACACAGGACAACTTTACAAGAGAGAGAGAGAGAGAGAGAGAGAGGAGTGTGCATGTGTGTGTGTGTGCGAGAAAGAGGGTGAGGCATGAAACTAAGGATGGACCATTGGGGACCCCCATCCCTTCCTACCCCACCCATCCCCAAGTAATGCCTGATCCAAGTTCACCCAGTTTCTGAAGCATGGGGGGGGGGGGGGGGGGGGGGGGTGGAGGAGAGGGGATCTGAGTGGCTCAGTCCCTCATTCTCTCTGAAACCTGTGACCCATTGAAACCTCCAGCTGTACTGAGCATCCCAGCCCCTTTAGCCACCCCCCTCAAAAGAAAAAAAAAAGTGATTTTACTCGTGCCAAAAAAAACACTTCTGCAACTTTCACAAAGTTTAAATGTAGAGAGCTGGGTTCAGGATAAAATTCACTTCACAAGGAACCGGGAATACAACAAACATATTGGGAAATTTTGCTTGTAACAACCTGGTGTTTCTGTAACTGACCAGTAATGGGCAGGTTCGCTAAACTGGAGTCCCAACTAGGTTTTGCCCATAGGCCCCATGAGCTTTCTTACATGATTTTCTGTAACACGACGTCACATGGGAACACAACTACCGCATTATAGGAGAACTATCTGTACGTTTACTTGCATCAGAACATGCTTTACAGGGTTTCCGAAGGGATCAGATGTAAGACCTTCTTAAATCCAAGTAGATAAGACATTAAGGACCATGCCTAAGTGGGGTTCTCTGAACAGAGTAAATAGCTTATGGAACAATCCCAGAGATGAAGGACTACAGCAATGCAGATGGCTTAGAGAAGCTGGGATTGTTCTCCATCAAGCAGAGGAGACCAAAAGGATGTTTGATCAAAGTGATAAACGGTTCAGACACATAAAACCATTCCCAAGGGCAGGACAATCAATAAGCAGACAGCTTTCATTTAAACTGATTGACAAAATATCCAAAGGCAATGGAGGGAGAAAAATTATTTTTAAGCAATGGGTGGCTACGGTTTGTAGTGCAATAAGGTGGCAGGAAGAGATTCAACAGCAAAAGGGGTAACAAACACAAAGCTGAAACAAAATATGGGTTTGGGCAAAGAATAGGGGTGAGGGGGAATGCAGGGAATGGCAATCACTGAATTGCCCTTGGATTACAGACTCAGTGGACTGACAAATCAATTCCTGCATTGTACCATTCCACAATACATCACTGACTAATAAGGAATCAAAGTGCATAGGGAGTTAACTCCTCATTGCAAGTTAAGGCTGTCAGAATGAGACTTCCTGATAGCTATGGGATGTGGAATATTGTTGGATTAGTGAAAGATAACCTTCTTTAGATTTTCCCAACATACGATGATGCGGATATAACTGCGGGAAAGATTACCCCTGGTGTAAGAAGCTGGGCCAAACCTCATGTAAACCAAACTCAAAACCACCAACAGCAGTCACAGAGTCCTAAGCTATGAATGTTGGCTCCATGTCCACAATCATACATTAAATGGAACTCAACTTGAAGTGTGCTTCCACTGTTCAGGAGGACTTGGTGGGGAACAAACACTTGACACGGTCTGCACTGAAACCCTTATGGTCAGTGACTGCTGGTGTGTGTCTTCCACCCTGGGACCCTCCAACCCCCATGGCATCAATGTGGATTTTTAACAGTTTCCTCATTTCCCCTCCCCTGACCTTATCCCAGTTCCAACCTTCCAACTCAGCATCACCCTCAATCTTCCTTCCCACCTATCTGCTCCACCCTCCCCTCTGACCTATCATCTTTACCCCCACCTCCATCCACCTGTTGCCCTCCCAGCTCCACCCCCTCCCATTTATCTCTCCTCCACCTCCCCAGGCTCCCAGCCTCATTCCTGATGAAGGGCTTTTGCCTGAAATGTCGATTTTCCTGCTCCACGGATGCTGCCTGACCTGTTGTGCTTTTCCAATATCACACACTTGACGCTGGTGTGTCATGGCAAATGGCAAATGGCAATGATCAATCAGTGGTCACTGATTAACTCCACAGGTTATTTTATTTGAAAGAGTCAAACACCTCATAAGTTGTGAAACAGACATGAGAGCCAATCAATTGGTTGGGTGTCTGGGTGATGGGTCTGTGTCTGTGTAGCTTCCAGCAGCTAACCAGCAGACAGAGTTCTAATATTGTATATAGAGAGCACATGGGCTCCTTGAAGGTGAACTCTCTGAAAAGCAACAGACATACAACAGGATGGAGATGTTCAGCTGCTGCTCAGACCTGTGGAACCGATAGCACTACAACAAATCAAACAACAAATACTGTAACCCCTGATTCTCAAGGTGAAACAATCATTTAGCTACACATTCTGTTATGTCAGTTTTGTCAACACAAATTTGCTCAAACTCGACTGATGAGTTACGGGCACTGTTTCTAAACTGTGAATTTTTAAAACGTGTGTTGGCTGCAATGCGATTACATTGCCAACGCTTTAAGCACTGTTTCTAAAGCACAATTATTCTATAATGCGGGGTTGCACAAGAATGCAGCCATTGCATTATAGGAGAACTGACCGTACTGGATTTCTGTCTGCCGTGCACCTCTGACCAAATCACTTATTCCCCATTTTGCACCAATTCAGTATCATATTAAAAAGCAATGAGCACAGGCAGTTTGTTTGGTCTTCAGTTTTATTCACAAGGCTCGGACTGAGAAAAGTCACCCCAGCCTGATGATGCTTACTCAAGTGAGATGCCAAACCATTCCAGTCTTAAGCTGCGGAGAGTGAAACTGCAGAGACAAAAGGTGGATCGTAAATGTCACCTTAATATCTGGGCAATACGCTGTTGCTGACATGTGTATCGCCTGCGTGTAGGAGAGGACAGCAGCAAGGTAGGGTGAGCTGGACAGCTGGTGGACACTCTACTCCGAGTCGTCCTGTCAATCTGGTAGTGGTCAGTGAGAAACCCATTGCTAACTACAGAGTTAACAGCCCACAACTGCTGCCGATGCCAAATTCTACATGGGAAGGGACAATTACAATGAGGTCCCCCAAATGGTTACTGGGTGGGTGGGTGGGGGGGGGGGGCATAGATAAATCTGAAGAACAAACCTGATGCCTTTAGGAGCAAGGGAGAAAGGTGAAGCTGCGAAACAAAGATGAAAATGACAACAGTGTTCCATCCGGAAAGAGACACTTGATTAAAGATGCTTCTCAGGGTTCTGACTGATGGTGATGGGTGCCAGCTGGTAGATTTGTCACTGTCAGCCTGGAAGAGACTGGGCAACAACCAGCAGTGGGCACCACATGACCGGTTCTGGTTTACCAGTCTAAAGACATTTAAGTCAAGCAGAAAGGTGATTGCTAACAGCAGAGGGATTAACCTTTAGGTCAGCAACACAGTAGTGCCCTTTTAACTCATAGGAATGCTGATGAAGAGAGACTGGACAAAAAAGGTAAACACAGGTGTATTTCACCTCTTGTGGAGTAAAGGGTTAACTATACCTAAACTCTACCAATAGCTGCTGAGGCTTAAGAAGTTATTTTATCATGGTCCCTGATCAGATTGGGCCTGATGATAGAAAAAGGGACTGGGTGAAATCCTGCACTACCATACTTGTGTATATAATTTACTGGTAATAAATGTGACCAGTTCACATTAACCTTGTGTTCTGTCCTTACATGCCTTGAACCCCTGGAAGCAATGAGAATTCCGCAAAATTGGCTGCATTTTAATATTGGCAAGCTGACTAGTTTTCCCCAAACTCAATCACTGGCTTTATATAATCCTAAATTACCAACCAGTGAGTTCCAGTCTGATTGGGCACCCACAAATTATTAGCTGTGGAATGCCATCCATCAAGAATGAAAGACATAGGCTGCAATTTTCGATCCAGGTCCCTGCTGGTTTTGTTCAAACACTTCCTTTGCAGGTGTTACGTGCTGCTCATGTCCTCTCGGGGCATCAATGAGTTATGGAAAGAACCAAGACAGGACAGGCTGTACCTCGCCTCCTGTAACCCAAGGTCAAAGTACCCTTCTCGAGTTCCGCAAATTGCTCATTTTCCCCTTTCCCAATCCGACCACCTTTTGTTGACAAAGCAGGCCTGTTCACACTTCTTTCAAACATTTTATCTAAAGGTCTAGAGTGATATTGGTTACATCTGCGATAGCATCAAGCTGCCATTGCCGCTTCAGTAGATTAATAGAGAATGCAACCTTGTGGAAGGACATAATATTTCCAGCCAGTGGGAGAAACTGGCTGTTGCAAACTTGATAGTATTGATTAGCGTCAAAACTGGCCTTGCTAAAAATGAAGACAAACTTAAGTGGAGTCTTTTTATTGTGGCCAGTTATGGCAGCCACTTAACAAGAGATGGGGGACATCACGCCAGCTCCTATTATATCTCCCACTTCATAAAGCTGGGAGCAGCGCACTCACCTGGGAATGGTCTCTTGTCAGCCTTGGAAGTGACATAGAAACTTGTAGAACTCTAATACGACTAGACAGGGTAAACACAGAAAGGAAGATTCTGTTTCAGGAGTCAAAGGACTCAGTCTGAGGAAAACAGCTCTGAGCAGGTTGGTTCAGAAATATCCAGGCCATTTAGGACTGAGATGAGGAGAAATTTATTCAACCAGAGAGTGGCAAGTGCGTACAACTCTCTGCCACAGAAAGCAGATGTGGTCAAAATATCGGCAGTCTTCACAAGGAGTTAGACATAGGTCAGAGGGCTAAAGGGATCGAAGGGTACAGAGAGGAAGTGGAAACAGGATACAGAGTTGGATGATCATACTGAACAACAGGGCAGGTTTGAAGGGTTGAATGGCCTACTCCTGCAACTATTTTCTATGTTTCTGCCTTTAACTTTGGCTCACTGACAGAAACCAAACACTTGCCTTTAAACACCCTCTCCTCAACACACAACTCACCTTAATATAATGATTCCACAGGTACAACCAGGAATCACTCTCTCTCAGCTGAATGGCGATCCTTGTACTGGGAGCCAGACTGGAATCATTAGCAAAGTGTTTGAGACGTGACAGCCCAATCACACTTACTGACAAACAATACTTGCTTTTTAAAATTATCTCCATCACTCTCAAATCCTGAAGTGCCCTCATCTCTGCAGCCTGCTCTAATCCACCCACAACTCAGGCGACTCTCTGTGTGGAGTTTGCACGTTCTCCCCGTGTCTGCGTGGGTTTCCTCCGGGTGCTCCGGTTTCCTCCCACAGTCCAAAGATGTGCAGGTCAGGTGAATTGGCCATGCTAAATTGCCCGTAGTGTTAGGTAAGGGGTAGATGTAGATGTAGATGTAGGGGTATGGGTGGGTTGCGCTTCGGCAGGGCGGTGTGGACTTGTTGGGCCGAAGGGCCTGTTTCCACACTGTAAGTAATCTAATCTAATCTAATCTAAACACCCCCAGTTATGACCTCTTCTGCATTGGTGGCTGTTTCTCCCTTCTCCTGAGAGACACTCCTTATACCCGCCTCATTGCCAAAGCTTCAAGAGTCTAGTCCAAGAGCTTCAGCAAATGGCGCAAAATTTCAAAGAGGACGCAGCACAGCAGATGCTGAGAGGTGGCGAGTCTGGATCATGGGCTCACTGCCTCAGGATAAGGGGTGGGCCAATAAAGATGTAGATGAGGAGAAATATCTTCACTGAACCCAGTGGTGAATCTATGGACCTCTCTCTCTCTCTTCCCCGCCCCCTCGAGAGATGTGGTGGCTCAACCATCAAGTACATGATCAATAGATTTGTTGAACAAGGCAATTGAGAAATACGGAGAAAGTGAGGACTGCAGGTGCTGGAGATCATTCCTGAAGAAGGGCTTATGCCTGAAACGTCGAATCTCCTGCTCCTTGGATGCTGCCTGACCTGCTGCGCTTTTCCAGCAACACATTTTTCAGCAATTGAGAAATATGGGGAGGGTCGTAAGGAAAAGGGGCAGTTGAGGACAAAAGCAGCCACGACCCTGTTAAATGAAGGAGGAGACTCCAGGGTTCAAATGTCCAACTCCCTATATGCTAATACAAAAACTGAGAGACATATTTGTCAGCTAGAGGTGCAAGCTGTAGTTGCTAACTGTATGGTCACGCGGGTGGCATTTGACTCCAGCACAGATCAATACTGATGCAGGACCCTTCATGCTTTACATGACTCCACTGGGGTCACAGCCTTCTGGGTGTTAAATGTTGAATTGCACAACCCCTGTACTCAATACTTTGACCAGTAAAAGGAAAGCATACCAAACGCCTTCTTCACTATCCTATCTACCTGTGACTCCACTTTCAAGGAGCTATGAACCTGCACTCCAAGGTCTCTTTGTTCAGCAACACTCCCTAGGACCTTACCATTGAGTGTACAAGTCCTGCTAAGATTTGCTTTCCCAAAATACAACACCTCGTATTTATCTGAATTAAACTCCATCTGCTTCTCCTCAGCCCTTTGGATCTTGATCAGATGAGCCAGTTTTAATCTGGAAGTAAACTTCTTCACTGTCCACTACACCTCCAATTTTGGTGTCATCTGCAAACTTACTAACTGTACCTCTGATGAAATGATAAAAAGTCGTGGACCCAGCACCGATCTTTGTGGCACTACACGGGTCACAGGCCTCCAGTCTGAAAAACAACCCTCCACCACCACCCTCTGTCTTCTCCTTTGAGCCAGTTCTGTATCCAAATGGCTAGTTCTCCCTGTATTCCATGAGATCTAACCTTGATAATCAGTCTCCCATGGGGAACCTTGTTGAATGCGTTACTAAAGTCCATATAGATCACGGCGACCGCTCTGCCCTCATCAGGGCTGTACAGGACATGGGTTAGGCCCCTTTTGGAATACTGCATGCAATTCTGGTCTCCTTCCTATCGGAAGGGGAAGAGAGTTGAAGAGAGGAGAAACTTAAATGGGGAATAAAAAAGAGATTATGACAGAGCCATTTGCCCACACCTTCCCCCCCCCACCCCACCCCACCCCCACAGGTTCAGTGACAACACGGATGCATTTGAAAATCTGACAAAGTCCTCTTCAGTCACAAGCACCCGTGGAACGAAGCATATTGACAAAACACCATTCACGTAGAGACCAAAAGGAAGATAATTAGCACCAGACAGTGTGCGTTGCCAGAACCTTATAAAAAAAAACCATGATGTTTCGCCTCTCGAGATCACAAAATAAACAACTTCCCTTCCCTTCCTCCGCAACAAAGTCAGCCGTCCCTCGACAGGAAGTGGTGTACACAAAAAGAGGCAGCGCAAAACATGGTGCAAGTAATCAGGACCAGAGTAATGTAACACACTGACACATGATCTACAAGGGTCAACAGAGAGATGAGTCAAATGGAAACTATTTCCTTTGGCCCTCACTGGATCTGAAGCTGTGTGGTTATCTCCATCACTGAATGGGAGAGTAATGATTTCAGGCTGGCTGCTTTACACTGTCTTACAGTAAATCATCCTTTTAAAGTGAGCTACAGCCCCTCCATGCCAATTTCAGGTGATGTGCAGAATCCAGTGAGCTAGGGATAGCTGTAAGGAGGGGAGGGCACTGAAAATTAGGTGGACATGCATGGAATCCACATAGAAGGAGTGTTTTAATCTGTCCTTAACACAACTGCACCGATTCTAATTATAGTCTGGCCTCACTCTGTTGTAATAACCACTATTTGGAGATGCTGGTGTTGGACTGACATGGGCAAAGTTAAAAATCACTCAACACCAGGTTATAGTCCAAAAGGTTTATTCGGAAGCACTAGCTTTCCGAGCGCTGCCTCTTCATCAGGAACCCAACCACCTGATGAAGAGGCAGTGCCTCAAAAGCTAGTGCTTCCAATTAAACCTGTCAGACTATAACCTGGTCATAGAGTTGTAAAGATGTACAGCATGGAAACAGACCCTTCAGTCCAACCTGTCCATGCCGACCAGGAAGGAGTAACAAAGAGGATTGATGAGGGCAGAGCGGTAGATGTGATCTATATGGACTTCAGTAAGGCGTTCGACAAGGTTCCCCATGGCAGACTGGTTATCAAGGTTAGGTCTCATGGAATACAGGGAGAACTCGCCATTTGGATACAGAACTGGCTCAAAGGTAGAAGACAGAGGGTGGTG
This sequence comes from Chiloscyllium punctatum, assembly GCF_047496795.1. Taxonomy (NCBI): domain Eukaryota; kingdom Metazoa; phylum Chordata; class Chondrichthyes; order Orectolobiformes; family Hemiscylliidae; genus Chiloscyllium; species Chiloscyllium punctatum. The sequence goes on from NC_092748.1 coordinate 5,165,934, forward strand.
GTGGAGGGTTGTTTTTCAGACTGGAGGCCTGTGACCAGTGGAGTGCCACAAGGATCATGCTGGGTTCTCTACTTTTTGTCATCTATATAAATGATTCGGATGCAAGCATAAGAGGTATAGTTAGTAAGTTTGCAGATGACACCAAACTTGGAGGTGTAGTGAACAGCAAGGAAGGTTACCTTAGGTTACAACAGGATCTTGATCAGATGGGTCAATGGGCCAAGAAGTGGCAGATGGAGTTTAATTCAGATAAATGAGAGGTGCTGCATTTTGGGAAAGCAAATATTATCAGGATTTATCCCTAATCAGTCCTTGCCTTTCCAAATACATGTACATCCTGTCCCTCAGGATTCCCTCCAACAACTTGCCTATCACCGACATCAGGCTCACTGGTCTATAGTCCCCTGGCTTGTCCTTACCATCCTTCTTAAACAGTGGCACCACGTTTGCCAACCTCCACTCATCCAGCACCTCACCTGTGACTATTGATGATACAAATATCTCAGTAAGAGGCCCAGCAATCACTTCTCCAGCTTCCCACAAAGTTCTAGGGTACACCGGATCAGGTCCTGGGGATTTATCCACCTTTATGTGTTTCAAGACATCCAGCACTTCCTCCTCTATAATATGGACATTTTGCATGTTGTGTGATTTTTAACTCTGTGATAACCATTGGCATTGAGTGTATGTTTGTAACCGGAGTCCTTGAAGTGTTTCAAAATGGCCAATGCTTTGAGGGAAATAGGGCTTCATCCTTCATAAATGGAAATGTAAAACTGCTTTTGAAAAAAAACACAACAATGGCATTCTAACACAGTCTTATGGGACCAGAGAAACTGACACCTCATCTGGAAAAATAGAAAATTGTTGTAAATGCATTATGCATCAGAATCCACGTCGATGTTGGCACCAGTGCCGTCCAATGAGAAACAAGTGTTCTGTACAGTCAGAACTTCCACTGGTCACCGATACAACTTTGCTCTGGACTGCGCAACTAGCCCTTCGCATACACAACTTGGAGTGATACTACCCCTGCAAAACCCTGCCATCAACCCTCCCCATTAATAACCTCTCATTTTCACACATATTACTGTGATCAGTCAAGTCCACTTGCCTGATCTGTCAACATCTGCCTGTAACTTTGCCTCATCCTCACTTCTTGCCTCCAACCTATTTTTAGCATCATCTGCAGGCCTGGCTACAGTACACTCACTCCCATCATATAAAAGTCATTATCATACTTCGTAAATAATTGCGACCTCAGCAACGATCCGTGTGGTCCTCCATAAGACATTAGGAGAAGCAGGTTATTCACCCAATTGAGTCTGCTCAAATCACTCCACTTGTTACAGGTCACCATCCTGGAAATATCTGCTTTATACCAAATCTGTTACATTTTGTTTCCCCAGCTTCCTCAGAGCCAGCTCTCAGAGTGAGCCAAACTTCTGACACCCCTGTTTATTTTTTTTTACCCCCACACTACCACCTAACGGCGGTAGTGCTTATTTTTCCCCCGCACCCATGTTGTGTGTGTGCAGGTGTGAGACACAGTGAAAGACACAAGGTGTACAAATCTTTATTCAAATTTCCACCACCAGGAAGACAGGAAACACCCGAGTGGCCAGTGACAAGCAGTGCCCTTCACATCAAAGGGCAATGCTGTGTGATCAAACAGTGAAGGGGAGGGCAGGGATTAAATCAGAATAGAGTTGGATTTTTAGCCATTCCAATTAATTAGTCATATATCACGCTCTGGGCTCTTAAGTAGTCTTACATGCAGTATCTTATTGAATCCCTTTTGAATATCTAAATCCGGTGCCATTGCACTCTGATCAGTTTAATTCAGCACAATTAAGGGATTAAACCCTTTAAGTTTTCAACAGACATAGATCTGTGGGGTTTAAAACTAACATTGTGGAGTACCTGCTGACTACTGAACGTCAACAAGACATCAGTATCAAAGGGCAGTGATCAGCATAGACACCCAAAAGACTGAATGCCCAAATGACTTGCTCAAAACTCTCAGAACTGCTAAAAATAGATGTGGTCAATTTCGTTCCATAATACAAATGGTGATAATGGGTGGGGTGGAAATCCAAATTCTAGTCAAACCCAATGGGTTATCTGCCAGCAGATGTAACTCAATTTGGCTTCAATATTGCAGGTCAATGGGGTTTCATCACAACTACTGGTACAAAACATTACAGGTAGCCCATTACAGCCCTATACCCTTCCTCCATATCCATCTAGGGAAAGGGGCTTTGAAGACATCAGTGTAACACCAAGATCTTATTCCAGAGAGGCAGGAAGGCTCAAGTGCAGAGTTGGTCACATCTACATTTGATGAGGCTGTGGGCACTGGGACACACTGACACCCCCCAGTCCTGTTTCAGAGTTTTGGAGAATCATAGCATTCAACATCACAATAGTAGCTCGGATTATCCAGCACTGGATTTCATGTCAGTCCCTTGGCAACCCGGGCCAATTTCCTTTTGTTCGGTGTCCATCCTGTAGGAAGGGTTCAATCATTCCAGAGGTGTACAAGGCAGTAACCTCCGCTTCTGCAATTCAGCCCTCCCTGGATTCTGCTGCGTTTAAGTTAGCTTCAACGCAAAGGCATCAACTCCTCTACTTTGAATGGTTCCTGCTTGAGGGAGCCCAGCCAATGGTCAGGTTTTCAACAGGGAAAAGGCTGGATGAATATCCTCACTGGTAGAGTGGCAGGTAGTGAGTGGGACACTTTTCAGGGCCAGAGGAGCTGAGCAAGAGATGCGCCAGGGAACAGTCAACAGATATATCAGGTCAACGTGCACTCAGTGGTGACCCACTCCAGCACCGACATGCTGATGGGTCTTATTTCACTTGGTTTTGCTCCCAAGCTGGAGTACACTTACTGTCTAAGGACAACAGCCTGGAGTCATGGTTGCTGTTTCTCCTGCACCACCTCAAAAACATGAAGGTTTTTAATCACACCCCATCCTTCATACAATTACTGAGATGAGAATAAGGGAGGGCAGTAACAGGACAAGTCAAAGAATGAGAAAAAATGAGTGAGACAGCCCAACCATTCCTACATCTAGAATGTTTTCTCATCCACATCAGTGATTAAAAGAAAAATCAAGAAGAATGGTAGAGAGGGGAGAGAATTGTCAAATATAATCATGAATGAGGCCAACTCAAAAGACACAACTGACAACATCCAGGCTATCACCTTGCAAAACAAGATGGCTGTGAGCAGGGAGAGGAATATGGCTTTAAAATGCTCAGAAGACAAGACTGCCAAAAAAGCAGCTAAGAGCTGGATAATGTTTACTGACAGTTTGATGTCCTTCACCTGCAACGCACATGGGGTTGGTCAAAAAGCCTGGAGAAATGTGTTGGCCTCTTTGGGAAGGTATTCGACATAAATGATTCATTCTCATTCCATCATGTTTTTAATCAATGTTTTATTCATGTCTGTGGAATCAGTTTAATAACCCTCATCTTGCACATTAAAGATATACATAGGTTCACGGCAAGACACCCACACAGCTTGTGGGCTGTAAGAGTCAGCTGCCTCTCAAGGAGGTATGGCAGAAAGTCTAGGTTGGGCTCGACTGCACATCAACATGGCTATTTAAAAGGAGTCAGCAGCTAATTAACCTGCTTTCAAAAGTAGTACGTCATTTTCCATCAAACCAGTGCTGACACGTTGAGGGAAGATTGCAGCATGATTGAAATCCTCTGCCTCACATTCAGATAAAAGGGCACCCAGTCGCAACATTAACTCGGTTTTTCTCTCCACTGCTGCTGCTTCCAGGCCTGCTGAGCATACCCAGGTTTTAAATATTTTGCTCTTGTATGCTCTTATGGATCATTTCTATAGTTTTTTCCTAGAGAAATCGCTTCTCGGCCTTTTGGCTCGGAATATGTGTCGTTCCTGAGGACCAGAGGAAGAGATTCTGCTCGAGTGTTGGAGGTTCGACGCAGCAGAAGCGTGCTGGCGGGGGAAAAACTGCGGGGGTCGTGTTGCGAGTCGTCGGAGCTGCTGGAGACCATCGCTGGATCGTGATTGGACGTTGGAGGATCGTTTGGTTGTGCTGACCTGCTCTTGGTGGATCTTCATGCTGGCTTCGGCCTAACGCCAATTCAGGGACCAGCCAACCTCTGAGCTATGGCCTCAGCAGCCACTCGCCGCCCGGGCCAGGGCATTCGGAACACAGTCAGGGTGACTGTGAAGAAGGTGGAGGAGCACACACCGGTGGATCGGAGGGTGTTTGTGAAGAAAGTTCTGCTGGAGTGTTGCGGCCTTGCAGCCGCAGACGTGTACTGCCTGCAGGATTTCCCTGGGGCAGGCTACTTCGATGTGACCTTCAGAAGCGTGAAGCAGTGCGAACAGCTCCTGAAGGTCTTCAAGGAGAAGGAAGGGGAGCCGCTGTTCTCCATCTTGTCGGCAACGCCATTGTGTGTGCTTCCTGCACAGAGGAACCGGGTTGTTACAATCCATATGTACAACCCCTACGTTCCAGCGGCTGATGTCCTGACCTTCCTGGGAAGGTACGTCCAAGTCGAGGGAGAAGCCACCGATGTGATCGACCCCTTTGGGATCTGGACCAGTAAGAGGCAGGTCAAGGTAACTCTGAGGGCCGATGACAGTGGGAACATCCTCCACCCACCCTCGAGCTTCGCAATCGGAGGGAGCAGAGGCTACCTGACATATGCAGGGCAGCCCAAAGTGTGCCGAACCTGTGGGAAGTCGGGACACGTGGCGGTGGATTGCAAAGTGACCATCTGCAGGAACTGCAAACAGGAGGGTCACTTGACAAAGGACTGTCGGGAGGAAAAGAGCTGCAACCTGTGCGGGGAGGCGGGCCACATGTACAAGGCCTGCCCGAGACGAGGAGCCGCCACCTACGCACAGATGGCCGGAGGTGGCAACACGAGCCGCGGACCGACAAAGTCTAACGAGGTACCGCGAATCAGCAAAGGAACGGTGCCTGGAGGCACCCAGAAGGAAGGGAAAGTTGTAGAGGAGCAGGCAGCAGACAGCGGGGAGATGCAGCAGCCGACCCAAGCTCCTGCAAGACTGACGGAGGAAATGGAAGAGGAGGGATCAAAGGAGGCAGAGCAGTGGATTATCGTTAAAAACAGGAAAAGGAAACCTCTCGAGGGCCCCAAAGCCACCAAGCGAAGGGGGAAGAGACACCTCCAAGAGGAGGATACAGGCAGCTCCTCCGAGGGTGAGGACGGGCGCAAGAAGGGTCGCCTCCGGAGGAAGAGGCAGAGCGCCGTGGGGAGAAAGGAGGGCAACACCGCCCAAGAAGGAAAAGACGATCCCTCTGAGGGGATGGGTGAAGGCCTCCCCCTACCCGGTGAGAACCAAGGGGTACCCACCGGCCCACAGCTCCAGGGAACTGGGAGCAGCGTCCCAGTGACAGCCCTGATGTCAGATGGAGAACGGGGCGATGCGGACCCTGGGTCTGACACGATGACACCAGAGCGGGGAAATGACTCCAGCGTGGAGCCGGACAACTACCTCAGCCCTGGGAAGGTCCAGCAGTTTGCTGTCACCACGGGGATGCACGCAGCTACCCCACTGGAGCAAGACCAGAAGAAAATGGACACTGGTAACCCCGCAAACTGTTAAAATGGGGTTTAAAATTGCCAGCATAAATGTGCGTAGCATTAAAGCGGCTACGCGATGTGTTTCAACGCTGGCCTTCCTGGCCAACGTCAAAGCCGATGTCCTGTTTCTGCAGGAGTGCGGGATACCGCACCTCAGCAGTTACAGGAGATGGTCGAGCTTGTGGGCCCACGGGCCGTCAGTGTGGTCGGGGGGCAACGATAGCCGCGCCTCCGGCCTGGGTATCCTGTTGCGGGGAGGCAACTTCACCATCTCCGAGGTTAAGGAGGTGGTGGGCGGGCGCCTCCTCGTCGTGGACGTCAAATACAGAAACGCTCCCGTGAGACTAATCAACGTGTACGCCCCAGTGGGTAAGAGTGAACGGTTGGCCGTCCTGCAACAGCTTCCACTGCTGCTGGCTACGTCCAGGCCGGTCATTCTGGCCGGAGACTTCAACTGCATCATTGATGCTGATGGACGATCCGGCGGGGGGGACAGTAAACCGGACGCTACGTCCAGGGCCCTGATGGAAACGGTCAAAGACGCCAAGCTGCACGACGTCTTCAGCGCCCCTGCAGACGGAGCGCAGCGTAGATACACCTGGTCACGGGCAGACGGGTCTATCCGCTCAAGGATAGATTACCTGTTTGTGTCCCGAACGCTCTCGGTCAGATCCACCGACGTCAAGCCGGTGTTCTTCTCTGACCACTGCCTCCTGCTGGCCGACTGTCACCTACAGGACGAACAGCGGGCGGGCAAGGGAACGTGGAAACTGAACACTAAGCTGTTGACCCCGGGAAACATCGAAGAGCTCAAGAGGGATTACGCAGGTTGGAGAACCGTGAAGCCCCTCTTTGAGTCTCCAGCGGACTGGTGGGAAACGGTAAAAGGGAACATCAAGAGGTTCTTTATCCTCAAAGGTGTCCAGGAGGCGAGAGAGAGGCGGGGAAAACTGTCCCAGCTCCAGGAAAGTATGCAGAACCTGCTCCTGCTGCAGACGATGGGGGTGGATGTCACGGAGGACCTCAAGGAGGTGAAGGGCCAGCAAGCCTCGCTCTTTGCCTCGGAGGCCTCCAGGATAATCTTCCGGTCCAGGGTCCGCTCGGTGGAGCAGGACGAGACGTGCTCACGTTTCTTCTTCCAGAAGGTGCACAAAGAGAGCTCCGTGCTCAGCAGCCTGAAGAAAGAAGATGGCTCGGTAACGTCATCTCAGGCTGACGTCATGAGGATCAGCAAATCCTTCTACGCCAGCCTGTATGACTCGAAGCCGACCGACAGCGCGGCCTCCCAGTCGTTCCTGTCCTCTATCACGGAGGTCCTAGATGACGGAACACGAGAGAGGCTGGACCAGCCGCTATCTCTGGATGAACTGACCAAGGCCCTCGAGTCCTTCGAAAAGAATAAAACTCCCGGAAGCGACGGCTTACCGGTCGAGGTTTATTCCGCTCTTTGGGACTTGATCGGCCAGGACCTGCTGGAGGTGTATGTCAGTATGCTCCGGGCAGGTACCATGAGTGAATCCATGAGGAAAGGCATCATCACCCTCGTCTACAAGCGGAAGGGGGAGAGGGAGGAAATTAGAAATTGGAGACCGATCTCACTGTTAAATGCAGACTACAAAATCCTGTCAAAGGTCATCGCCAACCGGGTCAGGTCTGCTCTGGGATCGGTGATCCACCCGGACCAATCCTGTGCTGTACCGGGCAGGAAGATCTCTGAGAGTCTCGCACTCCTCAGGGATACGATCGCCTACGTGCAGGACAGGGGGGTGGACACCTGCCTCATCAGCCTGGACCAGGAGAAAGCCTTTGACAGGATATCGCATACATATATGAGGGATGTCCTCTCCAAAATGGGCTTTGGGGAGGGAATCAGAAATTGGATCAGACTGCTCTACACCAACATTGTCAGTGCAGTCTCAATCAATGGGTGGGAATCAGATAGCTTCCCTGTAAGATCTGGAGTCAGGCAGGGATGCCCCCTCTCACCCGCCTTGTTTGTGTGTTGCATAGAGCCATTTGCCGAATCCATCAGGAAGGATGCGAGCCTGAGGGGGGTGACTATTCCTGGCAGCGGGGGCCTGCAGGTTAAGGCCTCCCTGTACATGGATGACGTCGCTGTTTTCTGCTCGGATCCGCTGTCCGTGCACAGACTCGTGTGCATCTGCGACCAGTTCGAACGGGCCTCGGGGGCCAAGGTAAACCGAGGCAAGAGCGAGGCCATGCTCTTCGGGAACTGGGCCGACCAATCCTCTATCCCCTTCACCGTCAGGACTGACCACCTGAAGGTGCTGGGTATTTGGTTCGGGGGGGCTGGGGCGTGCGCCAAGACCTGGGAGGAGCGGATCAGGAAGATGAGACAGAAACTAGGCAGATGGGGGCAACGGTCGCTCTCCATCGCGGGAAAAAACCTGGTCATCAGGTGTGAGGTACTCTCAGTATTGCTATATGTGGCACAGGTCTGGCCTATCCCCAGGACCTGTGCCGCCGCAGTCACCCGGGCCATCTTCCAATTCATTTGGAGATCAAAGATGGACCGGGTCCGAAGAGACTCTATGTACAAAGACCGGTGCAATGGGGGAAAAAACACGCCCAATGCCACCCTCACCCTGATGGCCACCTTTGTGTGTGGCTGCATCAAGCTGTGCGTGGATCCCCGGTACGCAAACACCAAGTGTCACTACGTACTGAGGTTCTACCTGTCCCCGGTGTTGCGAAGGATGGGCCTGGCCTCGCTGCCGCGGAACGCTCCGAGTAGTTGGACCGTTCCGTATCACCTGTCCTTCGTGGAGATATTTATGAGGAAAAACACCTTTGACCACAAGTCCATCAGGAAGTGGTCAGCACGTAGCGTCCTTGAGACCCTTCGGGAAAAGGAGAGGGCGGATCCTGTCGAGCGGTTCCCTGAGCAGACTGTCAAAGCCATTTGGCAGAATGCCTCATCGCCAGAACTTTCCAACAAGCACCAAGACGTGGCTTGGCTGGTGGTGAGAAGGGCTCTGCCTGTGAGATCCTTTATGCACGCCCGGACTCTCTGCCGCACCGCACGCTGCCCTCGAAGTGGCTGCGGGGGGGACGAGACTGTCACACACCTCCTTCTGGAATGTGCCTATGCAGAGGAAGTCTGGAGAGGAATGCAGTGGTGCTTGTCGAGGTTCGTCCCGAGCAGCGCCGTGACGCGGGACTCCGTGCTCTACGGCCTGTTCCCCGGGACTCACACCGAGACGAACATTAACTGCGCCTGGAGGATCATCAACTCGGTGAAGGACGCTCTCTGGGCGGTCCGAAACCTGTTGATCTTCCAGCTGAAGGAGTTGACCCCGACCGAGTGTTGCAGACTGGCACATTCCAAGGTCCAAGACTACGTGTTGAGGGACGCGCTGAAGCTTGGGGCAGCTGCCGCCAAGGCGCGGTGGGGAAAGACCACTGTGTAAGATCGGCCTGCCGAAAGAAGAACAGGGGGCCCATACAGATGTTTTTTTGGGCTCTGCTGATGCCTCAGCCAAATATATGTATATATACAAGATTGAAAAAAATGCACAGGATTGTAAAGGACAAGAATAAAGTCGAATCTGTGTTTGTAAATATGGACATATGTATGGCATGATCCAATGTACAGACCATCAAATCATTTATGAATAAAGTATATTTTTGAAATAAAAAAAAAAAAAAAATTTTGCTCTTGTATGCTCCACATTGAGTCAAACACACTAGCTCAGGTCACTAACAGTTGGTGCAGAAAAATTAAACTCCCCTCCAAAAGCCAGACATGAGCATTTACGGCTCGTTACCATACAGCGCAAATTCCCACAATAATCAAAGAATATGCACTTACTAAAACTCTCAAAAGCTAAGCAGCTGTTTGTGTACACAGCAAGGTCCCACTAACAGTACATAAAAAGGCAAGCGATCACCCACTCGGCGATAGATGGGTTGCTTGGTGTCAGCTACAGACTGGGGACAGCCCCTCAATGCGTTTCAATCAGACCTCAGCCAGAGCAGAGCCACAGGACAACACTTGAGCTGGAAATTACAGGAGGTCATGGATCTGACCTCCATTACCCTCCACACACACACACACACACACACGGATTGTTTTCAGAGTTTTACTTTTATTCCAACTCTTCCATCTATTCTAAAAGAAACGTCAGAGGACCAAATCAGCCGGCCTGCTCATTCTCCCATGGCTTCCTCCCAGAAGGATATTCAACGTAGCAGCTAGAGGAGGCCATTCAGCCCCCGAGACTGTCCCACCAGTCAAAAATGATCACAGGGATACTGCCCTTCAAATGAATTCTTGATTCTCCCAGTGCCCCAAAACGATCTCAGTCTAATCTATAGTCGATGGCAAGTTTCCAGAGCTCTTGGAGATAAAGATGTCACCAGGGTTGGAGGGTTGGAGCTATAGGGAGAGGCTCAACATGCTGGGGCTATTCCCCCCCCCCCAACAGAGTGTCAGACGCTGAGGGGTTACCTCAGAGGTTTATTAAATCATGAAGGTCATGGATCGGGTAAATAGACGAGGTCTTCTCCCTGGGGTGGGTGGGTGAATCCAGAACTACAGGACATAGGTTTAAGGAAAGAGGGCAAAGATTTAAAAGGGATCTAAGGGGCAGTTTTTTCACCCAGAAGGTGGTGCATCTTTGGAGTGACCTACGAGACGAAGTGGTGGAGGCTGGTACAATTACACCATTTTAAAGTCATCAGGATAGGTATATGAATAGGAAGGATTTGGAGGGATATGGGACAAGAGCTGGCAAATGGGACATGACTCTAATTTCATTGATTCACAATCCTCTTGCAGAAAGACATTTCTCATCGTCTTGGTACTAAATAGCCATATCCTTCAGCTTTAGATTTCAAGTCACTCAGTGCCTAACCCTGTATTAATCCCCTGCAGCATCACACCAGTTTCAATGGGTTGAGGTCAGATTTTGCAAGGAGTGGCTGGGGTGGGGAAGGTTGGGTGGAGGGGGATGTGGTGTGGGATCAGGGTCCGACCAAAATATAGTTTGGGCTGTGGGGCGAGACAACTGTTGGGTCACTTGAACTCAGGAGTTCAGACTGTGTGTTTAACAGCAGAATCTTTCCCGAGTAACCATTCACTGACTTTCAAGCAGAATCCTCCAATTCAAGTGAAGATGATCAGAGGGTTCCGAGAATGGAGGAACATGTCCAGGGCAATTCCTTCAGAGTCTGCCATGATGGGGATTCCGTAAGGAGCCTGTGTGCAACACCCATCTACTCTGGAGTAACGACCGACCGGTCAGTGGGAAATCCTGGCCCTCCCTCCTCGTTCTGCTAAACGAGAGGTCACACACAAGTCCATGCTATTCGGTCTCACCTTAAAAAGGGAATCTTTCTTGTTCACCATCCCTTCCTGTGCTCCTTAACCCAGATACTGGGCTGACCAGCAGGTAGGTCACAGAGACGTACAGCACGGAAACAAACCATTCAGTCCAGCCTGTCCATATGAAAAGGTTGCCCCTTAGGTCTCTTTTATATCTTTCCCCTCTCACCCTAAGCCTATGCCCTCTAGTTCTGGACTCCCCGACCCCAGGGAAAATACTTTTGTCTATTTACCCTATCCACGCTCCTCATGATTTTATAAACCTCTATAAGGTCACCCCTCAGCCTCCGGCGCTCCAGGGAAAATAAGGTAAAAACAATGACTGCAGATGCTGGAAACCAGATTCTGGATTAGTGGTGCTGGAAGAGCACAGCTGTTCAGGCAGCATCCGAGGAGCTTCGAAATCGACATTTCAGGCAAAAGCCCTTCATCAGGAATAAAGGCAGAGAGCCTGAAGCGTTGAGAGATAAGCTAGAGGAGGGTGGGGGTGGGGAGAAAGTAGCATAGAGTACAATGGGTGAGTGGGGGAGGGGATGAAGGTGATAGGGCGGGGGGAAGGTGGAGTGGATAGGTGGAAAGGAAAATAGGCAAGTTATGGGGACAGTGCTGAGCTGGAAGTTTGGAACTAGGGTGAGGTGGGGGAAGGGGAAATGAGGAAACTGTTGAAGTCCACCTTGATGCCCTGGGGTTGAAGTGTTCCGAGGTGGAAGATGAGGCGTTCTTCCTCCAGGCGTCTGGTGGTGAGGGAGCGGCAGTGAAGGAGGCCCAGGACCTCCATGTCCTCGGCAGAGTGGGAGGGGGAGCTGAAATTTTGGGCCACAGGGCAGTGTGGTTGATTGGTGCGGGTGTCCCGGAGATGTTCCCTAAAGCGCTCTGCTAGGAGGCGTCCAGTCTCCCCAATGTAGAGGAGACCGCATCGGGAGCAACGGATACAATAAATGATATTAGTGGATGTGCAGGTAAAACTTTGATGGATGTGGAAGGCTCCTTTAGGGCCTTGGATGGAGGTGGGGGAGGAGGTGTGGGCACAGGTTTTGCAGTTCCTGCAATAGCAGGGGAAGGTGCCAGGATGGGAGGGTTGGTTGTAGGGGGGCGTGGACCTGACCAGGTAGTCATGGAGGGAACGGTCTTTGCGGAAGGCGGAAAGAGGTGGGGAGGGAAATATATTCCTGGGAGTGGGGTCCATTTGGAGATGGCGGAAATGTCGGCGGATGATTTGGTTTATGTGAAGGTTTGTAGGGTGGAAGGTGAGCACCAGGGGCGTTTTGTCCTTGTTACGGTTGGAGGGGTGTGGTCTGAGGGCGGAGGTGTGGGATGTGGATGAAATGCGTTGGAGGGCATCTTTAACCATGTGGGAAGGGAAATTGTGGTCTCTAAAGGAGACCATCTGGTGTGTTCTGTGGTGGAACTGGTCCTCCTGGGAGCAGATACGGCGGAGGCGGAGGAATTGGGAATACGGGATGGCATTTTTGCAAGAGGTAGGGTGGGTAGAGGTGTAATCCAGGGAGTGGGAGTCGGTGGGTTTGTAAAAAATGTCAGTGTCAAGTCAGTCGTCATTAATGGAGATGGAGAGGTCCAGGAAGGGGAGGGAGGTGTCAGAGATGCTCCAGGTAAATGTAAGGTCAGGGTGGAACGTGTTGGTGAAGTTGATGAATTGCTCAACCTCCTCGCGGGAGCACGAGGTGGCGCCAATGTAGTCATCAATGTAGCGGAGGAAGAGGTGGGGAGTGGTGCCGGTGTAATTACGGAAGATGGACTGTTCTGCGTAGCCAACAAAGAGACAGGCATAGCTGGGGCCCATATGTGTGCCCTTGGCTACCCCTTTGTTCTGGAGGGAGGAAGTGGGAGGATTCAAAGGAGAAATCCACCCTCCCATCCTGGCACTTTCCCCTGCCACTGCAGGAACTGTAAAACCTGTGCCCACACCTCCTCCCTCACCTCTATCCAAGGCCCTAAAGGACCCTTCCACATCCAAAGTTTTACCTGCACATCCACTAATATCATTTATTGTATCCGTTGTTCCCGATACGGTCTCCTCTACATTGGGGCCCTGTGGCCCAACATTTCAACTCCCCCTCCCACTCTGCCGAGGACATGGAGGTCCTGGGCCTCCTTCACCGCCGCTCCCTCACCACCAGACGCCTGGAGAAAGAACACCTCATCTTCCGCCTCAGAACACTTCAACCCCAGGGCATCAATGTGGACTTCAACAGTTTCCTCATTTCCCCTTCCCCCCAGCTCAGCACTGTCCCCATGACTTGTCCTACCTGCCTATCTCCTTTTCCACCTATCCACTCCACCCTCTCCTCCTCGACCTATCACCTTCATCCCCTCCCCCACTCACCCATTGTACTCTATGCTACTTTCTCCCCACCCCCACCCTCCTCTAGCTTATCTCTCCACGCTTCAGGCTCTCTGCCTTTATTCCTGATGAAGGGCTTTTGCCCGAAACGTCGATTTTACTGCTCCTCGGATGCTGCCTGTACTGGTGTGCTCTTCCAGCACCACTCATCCAGAATCCAGGGAAAATAACCCTAGCCTATTTAACCTCTCCCTATAGCTCCAACCCTCCAACTCTGGCAACATCCTTGTAAATCTTTTCTGAACCTTTTCAAGTTTCACAACAGCCCTCCTATAGCAGGGAGACCAGATTTGTAGACAATGTTCTAACAGTGTCCTAACCAATGTCCTGTACAGCCCTACATGACCCCCCAACTCCTGTACTCAATGCACTGACCAAGAAAGGAAAGCATACCAAACGCCTTCTTCACTATCCTATCTACCTTCAACTCCACTTTCAAGGAACTATGAACCTGCACTCCAAGGTCTCTTTGTTCAGCAACACTCCCTAGGACTTTACCATTAAGTGTATAAGTCCTGTTAAGATTTGCTTTCCCAAAATGCAGCACCTTACATTTATCCAAACTGAATTCCATCTGTCAGTCCTCGGAAGACTGGTCTACCTGTACTGGAAAAGGCAAAGAGTTATAGCCTTAGATTGTTAGGAATGCCCTTCTGGCTGACAGCAGTACCAGCCTGCCCTCTAGCTGTTTATGGAGAGTGAGCTACATGGAGGTGACACTGCAGCCCACATCAGCAAGAAGAGAGCAATCCAGTTGGCCAGCAGCCCCATTGAGCTTGCAGCACCCGAAGCTACAGAGAATTGATTGGCACTGTGCCCAGAGGCCTCATCCCAGCAGGTAAGTGTTGGGAGTGTTGGGGGCAGGGAGCAGGGTGGGGTTTGCACTAGGGTATTGCTGACAAGGACGCATTTGGGGGAGCAGACAGATCAAGACTGAAAAGGAGTCTGCCAATGGAAGAGAGAGAGAGCACACCCTTCCCCTTTGCTGCCCATGGCCAAAGTGATGTAACTTCCAAGGCTCCATGTCAGGAAATACCGAGGCTAGGTAGAAACTGTCCATTAATGGTCACTCAAGGGCATCAAATGTGGCAAGAGTAGGGTTAAGCTTCGCCCCTCACAGCATACAATGAACTAGGCTATCTTTGAACTAGGAGGCCCTGGTTTGAGTCCTATCTGGTCCAGCATGCTCTCTAACGTGCCCGAACAGTTTAACTAAAAATAGCAATACTGCAGAGAGGCTGGAAGGTGACGGACAGCAGGCCAGAGAGAGGCTGTAAGGCATGTTCCAGCAGTTTCCCATTCCTCCTGCCCCTGTGGGGGGGAAATGTTAAAATTCTGCCCAGTGTTCCCTACACACTGGCTCATGTGAGCCCAGTGGCTGGTCTGGAGCCTATTCTTCAGCACAATTCACTTTCCTAAAATCAACAATAATTTTGCATTTGCATGTTATAAAACATGATGCAGCAGTCAATGTATATTTGGTGGAATTTTGTTCATGTCAGGCTTAATGGGAGAATATAATTTCTGTCTCCAAACTAAATGGGTTGAGCTGTTGAGTGTGTAGAATCCAAAAGGAACTGGGATATAATTCCAACTCAGAGTGGCATGGGTTTTGAAGAGGGAATTGTCAGGGACGAATGAACTGCTTATCCTTGTCTTCCTAAATTGGTAGAGGTCAAGGATTTAAGGAGGTGTTGCCCAGAGGTGGACGTTCATGATTTGATTTGATTTATTACCCATAAGACACTGTGACCTTGATATTCAGGTTTCTTGTGAACAGTGCCTGTAAAAAGCAGGCCATCGAGAACTCCCTTTAGACCTGGGAGACTAGACCAGGCATAACATGGGCTACATGAAGCTTCAAACAGGTACCCAATTCAAATTAAAGCACACACAAGAGAGAAGCAAAAACTGGCACGTTTACTTGGTGTTGCACTTGGTAAATTCAGTTTTTTTTAAACTGAAAGTAATATTCTATAAAAGAAACACGACTCCAACAGAGTTCGAAATATTATGAATTCTTATAGTCGCCTCTACATTCTTACAGTTATTAAGTTGTACATATACATTACTTCAACCGTCATTTTCACCTACAAAGGGTGTTCAATAGTGACTAGAGGTAAAAGCACTCAATATGTTGTACCCTTCCAACAATCCAACCCAGCCAAAGAGAGGACAAACCAAATACAGTGAAGGTTCCTACTTTTGATTCCAAAGAGTTTTGTGGGAATTTCAGTTCCCGGTGTGCAACTTCAATACACAATCTTTTACACACACAGACGTCAGCTCTTCGTTCCAGGCTCACTAACAGAAGAGCAAAGACAGCCGTTTAAACTTTAATGCCTCAGTGCTACTTTCATTAAATATGAATTGAACGCATTTCCATTTACAAAGCATTAGAGAGCTGCAGCACAGCAGGATGTGTTAAGGAAACAAGATGACAGAAGGGCAAACCAGAAAAACATGTGCAGGCTCAAATCAGAATGTGAAGCCATTGAAGAGTTTTATTTATTTTTTTGGGGGTGGGGTGGGGTGGGGTGGTATTAACTGGGTTTATTGGTAATGCCACAAAAAAAAGCCTCTCATCTTCAAGCACTCCATCAATATTGCTGTGCATATTCATGCACATCCAAGCACAGAGGATTCCCCAAGACTTGAGCAGGCTGGTCTCTCAAATCAGAAACAATGTCACCCTTTTTGTCCCCACCATCGACACAGCAGCTGACATCACTGTTCAGTAAACACAAATATTTGGATTCCATTCCAATTATCCTGGATATCTGGCTGGAAGCTGGGTTATCATATCAACGAGCCTGCAATGGGACTAGGTGGGTCCACTCTGAACCATTCCATCGATTACAATCCCCCGGTGTCACAGCACAGCAACTGAGCACTGGACTGCAAGGGTGGGGGGGGTGGAGGGGGGAGTTGTACTTTCTCGTACAGAGCCTCACTCGTAACTCTTGTTAAAATTATTGCTTTCTGGGCACCATGCACCTCAGCAAGGGCATATTGATACCAGAGTGGGGACAGTGCCCATTCAATAGAATGACACCAAATTTTGTGGAGGGTCAAGTTGGCTTATTGTTCCTCAAATTCAGAAGACCGTGGGCAGGTCTTTCATTCAAAAAGGATTTGGAAGGAAGAACGAGCATGCAGAGCTACAGAAATGGCAAAAAGAATGGGGTTAGGTACATTGCTCATTTGGACAGCTGATGGAGACATGATGGGCCAAATGACCTCCTGCTGTCCAGTGTTTACTATGACAGAGAATCAAGAAGGGGGGATAAAATGGGGGACACAGTAGCAGAAATCTCAAACCTTTCCCCATCTCCCAACCCACAGAAGGCTGCAAATGTTGGTTGGCGGGGGGGGGTGGTGGTCGTCAGTTGGAGCATTTGAGATGGAGAAGTTGTAAGTTGTCGGACAAGGGCACAAAGCCAAGGCTGACAATACAGTGATGAGAGATTGAGGGGCAGACTGGCATCCGCCTGCTCCACGGAGAAGGAATGAAAAATCTGCCCCTACACAACCACTCTCATCCCCACGATAGAAATGGTCTGCTCACCCTCGGCACTTTGGGAATAGCATGCGATACTGGGACACCTAGTGAAAGGCGAACATAGTTAAAAAAGGGAAAAACAAGCCACGCCCAGCGACTGAATCAACTCATCTAGTTTCCCATGTGGGACCTAAGCTTCACACTGGAGATGGTCATCACCCACCTATAGCCTTCAAACCCTTTCTCTGAACTACTGCACTGTGGGGGAAGATAGTTATGACCTTCAGGGGAGGGTTTGCCCCTGCTAGAGAACAAGAGATCATTTCTGAATTTTGGGTCATTACTAAGCTCTAGCAAGATTTACTGAAAAGCTCTCCAACTAAAGCTGGACGTTGAAGTTTCCCCAACATTGGGAGAGCTGGTTTCTCCCAAGAAAGAAAAGCAGAATGAGCATTTGAAATCACCTGAGTGGGAGTGAGAAAATCCGTGTTACAAGAGTGGCGTCAACTGCCTGTTACTCCCTTTATGGAATATTGCTGGATCAATTGGAAGGGGGCGAGAATGTAAGATTTGATGAGTGAGGCCTGTATATGCCTTGTGGCTATGAGGCACAGAGCCTGTTATTTGTTCAATGCTGACAGCTCTGCTGGTACATGATGAGGCTGATAGGTGAATCATTAGCATGCTTATTCGACCAGGGATACTAATATTGTGACAGATATAGCGTGTCCTAGAGCAGAAACCTCAGTGACAGTCAGCAATGTAAGAAACAAGTGATAATGGGCACCACAACACATTAGCTGGGAGGCTGAAGTCACATGAGGCCTACAGCAAAATGGCTACAGTCAACAGCCTGAAATCTGCAGTGTTCAGTTAGGACCATCTTGCAGTCTATTCTTTTGATTTCACTTCAAATGAACCCAACCAAGAAATTTGAAATCAAAAACACAGATCGCGTGAAAAAGAAACAAAAAAAAAGCCACCCCACAGCACATTCAGGAGACTTCCGAGTGCTCTAGTGATGAGTCAGAGGACAAGTCTATCATGACAGCATTTAGCAACAAGGTAATTAACTGTTAACATCCCAATAAAATTCATAACATCAACTACAATCTTAAAAAAGAAACTAATGCTCAGTTGCCATCATTAGTAACATGCAAGTCTTCTACCTAGATCTATGGACAGGAGTTATTTGCAAACTCATTGTATTAGATCACAAGATAGCTTAAACCAAGTACAGCATACAAGCACAGGATGATACATCAAAGCCAGGACTGGGATCAGATCTCCCACAATAATGTTTGATGTGGGTGGCACATTGACTCAGTGGTTAGCACTGCTGCCTCACAGCACCAGGGAACTGTGTCCGATTCTACGCTCGAGCAACTGCCTCCACGGAGTTCACACATCCTCCCCATTCCTGCGTGCATTTCCTCTGGGTGCTCTAGTTTCCTCCCACAGTCCAAAGATGTGCAAGTTAGATGGATTGGCAAAGCTAAATTCCTCAGTGTCAGGGATGTGCAGGCTAGCAGGGTTGGCTATGGTAAACGTGGGGTTACAGGGTTAGGGTGAAATGTTCTTCAGAGAGTCAGTGCAGGCTGGATGGGCTGAATGGCCTCTATCTGCGTTGTGGAGATTCTATACTCCAGGAATTAGATTTTCCTCAAATTACAGTCAGCCCAGCAAGCTGTAAAGGCCTGAAGCCCCTTCCCAAACCCATGATGGACAGAAGAGTAGTCACAGCACAGTTCAATGTGGAAGACATCTTGGCCATTCACTCATCTGACCCAGGCTTGAACGCAGCTCAGTGAAATAAATAATTTATCGACTTTCATTTGCGTATTCATTGAGCAAGACACAGAAACGGAGTCAGAAGGGGGAGCAAAGAAACAGTTGGAGTGGCACCAGCACTGAATCCACATTAGATTTAACAACCGAAAGAACTGCAGCTGCTGTGAATCAGAAACAAAAACAGAAGTTGCTGGAAAAGCTCAGCAGGTCTGGTAGTATCTGTGACCCTTAAAAGGGTCACTGGACCCGAAACGTGACCCGAATTCCCTTCACAGATGCTGCCCGACCTGCTGAGCTTTTCCAGCAACTTCTGTTTTTGTTTCCCACGTTAAATTCAACTTGAGGAAGGGGAGCCTCGAAACAAATCTCCAAAACAGTCAATGGCCAAATGCTGGCCAGATCACTCATCTCCCCTGGCTTTCCAAGTTCTCTTGAGTTAATAGTGAAATCAGTGTGTAAAATCTCACAGTGGTACAACTGCACAAGTTGGGATCAGGGCCATCTTTTGAAACAGCTGAATCAAAACAAAAATGGAGTGTTACTGACCAGGTTCTCTCAGTCAGTTTAGACGACAAGCAGCCAGAGGGAATTTCTGGGTTAAATCTGTGTGTATGCCACTCTGCCTGAGTAATAGTGCTAGTGAGAATTATCAATATGCACGAACTGTGGGAAAAGAGCAGGGCATGGACATTGAAAAACTTGTTTGTTGCAAGGAATGTTTATACGGCCCCCTGACTGTAAATGAACTGTAAACGGGGCAGTACAGACAGATATCTTGGAGGTTTATCAGGATGGAAGGAGACGATGGAGATAAGGAAGGAAGAGGTCGTGCAAGGATGTGAAAACAAGGATCAGAATTCAAAAGTCAACATGCTGCTAGACCAGGAACCACTGCAGGTCAGCGAGTTCGGGCTCAATGGGAAAACACAGCTGGATTTGAGGGAAGGCACAGCTAACAGAATTCTCAATGACCTCAAATTTTCGTTAAGAACACCACAGGACAGAAGCCATGAGTGTATAGAAATAGTCAAGTGTCGAGGTAATGAAGGCACGATGACCGGAGAGGTGGCACACGTAGGAATGGGCAGCCTTACGATTGAGTAGATTTCATTCAATAAATCACTGCTGGAACCAGCCCTGTGAGCACAGTTTAAGAGAGTCAAGAGAGTGTGGTACTAGAAGAGCACTGTAGGCATATTGAAGAAAGGCTTATGCCCGAAACATCGATTCTCCTGCTCCTCGGATGCTGCCTGACCTGCAGTGCTTTTCCAGCACCACAGTCTTGAGCCTGATCTCCAGCATCTGCAGCCCTCACTTTCTCCTAGTATGGTTTAAGAGTTGTCAGTGACGTTTCTTAAATGTTGAGTATTTCACCGAAAATTCCCAGGGACCAAACTTAGCATAAAATAGGAATCAAATCAATAACCTTTCAATGTCAGCTCCCAACCATCAAGATCTGACAGGATCTCTCTTGCTTCTAACCCCACCGTCTGGAAAGAGTGTGCAGTTCGCTCTTGTATTCAGTAGGCTGATTAAAGCTAACATCTTGCGTCGCTTGCTCACAACAGGCTCCGTAACACAGTGTCTGCATATGAATGAACTCAAAACCATCCCAATATAAACACTGCTTCAGCAAACTGACAAGGTGGTAACCTTACATTATTCTGTTCGCTGACCTAGAAACGGATTTCTCCTTGCAGGGGAAGTCTTGCGGTCAATAACCCCTCTCTTAAAGAGTTTTTTCCCCCCACTAAGATCTAAACTCAAATCTTACATCCTTCCTTTTGCATGATCTTAAATTCAATATTTATAATTTTGTGTTAAATCACCAAGTGCAAATGACATTTGTTGACTGATCCACTTTAGAACGGTAGCCACACTGAATGAAGACATGATGTGAAACACACAGGAGATAATCCCTGTGCTGATGTGCTCCCAGTTTTGGCTCAATAAAACGGCCTTGGCAGTCTCCAATGTAGATGCGCACCAGAGGGCACTCAAAAAAGACTCGCATTTCTCTACAACTACAGAGTTTCCCAAAGCTCTATCACCAATGCAACACTCAAATACGGTCACCATTGTTTTGGAGAAAGCACCACAGCCAATTCGCACAGAACAAATAACCAGGCTTTATTGACATTGCTTGACGGATAAACATTGGTCCAAAAGCACCAAGAACTCACTCCTCGGCTCAGTGAGCACAGATCTTCTATAAAGCCGAGAGAGCAGGCGGGTTTTCAGCTTCACATCTCATGCAAACAGCAGCACCTCTGACAGTGCAGCATTCCCTCAGGGCTGGACTGAAGGGTCAGCCAAGATTAAGCGCTGAAATCTCTGGAGCGGATAGCCTAAGAACCCTGTATAAATCAATGTCATCATCTCCCTTGCAGCATGCCTCGATAGTTCACAGGCTCCTCCCTTCCCTTACGAGGTGACACATATCCAGTTGCTGCTCCAAGTCTCCACACCTCCTTAAACCCAGCAAACGGCGACGCTAACATAAATCACTACCATCCACATCCACTGCCCTCACAAATGGGCATGAACAGGAATCAGAGTTTGCAACTGAATTCTCGAACCGGTGGAGGGGACAGGAGCCCTGTTTCTGACCCCTCTGATCAAAAGCACTGGTGTTAATTGGAAAGGTTTTCCACACTGTAGCTCAGTTGAATAGATCATCAAGACATTTCCAACATCACATTCTCCTTTCATTGTGAAATCCTTCCTACAGCTTAACAATTACTAAGGACATAGCCAAGGCAAATAAGCTAGCTCACGTACGAAACAGCCTTCCACACGTTCCAAGTGACACGCCTCCGACAGCACACATACCAGATAGTGACATGGCTTGGAGAGGCTCTTAAGCCCACAGTAATGACAATTATCAGCTAGCTTGCAGTGATCACCTGCAGAAATTGCCCGAGTATCATGGCTTGCCTTCAGTATCTCACCTCACCCCCATGGGTTACACCAGGAGGCCCTAACCCTATTGTACTGAGGAGGAGGACAGAGTCTTAGCTGCTCCAATGTAAAAACAATTGCCAGTCGTTTCTGCTTAAAACCATCTAGCTCCTGCCCACATGACACCAGCTGCTCTACTTAAAACATTCCCACAGATCAGATAACCACCAAGCTGCTGAAAACAAACTTAGTAAGAATAGACTTGGTCACTGGACTTGCCTCACATGGAAGCAATTTAGGATTTTATACTTTTGGAGAACAGCTGGATGGGACTATAGTTCCCCTCACTGTAAAAAAGCATTGAATCATGGAACCCAATTACCAAAACCGAAAGGTTAAAAGTCACCACAGAAAATAACAGAAGCAGAAGCTACTCAGGAACCTGCAGTTCCCCATTGCTTTCTCCATGGTAATGCTTTAGTCAAGCAGAAATGCCTACCAATCAGCAGCCTTTCCTCCTATGACATAAATTGGTCTGATCATCTGAAATCAGATGATCTTGCATTTGGCCTGTTGACTACAAGACATCTCTCTTTTCTGTCATATTCAAGAAATTAATTTAATTAGTCAGCCACTGAAAAGCAATGGTCTTGTTTAATGTTAATGCAAATACCATTCTCATCATGCTCCCATATGGTACTTGTTTATTCTGAAGTACAGTTACACAGCACAAGCAATCCTTTGTAACCTCGCCCAAGTGACCATCTGACACGTACAAGCCTTGACAGTAAGCATTACAAGGATGTTCCAGACAGCATGACATCAGAGCCAAGCCTGATCCTATTTTTGGCAAGGGGACACCTCCACATACTTCTGTCACTCTGATTCACTGCAACAACAACTGGACAATTAGAGCAACCAGTCAGGTATCTGCTCATCAGCGCTCCCCCTTTCACAGGGTATTCCACACATTGGATGCCTCTTGTTTGTGCATTTTGTCATAATCTCCCAATAACCACCATTCCCAGGATGGATAGACGCCCTTGCACATGGACAATTTGCAGTCAAGGAGTAAAAGATGTGATGCTAACCTTGAAAAGCAATGCTGAACAAACTCAACTAACACGTCAGCTCAATTGAACCATCTTTCCTAACTGATAAATGCCCTAGCATCTTCTCTCGTCTTGGTATGGGCTCAGATCTCTGCCTAAGAGAAAACATTACAGCTTTTAATTTCAAAATGGGGAATGGGGCAGGCCAATGTTGTTAGGAGGTTAAGTTGAAGGTTTACTCAATCAACTCTGCAGAGAGTGCCGCCCAAACTGATGACCAACAGACACCAGCATCAATCACCACCACATTCTGGTTGTCCTTACAGGAAGTTCTGGAAGGAACAGCCAGCATCTGCATGGCATTCAGTGAAAGTTCAGCGTCGAGTGTTCCTTCACTGTACCACTTCCTAGTCTCTGAGTGCTTATGCCAAGGGATGTGGTTAAAAACACACTGCATCCACAGATTTATTTTTGTGTTTGCGCGTGAGTGAGAAGGGAAGAAAGAGAGAGAGAAAAAGAGTAAAGAAAAAAATGGGTGAAGGAAACAGGGTATAACTTTTTAAATTAGGTATCCATTGATTTAAAAAAGGAATAATTGTAAACAAAGTCTACGCAGACACAAAACCCACTGTCCTTCTTGTAGACTAGGAGCAATATCTGCTAACATTCACTTCCAAAGCCTTCCACAATTGGCATCCCTCCCAATTTTCTTCCCAATCAGCTTTATTCTTGCAGGGGTTCACATTAGAAAAAGCAAGGATCTGGACACCCTCCGCACCATTCCTTCAAAATACCACTGAACAAATATGGGCATTATCACTACTGAATGAATTTACAAGCTCCTCAGCTCCAGAGGCTGAAAGACAATTAAACAGCTTCCTGTTCCAGACAGCATCAATAGTGACAGGGAACGGAATGAAAACCAATCCTCAGTCAGCACAAAGAGTTAACTTCTGTCTGGGATTCAGATGCGTAGCCACTTTATGCTTATTCATTCATGAAACGTGGGTGTTACTGGCAAAGCCAGCATTTATTCCCAGAGAAAGAAACAATGTGCCATCTTCTTGAATACAATGGAGTGGTTTGCTAGGCCATTCCTGACAGCATCAAGAGTCAACCTCATTGCTGTAGGTCGAGAGACACATCTAGACCAGACCAGGTAAGGATGGCAGATTCCCTTCCTTAAATCAACTGGATGTGTTTAAAATGACAACTTAATCATTTTCAAGTTCACCATTCCTGGATTTGTTTTCTATTAACCAAATTTAAATTCCCCAGCTTCCATGGTTTGAACATCTGCCTCCAGATCACTGGAAGGTTAATTAGTAATTCCCTAGACGAATGGTCTATTAACATTACCACTGTTCATTCAGGCTCAATCACTGCATTTCTTTACAAGTTATGTCTTCCCAGCACCAGTGTTTGCATCCTGCACATTGCAAAAGTTTTACAGGGAATAATGCTACATGCTGTATCTCTGCATAGATAAATATATTACTGACCGTGACTGCCACGCTATACACTGTGTATATGGCATGCAGAAAATTGTTTTAAAATGTGTGCCTGTCAGGCAGTGGGAAGAATAGAGAGGGGTAACAGAGGCTGTAGGTTTCAAACTGGGAGGTCCTGGATATTCTAAAGGTTTGAATGAGCACAATTCCAACAACAAAGCTACTGCATGTCACTGTCTCAATGTTCCCCCATTTCTCAGGGTAGGCAGGAATGCATAGCAATATTCTCTGTGCTTCTGATATAATGCAAGCATAACATCTCACCTGTTAACAGCAAATTATGAATTCAAGCCTCACTTCACCCAAGAGAAACACCTGAACACAACCTGACCAACCTGAAGGTTGGACGTGTTGTCACCCACACTATGCACAAACTGAAAAGCAGCACCAACTTGCCTAATGAGCAAAAGACAATCCATAACTGTTAGTCTCTTGGAGTGATACAATGTTAACCTTTGCCAATACTGCTGTGATAACAAACAGGTTGGGCCTCTGTGACATGCGCAAATCTCCTCACACTCTGGTATGCAGAGTACGCAGAGGATGTTAATAGTTTGTGTAAAACAACAGACAACTCAGTCTATTTACAGTCATTGATATTCCTCCTTACCCCACCCCAAAATACATGCAAACTAAAATGTAGGCTGTGAAAAGCACAAATTATTGCACATCCTGAAGTCCCAGTGGAAAATGTAACTATGTTTCATGCTTGCCTGTGTTGATTGAGTGATGTACGAAAAATTGAAACCACAGCTGCTCACTTTCAAGCCCGAGAAAGACGTAAACAAAGTACTTCACCCTCACATGAAGCATGCACAGCAATCCTAACAGTGTACTTGTGTGTATCTGTTTCTGAGTATGTCTGTTTGTTCATGTACCAAGTCAGCAGAGGCGAAGGAGCCCCAGCTTTGATTGTGTAGACATGTGTACATTTGAGTGTGTTTATCTGGGTAACTGTGTCTAGTCTCTGTTTAATTGTGAGTGTGCCAGTGAGTACAAATACATTTGTGTGACCATGTCAGTGTATATACTGTGAATGTTAACATATCCGTATTTGAATGCCTGTGCATATTTTTGTGTATGCTGTCTGTCTGTGTTGCTGCTTGTGTGTGTTGGGGTGTGGCACTTTTGAGAGCATTTGTGTATTTGAGAATGTGTGTCTAAATCTGTGTCCTGTCAGTGTATTTACATTTCTGCATGAGTGTTGAGGATGTGGAAGGGGGCTGCTATTTCAGGATTTGCACCAGTGTGTCTATGCGGGGTATTTAGGAGCGTGCGTCTATCTTTGGGGTCATTTCTGTGTGTGTATATCTTTAGGGTCATTTGAGTGTGTGTGTATTTAGCAGCATGTGTGTATCTGAGGTCATTGTGTGTGTGTGTGTGTGTATCTTTAGGGTCATTTGTGTGCGTGTATCTGGGGTCATTTCAATGTGTGTATTTAGCAGCGTGCCTCTATATGGGGTCATTTTTCTAAGTGTGTGTGTGTGTGTGTTGTGCCTGTACAGTATTTGGGGTCATTTCTGCACGTCTTGGGGAGTGTGTGTATTTGGGGTCTCTTTTTTGGAGGCGTGGTGTGTGTATATTTGAGTGTGTGTGTGTGTGTGTGTGTGTGTCTGGGGGGGGTCTATGGACAGATATATGTTTTTGAGTGTCTAAGTGAAACGCGGTGTGCCGACTGAGTGCGCTCATACCGTTGAAGAAGCTCTTCGCTTTCAGGTAGCCGACACTGAGACGGAGCACGGAGAGTTTGTCGAGACGGGCGCGGACATCGTCAGTGAAGGGCAGCAGACTGGTTAGTTTATCCAGTTCACAGTTCAACCGGTCCCGGTGCCTCTTGGACGGATTAGACTTGACGCCATCAGCAGGCGGTGGTTTGGGGCTAATGACATGTTTGGGGTTTTTTGTGAAAACAAAACAGGAATGAGACAGAACTGCACGGTTAGAAGTATTTACAAAAGGAACCATCGCTTTTAAACTCTCCCCCCCACCAAGAGTTGTCAGTTGAAATGAACCAGAACCAGCCCCCAACTCTTACCTCTTTTGCACGGGTTTCTTCCTCTTTTTCACGGCGTAAATCCCACCAGCATTCAGCATGTTATCGGGGAGCGTACAATCCACAAGGTGACAAGGAAACCCAGCGGTGGAAGGGGCTCCGGCGCCCTCGCCAGTAGGGCTCACCCCCAGCCCAGCGTTACAGACTCCGCTCAGCCAGATCACCCGATCCACTGGGTCTCAACCCTCCAGCAATCCCGGGCGCTGTCAGTAATGGCGAGAGCCCAGCTCCCCGGCAGCTCACTCTTTTCCCCCCTCTCTCTCTCTCTCTCTAACTGGTAATTCCAGCAACACAATCCAAGCGAATATCCCCCAAGACTCTTCCTTCTAATAATTAGCCAATGTCCCCCTTTCCTCTGTCTCTGACCCACTGCAACCAGGAACTTTTCTCTCTCTCTTTTTTCTCTCTCTGTTGTCGTGCCTGTCTCTCTCATTCTCCCTGGGCTGGGCTTAGACCCAATCGGTTTGACATCATTGGTTCCGGACTCCCGGAAAAGGAGCTGAACGGGAGGAGGAGACTGGTTAAGGTGGCGTTGGCACTGAGCACTTGGGTGGGGCGACTCCCGTCCCAGGATAGAATTTGGTTCCAAATAGAGAAAGTGTCTGAAACCACTCCTCCGAGAATGCATCAAATCACCAGCAGTCTTAAGAGTTTATTTTTAATGCATTTCGAAGGTGTGTCTGTCTGCAATGGTGCAGGCAAGTCAAGCGAACCAATTCACTCAGCTCTCCAATATTCCAGAAAGGAATGAACTTGTATTTGTCACGGACAACATTTGGGGGCTGCATCTGTCTCTATTGAAAATGAAGAGTGGCAATGGCTTCGTGGTATTATTACTGGACCATTAATCCAGGGACCCCAGTAACAATCTGAGAACCTGGGTTCAAGTCCTGCTTGTGTAGATCTATATTCAATTAGAAATTTGGAATTAAGGGTCTAATAGGTGCAGGAGTAGGCCATTCTGCCCTTTGAGCCTGCACCACCATTCATTATGATCATGGCTGATCATCCTTAATCAGTATCCTGTTCCTGCCTTATCTCCATAACCCTTCATTCCACAATTCTTAAGAGCTCTATCCAACTCTTTCTTAAATGGATCCAGAGACTGGGCCTCCACTGCCTTCTGGGGCAGAGCATTCCACACCCCACCACTCTCTGGGTGAAGAAGTTTCTCCTCATCTCAGTCCTAAATGGCCTACCCCTTATTTTTAAGCTGTGTCCTCTGGTTCGGGACTCACCCATTAGCGGAAACATGTTTCCTGCTGCCAGAGTGTCCAATCCTTTAATAGTCTTATACATCTCAATCAGATCCCCTCTCAGTCTTCTAAACTCAAGGGTATACAAGCCCAGTCACTCCAATCTTTCAACATAAGATAGTCCCGCCATTCCAGGAATTGACCTCGTGAACCTACACTGCACTCCCTCAATAGCTAGAATGTCTTTCTGCAAATTTGGAGACCAGAACTGTACACAGTACTCCAGGTGTGGTCTCACCAGGGCCCTGTACAGCTGCAGAAGAACTTCTTTGCTTCTATACTCAATCCCTCTTGTTATGAAGGCCAGCATGCTATTAGCCTTCTTCACTACCTGCTGTACCTGCATGCTTGCCTTCATTGACTGGTGTACAAGAACACCCAGACCTCTTTTACTGCCCCTTTACCTAACTTGACTCCATTTAGATTTTAATCTTCCTTCCTGTTCTTGCCACCAAAGTGGATAACCATACATTTATCCACATTAAACTGCATCTGCCATGCATCTGTCCACTCACCTAACCTGTCTAGGTCACCCTGTAATCTCCTAAAATCCTCTTCACATTTCACCCTGCCACCCAGCTTTGTATCATCAGCAAATTTGCTAATGTTACTCTAAATACCATCTTCTATATCATTAATATATATTGTAAAAAGCTGCGGTCCCAGCACTGATCCCTGCGGTACCCCACTAGTCACCGCCTGCCATTCCAAAAGGGAGCTGTTTATCACTACCCTTTGTTTCCTATCAGCCAACCAATTTTCAATCCAAGTCAGTACTTTGCCCCCAATACCATGCGCCCTAATTTTGCTCACTAACCTCCTATGTGGGACTTTATCAAAGGCTTTCTGAAAGTCCAGGTACACTACATCCACTGGATCTTCCACTGATGACCAACCCTTTATCTGATCTAGCTACACGTGACTCTAGGCCCACAGTTATGTGGTTGACTTTGTTTTACGATTGTCACATGTACCTAGATACATTGAAACATTTTGTTTTGCGTGCAATACAGGCAGGCCATAACATACAAAGTGTATGAGGGTAATAGAACAGACCGAGGAATACAATGTTACAGCTGCAGAGAAGGTGCACAAAGAGCGAGATCAACATTAAATTTAAAATTTGAGAGGTGCATTCAGAAGTCTGATAACAGCAATGTGTTCTTGAATCTGTTGATACCTGTGTTTTAAATGTTGGCCCAGCTGCTGATACCCGCATCCTGTGAATTAATTAAAAATATACCCATACTGGAATTCAATCAGTTAAGTTTCATGTCTGACCTGTTGTAGTGGAGATTTGCATACTATCATTGCATTGCGCTGATCTCACTGACATGCCTAGGTGCATCTGAGTCCAGTGTCAAGACAAAGTCAAGGTGTTTAGAGATGTCTCTGAGTGCTGAAGTAATAATACTTGAAAGTACTGCACACTTTGCTCAGGCAAATCTTAATTAGATGGGGACTCACATCAGTGTTCCTTCTTAAAATATAGATAAAGAGAGGGGCAACAATGAATGTTGAGCCTTGAGATGACAAAGCTGAAGAGACAATAATGGGGAGCCAGGAAATGGCAGAGGAATTGAACAAATACTTTGATCAATCTTCGTGGCAGAGAACACTGATATCATTCTAAATATACTAAAATATGAAGGGGCTAATGGGAGGGAGAAATGAATGCTATCACGAGAGGAAAAGTGATGAGAGGGGTGCTGGTGTTGGAATGGTGTGGACAAAGTTAAAAATCACACAACACCAACCTTTTGGACAATAACCTGGTGTTGTATGATTTTTAACAAGAGGAAAACTACAAGGAAAACTAATGGGGCCAATGGCTGATGGGGTTGCATGGTAAGATTTTAAAAGAAATAGCTACAGAAATAATAGCTGCACTGGTGGTAATCTTCCAAGAATCCATTGGTTCTGGAAAGGTTCCAGAGGATTAGCAAAATGCCAGTGTAACAAAAGGGAGGGAGGTAAAATGTCAGGCGAGTTACTTTAACATCTGGTTTTGGGAAAATATTAGAGTTGATTGTCTACTGTAAACAATGTAATAGTAGAACATTTAAAAATACAAGAACTAAACCAAGTGAGGGCATAAGACCATAAAACATAGGTTCAGAAGTAGCCTGTTGAGCCCAGTGAGTGCACTTCAATGAGATCATGGCTGATCAGATCATCCTTAACTCCAAACAGAGTCAGCACAGCTTCCTGAAGGGGAAATGATTCCTGACAGGTTAATTACAGTTCTATGAGGAAATACCAAGCAGGATAGATAAAGGGGGATCAGGAGATGTAATATATTTAGGCTTCCAAGCAGCATTCTCAAGATTAGATTAGATTATTTAGAGTGTGGAAACAGGCCTATCGGCCCAACAAGTCCACACCAACCCACCCAGACCCATTCCCCTACACCTAACACTACGGGCAATTTAGCATGGCCAATTCACCTAACCTGCGCATTTTTTTTGGGATTGTGAGAGAAAACCAGAGCACCCGGAGGAAACCCATGCAGAGAATGTGCAAACTCAACACAGAGTCGCCTGAGATGGGAATTGAACCCGGGTCCCTGGTGCTGTGAGGCAGCAGTGCTAACCACTATTTAAGGTATTTCATGCAAGGTTACTTCATAAGATACAAGGTGCTGAACGTACTATATCAGCATGGGTAGAGGATTGGCTAATTAATAGAAAACGGAGGGTTGGAATAAGGGGAGCAATTCCAGGTGGTGACCTATAACAAATGGAGAGCCACAAGGATTAGTGTTGGAGTCACAGTTATTTACAATATATGCCAGTGACTTGGATGACAGACATGAATGTGACCTTGCTAAATTTTCAGATGACAAAAAAATTAATGGGAAGGCAAGTAGTGAAAAAAGTCTGCAGAGTGATATTGGTTAAATGAGTGAGTAAAATGTTGCAGTTAAATTATAATGTGGGGAAAATGTGTGATTATGTGCAGCAGCAGGATGATTAGCGAAGCTGAATATTATTTAAATGTGGTAAGACTGCAGATGTTGTACAGGAAGTCCATTGGCATGTAGGCCTTTATTTCAAATATAAAAATAGGGAGGTCTTGCTAAAATTATGTAGGACAACAGGCCACAGTCACAGGGCAGACCACAGCTGGGATACAGTGAACAGTTCTGACCCTTTAACAAGGGAAGATATACTGGCTTTGGAGACAGTCCAGAGAAGGTCTGTTAGGTTGATACTAGGTATGGAAGGATTTTCTTATGAAAAGTGTTTGAATCAGTTGAGTTTGTACTCACTGGAATTCAGGAGAATGAGAGGAGACCTTATTGAAACGTGTAAGATTCTACATGGACTTGACAGAGTCCTGTGGAGAAGTTGATTCCCCTTGAAAGAGAGTCTAGGAGCAGAGGGCATAATTTCAGAGTAAAGAGCCATCCATTTAAAAGAGAAAGAAGGAGTGGTGAATCTGTGGAATTGTTTACTGCAGGGGCTCCTGAGACTGGATCGTTAGCTATATTCGGAGTTGGGATAGACAGACTTCTAATCATTAAGGGAATCAAGAGTTCTGGGGTTGTAACAGGAAAGTGGTGTTGAGAATAATCAGATCACCTATGATCTCACTGAATTCTGAAGCTGACTGAGTGGGCTGAATGGCCTTCGTCTGCTCCTGTTTTATGATTTTTTGGCCTCACTTGTCGAACCAGGTGTCACAGATGTGTCACGTGCAAGCAACTCTGTGGAAACTCCAGTGAGGGTGTGGGTTTCAGTAAAAATTAAAGAAAGGTGACTTACGTTGAAGAGTGTGACAAGTATCCTCCCCTTCTCCTCTTTCACATCGTGAATAATGGCACATTCAGCAAATTTTGTTAACACTGATTCATATAGAGAAGGATGGATTCCTCTCGATTGAAGTAACTGCTTTCAGACTGCTGAATGTTCTTTATTATCCCAGTCTTTCTTTTACTCACCTGAACCTATTGACTTGCTCTCCAGAACTGACTGTTCTCTGCAACTTTGAGCATGAGGGCTCACGGTCAACAGGGCCGTGAGTGCGGGGCAGGATATTTCATGGCACCCTTTGACCTGTCAACATTCAAAATGGCTCAGTAATCTGCTTGGCCATCATGTCTTTTTCTCACATTTCCCAGACAGATGTGATTTAGTAAGTTCAGCCATTAAAAGAGGCTTTGTGGAGATGAAAGAGAAATTGTATTAAAAGTCTACACATTTATTCTCAAATTCTGCAATTCCCCATTTTATGAGTGGAACACTGCATATTTTATTTGCTTGAGCTTGCTTGTCAGAACTCTTTATCCCATTTTCAAGTTGAAATTACTTACTTCATGCATTCCAAAACCAGTATAGTCCAATTTGTGGGAGGCTACCATTAAGCTTCTTGTTTCCTTTGTCTCCCTCATATCCTGTGACACTACTCACTGTGAGCCAGAGAATAGGCTTGATTGATTTCCTGACAACACTGCTCATGCTACCTGGATGCCAAGGTGATGTAAAAGAATAACTTCTTGTGGGGGCAAGGTCAGACTGACTGTCACAGGAAATCCAATCACTACCCACATTGTACCATCGCGCAGTTCCTGTTTTAAAAAGCAGAACCTATTTTCTGGCTCGATAGTACATCATTCCCTGTGTTGGCTTATCATGTACGTGGAGAAAGTGAAGACTGCAGATGCTGGAGATCAGAGTCGAGAGGGTGGTGCTGGAAAAGCACAGTGGGTCAGATGACATCTGAGGAGCAGGAGAGTCGACGTTTCAGGCATAAGCCTGATGATGGGCCCGAAATGTCGATTCTCCTGCTGCTCTGATGCTGCCTGACCCACTGTGCTTTTCCAGCACCACACTTGCCATGTACTTGGCAAAAGTTACACTTTATCTGTCTCTACACAAGCAGGGGCTACTGTGTAATATCCATACCATCACAAAAATTGCGATCTGCTCCACAAGACCTGAAAGAGATCGTAAATTCTTTCTTTTTAAAAAAAAGTACTTTTATTTTCAAATGAAATTTGCTGAACTAAAACATGGCTGCCGCCAATCACATGATACGAGTTGACTACAATTTCTAGAAAGTGGCAATCAGCCGAAGGGCCATGAGTTTTGGAACTCCTGAAAAGTGGTGGAGAGTTCTGGAATATTTTTCAGGCAGAGTTAGATCGGTTCTTGTTAAGCAAAGGACGGAAAGGTTGTCAGGGGAGGTGGGAATGCAGGGTTGTGGTTACAGTCTGATTAGCCACAATCTTGATGAGTGGCACAGCAGGCATGTGAGGCTTAATGGCCTACTCCTGCTTCTAACCCATGTATTTATATTACCAGTACAGACTCAGGCTCTATTCTGCTGGAATCTTACATACTTGTATTGTGTGGGTGTTACAATCAACAAACACTAAAAAACAGTAGATGATACGACTCCTGAACAGAATCCCATGAACAAGGAGAAATATCAAAATTCATCATGCCAGAAAAGGCTCTCATGGCCCACTGTCCAGCTGGTATAGTGAATAATGGGTTTGACCAGGGGCATGGAAACTGCCTTATGAACTAAAGTGACTCATCCAAACAATCCTGACACATGACCAAAACGTCTTTGAAAGTTTTAATTATACATTTTGATGCTTTGCCTCAATCTGGTAACAATCAGTCTACTTTCACCATCAAGTCAGGCTGCTAAGAATTAACTGCTAAAAACAGAGCAAGACTCCAGGCTGTGTTCAGCCTGCCTCAAGTTCAAACAAAGTTCCTCGTAACCTTGTTCCAAAATTGTTCCCTGTTTTCTACTAAAAAGTGGACCAAATATCTTTATATGTCAACCCCAAATTTAAAGGAAATCTGTTATTCCTACCTTCAACAACTGAGCCTGCTTGAATATGAATTCCTCTAAGAACTAATCCTCATTAAACAATAACTTTCTGATCTCTTGCAAACCACATGAATTGTTCTCTTTTGAGTTATTCTTTATTATGAACTCTTGTCTTTCCTTTTACTTCGGTGTATGCTTGTGTTTTGACAATTGACTCCTGGGTTTGAATTTATAAATAAACCATGTTTCTGATTTAACCCAAAAATTAAGTGTTTGCTGATCATTTGAAAGTGGCAATCACAAACAGAGGGTTTGGAGAAAACGTCCCAAATCCTGATTCAAAAGAAAAACAAAAGTGAAAGCAGCTCTGCTAATGGACTGAAAAACAGGAGTAAAAAGAGTTTAATTTGCCCCTCCTCTGTTCAGTACTTCATTCATCTCCAACTCTGTAACATCCCTCACCTTCACTCCCACTTTAGCTCAACCACTGCTGAATACTGTGTCCATGCCTTTGTTACCGCAAGACTTCAGTGTTCTAAAACACTCCTGGCTGATCTCCCACAATAAACCTGAAGTTATCCAAATCACTTCTGCCCATATCACAGAATCCCTCCAGTTTGGAAACAGGCCATTTGGCCCAACAAGTCCACACCAACCCTCTGAAGAGTAACCCACCCAGACCCATTTGCCTACCCTATTACTCTACATTTGCCCCTGACTAAGGCACCTAACCTATACATCCCTGAACACTATGGACAATTTACCTAAACTGCACATCTTTGGATTGTGGCAGGAAACTGGACC
Source organism: Chiloscyllium punctatum (assembly GCF_047496795.1). NCBI lineage: Eukaryota > Metazoa > Chordata > Chondrichthyes > Orectolobiformes > Hemiscylliidae > Chiloscyllium > Chiloscyllium punctatum. Next base: position 5,199,907 of record NC_092748.1, read on the forward strand.
ATCTGGAGGAAACCCACGCAGAGAATGTGCAAACTCCACACAGATAGTGGCCCAAGGCTGGAATCAAACTCAGGTCCCTGGTGCTGCGAGGCAGCAGTGCTAACCACTGAGGTGCTGTGCTGCCCACAAGCCCCTGTTCTCACTAACTTCCATTGACCAAGCATTACCTTGATCTTAAAATGAATATCCTTTTTTTTCAAATCACTACATGTCCTTTCCATTTCCTATCTCTGTAATCTCCTCCAACCCAAAAACCTCTGAGATACCTGTGCTCCTCCAATTGTAACTTCTTGAGCATCCCTGATTAAAATTACTCCACCGTTAAGGTTGTATTTTCAGTTGCCTTGGTCCTCACCCTAGAATTCCCTCCATATGCCGCTCCAACTCTCTTTCTGAAATTCCTTCTTTCTCTCATTTCTTTAAACCTCTCCCTCTGACTTTTGAGTATCCAACCCAATGCCTCCTTTTGTAGCCTGGTGTCAATTGGTTCAATAAAGCTGTTGTGAAATGCCCCGAAACGTTTTATTTTGCTCAAAGTGCTATGTAATTAAAAGTTCTGATTGTTGTTGTTTATGGCAAGGATGATCTCACCGAATTGTTTAAATTATGGAATACATTCAAAACATTACTTCAAATTAAGTCAAGGTCATGAAAACAAACATTTCAAACCAGCAAAGAGCAAATATTTGGAGTTGTCTTTGTTTGAAGGTTGACAAAATATTTACAATAATCTGCTGGACAGGGTTTTGAAGAACCGGAGAACAGGGACAGTGTAAAAGAGGCTGGAAAGTTATGATGATATGGAGGTGTCAGTGTTGGACTGGGGTGGACAAAGTTAAAAATCACACAACACCAGGTTATAGTCCAACAGGTTTATTTGGAAGTACTAGCTTTCAGAGCACCACTCCATCGGTGGCTGTGGAGCAGGATCACAAGACATCAAATTTACAGCAAAAGATCACCGTGTCATGCAACTGAAATAATGTATTGAATAAACCTAGATTGCTGTTAAGTCTTTCATCTTTTAGAATGGGTTGCAGGTTTCAGATCATTAATATGTAAATCCCAGAACTCCTTTCAAGGCACATTCTCGAGATAACTTAAGGTTTTATATATAAAAAAAGATTTTACAAGATAACCTTTTATAAACTCCTCCTTTGGAAATTGATCCAGTCTGACTCAAGATTGGGACCCAGACAGATTCCAACCTCACACCTTTAATGCATTGTCTGAGCTGAGATGTCACCTTTTCTTATAAAACATTAAGTTATCTCAAGAGTGTGACTTGAAAGAAGTTCTGGGATTTACATACTCATGAACTGAAACCTGCAACCTATTCTAAAAGATGAAAGACTTTACAGAAATCTAGGTTTTTCAATATATCGCATCAGTTATAGAGTCATAGGGTCATCGAGATGTACAGCATGGAAACAGTCCCTTTGGTCCTACTCATCCGTGCCAACCAGATATCCCAACCCAATCTAGTCCCACCTGCCAGCACCCGGCCCATATCCTTCCAAACCCTTCCTATTCATATATCCATCCAAATGCCTTTTAAATGTTGCAATTGTACCAGCCTCCACCACATCCTCTGTCAGCTCATTCCATACACATACCACCCTCTGTGTGAAAATGTTACACCTTAGGTCTCTTTTATATCTTTCCCCTCTCACCCTAAACCTATGCCCTCTAGTTCTGGACTCCCTGACCCCAGGAAAAAGACTTTGTCTATTTATCCTATCCATGCCCCTCATGATTTTATAAATCTCTATAAAGTCATCTCTCAGCCTCCAGTGCTCCAGGGAAAACAGCCCCAGCCTATTCAACCTCTCCCTATAGCTCAAATCCTCCAACCCTGGCAACATCCTTGTAAATCTTTTCTGAACCCTTTCAAGTTTCACAACTTCTTTCCAATAGGAAGTTACATCTTTTGCATAAATTCTGGGTCTTATGATCCTGCTCCACAGCTACCTGATGAAGGAGCAGCGCTCCAAAAACTAGTGCTTCCAAATAAACCTGTTGGACTATAACCTGCTGTTGGGTATTATGATGGGAGAGTTGAGGCATCAAAGGGATGCTCTTTCTGGACTAAAGAGGGCAACTGCATTTGGAGGGTTAGGTCACTAAAAGACAAGCTTGACTCTGAGATTTTGGAGACCTAAAGCTCAGTAGGAGAGCTGGGTTATAAGGTAAAAACAATGACTGCAGATGCTGAAAACCAAATACTGGATTAGAACATAGAACATAGAACATAGAACAATACAGCACAGAACAGGCCCTTCGGCCCACAATGTTGTGCCGAACTTCTATCCTAGATTAAGCACCCATCCATGTACCTATCCAAATGCCGCTTAAAGGTTGCCAATGATTCTGACTCTACCACTCCCACGGGCAGCGCATTCCATGCCCCCACCACTCTCTGGGTAAAGAACCCACTCCTGACATCTCCCCTATACCTTCCATCCTTCACCTTAAATTTATGTCCCCTTGTAACACTCTGTTGTACCCGGGGAAAAAGTTTCTGACTGTCTACTCTATCTATTCCCCTGATCATCTTATAAACCTCTATCAAGTCACCCCTCATCCTTCGCCGTTCCAACGAGAAAAGGCAGAGAACTCTCAACCTATCCTCGTACGACCTACTCTCCATTCCAGGCAACATCCTGGTAAATCTTCTCTGCACCCTCTCCAAAGCTTCCACATCTTTCCTAAAGTGAGGCGACCAGAACTGCACACAGTACTCCAACTGTGGCCTAACCAAAGTCCTGTACAGCTGCAACATCACTTCACGACTCTTGAATTCAATCCCTCTGCTAATGAACGATAATACTCCATAGGCCTTCTTACAAACTCTATCCACCTGAGTGGCAACCTTCAAAGATCTATGTACATAGACCCCAAGATCCCTCTGTTCCTCCACCTGACTAAGAACCCTACCATTAACCCTGTATTCCGCATTCTTATTTGTTCTTCCAAAATGGACAACCTCACACTTGGCAGGGTTGAACTCCATCTGCCACTCCTCAGCCCAGCTCTGCATCATATCCAAGTCCCTCTGCATCCGACAACAGCCCTCCTCACTGTCCACAACTCCACCTATCTTCGTATCATCTGCAAATTTACTGACCCGCCCTTCGACTCCCTCATCTAAGTCATTAATAAAAATTACAAACAGCAGAGGACCCAGAACTGAACCCTGCGGAACTCCACTTGTAACTGGGCTCCAGGCTGAATATTTACCATTCAGTGGTGCTGGAAGAGCACAGCAGTTCAGGCAGCACCCAACGAGCAGCGAAATCGACGTTTCGGGCAAAAGCCCTTCATCAGGAATAAAGGCAGTGAGCCTGAAGCGTGGAGAGATAAGCTAGAGGAGGGTGGGGGTGGGGAGAGAGTAGCATAGAGTACAATGGGTGAGTGGGGGAGGAGATGAAGGTGATAGGTCAAGGAGGAGAGGGTGGAGTGGATAGGTGGAAAAGAAGATAGGCAGGTCGGACAAGTCAAGGAGACAGTAACTGAGCTGGAAGTTTGAAACTAGGATGAGGTGGGGGAAGGGGAAATGAGGAAGCTGTTGAAGTCCACATTGATGCCCTGGGGTTGAAGTGTTCCGAGGCGGAAGATGAGGCGTTCTTCCTCCAGGCGTCTGGTGGTGAGGGAGTGGCGGTGAAGGAGGCCCAGGACCTCCATGTCCTCGGCAGAGTGGGAGGGGGAGTTGAAATGTTGGGCCACGGGGCGGTTTGGTTGATTGGTGCGGGTGTCTCGGAGATGTTCCCTAAAGCGCTCTGCAAGGAGGCGCCCAGTCTCCCCAATGTAGAGGAGACCACATCGGGAGCAACAGATACAATAAATGATATTGGTGGATGTGCAGGTGAAACTTTGATGGATGTGGAAGGCTCCTTTAAGGCCTTGGATAGAGGTGAGGGAGGAGGTGTGGGCACAGGTTTTACAGTTCCTGCGGTGGCAGGGGAAAGTGCCAAGTCCTATGAACCATAATCAAAAGTTAGGGTATGAGAGGAACGAATTTGGGTGGATCAGACCCTTGCTTTGTATGTGTTGTATGAGATGGTGGGACAGAATTACTGACAGGGTACTTCTCCACAATGTCATTGTATCCATTTGAGTGCTGTATAGAAGCTTGCACTCAAGTATTTACTGAAAGCAATTAACTGATAACATCAGAGTAGCTGGGCAGGAATGCAACCTAACCTTCAAATTCAACCTGAAGTGGAGTCCTCCTCTCAGCCAGTTTTAACAGTTTTTATCAAACCATTGATTCTTCCATTCGCACATTCCTTCCCATTGAAAACACCAAGTGCCTTATTTTTCTCTATTGATCTCCCATCTTGAAGCCTTTGACTTCAGTGAAGTCCACTTCCATGAGTACCAATGCCACGTATTCAATGGGCCAAGTGGACACTACCGTTGACTGAACCTGAACCGAGAATGTTGGCTGCCATTTTCATTGATATTGCAGCACAACCAGACCTGCCTGAGTCCTCATCCCACAGGCTGACACACGGATCTCAGCCAGGATTCACTGTTTAATGATCAGAAGCAAATAGGACAGGTTAGTTCTTAAACCAGAAACTTTGAGGCCAATAACAAGAGTCTGATCACCATTCAAGTTGAGATCAGTCAACTCAACAAAGACGAGGACCCTCTCATCTATTGTTCTGTACTTTTCCAGATTGCATAACCTTTAATTGTTCGAAAAGACATTACAGTCCCCATTACCGAAACAAATCTTGTACAAGCTCTGACATCGGGAAAGGTAGCAGCTGTATGGCTATCCTTGCTGTACAAAAAACCCAAACTAATACTCTGGGAATGTGGGTTCAATTCCTACTATGGCAGTTGTCAGCATTTAAATTCAATCAATAAAATCTGAAATTGAAAGCTAGTCTCAATAACGGCAACCAAAGGAACTATAATCAAATGTTGTGGTTTGCTAATGGCCTTTAATGACAGAAATCAACTGGCCTTATTTGGTTTGGCCCAGACTTATGGTGATGTTCATGACTCATAACTGCCCTCTAAATTAGCTGAGCAAGTCATACAGTCCAGGCCAGTTAGGGCTGGACAGCAAATGGGTTACGCTAACAATGCCCATATCCCATCAAAAGGATAAAAAAAGGACCCAACCCATTTGTTATTACCATTACAAAGGTGGATTTATATTAAGAGCATTGACTGTTTCGGGTAGTTGCCTTGCCGCACAACACAAGGCGAAGTCAAGCTTCCCTGGACAGACTGAAAGTCTTTGAATGGGATCCCTCCTCCATGTGACAAGAGGAAACATACTGTTCTACCACTAGGCCCTGAAAATCCTATGTTTGAAGGCAACGTGTAAGTTTGATGACAGACAAAAGCAGAAATTGCTGGAGGAGCTCGGCTGGTCTGGCAGCATCTGGGGAGAGAAAATAGAGTTAATGTTTTACTTAGCGCTGCTGCTTATCAAAGACAGAGACCCGGGTTCGATTCCTCCCTCAGACAACTGTCTGTGTGGAGTTTGCACATTCTCCCCGTGTCTGTGTGGGTTTCCTCCGGGTGGTCCGGTTTCCTCCCTCAATCCAAAGATGTGCAGGTTCGGTGAATTGGCCATGGGAATTTGCCCGTAGTGTCCAGGGATGTGCAGGCTAGGTGGATTAGCCATGGGAAGTGCAGGGTCATAGGGATAGAATGGATCTGGGTGGGATGCTCTTTAGAGGGTTGGTATGGGCTGAATGGTTTCCACACTATGGAATTCTATGAAGTCCAGTGACCCTTTTTCAGAACTAGATCTTCAGAATGTCATTATAGTGTATGTTAGCTGTCATTGGTCCCCTTGCTCATGACATTGACTGGAAATATCAGGCAGTGACAGCCACTCTCGCAGCCACAATGAGAAAGAAGTGAACATTTTGAAACTGAGGTAACTCACAAAGAAGAATGTTGAACCTGAAATAGCCAAGTACATGGCAATACTGAAACAGCATGGGGTTCTTGTTTAACATATTCATGCAGACATTGATAATAAAAGATGATTTTTTTTCAAAATGTGTTGTCCTATATTTACAAATTTAAACAGCTCTGCTAAATTCAGACAAAGTCAGGTTTCAATTAACTGTTTGTGACTTGTTAAGTGTGGTTACCTTGGTAGTGAAGGGGATCTGGTGCAGTGGATGTATCCCTACAACAAAAGGTTCAGGTTCAAGTCCTATCCGTACCAGAGGGTGTTATAACATACCGAAAGTTAAAAATCACACAACCCCAGGTTATAGTCCAGCAGGTTTATTTAGAAGCACTAGGTTTCAGAGCTGTCCACAGCCACCTGATTAAGGAGCAGCACTTCTAAATAAACCTGTTGGATTATAACCTGGTATCGTTTGATTTTTAACTTTGTCCACCCCAGTCCAACACCAGTCCAACACCAACATGTCCAAACAAGTCGATTTTTTTAAAAATAGGACCTTTGTGATGTTCAACCTGATAACAATTAGGAAAAGATGCTGTTATTTCAGGACAATGCTGGATATTTCCGTTTCTGAGTTTCAGTGACAACAGAATACAGCAGTCAAATCACGAACATGTCCGCAATTAACAGCAGGGATTGTATATAAACTTTGAACCATTTCAGGATGCAGTGTGAAATGCATTGAATTCCTTGGAAAGAAATTGCTCAACTCTCCACCAGCTCAGTGTGTTATGACACCACCTAGCGTAGGATCTGGGATGCACAAGTTAAAATAAAACTCCTTGCTTCATGTTATGATTTGGAGCTGCCAGTGTTGGACTGGGGTGGATAAAGTTAAAAATCACACAATAGCAGCTTATAGTCCAACAGCTTTATTTGGAAGCACTAGCTTTCGGAGCGCTGCTGATGATGAAGGAGCAACGCTCCGAAAGCTAGTGCTTCCAAATAAACCTGTTGGACTATAACCTAGTGTTGTGTGATTTTTAACTTTGCTTCATGTTGTTACTCAATTTCATTCAGATTTGAAATTCCATAGATTTCTACAGCACAGAAAAGGCCCTTTGGCCCATTGAGTCAACACAGACATAATTGCTCCTAAAAGTGCGCTAATCCCAATTTCCTGCATACTTGCGCCATGTCCTTGAATGTCGTGATATTTCACATGCTCATCCAAATACTTTTTAAAGATTGAGGTTTCCAGGCCTGCATTAAATCGACTGGCAGCCACCTACGTCAATGACCCTTAGTTCAGGAGAATCATCAATAGTCACATTTGACAGACCCAGAAACTGGACGTCACAATTGTTTCAGCTTAGATGAAGGCCATTCAGTCCATCCATCTGTGTTGCATCTTTCCAAGTACAGTTTAGTTCATTCCCATCCCTCACCTTTTCCAGGTAGTCCTGCAAATTCACTCTCTTCAGAGCTGGAATGTGGAATACGCCCTGACAGAGACTTATGAGCTGTATGGATAGGGAGAGATTGTGCATTCTGGATCTTGACTAGCAGTTGCATAGAAATGTTTCTCTTCATGTCCCCATTACTAGTTTTGCCAACAACCTTAAGTCCCTCTGGCTCTTGACCCTTATGCTGCTGGGAATTTTACCCCATCAGCTCTGCCTGGACTCTTGATGGTTTTGAACAACTTTATCAAATCTCCTCACCCTTCTCTTGTCTGACAAGAATCTGCTTCTTCTGAAGCAGGATTGAGGTTAACTTCTTACAGCCTGGTTTATTGGGTCTGTCAAATGTGAGGCAGGTGGCCATTGAAAAGGTTTATAAGGATGTTGCTGGGTTGGAGGATTTGAGCTATAGGGAGAGGCTGAACAGGCTGGGGCTGTTTTCCCTGGAGTGTCGGAGGCTGAGGGGTGACCTTATAGAGGTTTACAAAATTATGAGGGGCATGGATAGGGTAAGTAGACAAAGTCTTTTCCCTGGGGTGGGGAGTCCAGAACTAGAGGGCATAGGTTTAGGGTGAGAGGGGAAAGATATAAAAGAGACCTAAGGGGTAACGTTTTCATGCAGAGAGTGGTATGTGTATGGAATGAGCTGCCAGATGAAGGGTGGAGGCTGGTACAATTTCAACATTTAAGAGGCATTTGGATGGGTATACAAATAGGAAGGGTTTGGAGAGATATGGACTAGGTGCTGGCAGGTGGGACTAGGTTGGATTGGGATTTCTGGTTGGCATGGAGGGGTTGGACCGAAGGGTCTGTTTCCATGCTGTACATCTCTATGACTCTATGACTCTGTGACTTCACCTCAGCGTATTCCCAATGAAGTCTCTTGACATGTTCAGTGCTTTCCTGAAGGAACCTTCTCCAGTTTGGTCAGTCATTGGCCCTGGGTAACATAGAGTCAATGAGGATGTTGGACCTCCTCAGGTTTTGGTCTGCACCTAGGAGAGTAACAGTAACAGGGGTCTGTATCTGATTGAACACAACCATATACAAGAGATAGTAAACGAAGATATCTCTGGAACCATACATACTCATGTAATTCTACGTGAACTGTTGGCACCATGACATCACTCCATACATACATGCTGCATATGTATTCTTAGGGTAAAAGTACAGTTAACCCCTTATTCCACAATTTCAGTAACATATCCTTGGAGATTTAACCCAGCTTATCCACTCACGTCCCCCATCCCTGAAACCACTCTTGTAAATCTTTCTTGCAGGCTCTCCAAAGTCTTCATTCTATCCTGAAATGTGTTGCCCTGAAGTGGGCACACTACTCCAGGTCAGGGGGAGCCCACTTTCCTTTTCTGCTGAGCTGTCTGTTGTAACCAGTTTGTCATTTAAAATACTTCTTGCACACAGATAACTGTCTAAGACACAAATGGTGTTGTGGGGTGGACAATGTCTACTACAGAGCTATCTCTAGGGAACCTCTTCTTTGGGTAGAATCAGTATCAGAGTGCTATCCCCTTCACTGTTAGATAATGTGCCCACATGTACTGTTCTGCACGAGATGGGGGCTGATTAACTGTTGACTTATGAAGAAGCAGTCCATTCCACATCAGCCGCACATCCCTGACCACTTCAGTAGGCTGAAGGTGGGAAAATGTAAAGTCTAGCTGCCAATGGATTGTTGTCTGCTTTATTTTGGATTAGTGGGGCTGGAAGAGCACAGCAGTTCAGGCAGCATCCGAGGAGCAGTAAAATCGATGTTTCGGGCAAAAGCCCTTCATCAGGCTTTTGCCCGAAACGTCGATTTCACTGCTCCTTGGATGCTGCCTGAACTGCTGTGCTCTTCCAGCCCCACTAATCCAGAATCTAGTTTCCAGCATCTGCAGTCATTGATTTTACCTTGTTGTCTGCTTTAGATGACTGTGCAGATTCTGGTTATCCCAGACATGTGAGCACGTGGATCAGATACCTGAAGGATTGAAATACCCAGGGAACTGAATCGCTGTGAAACCACGAAAGGGAAACAGAGCAAAGACAAAAAGGGAGAGGCAATTTAGAAAATAAATCTGCACAAACAGTCAGCGAAATGCCCTAGTATCTTTCACAGTTTGGGAGTGCCACTGTTGCCACCTGAAGTGATTTGTAACCTTTATGGGATGGAAACTGGTGCTCTGGTCATGGATGATTGGAGTTTACTTGATTGCAGCAGTCACTGGCAGAGGAACGCAGCAGGCAGCTGGGAGCCTGACATTCAGCTGCTCATGACCTGCAAAGCTGCACAGAACAGTGAATGTCAAGCAGAGTGGATAATATACTCTAGCCTGGACTCACTGTCCATCTGGATGCGGACTTCTGTGCCAATACAGTCTATGCTCCGAGCTTTGTCCACTTTCACCATTAATCATTCCTGATTACTGGCAATGTTACCTCTCATCAAAGTTGCAGCTGATCTCTCCTCTCCCCTTTCCTTTTCTCTCATATTTTCACATGAAGCTGCTGACCATTCAATACTGTACATGGCTGGCTATCCTCCACTCCCCTGGATAGTGAGGGTTGGTGACTTAACTTGCCATGCTTTGGGAGATCAGAGGTGAGTCCAATTTCACCCAGCCAGACATTCACAGAGCTTCACTTTCAAGGGGTGAGCAGAGGAGTGGTGGAGAGGATGACCACCGCACAATGCCAAGCGACTAAAACACTGATAGATTTAATCTGCCAAAGCTGAAAGATACATATGCCAATTGCAATGCCCCTGCAATTACAGGTCAGCATGAGCCCAATGATGACCAAACCTGAGCACTTACCCAAGCTGTGACATGTGCATGCCTGCTGTCACCACAGGTGAACGTTGTGCCACTTTTTGATACTTTTGCAAACATTGTGTTTGATGCAACTTTGGCATGCAGACATTATTTGACAGAAACTTCAAAGAGTAGTCTCTGTGATCAATGTTATATTTTTTGGACTGGAGTTGTTTCCTTGTTTAGAATTAGGGAGGTCAGGCTGCTGTTAAACTTGACAATTTATTAAACAATCTGATTACAGTATGTAGAGGACAAGGCTTATCATGAAGTTTCACCTCGAACAATCTCTCTGTTGTCATGAGATCTTAAGACATGGTGATGTACACTGTCTATGGAATTATTTAGCATTAACCCTTGACATGGCAGGTAGAAACTCATGAGGCTGTGCTTTAATCTCTCGGGTGGCTGCACAGTCTCAATGTTTTCGTTTTGGCAGTATCAAAACTCCTTGATGAAACGGCAGCTTTAGCCAGCCATCCACAGTTGTGTATCTCTTCAGATTTAGACTGAATGTGAACAGGATCACATAGAGTGAGATTGTTCCTGTGAATGGGCCAAGTAGCACTGAAACTTTCTTTCATTTTAAATAAAGGCAACCTAATCTTTCCAGGTCGCTGTATCTCTCAGACTTCACACGTGGACATACAGGATTGGGAATCAGTCATTCAGCGCCTTGAGTTAAAATTCCTTTGAAGGGCTTTTGCCTGAAACGTCAATTTTCCTGCTCCTTAGATGCTGCCTGACCTGCTGTGCTTTTCCAGCACCACACTCTCGACTCTAACCTCTAGCATCTGTAGTCTCACTTTTGCCTTAAAAGGTCTATTGTTTAATCATTAATCATTGCAAACCAATTCATTCTTTACCAAACTACTTATAGGCCACTCTTCTGCAACATATACCTCACTGTCAAAGGACTGTTGACCTCAAACCACAATCCTATATTCATGTTACCGTGTTTCCTCCACAGATGCTGCCTGATCTGATGAGTGTTGCCAACATTTTCAGTTTTCATTTCCGAATTTTAGCGTCTACAGTACTTGGTCCAATGTATTTTGCCTCTGCTGTGCAAGTGAAAGACCAGATTCGTAACCACTGGATGTCTCCAAGAGCTTTACAGATGTTCAAGTGTTGTTTGGAATACAGCCAGTGTGACCATGTCGGAAACATAGCAACTAAACTGCACACAGCAAGATCCCACTAACTGCAATGTGGTAATGACTAGCTGATGTCTTTTTGTGATGCCAATTGAAGGATAGCTGTTCGCCAGGACATTGGGCATAATTCTCCTGCTCCTTTTTGAAAGGGCACCTCAGGAACATTTATATCCATTCACTTGAGCAGGCAGATAGAGCAACAATTTAGCATTTCTTCTGAGAGTCATTATGTTCCCCTTATGCACTGAAGTCTCAACATAGTTTCTTTCACTCAGATAATGGAGAGCAATTGGAACCCAGAATCTTGTCCTTCAAAGGTGAGTGTGCTCCCGTCTAACAGTCCTCTGAAATCTCTGAATTTTCCAGTTCACGTTTCCTGGCCACCCTGATTCCCACATTAAACCTTTCCAATTCTCACTCCTCCAAAGGTTTCAGTTCCCTGTCCTATTATCCACTTCTACACATTCATGTCAATCTGATAGCACTATAAGACCATGAGGCCATAAATTATAGGAGCAGAAATTAGGCCATTCAGCCCATTGAGTCTGCTCTGCCATTCTATTATGGCTGATAATTTTCTTAACTCCATTCTCCTGCTCCCAATAACCCTTGATCCCCTTGATACTCTAGAACCTATCTATCTCAGTCTTAAATATACTCAATGACCTGGCCTCCACAGCCTTCATGGCAATGAATTCCATTGATTCACCACTCTCTGGCTGAAGGGGTTTCTCATTATATACATTCTAAAAGGTCTTCCCTTTGCTCTAAGGCTGTGCCCTCAGGTCCTAGTTTCTCTTACTGGTGGAAGCATCTTCCCAACCTCCCCTCTGTCCAGGCCATTCAGTATTCTGTATGTTTCATTTAGATCATACCCTCATCCTTCTCAACTCCATCGAGTATCAACCCAGCATCCTCAAACATTCCTCATATGTTAAGCTTTTCATTCCTGGGACTATTCTCGTGAACCTGCTCTGGACACAATCCGGTGTCAGTACATCTTTCCTGAGATATGGGGCCCAAAACTGCACACAATACTCCAAATGTGGCCTGACCAGAACCTTCTAGAGCCTCAGAAGTACATCCCTGCTTTTTTTTCAAGTCCTCTCAAATTAAATGCCATTATTGCATTTGCCTTCCTAACTACTGAGTCAACCTGCAAGTTTACCCTGAGAGAATCCTGAACTAGAACTCCCAAGTCTCTTTGCACTTATGACTTCTGAATTTTCTCCCCATTTAGAAAACAGTCCATGCCTCTATTCTTCCTATCAAAGTGCATGACTTCCCACTTTCCCATGTTGTACTCCATCTGCCAATTCAATGCCCACTCTCCTAACCTGTCCAAATCCTTCTGCAGCCTCCCCGCCTCCTCAATGTCCTCTCTTATCTTTGAGTCGTCTGCAAATATGGCCAGAATGCCCTCAGTTCCTTCATCTAGATCATTAAATGTAGGACCTTGTGAGGCACCACGGGACATTTCTCAGAGATAAACAAATTGTTGTTGTTGTGGTAGAGTCACAGCATCATACAGCATGGAAACAGACCCCTTTGATCCAACTCGTTCATACCAACCAAGTTTCCCAAACTAATCTAATCCCATTTGCCTGTATTTTGCCCATTTCCCTCTGAAACTTTCCGACTCATGTACCTATCCAAATGTCTTTTAAATGTTCTAACTATACCGGTATCCACTCCTTCCTCTGACACTTTTATTCACATACAAACTACCCCTTTGTGAAAAGGTTGCCCTTCAGATCTCTTTTAAATCTTTCTCCTGTCACCTAAAAAATATGCCCACTCATTTTGAGCTCCCCCATTAAAATACCTTGGCTTTTCACCTTACCTCTGCTGCTTATGATTTTATAAACCTGTATAAGTTCACTCCTCAACCTACTACACTCCAGTGAAAGAAGACCCAGCCTATCTGGCCTCTCATTATAACTCAAACCCTTCTGTCCTGGCTGCATCCTGGTATATCTTTTCTGAACTCTATCCAATTTAAAGTGATCCTTCCTTTAGCACCGTAACCAGAACTGGGCACAATTCTCCATAAGTGGTCTTATCAACGTCTTGTATAAACTCAACATGATGTCCCAACTGTGGTACTCAGTGGTCTGAGCAATGAAAGCCAACATGCTAAATGCCTTCTTAACCACACTGTCTATCTGATCTGCAACAGGAAAATGAAACACTGTCAGTGTTGAAACTCATTCACTTTCAGCGTGTAATGTAACAGGGAGGGGATAGCATTATGACAAAGTAACTTCCAATGAGTTTGCAGGACATGCTATTTCTGAATAGAATGCTTAAAATAATCGATGTGGTTGGGGGGAGTGGGTGGTGGTGGGGAGGGGTGAAGATTTGAAGCTCTAAACTCATCGGGTCACAAAGGTAACATTCAATCTGGCTCTTACAAGTTTCCATTATCCAAATGGTCAAAGTGATTAGCAGCCAACAATAACGTCCTTCCTATTTAAGTTTGTCCACTTGTTGCCCTTCTGGAAAAATGGTAAGTTGGAGTTAGGGGCAAGAGGTTGGGTGGAGAGAAGGTAGTGAAGGTTTTCACCTCCAAATGAAGGCTTCAGACTGAGAAAAGGAGAAGTTTCTCCATTCTAAGGATTGTGAATTGTTCTAATTCTTTGCCCCTGGGGTTTGAATGCTCAACTATTAAGGATATTCAAGATCGAGTTCAATAGAATCTGGTCCTAAGGGAATTAAGGGATTGAACTACATGGAGTTGATATAGATCAGCTCTCATTGTATGCGTGGTAGAGCAGACTCCTCCTCCTATTTCTAAAGTCCTCATGAGATTTGAGATTATGGTTGGGTGAAGAGGTCGGTTTGAGGCAGGTTTTGGGCAAGGGGATGGGATAAGGTTAGAAGTGGGTTTTTTTGAGGCATGGTTGGAGGTTTGTGGGCTGGGTAAAGCTGGGAGTGCAGTTGGAGGCGAGGATTTATACTTCCACTGCCGCCAGTCTGTACCCAAAAGATTGCGGCGATGAGAACATCAGCTTGTGAAACGATCAGAAGCAGAAATGTGCCCCCAGGGATTTATGGTCTTGGCTTTGAATGTGTCCTCAGGGATTTATGGTCTTGGCTTTGCAAGGGGAATTTGTCGACTGTGGACTGTGTGCTTCTAAAAGCCTTGGCCATTGTACACTGCCAGCAGTGTAAGACTGGGTTGAAGTGAGATTGAGTTGACAAAATTGTGGAAGAGTTCTGACACCGGAGCAGGAGGGATTACTGAGTCACATGGTAGGTGGTATGATGTTACAAGCCTGTTTGTCTGGTTTGCAGGTGCCTAAAGATTCACACACTCTCTAGTAAATGGAGTAGTTTCCAAAATAAAGATCAGCAACATCAAAAGCATTGTTCCTCAACTTCAAAAACATCACTGATTGAAACAGAAATCGCATGTTTAATACCGAAAAAGTCAGTCAGAGAACTGGCTTGACAAATAGATTTTGAGGCCAGAAGGATTTTTCTCTACTAAAAAGTCTTCCACTTATCAGATCAAATATCTAGTGCTGAAATCTCTGAGGGATCTTGGTCTTCAGTCAAGTATCTAATCTCAGTTCCGGTATCATAGGCAATGATTGAGTCCATCGGTGAAAACTATTCTACGTACTAGACTAAATACAGAATCAATGAAGGAAACAACTTGCATGGATCCCCATATATTATCACAAATTTCAGACACAGCAAGGTCATATGAATTGCATTGTCTGGTCTAGCTACCTCACCGTAGGAGGGAATGGGTACTTGCATTCACCACCTAGAGGTACCAACAGATATTGCAGGGAATTTTATAGAGCTGTTGGGAGCCTTCACTGTCAGTGGAGAGCTGGCAAGAAAACACCCTTGGGGAGAACGTGCTGAAATATGAGCCAAATGGCAGTTAACAGGCCAACAGCAGACCTATCATGGAATTGAGGGCCCCAGGGGCTGGAAAGTCATCTCTGTCAAGTCTGTCTGTGACACTAACCACACAGTAGGATGGAGTGAAAGTATATGGAATTTTATAAAATTATCCACAACACATCAACTATCCCACTTCTTTTCAGACCTTAGGATAAAGTCCACGGATCAGGGATTTAACCCGCAACTCTTAACAATTTGCTCTGTACCACCTGTCTGGCGATTGTCATCTTCTTGAGTTCCTCCTTCCATTCCAGTTCCTGATTTCCAGCAATTTCTGGGTTGCTGCTTGTTTCCTCTACAGTGAAGATCAATGCAAAATACTTGTTCAATTAATCATCCAGCTCCTTAATTCCCGTTATTAAGTCCACATACTCACTTTCGGTAGGACTAATGCTTACTGTGTTAACTCTTCTAACTATTTAAAGGAAATCTTACAATCAGTTTTTACATTTCTGTCTAGCTTTCTTTCATACTCTACATTTTCCTTTCAAAGTAATTTGTTATTCATTCTTTGCTCTTCTTTATATCCTAGCAAATTTTCTGTCCTACCATCTGTCTTTGTGTAATTCTGTGTTTTTTTAAAGTTTGATGCTATCTTTTACTTGTTTAGTCTACCACAGATGATGGATCTGCCCCGGGAATTTCTCTGTCTTGTTGGGATGTATCTATTCTATGTATTCCTTTTAAATATCTGCCACTGCACTTCTATTGATCTCTCCCTGAATCCAATTCACCAGTTCACTGTGTCCAAGTCACTTTAGATAGCCTTGCTTTTATGGCCTCATAACTGCCTTTACTTAAGTCAAAAAGACTAGACTTGAACCCACTCTACTCACTGGAGTTTAGAAAACTGAGGAGTGATCTCACTGGAAAGATATAGGATTCTTCAAGGTCTTGACAGGATGAGTGCTGATGGGATGCTGATGGGAGAGACTAGGACCAGAGAGCATAGTCTCAGAATAATGGCATGCTAATTTAAGACTGAGAAGGTTGTGTGGCTTTAACAAGGAGGCTGGACTCCTTGCCACAGAGAGCCGTAAGAGCTGAGTTCTTGTGCATATTTAAGGCTGAGATCAATAGATTCTTGATCAGTAGCAGAATTAAGGGTTATGGGAAAGGGCAGGAAAGTGGATGTGAGGAATGTTGGATCAGCCATGATCCTGTTAAATGATGAAGCAGGCTTGAGGGGCTGAACATCTTACTTCTGTTCCTATTTCTTATGGTGTCATTAACCTGAATCTAAAATTCTATCTTATTATATGACAGCATGTTCTCTTCACTTGAGAACATGCATTAATCCAACCTGTAACTACACAATACCAGGTCGAGTATCTCCTGCTGTCTGGTTGGCTCCAGAACAAGGTGAAAGTGAGGACTGCAGATGCTGGAGATTAGAGTCGAGAGTGTGGTGCTGGAAATGCATAGCAGGTCAGGCAGCATCTGAGGAGCAGGAGAAGCGATGTTTCGGGCAAAAGTTCCTTGGATACTGTCTAACCTGTTGTGCTTTTCTGGCTCCAGACCAAGTCATTCTAAGAAACTATCCCAAAAGCATTCTTTGACTCTTTGTCTTGCCCGTCTGATCTTTCTAGTCCATCTGTAGATTAAAATATCCCATGATTATTGTCATACTTTGTTTTAACAAACTCTTGATATTTATTCCTTTGTATTCTGCCTGTGTGTGCCATTAGTGTTATAGAGCCTGTACACCACCCTACAGTGACTTCCTGTTTTAAACCATTTCCCATCTCTACCCAAACCATTTCCATGTCCTGCTTTCTGGAAGTTAGGCCATTAACCCTATTGTACTGGAGCCATCAATAATTAACAGAGCTAGCCCTTCACTTTTTCCTAGCTTCCTGTCTTCCCTAAATGTCATCTATCCTTCAGTTTTCAATTCTAATCCCGTTCAGGGTCACCATCATTGGACACCAGCAGCCATCCTGCCATGATCAAATTGGGTGGTGGAAAAGTGCCACCACCATCCCATCTGACAAACTTATTATCAGGAAGAGCATCAGATTCCACTCAATGTATCTCCCAATCAAAGTAAGGTCCAGTCATTTGCATTTATCTGTCCACTTCCAGAACTGTGTAGAAAATATTAGAGCTAGAATACTGACAGGGAATCAATCTGACAAGGGAATACCTGTTGCCATTTCAACCCATCTGTTAAATTTATTGCAGATAATTAAATTTCCACTGTTTACCAATCTAAAAACCAACTCTCAGGCATTGTGAAGGGAACATTCCATCTGTGACAACCTAGATCACACCGTACACAACACCCTAAATCCACTCCATCTATCACACCCTAATCCACTCCATCCATCACACCCTAATCCAGTCCATCTGTCACACCCTAATCCAATCCATCCATCACACCCTAATCCAGTCCCTCTATCACACCCTAATCCAATCCATCTATCACACCCTAATCCAATCCATCTATCACACCCTAATCCAGTCCATCTGTCACACCCTAATCCAATCCATCTGTCACACCCTAATCCAATCCATCCATCACACCCTAATCCAATCCATCCATCACACCCTAATCCAATCCATCCATCACACCCTAATCCAGTCCATCTGTCACACCCTAATCCAATCCATCTATCACACCCTAATCCAGTCCCTCTATCACACCCTAATCCAGTCCCTCTATCACACCCTAATCCAGTCCCTCTATCACACCCTAATCCAGTCCATCTGTCACACCCTAATCCAATCCATCTATCACACCCTAATCCAGTCCCTCTATCACACCCTAATCCAGTCCCTCTATCACACCCTAATCCAGTCCCTCTATCACACCCTAATCCAGTCCCTCTATCACACCCTAATCCAGTCCATCTATCACACCCTAATCCAATCCATCTATCACACCCTAATCCAGTCCCTCTATCACACCCTAATCCACTCCATCTATCACACCCTAATCCAGTCCCTCTATCACACCCTAATCCAGTCCCTCTATCACACCCTAATCCAGTCCCTCTATCACACCCTAATCCAGTCCCTCTATCACACCCTAATCCAGTCCCTCTATCACACCCTAATCCAGTCCATCTGTCACACCCTAATCCAATCCATCTGTCACACCCCAATCCAGTCCCTCTATCACACCCTAATCCAGTCCCTCTATCACACCCTAATCCAGTCCATCCATCACACCCTAATCCAGTCCCTCTATCACACCCTAATCCAGTCCCTCTATCACACCCTAATCCAGTCCCTCTATCACACCCCAATCCAGTCTATCCATTACACCCTAATCCAGTCCCTCTATCACACCCTAATCCAGTCCCTCTATCACACCCCAATCCAGTCCATCCATCACACCCTAATCCAGTCCCTCTATCACACCCTAATCCAGTCCCTCTATCACACCCCAATCCAGTCCATCCATCACACCCTAATCCAATCCATCTATCACACCCTAATCCAATCCATCCATCACACCCTAATCCAGTCCCTCTATCACACCCTAATCCAGTCTATCCATTACACCCTAATCCAGTCCCTCTATCACACCCTAATCCAGTCCCTCTATCACACCCTAATCCAGTCCCTCTATCACACCCCAATCCAGTCCATCCATCACACCCTAATCCAGTCCCTCTATCACACCCCAATCCAGTCTATCCATTACACCCTAATCCAGTCCCTCTATCACACCCTAATCCAGTCCCTCTATCACACCCCAATCCAGTCTATCCATTACACCCTAATCCAGTCCCTCTATCACACCCTAATCCAGTCCCTCTATCACACCCCAATCCAGTCTATCCATTACACCCTAATCCAGTCCCTCTATCACACCCTAATCCAGTCCCTCTATCACACCCTAATCCAGTCCCTCTATCACACCCTAATCCAGTCCCTCTATCACACCCCAATCCAGTCCATCCATTACACCCTAATCCAGTCCATCCATCACACCCTAATCCAATCCATCCATCACACCCTAATCCAGTCCATCTGTAACACCCTAATCCAGTCCATCCATTACACCCTAATCCAATCCATCCATCACACCCCAATCCAGTCCATCTGTCACACCCCAATCCAGTCCATCTATTACACCCCAATCCAGTCCATCTGTCACACCCCAATCTAGTCCATCTGTCACACCCTAATCCAGTCCATCTGTGACAGTGGCCTCTTTGTGGAACACCTAGACTCACTCGACAAGCTGACTCCAAACTTCAAGTCATCTGTTATTTCTTTGCCCTGCCTTACTCACACTTATCGCACAGCACCAGGTTATTGTCTAACAGGTTTATTTGGAAGCACTAGCTTTCAGTGGTCTGTTCCTTCATCACTCTGAATGGCCTGGTGTTGTGTTATTTTGAATTTTGCCCACCCAAGTCCAACACTGGCTCCTCCACATCATGGTTTCTCACACTTAGATCTCTGTTTTCTTGAACCTGTGCTGCGTTCCAATCAACAGCAACCTGATATTTTAAAGAGGGTCTTGGGCGGCACGGTGGTACAGTGGTTAGCACTGCTGCCTCACAGCGCCAGAGATCCGGGTTCAATTCCCGCCTCAGGTGACTAACTGTGTGGAGTTTGCACGTTCTCCCCGTGTCTGCGTGGGTTTCCTCCGGGTGCTCCGGTTTCCTCCCACAGTCCAAAGATGTGCAGGTTAGGTGAATTGGCCATGCTAAATTGCCCGTCGGGGTAAATGTAGGGGTATGGGTGGGTTGCGCTTCGGCGGGGCGGTGTGGACTTGTTGGGCCGAAGGGCCTGTTTCCACACTGTAAGTAATCTATGCCTTAATATTGTGTTTAACATTTTATTATCTTTTAATTTTGAAGGAAATAATGATTTATTACAGTCACGGTTGTACATTAAGAATTTAGCCATGATGCCGAGGAATTAAGGTTTAATTTCAGTTCATCTATGAACTTGCTCTCAAGGAGCATAGCTTACAAAGTGTTTTCCATCACAGAGCAAAATTCTGATTCAGAGAAGGTATGTGCCAACAATGTCAGCAGCATTTTATAAGCAGACAGACGAGGGATTGTTAGTAGCTTTACACCATAACCCCGGCTCCCAGCGTCTTTGTCAGTAACAGGATTGAATGACATTAAGAGTTACTCCACAACAGGTATAGCCAAATAACACTGGTATTCTCCCAGGAAAGTTAGGTCAGCATATGAGGGAGACAGGAATAGGAGGATATGTTGTTAGGTTTAGTTGAAGAAGGGATGCGAGGAACCTCGCATTGTGGAGCATTAAAATCAGTCCAAAACAGTCGGGTTGAATGGTCTGTGGCTATGCTATGTGATCTTACGAAATGTAACTGAGTAAACCCCGCCTCTTGCTTTGTTGTATTCATTAAACTTTGCCTACATGCCGGTAAGTATTGTTCCCATGCTGCCCTGGTGCGACAATCCTCATTTGTCAAATTCTCTAAACTGGAAGATGTTTGTTCTTGTGAACTTGTGTCCATTGGAAACAGCATTGACTAAAGGTTTTACGGTCAGCAATGAGACATTCTGTCTGGATATGAGCTCAATCCCAGAGATGAAAGGACAATGTGCTAATTGACTGCACTGGCCAGTCCCATTTTCCTTTAATTTTTAAGAAACAAAATGTCTTTTTTTTAGCCATCATTCCATTGCAGTCTGTAATTCCTTTGTCCTTGGAGCCACAGTTCTAACAAAGAACAATGAATCAGTTTGAGATCAAGTCCATTAAGAAGACATCATTCCAGTAACTTGTGTGTGATCAGAACCTTTCCTTATCCCTCTCACAGTTTGATGTAAGTTTAAAAAGAGCCATTCTGAGAGTTCAATGCAGCCTTAAAGTATTATCTTCCCTTCCTCCTCTTTGTATTTGAGCACTGAGTCAACAATGCCAGAATTGCTTTATTCAAGCTGTGAAAATATGGTTTGAACACTTCCGGAAGTTAGCAAAAATCCTGATCTATAAGACTGTTGTGTTGGCCACCCTCCTCTGAACCTGAACCATCTACTGACATCACACTAATATCCTCAAGAGTTTCCATCGTTATCAAAACCTCAGGGTCAAATGAGAGAACTGTCAGATGAACATGAGTGAAGTCTATAAGGCTACATCTGCCAGTGTTAAAGCCTTGCTCCTGACAAACCAACACCCATTCTTGGGCTATTGCATCTGGAAGTCCAATTAACATTCACTCCTTATACCATGCTGTACCTTCAGTCAAAGTTTGCTTTAAATTCCAGAATTCCTTTTCTGAGCCATCTCTTCTTCCTACCACTCTGTCTTCTTTAAAACCCTCCTTAATGTGCTTTTAGTCACTTGTCCTGATAACTCTTCCTTTGGCTCGATTACAAGCTTTGTCCAAAACTACTGCTATGAAACATCTTTTTGTCCAACTTAAAGTTGATACGTAAATGCAAGTCATTGTTGAGTCTTCCCATGTAATTCACCATCCTCCTGTTTGATAAGGTAAAACCGAGCTGCTCTGAAACTCCCGATAATGTCTTTCCGAAGCTGACTGCAAGAACCTGCACAAAATTCTTGTCTGGCTTTACATCTTTTGGCTGAGGAATCTGGCCTCAGTCTAACATCTTTCCATAGCACCCCAACTGAGAATTAAAAGCATGAATCGATATTCCAAAATGCAAAGGCACAACTGTTACCTTCTATTTGACAAAAACAAATCAATCACCCACAAAACAAAATCAGAAATTGCTGGGAAAACTCAGCAGATCTGGCAGTATCTGGGGAAGAGAAATCAGAGATACGATTTCAACTTCAGTGAACCTACTTAAGAAAAGGTTGGTCTGTATGCTGAAGGTGGGGTGGAGGGGGTGTGGGGAAGTAAACAATAGCTGGAGATGGAGCCCAGAGAGACAGAAAAACAGTTACACAAAAGAATGGGTAAAGGTCAGCCTGGGAGAGTGAATAGCTGCTAATTATGACATTTTGTGATTCAGAATGTGTTGTTTGTGATAGCAGCGTGTGTGTGTGTGTGTGTGTGTGTGTGTGTGTGTGTGTGTGTGTGTGTGTGTGTGTGTGTCTTGGGGTAAAAACTTGGGAGAAGGTCTTCAAGCCCTAAAATTGTTGAACTCAATATTAAGTCCTGAAGACTATAGAGTTCCCAAGTGGAAAATGAGGCATTGTTCTTCCAGCTTCAGCTGGGACACTGCAGCAAGCCTGAGATGGAGATGTTGGCCAGGGAACGGGATGGCGTGTTAAAGTGACTGGCAACTGGAAGCTCAGGGTCTTTTTTGCTGACAGAACGTAGGTGTTCTGTGAAGCAGACACCCAGTCTACAGTTCGTTTTCCCAATGTACAGCAGGACCACATTGTGAGCAGTGAATGCAGTGGACTAGATTGTGTGACGTGTAGGTAAAGCATTGCTTCACATGGAAGGTGAAGTGGCCTTAAGTACGGAGGAGGGAGGAAGTAAACAGACAAGTATCACACCTTCTGCAGTTACAGGGAAAGGTGCAATGAGACTGTGGGGTGGGAGTGAAGGTGGAGTCGACCAAGATGTCCTAGAGGGAAAGGTCCCAGCAGAAGACTAATAAAGGAGGGGAGGAAAACATGTGTCTGGTGATGGGATCTCACTGGAGGTGGCAGAAATGGCGACTAATGATCCTCTGGATGTAGATGCAGGTGGGATGGCAGGTGAGGACAAGGGGAACTCTATCGATTGTGTGGGAGGGTTAGGGTTAGACCCAAAGAGTGGGAGATGGATCAGACCTGGCTGAGGGGCCTGTCAATCGCAGTGCTGGCAAATCCTCAGTTGAGGAAGAATGTGGACATTTCAGAGGCTACCTGTCGAAGTTGACAACATTGGAACAGATGTGACAAAGACAAAGGGACTGGGAGAATGGAATACAAGGATTATAATCATACGAGGATTTGAAAAACAATAGGGTTCTTTATTTGAAGGTAAGCCTATGCACATACAATGTATAACTGGGAAACCAGGTGAATATATCTGACCTCGATCACTTCTGCTATACTGTTGACCACAGAGGCATGAGACTAATATATCATCTTGTGTGTTGAAGGGGAAGTGATTGACAACAGTTTACCATGTGACTTCTTCGAGATAATGGTACTGATGATGATGGTAGTTGACCTTCATGGTCAGAGAAATCAATTAACGTGCAGGTTCACTGGACTGTCATATTCAGAAACAATTGAGCCAATGGAACAACCCATATACTGAGGCATGGACAATGCTGCAGCTTTCTGACATTGTTCACTTGCAGGAATAAGACAGTGAGAGGTACATCATATCAAAGCATCATCCTTTTTCGCTGAATGCAAAGTTTACCTTGAAAATATCAAACAGCTTACAAGACAGCAAACAAAATAATGTTGTGTCTGAAATAAACCACTATTCAAAGTAATTTATTCACAAGCTCTGTGAAATATAACAAGAGTTTATTTCTCTGTTCAGGCTCAGTTATAGTCGCCCTGGTTGGAAGTTGCGTTATGGTTTCCAAATGCTGGTTCGGGTGTTTTGTTTGCATTGCGCTTAAGACTGTGCTCTATCTGCAATAGGATTACTAGGTCTTTCTGTCTGCAGTGTTGCTCCAACTTGGTACCTGTTCAGCACACTGTCAAGCCATGGGATACAATCTTGGTTCTGGGCATATGCTGGTAATTTCTGTTGGATTCTTTGTCATTGTTTGGGTGTTGTATTAACCTTCTAGCCTAACATTCAGGTTGGGTAATTTGTTCCTGGCTGTGCCAATCATGGGCATTGTTCAACCTCTCCTGCTTTTTAATGAATCCAGCATGTCCTCCTGAGATTGTCAACGAGTAATTACTGCAGATGGTTTCTACACTTGTCTGCTGAATAGTAATTGTGTGTTGTTTCCATGGTACAATGGAGTTTTCAAGCTTGGAATGGGTGCTTTTGTCAGTTATCGTTTTGTGGAGTACCTCATCATCTGATCTTCTGTGTTGCAGAGTTCAATGGTTTGCTCTCGCTGTAAACATGGGGTTTTCCAGGAATGGTTAACCAGGACAAATCCCTGTCTATCCGTAAGCCTGACATTGCTAAACCTGTGGTGTCTTTAACGTGACATGTTTGGGGTGGGGAGAGTGAACTGTTGTAGCAACACTTGAGTGCTATAGATTCCAGCGATGGAATTTCAGACCCTCTGTACACCTTGAGTTTGGCAGCTGTTGAAAAACCATCATTTGCCCGTTCCCTGGGTGCATACATTTCAGTGTGCGAAGTGGGAGCCCCCCAGTCCAATGTTGCCACAATTTGTGCTGACCCTGCATCCATGAGCATGTAATCTAGATGGTGGCAAAGGCATCTGTTGGTGTCACTGAGGCAGTATATTCTTAGATGCTCACAATGCTTAAAGTTTGCTCATTTTGTGTTGGGTTATCCTCATCACGTGACCATGTAGTTCACCTAGATATGACATGATATATTGTCTGGATGATGTCTGCTACATGTTTACGGTTGGTTAGAATGCTGTATGTATGCTTCTAGTTACAGTTTTTCACAATGTCTAACCACTTTAAGCTTTGGTTTTTACATTTACGTTTCCAGTGTCATCTGATGCAACTTACACTGCAAGTACATTAAAAACTGGACAATTCCTGGGTACGTGTATAGACTGGACCATCCAAGTTGCTTACTAGTTTAGCCTGCATTGGCTACCAGGCCGATGACAGATGCATTCTGCACAGCTTGTAAACGCTGTCCCTTGTAGTATGGCTTTACACTCATACATTTGCTTTGCAGTTGTGATTCCATGCTGTAACATTTGGATACTCCAAGAGATCTTTTTGTAACACCTCTATTGCTGTAAATGCTGTCATGAGCTTGGTTATTCTGTCTGCTAGCTCTGGCGTCCTAGAGTCCCAATCACATCCCTTGCCTCTGCGTCTGCTTTTAAATCGATCAATGGTTTCTGTCAGTTGTTAACTGAAGGGTATGCATTCTGTCGGTATTTAACTGAGGGGTGTGCATCCCAGGCAGTGTTTTCAGAGGTTGAGCTTCTCTTATAATTGACCCTAAAGTGTTGACCACATTTTATCTGGGTTTCTAATGTCATTATTGGACAGGTCTGAAGAGACTTTCATTGCTGATAGAAATGATAAACTTCAATAGTGTTACGACATGAGGTAAAGCCTTCTGCTTAATTTAAACCAGCAACACAGAAAAAGATTTATCCCTTGCAGTAAGCTGTGAAAATTCAAGAGGCCAAGAACTATTTAAAGTAAAAACGAACAATTGTATTTCTTAAAGTATAACAGAGAATAATTAGCTAACAACTATTTACAACTCCTTCCCCTAACCTATCTTTTACTTTCCCCTCTATAATACTGGCCTAATAAAAATCCCAATTAAGATTTACAAAACAAAACTTCTTATCTCAAAACCAGGCAGCTTTCAGTTCTTCTCTGTATTCCTGTCTTCTTTTCTACTTCTTGGGAACTCTGCTTCACAGGTTACTGATCGATATAGGTACCTTTAAGACAGCTATTTTCTGGGCAGTCTTTACATGTTGGTGGCTTGGCAGCTCTCCTCTCAACTGTTCAATTTTCCCTGGTTTTATATCCCCAAAGCATTGGATTGTGCCATTGGCTTTTAAGATTGTCAATAATGATTTAGATGTGAGCATAAGAGGTACAGTTAGTAAGTTTGCAGATGACACCAAAATTGGAGGTGTAGTAGACAGCGAAGAGGGTTACCTCAGATTACAACAGGATCTGGGCCAGATGGGCCAATGGGCTGAGAAGTGGCAGATGGAGTTTAATTCAGATAAATGTGAGGTGCTGCATTTTAGGAAAGCAATGGTAAGGTCCTAGGGAGTGTTGCTAAACAAAGAGATCGTGGAGTACACGTTCATAGCTTCTTGAAAGTAGAGTCGCAGGAAGGTAGCATAGTGAAGAAGCTGTATGGTATGCTTTCTTTTATTGGTCAGAATATAGAGTACAGGAGTTGGGAGGTCGTGTTACGGTTGTAAGGGACATTGGTTAGGCCACTGTTGGAATATTGCATGCAATTCTGGTCTCCTTCCTATTGGAAAGATGTTGTGAAACTTGAAAGGGTTCAGAAAAGATTTACAAGGATGTTGCCAGGGTTGGAGGATTTGAGCTATGGGGAGTGGCTGAACAGGCTGGGGATGTTTTCCCTGGAGCGTCGGAGGCTGAGGGGTGACCTTATAGAGGTTTACAAAATTATGAGGGGCATGGATAGGATAAATAGACAAGGTCTTTTCCCTGGGGTGGGGGAGTCCAGAACTAGAGGGCATAGGTTTAGGGTTAGAGGGGAAAGATATAAAAAGGAACCTAAGGGGCAACTTTTTCACACAGAGTGTGGTACATGTATGGAATGAGCTGCCAGAGGATGTGGTGGAGGCTGGTAAAATTGCAACATTTGGATGGGTATATGAATAGGAAGGGTTTGGAGGGATATGGGTCAGGTGCTGGCAGGTAGGACTAGATTGGGTTGGGATATCTGGTCAGCACGGACAGGTTGGACCAAAGGGTCTGTTTCCATGCTGTACGTCTCTATGACTCTATATACTACATTCAATCTAGATTGGAATTTGGTTTATTTTTGGGATATAATTTAAACTGATTGGCCTAATTTGAATCTGTTTTTGGCTCCAGACAACCAGCTACCCTTGCTTTCGGTGCGGTGTTACATTGTTACCTTATTCAGAACACTTGGTGCTATCAGGTAATTCGCTCGCTTTTAATTCTCTTAAAGGTACAGTATACTCACATTTTCATAACAATAGCTTTGAAAGCCTGCATCGACAATATACTGGTCAAGATAACACAACTCTTCACATTTTTGGAACAATGTAAACTCTGATAGGAGTTCCATTGTCTTCCAATGGATTCTGTGGTCATCCTCTGACGTTTTGAGGATTACGAGGATCTTATCACAATTATTTAATACTCTCCTCCTGCAGACATTATTTGATCAGGAACAAATCAATTATTACCTTCAAACTTGATGGTGTCAACTTATTTATTTCATGTGCGTGCTTTTCTTGTTTCTCCTTTGAACGTTTACAGCACTTACTATGCTAAGCCAGAATGTACAATTTCCTTACAAATGCATTTCTCCAAATGCTTTCTCCCACACTCTCACATTCCGATCACTTAATCTACTCAATCAACACTCTTTGTATTCCAGCACTCCAACCTCCAACTTTTACATAAATGCTGCCCCTCTCCACACTAGATGTCAGCTCCAATGAAGACTCATTTAGATTCAAACATTACTTGCTCTTTCTCCACGGTGGCTCAGTGGTTAGCACTGCTGCCTCACAGAGCCAGGGACCCGGGTTTGATTCCACCCTCAGGTGACTGTCTGTGTGGAGTTTGCACATTTTCCCTGTGTCTGTGTGGGTGCTTCAGTTTCCTCCCACAATCCAAAGATGGGCAGGTTAGATGGATTGGATATGCTAAATTGCTCTGTAGTGTCCAGGGATGTGTAGGTTAGGTGGGTCAGTCCTGGGAAATATGGGGTTACTGGGATAAGGTAGGGGGTAGGGTCTTGATGGGATGTTCTTTGGAGGGTCAGTGTAGTCTTGATGACCTGAATGGCTGACTTCCACACTGTAGAAATTCTATGATTCTTTTTAATTACAGATGTTTATTCTTGCACTCTCCCAACAAATGTAGCATATTGTCCATGTCTGTCAGGATTAGAGGCACCATTATAAGAGGGAATCCTTGTGTCGCTGTGTTTAAATGGCAGGTTAACAAGGGTCTGTGTTCCTCTGCATGGTATTCACCTCATGGAAAAATAGATTGGGTTTTCTCAGGCCAACTATTGTTTTCTTAATTTTCTTTCTCTCAGTGGCTGTTTACATGTTTGCCTTCAATCTCACTGGAAGGATTCTTGATATTTCAGCATTTCGGATGATTAATCCTGACAAGGATGAATGTGTTTTGAAGAGCTTAAACCACGAGAGACTGCTCTGATAAACTACCTGTCATTCCATCCAGTCACAGTATTTTGGCTCCAACTCAATCTTAGTTGTAGTGGGTGTTACGAACTCCAAAATCCTGAGTTACTTCCAAGCGGTTTCTAAATGTAAATATATCCACACGTATAAAGTAGAAAGATTAATGTAGATTGAAGAGAGTGGAAAAATCCATCTGCTTGATCATGTTCTCAAGTGGATTCTTCGGGTATTGATATAAGGTCAGACGTCTTTGAGATTTTTAATGTATTGTGGGAAAAGATTTGCCATGATAGGCCCACAAAAGCAAAATTGGTCAAACTGTCAGAGGAATTTGTCCAATAGCTTAGAGATCACAAAACACAGCTCAAAGTGAAATTGACAAACAGTTTATTAGAAGCGATATCACTGGAAAAGAAACTAACTAGGCTGACACAGAACTGGCAGTCTGCACAGGTAGGTCAGAATTTTGCTTCCCAGGGCTGAGGATGTAGTGCTCAGTTTTATAGTAATGCTGCACAATGAGACTGATAAAGAAATGGGGAAACTACTATGTATCTGGAAATGGAGTAATCTAGTTGCAAAGATGCTAATTGGAAAACAAATATCGGATGAATGTCCTGTTCCTTCACACAATGCAACATCCTGACAGTATCGATGGTTCCATTCCTCTTCACAGGTATCATTTGGAGAGGCCGGTGCTAGACTTGGGTATACAAAGTTAAAAATCATACAACACCAGGTTATAGTCCAACAAGTTAAATTGGACGCACTAGCTTTCGGAGCACTGCACCTTCATCGGGTGGTTGTCTTCACAGGTAAGAGTTAACGTCTCCTCTGAAGTGGTGAGGTGGCTCCATTATCCTGTTCCTGTTCCTTGCTGGTGCCTGTCTGTCTGACCTGTTCTTTGTGTGGCTTTGGTATTACTGGGTTGTGAAACTGCTCTCGGGGCTTTGAGATGTTTGTGGTGCTCTGCCATTGTTAGTGGGAGCTTGAAGTGTATTCTCTTGTCTGTGTGGGCTGACTGATTTGGCTTGTGAGCCTGCTGGGGAATTCTGGGTGTTTTTGGTACAGTTTGGCCAATTTTGCTTTTGTGGGCCTATCTTAGGTTAGCAAATCTTTTCCCTACATATGTCCATGTGTACAAACTATGTAACTTAACCTGGCAAACAATGTCCTGGGGGAACACCCTAACCACACTTACTAACCTGGATAGGAATGGACTGTTCACCACACCAAGACAGACAGGAGCATTATCCCGAATTGCACAACTGGACCACCCTAGGGACACAGCCAGACCAGTACAGAGACCTATAGAGTTCTTCAAAGGACTGTGCTGGAACTGTGGCAAAGCAGGACACTTGGCTAAATGCTGCTGGTTACCACCCAAGCAAGGACGGTCTGGCCCCTCCATCCCCCCCATTCCCCACATGCACAGCACCGCCCCCCCCCCCCCCCCACCCCCACGCCATAGTGGCAGCCTACTCTATAGCTGATCCCTTCCCCCGTGCCCCTGAAACAAACTCGGGCTGTCATGAGAGGGAGGTTCTGCAGACGGTCTCAATACGCCTTTCCAACTCCCCATCGGAAAGCCTGATGATGGATGTGGAAGTGTGGGGCAGCTCATCTCCTTACTAGTGGGTTCTGGGGCCACCCACTCGTCTGTGCCTCCCTCTGCGGAACTTTCCCCGAGTTCCAAGACTGTCCGTACGGTAGAGGTTTCGGGAGTGCCCATGACAGAGCCACTTCCCCAACCCGTGAACTTTAGTATCGGACCAGCCACTGTCCCTGACCTGGCCATCATTTCCGCTACCTGCCCAGTCACCCTCCTGGGCTGACAGACCTTATGCAAACTAAATGCCACCATTCACTGTTCGCCGGAGGGCCTTACACTGGAGACCCCGGACACCCACTAATCCATGTTGCGGGCGGTAATCACTCAGAGCCCGGAACTCCCCAACCAGACAAGTTCCTGCTACGCCAGTTCCTGCCCCACCACCCCTACCTGCTCTCTTCTCGACCCCCTCCTTTCCCTGTTATCAACGGCCCCTTCATCCCCTACTTTACCTTTCATCCACTGGGTGATACTGACAGGTCACTTGTCTGTCGGGCTCACTGAGCAGCTTCCGGCCCACAGGAACTGGTATCAGCATATGCTGCACTCACGGACCCTCATCTCACCCTCACCTCCCCGTTTGCACTCACTGGCCTGTACTTTGTGGGATCACAGGGAGTGGCAGCAGAGGTACAGCTTGGCAAGGAACAGGCTGCACTGTTCTTTAATGGCCCAACGGCTGTTCTGTACATTCCCCTCATTGTTAAGAGCCCGGGAGTCCCTAAGGATTTAGCCCACGTGATGGTGACCTAAGGGAGTGCCCCCTCCACGTCGCTCCCCTCAGTCAAGCCCCCACCCCTCTAGTAGAGATTGCCCAACTTGGGCTGGATGAGTTCTGTGTGCACAGTGGTCCTGCAACACTCCAGGCCATTTTCACCAAGCTAACCCCAGACACTGCCCCCTCCTATAAGAACCCCCTGTTGCTAGCAGACCTCCCGACCTCACTGTCGGCGCGACACCCTAACCACGTAGGCCAAGTGAAGTCCACCCCACCACACATTATCACACTCAAACAAGAAGCCATCCTGCCAGCTATCCGGCAATACCCACTGTCCCCAACAGCAGCAGAAGGCATCAAGCTGGTGATTGACTCCCTTCTACAGCAGGGTATCCTAGTTACAGCAACCAGCCCCTGCAATACACCCACCCTACCCATCCCAAAACCCAGGAGGCCAGGAAAGTGGCGCTTTGTCCAAGATCTCAGAGCTGTCAATGCAATTGTAATTTTCTGCTTCCCAGTGGTCCCGGAGACTAACACCATCCTCACCAGTATCTCTGCCTCCGCTACCTGCTTTTCTATAATTGACCTCTGCTCAGCCTTTTTCTCCATCAAATTGTCCCCTGAGAGTCAGTAGCTTTTCACTTTTACGTACGGCAGCTGCCAAGTACACATGGACCAGGCTTCCCCAGGGTTACACAGAGAGCCACATAGTCTATGCCGCTGCAATACACTGTACCCTCTACTTTACACCAGTCATGCAACAGCACCCTCCTGCAATATGCGGATGATTTGTTACTGGCCTCCACCTCCGCGGAGTCATACATGCAGGACACTGTGACATTGCTCTGTTGTCTGGCAGTGGATGGACACAGAGTCTCCATAGAGAAGATGCATCTCTACCAGTACACGGTTCAGTATTTGGGGTACAAACTCTCACATGGCCTCAGGGCACTATCTAGAGAGAGAGTCGCAGCTATCACTCAGCTCCACCCTCCAGCCACAAGAACTCAGCTACAGGCTTTCCTGGGGATGGTGAGTTATTGCAGGCACTGGATCCCAGACCACCGTGCTGTTGAGCAGCCTCACCAAAGAAGTCTGCAAAAGTGACCTGGACCCAACAGATAGAATGGGCATCACTGAATGGAAACAGTGACTCATGTTTGCTCCTGCCCTCAGGGTCCCAGACTACACTCAGCCCTTCTACCTATATGTTAATGAATCCATTAACATCTGACATCCTAACACAGCTCCATGGGGATCTCCGACATCCTGTTACTTTTTACCCTGTACACTGCCCGTCTGTTGTAAGGGGAATGCTGGTGTGTTTGAGAGCTGTGGCAGCAGCCACAGTAACAGTAGAGAAGGCCGCTCCCATCGTGCTGGGTCACCCATGCACTGTTTTGGTTCCCCATTCGGTCTCCCTGCTGCTCAATTCAGCAACAACCCAACATTTCACTCCACCCGGAGAACTGACTATGAGGTCGCTTTACTGTCCAAAACTAACCTGTCCCTACAACATGCCCCTGCCCTGAACCCCGCCACCCTGCTCCCACTTATTCAGACTGCCATTGCAGATGACCACGACTGTTTAGATCTTGTTCAGCAGGTTGTCACCCCACATCCTGACCTCTCTGAAACACCTCTAGACAATCCTGACCTCATACTCCATACAGATGGCTCATCCTTCAGGCCCTCAGACCACTGTACACTGGCAGGGTATGCCATCTGCTTCCCTTTCACAGTCTTAGAGTCAGCTGCACTGCCAGATGGCACATCTGCACAGGCTGCGGAGCTGTTTGCGGTCACTAGGGCTTGTAACATTGCTAAAGGACTCACAGCAAACATTTATACTGACTCCAAATATGCCTTTGGAGTCGTCCATGATTTTGGCACACTCTGGAAACAAAGAGGCTTCATCAGGTCAGCAGGGAGGCCACTACAACATGCTGCGCTAATCTCTAACCTCCTGGAAGCAGTCCTGTTACCCTCAGCCCTAGCGCAGCCCACACCTCTGCCGCCGACCCGGTCACCCTTGGAAATGCCTCAGCTAACACAGCAGCCCGGGAAGGCGCAATGCACCCCACGACCTACTTCCTGCAGGCCCCCAGAATAGCGAAGGCCCCAGTATTCAGGGTCCAAGTTCTTACTGGGACACTAGCACATGACCACTGTATTCGCAGTGACATCCCTGCTTATAACAGAATCCACCTCCAGAATCACCAAATCTTATTACTACATCTACCACCCCTCCACACCACATGTGTCCTTATCCAGTTTTGAAATAAAAATATTTTCCTTACATTATTATCTGAAAGGTTTAACTAAGGGCATTCTCATTAAAACTAGACATGTTTTCAACTTCACCACACCCAGCAACATCTATTTTTGACAGTTTCAAATCTTAGAGAGACCTCACAATTCTTCTGAACTGGTCAATTGAAATGATGTAAGGGGACAACATCAGGAAGGGTGGTCTTGCACTGCACTTTCATAGAATCCCGACAGTGTGGAAACAGGCCCTTTGGCCCAACAAGTCCACACTGACCCTCCAAAGAGTATCCCACCCAGACCCATTCCCCATTACTCTAGATTTACCCCTGATTAACACACCTAAAGTACACATTCCTGAATACTATGGGCAATTTAGCATGGCCAATTCACCTAACCTGTGCATCTGTGCACTGTGGGAGGAAACCTGAGCACCCAGAGGAAACCCACACAGACACTGGGAGAATGTGCAAACTCCACACAGACAGTCAGAATCAAACCTGGGTCCCTGGCACTGTGAGGCAGCAGTGCTAACCACTGAGCCACCGTGCTGCCCTGGTTCAGCAACAAAAACAAAACGAACAAGATGATTATCAGTGGTCCAAAGCTCACCGTAATTAAAGGACAATTAGTCTGACAGACCGCCATCAAAAGGTGGCCAGTTGATGCCAGTTAGTTTTGTCTCTTTGACGATGCCTTCGAGTGAGGAGAGAGTGATTGACCACTGAAGGGTGAAACTGCACCATAAAAGAAGAGCAGAGGGATATCTTCATTCAATTGCAATGGCAGGAGAGTTTTGTATTTTTATATTTTGTACTCCTGCTTTGTATTTTTAATCCTAGAATGAAGTGACGAGTTAGCCTCTGGGAAGGCTGCACAATATAGGTTCATTCCTTCAAAGGACTTGCTCAAGATCTGCAAAGGATCAATGCAAATCTCTTCAGAGGTTGCTGCTATCGATGGAGGAGTCACAGAGAGGACTGCAGGGACTGCATCAGGACCCACCACGCAATATTCTGGGCAGAGAAGACGGGATCAGGGGACCATCAGAGTTGCTTAATGGTCGCATTGCTGAATCACCAGGTAAAGACAAAGAGTTTTCTTGTCTCTAGTACAAATGTGGAACATCATTCCTGTTCTTCAGCATCCTGGAGAATGTTCCTGCATATTCAGAGTTTCTGTTCTTCTGCACTGTTGGATAAAGTAATCACACATGTCCTGTGTGCTGCTGGATGAGACTCCAGTCTGAGCCTCCATATAGCTAGAAATATGGAAACTTCCATCCCTTCTTCAAAATGCAGTGCTACCTCATTAACAATGCTGGTCATACCAACTGGCTTCACCTCAACACTGGGTGAAAGATTCTGCTGTCACTGATCTGGAACTGTACCAGAGGGATCTTCATGGACTGCATCAGCAACTGAAGGATCAGGTACCACAGGATCTATTTCTGGAAAGAATGACATTAGGCCTGATACAACACGTTATCAGGTTCACCAACCATTCCCCACCCCACCCAACAATGATTTGACAATCATCTTGGCCACCTATTGTCAGCTACATGACACTCTGCTGTCCTCCTCCAGTTGGAATGGTGTTATGGACTAGGCCAGACCACTCAAAACATTTTTAATCAGGCAGCCCAGACCATAACTTTGCAATTTGTTTCGGTAAGATACAATGAAAATTATCTGGAGTAATTTAGTTAGGTTGACTACTAGATTTTAAAACAGACAAACATTTATTCACAAAATTACACAATGAAACACAGAGAACAGAATAAAGAACCCCTACAGAACTCAGTCCATCCAAACTAGACTTAGGTATGCTGGTCCAAATACACACAACAGTCACAATAAGCAAACTCCCTTTAAAAACGAGTCCAACATGCTTATAGGTTGAAGTTGAAGGGCAAAAAGAGAGAAAGAGAGTTTCCACACAGCTCACTGTTGAACTCTCAAACTGTTCAGCTATAGAGAGCTGACCACTCCCCTTTGATTATACAGGTCACTTCTAAAACATGACCACTTTAGCCTGAAGTCTCAACTGTTCCCATATAAACAAAATCCTGTATCAAACCAGACTGATCGGAGCCCGACCCGGTTTATTACCCCTCTGAAAAAAGGACAGAGTCTCCTTGAGCCAAGGAACAGTTGTTGGAAAAAAAAAGGACGAGCTTTGTGACAAT
Source organism: Chiloscyllium punctatum (assembly GCF_047496795.1). Taxonomy (NCBI): domain Eukaryota; kingdom Metazoa; phylum Chordata; class Chondrichthyes; order Orectolobiformes; family Hemiscylliidae; genus Chiloscyllium; species Chiloscyllium punctatum. The sequence goes on from NC_092748.1 coordinate 5,234,851, forward strand.
GGTAACTGTTCACCTAACCAGCCACGTGGTGAAAATTACCTCCTCAACAATCTTTCAGAATCGGCACATAGGCAGATAGTTTCAATGCCAACTTATGAAAGAAATCAAGCCCCATCATCTAATTTTTGATCTGCTATTTCTGAAATACTGCATCCACAATGTGGTCTTGGTTTGACCCACTGATAATGTTCCAAAACCGAAATTGATGTTGCATACAGCAACACATTTTAAAAAAAACAAAAGCCACATCTTATACGATCAGGACATGCTTTTTTCCATTCTTCCTACCTCGTTTCCATTTCCCTTCTTTTGGAAGTCACAAGGAGAGATAAGTTTTGGAAGTATATTAAGATGAATCCTCATATTTGAACTCCTGGCTGCCATGTTTTACAAATGGAGTCAGAGAACACTGTTCCTGTCAATATAGTTTGAGATAAGATTGTGCATTAGATCCGTACGCTGTCACATCACCTCTGGGACCTGTATGCAATCCAATCTCTCAGTGCAGGACAAATACACTTTGTAATTGGAAGGTTATCCACAAATGAAGTCCACAAGAACGCTCATCTCTTTGACCTATTCAAAACATGGGACAGCCCCTTTGGTAGCAACCTGTGGAAACACAAAGTAAGGTCAAGGCAAAATGACAGGGAATGAATGTGAGAAATTGGAACATACACCTTTCATCTGACAACCATTATGCTAACAGGACTTGCTTGATAGAAATTTGGAGCATGTTAGTGTAGTGTTACTTGAATGGATCAGGGACTTTCATTCCAGTGGCAGTGATGTGGCAAAGGGGGTTCATGCCTGGCCACCATGGCCATGACCCAAGATGGAGCACTTAACAAGAAGGACTGCAAAGTTGGACATTTTCTTTACTTCTTCATTTTTCTGCCTTTATATTCTATGTTTTGGTTTATTTTTCCACGTTTTAAGATGGTATTGGAGAGTGGCGACACTATACAACAGTTTTCTCTGTATTTTGTAACAATATACATGTGACAATAAATAATTTAAGTAGTAATCCCACTACCCGAGTTCAACTCCCACCACAGTAGCTGAGTAAGTTCAGCTAATGAAGAAATCAGGATCTAATGAAACTAGTAGCAATGTGCAGTGACCAGACTTCCCTAAACTCTGGTCTGGTTCACTAATATCCTTTAAGAAAATAAATGCACGGTCCTTAATGGGCCTTTATATGCTTGTAAATCTACAGCAATGTGATTATCCCTTAAATGTCCTCCGAAATAGCCCAGCAAGACATTCAACTAAGGACAATAAATCCTGGCCTTGACAACAGCACCTACATCCCATAAGTGAATGAAAACAAGAGAAAAGACCTTTATGATTTTGGTCTTCCTTCTTTCAGAGACAAGAAACAAATTATGACCTGCTTTGCCAGTTCTGAGGAAGGGTCACCAAACCCAAAACATTAACTCTGATTTCTCTCCACAGATGCTGCCAGACCTGCTGAGTTTTTCCAGCAAGATCCTTTTTAGTTTCTGCTGTGCTTGTTTTTACTTTCACCCGTGTCGGCCATTAACTGTTAGCTTATAGGCGTTAGTCAATGCCCACCATCCTTCTCGTGCTGACTTGAAATAAGTCCCTAACCTTACTGACTGATTCCTATAACCTGAAAATCATGAAATTTCTTAGAATCGTCAGTTTCCTATCTGACAATTTAACACTTGTGGAATGTCAGATTTGGATGCCAGAAAATTTCAGTTTCCTGACTTAATTTGTCTTCATTCTCAGGATTCCGAGGCTTGGAGCTCAGTGACTCCAACTAGCTCTGAGCTTGAGTTTTCCTGAGATTCTCTGACTAGACATAACTCAACTTGCTTGGTATTTATTCCTTGTGTTTACTTCCTTGTAGCCCTGAGGATCTTTCTTACATTTGCACTAGTGTTATGTTACCCTAGCAACAGTGATTTGGTGTGAAGCAGTTTACAAGTGATAACAGGCGAGTAGCTCTCAGTTGACTGCCAGGTATCACTGGGAGTTTGGATTGACTTCATTATTGAACATTAAGAAACAAAATCGAGAAAAAGGTCCAAAGTTGGGATGATTAACTGGATTCTTAAAATCTCAGTCTAGTCACGGAAGTGTTTCAAATTGTTTTTCTGATCGAAATATTTTCTGGGATCATTTTAGTTTCATGCTCAATGAAGTGAGGGATGTCACTACCTCCACTCAGGAGAACAGAAAGCAAAAAGAAATTGCCAAGCTGTCTTCAGCACATTTGAAAATGCTATGAAGGAAGTAACTGATAAATGTTACATGGATGGAGAAATGTTCTGGATTATTAGCAAGGTGCTACAAAGAAGGAGCACGATGATACAGAGAGATAAGAAAATATTTGACAGACATCACATTGTGAACACATATTTAAAGAAAGGTATCACTTCCAGCAAATGGTGCCACCAGATGAAGCCTGGAGGAATTAGAATTAGAATTAGAATTAGAATTAGAATTAGAATTAGAATGAGGTTCATTGCCATGTGTACTGAAGTACAGTGAAAAGTTTAGAATGTCACCACACCTGGTGCCATTTTAGGTACAAAGTATCTAGGAACACAGCATTGTAACCTGATGTGATGCCTCAGCAATGGAGTTGAGCATTGCTGATGTCTTTTATCTTATCTGTCTAACTTTGCTGCAAGCTGTGTGTATTTTGTTTCCCTACTCATCCTATTAGAGCAAAGAAAGTGGATCCAAAATAATCCACACCATTCTGGTTTTTCGCTGCTGGCTGCAGAAAGGTCTGTCTTTGTTCCTGACTAGAGAGTCCCCTAACACTTGGGACCCAACGTACCCCTCATTACGTTAGAAGCAGTCTTGACACCGGTAATTGGCTGTTCGTGCTATGTTCCCCTGAAAGTCCATCACCCCCTACATTTTCCAAAACAGCATTCTTGTTTGAAATGGGGATAGCCACAGAAGATTTTTGCATGACCTGTCTACTTCTCTTACCTTTCCTGGAGTTAACCCATCTACCTGACTGTACCTGCGGCTTTTCTCCATTCCTATTACTGCCATCCATCACACCCCATAGCTCTTGTAAATTCCTCATTGCTTCTAACTGTCGCTCCAACTGATCTATTCAATCTGACAGGATTTGCAAACAACAAATTGCAGATTTATTGCAGATATAACCCCCAGTATCCCTTAAACTCTCCTGAAACTCCCACATCCAACAAGAAGAGCATATCATTCTACTAAAGGCCATTTTGCTTCTTCTGATCTACAGTCCCAGAAAATAGCACCATCTTATTGGTCTACAAAACACTGCTCCAGGCTAAATTAATACGTCTGACTTACATTTTAAAAATTTAATCAAGAGACAGATCCCAATAAAAAGATATAATCAAGGAAGAACCCACTCTACTCACTATTTTAGATTTACAGCAAGGCTATTCTTAAAACCGTTTACTTATCTGTTTCTGTGCTGATGAATGGTGTGTTGCCTCCCTGGTGCCAAGATCAAGGATGTCTCAGAGAGGGTGCAAAATATTCTCAAAGGGGAGAGGGACCAGCAGGAGGTCATTGTACATCTTGGTACCAACGAAATAGGTAGGAAGGGAAAAGGATGAGATTCTGAAGGGAGAATATAGAAAGTTAGGCAGGACTTTAAAAAGGAGGTCCTCAAGGGTAGGAATATCTGGATTACTAGTGAGGGTAGGAATAGGAGGATAGAGCAGATGAATGTATGGCTGAGAAGCTGATGCATGGGAGAAAGATTCACATTGGATCATTGGAATAGCTTCTGGGGTAGAAGTGACCTGTACAAGAAGGATGGAGAGCACCTGAATTGGAAGAGGACTAATATACTGGCAGGGAGATTTGATAGAGCTGATCGGGAAGATTCAAACTAGGAAAGGATTGGGGGTGGGGGCTGGGGTGTTGGGTTGGGATGTTGGTTGGAACCCAGAGAGATAGTGAGGAAAGAGATCAATCTGAGACTGGTACAGCTGAGAAAAAAGTGATTCAAACAGTCAGGGGAGGCAGGAACAAAGCAGAGAACAAGTTGGACTGATAAATTAAACTGCATTTATTTCAATGCAAGAGGCCTAACAGGAAAGGCAGATTAACTCAGGGCATGGTTAGGAACATGTGACTGGGACATCATAACAATTACAGAAACATGGCTCAGGGATGGGCAGGACTGGCAGCTTAATGTTCCAGGATACAAATGCTACAGGAAGGATAGAAAGAGAGGCAAGAGAGGAGGGGGAGTGGCGTTTTTGATAAGGGATAGCATTCCAGCTGTGCTGAGGGAGGATATTCCTGGAAATACATCCAGGGAAGTTATTTGGGTGGAACTGAGAAATAAGAAAGGGATGATCACCTTATTGGGATTGTATTATAGACCCCCCAATAGTCAGCGGGAAATTGAGAAACAAATTTGTAAGATTTCAGTTTTCTGTAAGGAAAGTAGGGTGATTATGGTAGGGGATTTTAATTTGCCACACAAAGACTGGGTCTGCCATAGTGTTAAGGGTTTAGATGGAGAGGAATTTGTTAAATGTGTACAAGAACATTTTCTGAGTCAGGATGTGGATGTACCTACGAGAGAAGGTGCAAAACTTGACCTACTCTTGAGAAATGAGGCAGGGCAGGTGACTGAGGTGTCAGTGGGGGAGCACTTTGGGGCCAGCGACCATAATTCTATTAGTTTTAAAATAATGATGGATAAGGATAGACCAGATCTAACAGTTAAAGTTCTAAATTGGAGGAAGGCTAATTTTGACAGTATTTTCAAAAGCTGATTGGGGGCAGATGTTCGCAGGTAAAGGGATGGCTGGAAAGTGGGAAGCCTTCAGTAATGAGATAACGAGAGTCCAGAGACAGTATATTCCTGTCAGGGTGAAAGGGAAGGCTGGTAGGTATAGGGAATGCTGGATGACTAAAGAAATTGAGGGTTTGGTTAAGAAAAAGAAAGAAGTATATGTCAGGTACAGACAGGATAGATTGAGTGAATCCTTAGAAGAGTATAAAGGCAGTAGGAGTATACTTAAGAGGGAAATCAGGAGGGCAAAAAGGGGACATGAGATAGCTTTGCCAAATAGGGTTAAGGAGAATCCAAAGGGTTTTTATAAATTCATTAAGGACAAAAGGGTAACTAGGGAGAGAATAGGGCCCCTCAAAGATCATCAAGGCAGCTTTTGTGTGCAACCGCAGGAGATGGGGCAGATACTAAACAAGCATTTTGCATCGGTATTTACTGTGGAAAAGGTCATGGAAGATATAGAATAGGGAAATAGATGGTGACATCTTGGAAAATGTCATTATTGCAGAGGAGGAAGTGCTGGATGTCTTGAAATGCATAAATGTGGATAAATCCCCAGGACCTGATCAGTTGTACCCTAGAACTCTGTGGGAAGCTAGGGAAGTGATTGATTGGTCTTTTGCTGAGATATTTGTATCATCGATAGTCACGGGTGAGGTGTTGGAAGATTGGAGGAAGGTGGTGCCACTGTTTAAGAAGGGTGGTAAGGACAAGCCAGGGAATTATAGACCAGTGAGCCTGAAGCTAGTGGCGGGCAAGTTGTTGGAGGAAATCCTGAGGGACAGGATTTACATGTATTTAGAAAGGCAAGGACTAATTCGGGATAGTCAACATGGCTTTGTGGGTGGGAAATCATGTCTCACAAACTTGATTGAAGTTTTTTGAAAAAGTAACAAAGACGATTGATGAGGGCAGAGTGGTGGACATGATCAATATGGACTTCAGTAAGGCATAGAACAAGGATCCCCATGGGAGACTGATTAGCAAGGTTAGATCTCACGGAATACTGGGAGAACTGACGATTTGGATACAGAACTGGCTCAAAGGTAGAAAACAGAGGGTGGTGGTGGAGGCTTGTTTTTCAGACTGGAGGCCTGTGACCAGTGGAATGCCACAAAAATCAGTGCTGTGTATACTACTTTTTGTCATTTACGTAAATGATTTCGATATGAACATGGGATGTATATTTAGTAGGTTTGCAGATGACACCAAAATTGGAGGTGTAGCGGACAGCAAAGAAGGCTAACTAAGATTACAATGGGATCTTGATCAGATGGGCCAATGGGTTGAGGAGTGGCAGATGGAGTTTAATTCAGATAAATGTGAGGTGCTGCATTTTGGGAAAGCAAATCTTAACAGGACTTATACACTTAATGGTAAGGGAGAGTTGATGAACAAAGAGACCTTGGAGTGCAGGTTCATAGCTCCTTGAAAGTAGAGTAGCAGGTAGATAGGATAGTGAAGAAGGCATTTAGTATGCGTTCCATTATTGGTCAGAGTACTGAGTGCAGGAGTTGGGAGGTCATGTTGTGGCTGTACAGGACATTAGTTAGGCCACTTTTGGAATATTGCGTGCAATTTTGGTCTCCTTCCTACCGGAAAGATATTGTGACACCTGGAAGTGTTCAGAAAAGATTTACAAAGATGTTGCCAGCATTGGAGGATTCGAGCTATAGGGAGAGGCCGAATAGGCTGGGGCTGTTTTCCCTGGAGCGTTGAGGGCTGAGGGGTGACCTCATTGACGTTTATAAAATCATGAGGGGCATGGATAGAGTAAATAGACAAAATCTTTTCCCTGGGGTCGGGAGTCCAGAACTAGAGGGCATAGGTTTAGGGTGAAAGGAAAAAGGTATAAAGGGGACCTAAGGGGCAACGTTTTCACACAGAGGGTGGTGTGTGTCTGCAATGAGCTGCCAGAGGATGTGGTGGAGGCTGGTACAATTGCAACATTTAAAAGGCATCTGGATGGGTTTATGAATAGGAAATGTTTGGAGGGATATGGGCCAGGTGCTGGCAGGTGGGACTAGATTAGGTTTGGATACCTGGTCAGCATGGACAAGTTGGACTGAAGGGTCTGTTTCTGTGATGTACATCTCTGTGACTCTCTGACCCTAATCACATTGATTTGAGTGTTTCAATTTGATTGCCTCAACCTTGATTGTTGCATTTAAAAACCAGTTCCCATGAAATGAAAGTGGGGAACTCTGAGCATGACCTGGCATTGATGTCATTGAGCACAGAATTACTCCATCAGAGAAAAGTGGTGCAACTTAAAAATAAATGTATAATCTAAAGACAAATTCGAAGTGTCAGGTTGGATTCATTGGTATTCCAGCTTCATCACTTTAAAACACAGAAGTAAATTGTTTTATTGTGTATTTTCCAAATTCAAGTCACATCTTTTATTCTAAATGTACGTTGATTCAGAGGGTTTGAGATGAATATATTGTACACCTTGATCATCAACTTTTCAAATGCCTGCTCTAAATGAAAGCTCTTTGAGTAAATATTTCTAAGAAAAGGGACTTGATGTATTCAAACTCCAGGTCAGTCAAATCAGTCATGGTCTGATTGAATGGTGGAACAGACTCGAAGGGCTGAATGGCCTGCTTCTGCTCCCTTGTGTTATGGTTTTATGGTTCATGCCTGTTTTGCAAAATTTTCCCATCTCTGCTAGCAACTGCTAAAGTTCTGCCTATATACTCTGTGCCTGTGCACTTCCCACCACTTCACCTGACAAAGGAGCAACACTCCGAAAGGTTGTGATTTTAAATAAACCTGGTGGACTATAACCTGATGTTGTGTGACATCTGACTTTGTTCACTCCAGTCCAACACCAGCACCACCACATCAAAGTTTTAAGTACTGAGCCCATGTGTTGGATTCTGATAAAACATCATTGATCTGAAATTCAGCTGTTTTTCTCCACCCACACATGCAGTCAGACTGGCTGAATGTTTCTAGCATTTTCTGTATTTATCAAACTTTTAAAGTGATTGGTTGAGAAATAGATATTGGACACATTATCACCTCCCTTCCATCCTTGTTCTTTTTCCTATCAAACCGTGGGATCTTTTACATGCACCTGAGGGGGCAGTCAGGAACTCAGAATAACGTCGTCATTGATAAACAATATCTTTGATAGTTTTTCTTCTGTACTGGAGGTTGTGCATTTGGAGTAAATTAAATCCCAAGCCTCTGAAATGAGGCTCAAAGCACTCCTTTCAGAGACAGAGGTGAGAGTTGCGGCTGATGTTGTGGCAGAGTTACATATCACGTTAATAAAGTTTATTGCTGATCACCCCAAACGGGGTGTGTGTGTGTGTGTGTGTGTGTGTGTGTGTGTGTGTGTGTGTGTGTGTGTGTGTGTTGGGGGGCTGGGGAGGATCTTGCTGCTTTGTTTTCCATCTTAAGGTGCTTGTCCATCAACTGTTGAAATTGTGGATTCCTGAAAAACAACGCAGTTCTATTAGAGCCACAAAACCGAACACGAGAAGCTTCAAATTATAGACTGCCCGTTGGGTGTGAAAACCGCTGTGTGGCTGGACGGGCCACTCAAAATGGTGAATTTACAATGGATTTACAAAGGTGGGACAATAACTGAGGCATGCTGGGAAACAGAGACAAGCCTTGACCAAAGGGACTGTGCTAATAAACATGCTGCCGAATCCAGGCAGGCTGCGGCTACAGACAGACAGTATGCAATTGATCTGGTAGCTGCAGACCACACAATACACACCCAAATTTGGGGTTGAATAGAGTCAACCGGAATACCCCCGTCAGGGTGATTGGAAACATTGGGGTGTGTACCAGACACAGAGGGGTGCCTCACACCCTTATTGGAGGGGGCTACATGTGCCTAGCACCTCCAGGAATGGATGCCTCAGGACCATCCTACCATCAACATGCTAATACCATGTTGGGTCCAATTGATCAGGGTGATCGAGCCCTGATTGATCTATTGGAGGACAGTGAGGACCCTCCCAAAAACACTTTCAAGTACAAGAATCACACAACACAGTGCCAGAGGCAGTAACTCGAGACCAAATACTGTGGAGAGAAGACACCCCTGGAAACCCCAGGAAACGACCCGATGATCATCGCCATGTGGATCAAGGCCAAGATCTATTGTGGTGGGATATGACCATCCAGAGTTCGTTAAAGCACAAGATAGATTCATAATGTAAATCATCGGTTTATTGTGTGTTTTGTTGTTATAATACTAACTGTGTTTAAATAAATCAATAAATATTATTTTTTAATATTATTAAGAGTTGCCTCGCAGTTTCTTTGCTAGATATAAGAGTTAAAACACCCTATGCGGCAAGCACAACACTGTCAAACATTTATTGCCAGATTTGGAGATGCCGGTGTTGGACTGGGGTGTGCAAAGTTAAAAATCACACAACACCAGGTTAAGCTAGTGCTTCCAATTAAACCTGTTGAATTATAACCTGGTGTTGTATGAATTTTGACTTATTGCCAGAGAAAGTGCTAGTCAGCTTCTTTATTGAATACAGCTGAGTCTCTTGCTTGGCCTTTTCAGAAGGTAGTTAAGAGCCAACTGTAATGTGCTGGCTTTGGGAGGTCTGTGCAAGTCTAACCAGGTTAGGATGATAGGTTTTGTTTCTGAAGCCTAGTAGTGAACCAGATGGGTTTTTTTAAAAATGACCATCCTGTAGTTTCTTGGTCACCCTTACTGAGGCTAGTTGCTTTATTTCAGATGAGTGCAATTTAAGTTTCCCAAATGCCACAAAGGGATTTGAACTCTAACTGTGGTTGGTATAATGTGGTTGTTCCACTCTCGTGTAATCTCATGTTATAAGAAAATCGTGTCATAGCGGCACCATTTAAATGAATGGGGCTGGAATCACGTTATAATCAATAGACGCTTTACAAGTTCATGCTTTAGAAATAGTGTCCCCAGTTTATCACTGGTGTTATAGCAAAGTTATAATGAAACACGTGTTATAGCAGAACAAGCAGTAGTCGTTTTCCTTCTATACACATAAAATAAGGTACACGATACAGGAGCAGAATGAGGTAATTTGGCCCATCAAGTCTGCTTCACCATTCAATCGTGGCTGATAGGTTTCTGAACCCCATTCTCCTGCCTTCTTACTGTAACTCTTGATCGCCTTATGAATCAAGAATTTATTTATCACTGTTTTAAAGACACTCAATGACTTGGCCTCCACAGCCCTCTGTAGTAACAAGTTCCACAGACTCACCACCCTCTGGCTACAAAAGTTCCTCCTCATCTCAGTTCTAAAGGGTCATCCCTTCACTCTGAGGTGGTGCCCTTGGGTCCTAATCTCTCCTGCTAGTGAAAATATATTCTCCACATCCATTTTATCCAGATCTCTCAGTATTCTGTAAATTTCATTCAGATGCCCCCCTCGCCCTATTAGAGTCCATTGGGCACAGACCCAGGGTCCACAGCTGATCCTCATAAAACAAGCCCTTTGTTCCTATAATCATTCTTATCGACTTCCTCTGCTACCCTTCCACAGCCAGCACATCCTTCCTAAGATATGGCCCAAAAGCCACTCACAATATTCCAAATGCAGCCTGACGAGCGCTTTATACAGCCTCAGCAGTACATCTCTGCTCTTGTGCTCTAGCGTTCTTGAAATGAATGCTTGCATTTGCCTTCCTAACTGCCAAGTGAACCTGCATGTTAACCTTCAGAGAATCTTAAATGAGTACTCACAAGTTCCTTTGTGCTTCAGATTTCCAAAGTCTTTCCCATTTTAGAAAGTAGTCTACGTCTCTATTCTTCCACCCAAAGTGCATGTGTAACGTGAATCGTTGTAGTCCCAACACTGACTCCTTTGGTACGCCACTCATCACCAGTTGCCATCCTGAAAAAGATCCCTTTATTCCCCACTCTCTGCCTTTTACAAGTCAGCCAATCCTCTATCCATTCCAGTACTTTGCCCCTATAATGATGGGGTCTTGTCTTATTGAGCATCCTCCTGTGCAGCACCTTGACAAAGGCCTTCTGAAATCTAAACAGATCAATTCCACTGGATCTCCTTTGTTTAACTTGCTTGTTACCTCCTCAAATAATTCTAACAGGTTTGTCAGGCATGACCACTACTTGATGAAGGTCATGAATGTGGTGCTGGAAAAGCACAGCAGGTCAGGGAGCAGGAGAATTGATGTTTCAGGCTGGAGCCCTTCATCAGGAATGAGGCTGGGAGCCTCTGAGGTGGAGAGATAAATGGGAGTGGGGTGAGGCTGGGGAGAAGGTAGCTAAGAGTGCACTAAGTGGATGGAGGTGGGGATGAAGGTGATAGGTCAGAGAGGAGGGTGGAGTGTATCGGTGGGAAGGAAGATTGACAGGTAGGACAGGTCATGGGGACGGTGCTGAGCTGGAGGGTTGGAACTGGGGTAAGGTGGGGAGAGGGGAAATGAGGAAACTGGTGAAGTCCACATTGATGTCCTGGGGTTGGAGTGTTCCAAAGCAAAAGATAAGGCGCTCATCCTCCAGGCGTCAGGTGGTGAGGGAATGGCAATGGAGGAGGCCCAGGACCTGCATGTCCTTGGCAGAGTGGGAGGGGGAGTTGAAATGTTCAGCCACATTTTGATTGGTGCGGGTGTCCCAGAGATGTTCTCTAAAGTGCTCTGAAAGAAGGCATCCAGTCTCCCCAATGTAGAGAAGACGGCATTGGGAGGAATGGATACAGTAAATGATGTTTTTGGAAGATCGGGTGAAACTTTGATGGATGTGGAAGGCTCATTTGGGGCCTTGGATGGAGGTGAAGGGAGAGGTGTGGGTGCAGGTTTTGCAGTTCCTGCGGTGACAGGGGAAGGTGCCAGGAGGGGAGGTGGCTTGTTAGGGGTCGTGGACCTGATCAGGTAGTCATGGAGGGAACTGCTTGATGAAGCCATGCTAACTCAACCTGCACTTCCAAGTACTGGCAGAAAGTGAGGACTGCAGATGCTGGAGACCAGAGTCGAAAAGTGTGGTGCTGGAAAAACGCAGCAGTCCAGACAGCATCTGAGGAGCAGGACAATCAACGTTTCGGGCATAAGCCCTTCTTCAGGAATGAGGCTGGTGTGCCAAGCGGGCTGAGATAAAAGGCTGGTGGGGGGAGGGGGGGGGGGTGGAATTTGGGGGAGGGGGCACTGGGAATGCGATAGGTAGAAGGAGGTGAGCGTGAGGGTGATAGGCTGGAGAGGGGGTGGGGGCGGAGAGGTCCAGAAGAAGATTGCAGGTCAAGAGGGCATTGCTGAATCCGGGGGTTGGGACTGAGATAAGGTGGGGGGAGGGGAAATGAGGAAGCTGGAGAAATCTACATCCAAGTACGGTGCAATCTTACCCTTAATATTAGACTCTAAATCTTACCAGTAACCAAAGTTAGGCTAACTGGCCTATAATCTCCTGCCTTTTGCCTTGCTCCCTTCTTAAACAGGGGTGTTAACATTAGCCATTTTCCATTCCTTTGGGATCGTCCCTGACTCCAGTGATTCCTGAAAGTTTACCTCTAATGTCTCCACAATCTCCTCAGCATAGTCCTTCAGAACTCTGGGGTGTAGTCCATCTGGTCCAAGTGATTTATCGACGTTCAGACCTCTCGGTCTACCCAGCTCATTCTCCTTAGTGATGGCCGTTACACTCACCTCTGCCCATGATTGTCTTGAAGTATGCTGCTGGTGTCATCCACAGTGAAAACTGATGCAAAATACTAATTAAGATCCTCCATTCGTCCTTTGTTTCTCATTACATGATTCTGTTTTCTGAGCAGCACGGTGGCTCAGTGGTTAGCACTGCTGCCTCACAGTACCAGGGACTCAGGTTCGATTCCAGCCTGGGGCGACTGTCTGTGTGGAGTTTGCACATTCTCCCCATGACTGTCTGGGTTACCTCCGGGTGCTCCGGTTTTCTCCCACAGTCCAAAGATGCACAGGTTAGGTAGATTGGCCACGCTAAATTGCCCATGGTGTTCAGGGATGTGTAGGTTAAATGCATTCAGGGGTAAATGTAGAATAATAGGGTAGGGGGATAGGTCTGGATGAGTTGCTCTTTGGAGGATCGGTGTGGACTTGTTGGGCCGAATGGCCTGTTTCCACTGTCGAGATTCTATGATTACTACTTCTTCAGCCTCATTTTCCAATATCCACTCTTGCCTTTCTCTCATCCCTTACATATCTGAAAAGAACTTAGGCAATTTTCTTTTATATTACTAGCTAGTTTACACTCATATTTCATCTCCCCCATCCCCCCCAACCCCACCTTATTGCTGTTTTAATTATCCTCTTCTGATTTTTAAAGGCTTCCCAATTCTCTCGATTCCCACTAGTCGTCACTGCATTGCATGCCTTTCCTTCAACCCCTTGTCGCTGTCCCAGATGTCCCTTGTCAGCCATGGTTACCTCTGCTCAAAGGCTGGTCTGACCCTCAGCACTGCGGTCTCCACCATCAATGGGGTAAGCTTCCCCCCTCCACCTCAGCAGGAATGGGGATTAAACCCTGCGCTTTTGGCCCCAAGTTGATCCACACCGTCAGTCCAACATTGCAGTGTCCTCCACATCACTCCTCTATCTTCGTCCCTCCCCCACCACCATGACAAAGTGTAGTTTACTGCAATGTTTTAAATATAGTAGGTTCTCAACATCTCACACACATTAATTGGCATGCTATATGTTACACATGTAACAATGAAACATTGTATTTACAAAACATGCTGCATTATAAACATACAGTGTTATTTGACAAACAGTGTTACTTTATAATCTGATAAGGGCTTACATGTTCATGTGGATTTACGACAGTATGACCATCCTTTATTTTTTTAAACTTGTGACAAGACAGCATCTGAAGTCACAAGGTTTCAGTGGATAACATGCACAATGTTTAGTGCAAAAGGCTGCAGCAGCTGAAACAGCCTTTGGCACTTCATTTCCAGGTTTTTGGGGAACACCAGGTTTGTAGTCTGAGCAGACCAGTACCATGGTTTTTCACTTTATATGCTGCCTATCATATTTGTGTTGGTTTGTTTGTTTTGCAAGCTGGGACAGAGTTCATGAAGAGACAAATATTTTACAATTTATTTGGGCTGGTATTTTTGTCAAGAACAGCATTGCTGACTGCTGAAAATCTGTCAGGCTTCAGGATACTGCTGAACGGCAATTGGAATTGAAGGAGTAATCCCAAGTCTTACCCTTGAGTCATTCTTGAAGTTCTTTTCCCCGGTTTAAAGTCTCATTTTTTAGGAAACCCAGGCTTCAGATTGTGTACTTTTGCGCGAGCAGTTTATTTTTCTGTTGAGTTAAATCCTCCTTAGCTTCTTGAAGAACTTCCTTAAGGTTACATCAAAGTTTAGCTGAGAAATTTTAATGTTCCTTTTCATCCAGTTCACAATATTTATTCTTATAATTTCTTCTTGCCTTCTTTGCTCCCACTGTATATAAACAATCCAATTCAGGTTAGATCGATTGACCATGCTAAAATAATTGCCCATTAGTGCCCAGAGACATGTAGGCAAGTTGGGTTAGCTGTGATTAAAAACCCTGTGTAGGATTTTAGTGGTGGGTTGGAGGCAGTGGGTCTGGGTGGGATGCTCTTTGGAGGATCAGTGAAGTCTAGACTGAATTACTTCTTTCTGCACTGCAGGGATTCCGTGATTTTTGTTATTGCAAAGGTAATTACTTTAAGTTCTGTTCAAAATGACACATCCTTCTTGGCAGCTCTATAGTGTCAGTATTGGACTCAACGTTTCCATTCTATTTTGAAGCACATTTTTCCACTTTCTCCTTAAAGCTTTCGATACTATTACCAGCTTCTTTACTACATTATAGGAAGGATATTATTAAGCTGGAGAGGTTTCAGAAGAAATTTACCAGGATGTTGCCAGGTCTGGGTTACAGGGAGAGGCCTTTATAGCCTGGGACTGTTTTCACTGGAGTGTAGGAGGTTGAGAGATGACTTCATAGAGGTTTATAAAATAATGAGGGGTTTAGATAAGGTGAATGACGGTAGTCCTTTCCCTAGGGAGGGAGATTTCAAGACAAGGGGGCATATTTTTAAGGCGAGAGAAGAAAGATTTAAAAAAAGACATGGGGGCGCAATTTCTTTACAGAGAGAGTGGTTCGTGTGTGGAAATAACTTTCAGAGGAAGTGGTGAATGTGGCTAGATTTACAACATTTAAAAGACATTCAGGTAAGTACATGAATAAGAAATATTTGGAGGGATTTGGATAAGCGCAGGCAGGTGGGACGAGTTTAGTTTGAGATTATGGTTGGCATGGGCTGGTTGGACCAAAGGCTCTGTTTCTGTGCTGTATGACTCTGTGACTATTCAGGGACACTGCTCCCATTACCTTTGCAGAAACAAAGTATCAAGGAATCAATACCCTCTGACAGAAGGATGTTTGCCTGTTCTAACTGGGTGACCCCTTGTTTAACAGTCACACCCACCTCTAGATGCTCCCATCGATTATATCATCATCTCTACATCTATCCCATAGGATCTTACCTGTTTCAATCAAGTCACCTCTGACTGTTCTGAACCTCAACTGAAACAAGCCTAGGTAGTCCAATATTTCCTGATGAAACAACCCTCCCATTCTAGGTCTTGGCCTGGGCTGCTTTGGTACAGAGTGACAAGGTTGAGAATTGCTGAAAGAGGAAGTAAAAATTTCAGAATTAGAATTTAGAATGAGAATCAGGTTTATTGTCACATGTACCCAAGCAGAGAAGTACAGTGCAGTGAAAAGTTAACAACGCAACCCCTCACGGCACCATCTGAGGATGAGGCCTGATTGCAGCGAGACAACCAGTATGCCCAGAGCAGAGTGGGGACGGTAATTGGACTGAGGACAAGTCTGGGTGGTCAGTGGCTTGCGAGGCCGGTCAGACCACAGGCAAAAGCCCCCTGCATTAATCTACTTATAGAAAGATTATAATGTTTATCTTTTTAACTATATTTCTTACTTTTCTAATTTATCCGATGCATAGCTGAAAGGTAATATAACTTCATTTTCTTTGTTTCTCTATTTTGTATCTAAGATTTGTATAAAATCTGTGAGTGCTTGCTGGAAATTTACCATTTTACTTGAAGTTACTGCTTTAAATCTAAAGTCTCTCTGTGGACAGGGCTCAGCCAGGAAACCCAGATTTCTGCAGCAGAGCAGGTGAGATCAGCTAAGTACCTGGTTCTACTGGGTTTAATAACAGACTGTCGGGAGTGAGAGGAACAATTGAGAGAGTTTATGTGCTCTCTTACTGGTGTTTTGGTGCAGTGTAGTAATACTAGGTTTGGACAAAGTTAACAATCACACAACACCAGTTGTAGTCCAACAGGTTTATTTGGAAGCACTAGCTTTCAGAGCACTGCTCCTTCATCAGGTAACTGAAGGAGCAGCGCTCCGAAAGCTAGTGCTTCTAAATAAACCTGTTGGACTCTAACCTGGTGTTGTGCGATTGTTAACTTTGTCCACCCCAGTCCAACACCAGCATCTCCACCTCATGACTAGGTTTGGTAAATAGGGAGTGCAGAGAGAAGGGAAGGAGAACTTATCATCTTCTTTCTTTCTCTATCTCCAGCCCCAAACAAGAAAAGCTGCACAAGACAGGTGAATTCTGAAAAATATTCAAAAGCGATATTGCAGGGAAAGCATAAGCTTATCAGGTGAGACTGCAAACCAGTGCCGAACATGTGGATAAGACAGGTGAGTATTTCTACTATCCAGTCTTTAATGTAAAAATTAATCTTTAGGTTAAAAATGTTTCAAGTATAATAGATTAGATTCTCTACAGTTTGGAAACAGGCCCTTTGGCCCAACAAGTCTACACTGATCCTGCAAACAGCAATCCGCACGGACCCATTCCCCTATCCAATGCACCTGCCACTATGGGCAATTTAGCATGGCCAATTGACCTGACCTGCACATCTTTGGATTGTGGGAGGAAACCAGAGCACGCCCACACAGACACGAGGAGAATGTGCAAAGTCCACATAGACAGTTGCTTGAGGCAGGAATCGAATCCACATCCCTGGTGCTGTGAGGCAGCAGTGCTAACCACTATGCCACCCTAATAATAAATAAGGTAAAGTCCATGGTATATAATTAATATTCTTTAAACTAGATGAAATAAATGGAATATAATAATTTAAGGTTAAGTTATGGCAGGGCAGCTTGACCTGGTGAAGTACTTCTCCTATACAATGTGGGAAATCAGGGAGACTTCCAGTCTCCAGAGTAAGCACACGTGCAGGGAGTTATCTAGCTGCAGCTACAGAAAATCTGCATTTTGGATCTGGAGTAGTAGTTGGAGTATCCACAAAGCCGAGATCTTGATAGATAGCTCATACATTGAAGTGGTCACATTGCAGGTAAAGAGTCGACAGGAAGATAAGCACAAGTGACTGCCCATTCAAAAAGCTCCAGGCAGGTAGTGCTGGAGTCCCTTGGGGACATCTCCTCTCTGACAGATTTTCCTTTACGGACACTCGGAGTGAGGGGGAATGTATATGGCACTGGGAGTGGCTCCGTGACATGTGTCGGTGTGTGGGGGAGGGTCAAAAAAGAGTGTATGAGAACAAGAATGATAGGGGATTTTGTGGTAAGGGGAACATATAAACATCACTGTCATTGCAGATGTGACATAGAGTCATTGAGATGTACAGCATGGAAACAGACCCTTCGGTCCAACCTGTCCATGCCGACCAGATATCCCAACCCAATCTATTTCCACCTGCCAGCACCTGGCCCATATCCCTCCAAACCCTTCCTATTCATATACCCATCCAAATGCCTTTTAAATGTTGCAATTGTACCAGCCTCCACTACATCCTCTGGCAGCTCATTCCATACACGTACCACCCTCTGTGTGATCTCTTTTATATCTTTCCCCTCTCACCCTAAACCTATGCCCTCTAGTTCTGGACTCCCTGACCCCAGGGAAAAGACTTTGCCTATTTACCCTATCCGTGCCACTTATAATTTTGTAAATTCTATAAGGTCACCCCTTAGCCTCCAACACTCCAGGGAAAACAGCCCCAGCCTGTTCAGCCTCTCCCCATAGCTCAAATCCTCCAACCCTGACAACATCCTTGTAAATCTTTTCTGAACCCTTTCAAGTTTCACAACATCTTTCTTATAGGAAGGAGACCAGAATTGCATGCAATATTCCACAGGATGGCACATTGTCTCACTGGTGCCAGGATCAAGCAGTCCCTGAATGGCTACAAGTCATTCTAAAGGTGAAGGGAGAACAATAGGAAGTTGTGGTCAATGTCAGTGCCAACAATATAGATAAAGAGGGGATGAGGTGCTGCAAACACAATACAGAGAGCTACAAAATAAGTGAAGATGCAGAATCTCGGTTTTAATCTCTGCACTAAGACTTCCTTGTTCTGTACGCAAAACCTTTCACAAGGGAGATTAAAACAGCATTTGTCTTCCTAACTGTTTGCTACACATGCATGCTTGTTTTCAGTGACTAGTGTACAAGGGCATACTGGACTCTTTCCACATCAACATTTCTCTTTCTAACACCATTTTGTTTTCCTATTGAAGTGGGCATCTTCACATTTACTCAAATTATACTATGAAACTTACAGGGTTCAGAAATGATCTACAACATTGTTGCCATGGTTGGAGGCACCGTGAGCTACAAGCAGAGACTGAATAGGCTGGGGTTGTTTGGATATGAGGGGCTTGGATAGGGTAAATAGACAAAGTCTTTTCCCTGGGGTGGGGGAGTCCAGAACTAGAGCGCATAGGTTTAGGGTGAGAGGGGAAAGATATAAAAGAGACCTAAGGGGCAACTTTTTCATGCAGAGGGTGGTACGTGTATGGAATGAGCTGCCTGAGGAAATGGTGGCGCCTGGTACAATTGCAACATTTAAAAGCCATGATGTGGAGGAGCCAGTGTTGGACTGGGGTGCACAAAGTTAAAAATCACACAACACCAGGTTACAGTCCAACAGGTTTATTTGAAAGCACTAGCTTTGGAAGCGCTGCTCCTTCATCAGGTGATTGTGGAGTATAAGATCATAAGACACAGAATTTATAGCAAAAGATCACAGTCATGCAACTGAAACAATATACTAACAAACCTAGATTGCTGTCAAGTCTTTCATCTTTTAAGTTACCTTCTCAAGATAACTTAAGGTTTTATAACAACTTAAAAGAAATCCTGGGATTTACATATTAATGAACCGAAACCTGTATTCTAAAAGATGAGAGACTTAATAATCCAGGCATTTGGGAGTGAGTGAGGACTGCAGATGCTGGAGTTCAGAGTTGAAAAGTGTGATGCTGGAAAAGCACAGCAGGTCAGGCAGCATCTGATTAGATTAGATTAGATTACTTACAGTGTGGAAACAGACCCTTCGGCCCAACAAGTCCACCCCCCCCCCGCCGAAGAGCAACCCACCCATATCCCTACATCTACCCCTTACCTAACACTACGGGCAATTTAGCATGGCCAATTCACCTGACCTGCACATCTTTGGATTGTGGGAGGAAATCGGAGCACCCGGAGGAAACCCACGCAGACATGGGGAGAATGTGCAAACTCCACACAGAGAGTCGCCTGAGGCGGGAATTGAACCCGGGTCTCTGGCGCTGTGAGGCAACAGTGCTAACCACTGTGCCACCGTGCCACCCATAAGGGATCTGAGGAGCAGGAGAGTCGATGTTTCAGGCATAATCCCTTCATCAGGATTGTGGGGTGGGGGGGAAGGGATAGGAAGATAAATAGGAGGGTGGGGACTTTGTAGCTTGGAAGGTGACAGGTAGAAGCAGGTGAGGGGTTATAGTGATAGGTCAGAGGGAGGGTGGAGTGGATAGGAAGGAAGATGGACTGGTGGGACAGTTCAAGGGGACAGTGCCAAGTTGGAGGGAGGGGAGATGAGGAAACTGATGAAATCAACATTGATGCCATTGGAAGATGCGGCTTTCTTCCTCCAGGCGTCAGGTGGCTAGGATTTGGTGGTGGAGAAGGCCCAGGATTTGCATGTCCTTGGCAGAGTGGGAGGGGGATTTGAAGTGTTCGGTCACAGGGCAGTGGGGTTGTTTAGTGCATGTGTCCCAGAGATATTCTCTGAAACATTATGCAAGTTGGTGTCCTGTCTCCCCAATGTAGGGGAGACCACATCGAGAACAATGGATGTAGATGAGGTGTTTGGATGTGCAGGAAAATCTCTGCCGGATCTGGAAGGGTCCTTTGGGGCCTTGGATGGAGGTGAGGGGGAAGGTGTGGACACAGGTTTTACACCTCATTCGGTAGCAAGGGCAGGTGGCAGGAGTGGAGCGTGGGTTGGTGGGGGGTGTGGACCTAACGAGGGAGTCGCAGAGGGAATGGTCTCTGTGGAATGCTGAAAGGGGTGGGGAGGGAAACATATCTTTGATGGTGGGGTCTGATTGTAGATGGTGGAAATGGCAGAGGATGATGCATTGTATGCGGAGATTGGTGAGGTGGGAGGTAATTGTGCAACATTTAGCACATGTTTTAACCAATCTCCTGTCTCCCAGGACAGAAGCCCCTCAAACCTTTGTTTACTATAGATAAAACAATGTAACACCATATTAATGGAATTTTAATATATATAAGAAAAATATTTTGGGATTCTATTGCTGCCTTGAACTTGTGCTATTGTGGTTGCTGAATAAGGGAGATTATTTTCACTGATTTTGGTTGATATTTGAACACAATCCCATAGGGTCATCAGCAAACTTGGAAATATTACATTGATTCCCTCTCCAAGGACCTTGTCTATTTGTCCTATCCATGCCCCTCATGATTTTGTGGACCTCTGTTGGATCTCCCTCTCGGCCTCTGATGCCCCGGGGAGTGCAGCCCCAACCTATTCAGTCCTTCTTAAATCTTTCCCCTCTGAGTTCCCAGAGGGAGCTGGCTTTTAAGATTCATTGTATTCCAGTAGCATTTTGCAAAGGAGTGTAAGGTGTCCTGGAATAACTGATCACTGGGTTCCACAAGTCCATTGTCCCACTCCAGGGCTGTTTAGTTAGAAATGTTGGAGTGTTGATAGGTGCAATGGCTATAGACTGGAGAGAAGCTGAAGAGAGCAGGCAGCTGCACAAAGCGTGGACCCGTGACAAAGAAGGTTATCTCAGAGTACAACAGGAGCTGGACCAGATGGGCCAATGGGCTAAGGAGTGGCAGATGGAGTTTAATTTAGATAAATGAGAGGTGCTGCATTTTGGGAAAGCAAATCTTAGTAGGACTTATACACTTAATGGTAAGGTCCTAGGGAGTGTTGCTGAACAAAAAGACCTTGGAGTGCAGGTTCATAGCTCCTTGAAAGTAGAGTCACAGGTAGATAGGATAGTGAAGAATGCGTTTGGTATGCTTTCCTTTATTGGTCAGAGTATTGAGTACAGGAGTTAGGAAGGTCATGTTGCAGCTGTACAGGACATAGGTTAGGCCACTTTTGGCATATTGCATGCAATTTTGGTCTCCTTCCTATTGGAAGGATGTTGTGAAACCTGAAAGGGTTCAGAAAAGATTTACAAGTATGTTGCCAGGGAGAGATTGAATAGAGAACTGTTTTCCCTGGAGAGTCGGAGGCTGAGGGGTGACTCTAAAGAGCTTTATAAAATCATGAGGGGCATGGATAAGTTAAATAGACAAGGTCTTTTCCCCTTGTGGTGGGGGAGTGCAGAACTAGAGAGGCTAAGGTTTGGGGTGGGAGGGAAAAGATATAAAAGGGACCTAAGGGGCAACTTTTTCATGCAGAAGGTGGTGTATGAATGGAATGAGCTGTTGGAGGACCTGTGGAGGCTGGTACAATGACAACATTTAAAAGGTATCTGGATGGGTATATGAATAGGAAAGGTTTGGAGGGATATGGGCCAGGTGCTGGCAGGTGGGACTAAATAGGATTGGGCTATCTGGTCAGCATGGATGAGTTGGACCGAAGGGTCTGGTTCCATGCTCTCTATGACTCTAAATCACTGATATATATTGTAGTGGCCACAGATGCTGTTGCATGTGCCAGCAAGATCAGGAATTGGAGAATAGACTGTCTCAACATGTTGCTGTAGAAGTTTAGATCCTTGAGACATTGGGATTCATTCAAGGTAGATGGGACCTATTCAAGCTAGATGGTTGCAACCCAGCTGGACTGGGACCAATATCCTCAGAGGGGCATTAGCTATTTCAGTGGGGAAATGTTTAAACTAGAGTGGCAATGGGATGGGAAACTGAACGGGAAGACAAAACTGAAGAAAACAGGGATGGAAATGATGGTTAGAAAAGTAGAAATCAAATGGAGAAGACAGGGGAAGGAAGGACTCACAGCAAATAGGGTTGTAATTCAAAAAATGTGAAAATGTCAAAACGGCAAGTTTAAAGGTACTACATCAGAATACATGGAGCATTCATAACAAGATGAACAAGTTAACAGCACAAATAATTAGAAATGGATTGGATATGATTGTGATTCTGGCTACATGGCAGCAGTGTTACCAAGGCTGGGAGTTGAACATTCAAGACTATCCAACCTTCATGAAGGACAGGCAAGAAAAGGAGGTGGCATGGAATTAATAGAGAATGATAAAAACAGTGCATTCATGAGAAAGGCTCTTGGTGCTGAAAATCTAGCTGTAGAATCAGCCTGGGCAGAGCTTAGAAGTAATAAGGAGTGGAAGATATTAATAGGTCTATAGGCCTCCAAACAGAATTGGTGAGCTCCAGGAAAAAAAAATTATACAGGAAATTTGATTTGCGTGCAACAAAGGTGCTACAGTCATCATGGGTGTCCTTAATTTACATATAGACTGTGTAAACCATATGAGCAATAAAGCTGTGACGGTTGAATTTTTGGAGTGTTTACAAGATTGGTTTTGTTTAGGCCAATATATTTAAACTATCCTAATATATATTTAAACTATTTTGTGCATTGAGAAGCAGTCAATTATGTGATTGTCTTTTAAGTAACAGTGACCATTATCATCATAGAATTCTTCACTGGGAGAGAAACTGGAGTAGTCCCATTATAATCTAAGGTCCTCGACCGAAGCACAGGAAACTGATGGTATGAGGGCTGTGGTAGACTGGGTAACTTAATTGAAAGGCATTTTAGTGGATAGACAATGGTTGATATTTAAGGAAGTAATACATGCATTGCAACAATTTTTGCATGCCTTTTGCACAAAAGAGCATAACAGGAAAAAAAGTCCCACCAAGGCTAATGAAAGGAATTAAGGATAGTTTTAGATTGAAAGAGGAGTCATATAAAGTTGCTTGATAAAAAGAGACCTGAGGGCATAAGCAATTCATAAGCAATTTTGAATGCAGCAAAGGAGGACCAAGAGGTTGATTAAAGAGGAAAAATAGAATACCATACTTGCCACTTCTTTGCCCACTCACTTAAACTATTCGTATCTGTTTAGTCTCTGTTACAAAAACAATGTTACTTAATTCTGGGCAGGAAAGCCACATGTGTACTTTAGTTTGAGGCAGCTGGATGATTAAGGGAGCTGGGGTTAGGGGAGCTCCTCAAGGGGAAAAAGCAGTAAATCTTGGAAATGATTGAACTGATGCAAGTTAGCTCATCTTTTAAAATACATTTCATTCCAGATCAGTACTCCAGGTTTACTGGCTTTTGGATTTTTCTGTTTTATCCTTCATTGAGAGTTTTTAAGGGAGTTAATTGGGGGTAAATGGGTTAAGGGAGGTTACATGTGTCTGGAAGTCTAATTAACAGAGCAGAGATCTTAAGAAACTTGGGATGTCATCTGCCTGGTTTATTAAGGGATTTGGGATAATTACTAAAGAAGCTTGGAGATTCAGGGACAAAAACAAAAACTGAAACAAAAACAGAAGTTGCTGGAAAAGCTCAGCAGGTCTTGCAGCATCTGTGAACAGAAATCAAAGTTAATGTTTAGGGTTTGGTGAAGGGTCACTGGACCCAAAATGTTAACTTTGATTTCTCTTCACAGATGCTGCCAGATTTGTTGAGCTTTTCCAGCAAAGTCTTTCGTTTCTGCAGTTCTTTCAGTTTTTACTTGGGGCTTCATTCAGGAGCTCACATCTACGCAGGACATAAGCGATTTGGACACTGGCCACAGGACACAGTATGGGGTTGGGAGTGTCATGGGAAAGGAGAGTGAAGAGATTTGGTGGTGTTGAGGGTGCAGGGGAGTGGCAGAGGTGTTTGAGGGGTGTTAATGTAGCAGTGGGGCCAGCTCCAACAACACTGATTAAACCATCAACCAGGGCAACACAACCTCCTCAGGGGGTCGTGGGGTGAGTTGTTGGGGGACTGGAAATGTAAGGCACTAAACAAAAGGGATGTGAGAGATCTTGAAGGAGCAGGGCAGGTTGCTGGGGCAGGGGAGGGTCACTCAGCAGTGGGTGGAGGTAGTGTCCCAGTGAGGACACTCTGGCTGCTGTTGGTTGTTGGTTGTGCTGCGATCAGGCACCGCGCAGGACGCCTCTGCGTCACCGAGTGACGAAGGACCCCCCCCTCCCTCCAGGCGACAGCCAACGGCCGGACAAGATGGCGGCGCGGAGGCTGTTGGCGGCGGCGGCTCGGGGAGTCCGAGAGTCCCTTCAACGCGGGGTCAGTGCGGTCAGGGCCCCCGTGGCGGGAGGGAGAGGGGAGAGTGAAGACTCGGAACAGGGGGAAGAGAGAGAGAGAGAGAGAGGTTGATGAGGGAAGTGTCAGGGGCAGGTGGAGGTCACCGGGTAAGGGACACAGAGCGCACAACGAGGCGTTAAAGGATTTAGGGGGAAAATCACTAAAATAAAAACCGGCTCACGGGTTAGGGCACCAAGTCGAATCTATCGATGTCAGGGTGCTTTGTTTTTTTTTTAGCTGGGAGACCCAGGAGTCACTGTGTTGTATGACCAGCTGTAACCCTGACCCTCAAACCCCCCCCCCCCCGAGAAGGTTCCCAGGGAGGAGTGCAGGAGGACACGCCAACAGCAGCTCCCCAAAAGTGAGGGCTGCAGATGCTGGAGATCAGAGCCGAGATTAGACTGGTGCTGTGAAAGCACAGCAGGAAGGGCTTTGGCCCGAAACGTCGATTCTCCTGCTCCTTGGATGCTGCCTGACCTGCTGTGCTTTTACAGCACCACTCTGATCTTGATGCCAAGAGCAGCACCAGACCTGTCTCAACCTGAGGGCTCAAGCTTTGCCAAGTGACAGGTGCCAGTGTTGGACTGGGGTGGACAAAGTTTAAAAAATCAGGTCGCTCCCTGATAAAGGAACAGGGCGCTGAAAGCTTGTACTAAACCTGTTGGGCTACAACCTGGTGTCGTGCAATTCTTAACTTTGCCAAGTGACAACAGGTGACAGAGCCGGGCAGTCCCACAACCAACAACCAATTTGCTTCGTGCCACATGATATCAAGAAAGAGCTGAAGGTTTTGGTGCTGAAAAGGTGGTGGCTGCTAACAGTATTCCTGCAATAGTATTGAAGACTTGTGCTCCTGAACAAGCTAGACCTATAGCCCAAGCTATAGCTATTCCAGTGCGGCAACAACACTGCTATTTAGTTGGTAGTGTGAAAGATTGCTCAGGTTTGTTCTGCCCACAACTGAGCAGGACAAATCCAATGCAGCTATTTGTAATCACAGAACTAGTTGATAAAAGCTGTGTGAAGTTAAGAGCGATGTGATTACCCGCATCTCTGTCAATCTGTGTATTTCTGGTTTGGGTTCCAGGCTCAAATCCACACGACATCCCACAGAGAGCTGAGGTATGGCTGGTTGGCCTACATGTTGGGTGAAAGAACAATGCGAAAGTTCAAGGACAACAGTAAAATCATCACCATTGATGGAAACCTTGCTTCTGGAAAAGGTGCCTTAGCGAAAAGCTTGGCTGAGAAACTAGGTAAAATGCTGAGATTGCTTTATTCTTTTCTCAGTAAATGTTAAATAGCTCTATATTATTCATGCTCTGTGTTGCTTGTTGCACCATTTAGGTTATAGATATAGTGAAGTTGATGTTAGTTATTGTGTAGTTGGATAATAAGTGCTGAAACATATTGCTTATAATCTCTCGAAGTGTAATCTTCTGGAAACTTTGAATGATCACAAATAAACTGAAACATCTCCCAGCACTATAAGTGCACTCAAGCTAGCCCTGCTGTTTTTGAGGGCAATAGGCAACATTGACTGCATTTGCTCCAGGTAAATTGATTTGAAAATTATTTTACTGCTCTCATCCTAAACAGGAACTTGACTAAAACTTCTAAATTTTCTGTGATGTGCTACAATCATAGTAGGGACTGTTAACATTTAATGAGAAATTCAAAAATCCCAGTGATTTAATTGAAAGAACCAGAATCATAAAATCTCATAATTTAAAACAAAGCAATCTTTGTGAGCCCCCTCTGGATTGCCTTCAGTGCCAGTATATCTTGCCTTTGATAAAGGACGCAAAAGTGTTCACGGTATTTCAGCTGTGGTCTTGACTAATGTCTTGCATAGTTTTCTTTAGTTTACAACATTATTAGTTCACAGTGAAGCTATTTTATACAATGCAAATTTCTGTAATTGTAAAGATTATTTGTAAAGTAGTTTCTTTACCATGAAATGCTTTAGATGTCACAAAGATGTAAAATATGCTATATGACTGCAAGTATTTTGTCTTTCTTGAACACTTTTTGCTTTCTTCAGACATGTTGTATATCCCTGAGGTCGATGTTCATTACTGGGACTGGAAGACAGGTGACAGCAAGAAGTTAAATTCTGCATTCAATGGTAACTGCAGTGTGGAGAAGTTTTATACTGACCCCAAATCTCCAGATGGAAATTCCTATCGGCTGCAGAGCTGGCTGTATCACCTTCGCACCCTACAGTACTCTGATGCTCTGGAGCACCTTCTTCAAACAGGTGTGGAATTGAAAACAAATTATTCATTTTTCGTACAAAAGCCAGCAGTGCAGATCTAAGTATTCTGGTGTGGCAGTTTATTTTTTGTTAAGGAGCAATTGTAAATTCATTTCTTTCTGGCTACAGATACTAGAGGGTGTTCTCATAAGATATTCAGAGTTTTACCTTTCAAGAGTTGGGCCTGGATTTCTATCAAGGTAGAATGATCAGGGAGTCTTTTAAGATTAGTGAGTCACTCCAGCATCTGGGATCCTGACTCTATCCCAAATCTTTCCAGTTTTCAGTACCTTTTGTTTATGGGTGAAGCTTGGTTCAGCTCTTGAGGCCATACCCAGCATTTTAGACCTGGCCTGCACCATTTTAGCTTTGTGGGATCTCAGCCAAAACTGCATAGTGAATTTTGGTTGAGCGCCCAGAAATTCATTAGGGTGGTCAATCACCCAAGCCCAAAATAATTTACAATATTCATTTACATAACAGGTTTCAGGTGCTTACAGTTTTTGCCGTTGATACACTTAATGGTAGGGTCCTAGGGAGTGTTGCTGAACAAAGAGCCCTTGGAGTGTAGGTTCATAGCTCCTTGAAAGTGCAGTCGCAGGTAGATAGGATAGTGAAAAGGCGTTTGGTATGCTTTCCTTTATTGGTCAGAGTATTGAGTACAGGAGTTGGGAGGTCATGTTGCGACTGTGCAGGGCATTGGTTAGGCCACTGTTGGAATATTGCATGCAATTCTGGTCTCCTTCCTATCAGAAAGATGTTGTGAAACTTGAAAGTGTTCAGAAAACGTTTACAAGGATGTTGCCAGGGTTGGAGGATCTGAGCTATAGGGAGAGGCTGAGCAAGCTGGGTCTGTTTTCCCTGGAGTATCGGAGGCTGAGGGGTGACTTTATAGAGGTTTACAAAATTGTGAGGGGCATGGATAGGGTAAATAGGCAAAGTCTTTTCCCTGGGGTCGGGAGTCCAGAACTAGAGGGCATAGGTTTAGGGTGAGAGGGGAAAGATATAAAAGAGACCTAAGGGGCAACTTTTTCACGCAGAGGGTGGTACGTGTATGGAATGAGCTGCCAGAGGATGTGGTGGAAACTGGTACAATTGCAACATTTAAGAGGCATTTGGATGGGTATATGAATAGGAAGGGTTTGGAGGGATATGAGCTGGGTGCTGGCAGGTGAGTTGAGATCGAGTTGGGATATCTGGTCGGCATGGATCGGTTATACCGAAAGATCTGTTTCCATGCTGTACATCTCTATGACTCTATGACACTTGTGTTGCTTTTTAAGTGCAAGAACTTTCCATTAAAATAAGTGGAAAGTTATGAATGTTTAGTTTTGAAGAATATTTTACTCCTCTTGTTATGGAGTTCATTTATTATATGCAGTATATCGTGGGCCAGTGGGCTTGGGAATGCTGTATGGCTATCACGGAGAATCAGAGGTCATGGATTGGCCTAGTGTTATTTATGGGCTCGAGTTGCTCATTGTGTGAGACTATGGGGAGACAAACGGTGAAGATTAGAGAACTGTTTTTATTATAACTGGGATGAAATCCCACTACATCAAAGTGGGCCTTTAAACAGAATGACACTGAAGTCTGTCAACTCAGCAGCTGATTGCTCACAAGAAGTAGGTGAGAAGACTAAAGGTACTTTATCATAATATTCCAAAGATTTTTGGCTCCAGGATTATCCATTATGGTTTGGAAACTTAAGCCCATCATTTAAGGAAGGTGAGAGAGAGCAAAACCATTAAATTATAGGTCTATTTGTCACATTATTTGTGGGAGAGTTATCAAAATCTACAATAAAGTCAGTAACTGAGCACATTAAATGAGAGAAAACAAAGAGCAAGCAAGCATTTGTGAAGAAGAGCTCATGTCTAGTGAACCTAATTTAAATTTCTGAGGAAGTAACCAAAGAAGTTGTGCGAGGTCTATAATTATTTGGGAACTTGAATTGTAAAGTAGTGGGAAATGTTTTTTTGGTTTTCAGTTCTATAAAGGTGTCTTGTTTTCACTTAAGTGTCAGGAGTTCTTTTTTAGCAATAGGTTGAAACAGAATTTCTAAGAAATCATGTGACTGAAGCTAACTGATGAGACCACTTAACTGATGAAATAATTGCCAACTGTTTACAAAGTTCAGTATTTATGATCTAGAGGAAGAGGCTAGAAGCAGGTTAAACTTAGAAGGAAGCATGCATACCAGGAGTTGTGCTTTTCTGCAGCCTGAAAATAGTCAAAGTAATTGGGGGGACAAAACATCCTGATAGAGTTCTGTGAGAAAAGTCAGTGAGTTCGACTGCCTGTGTGTCTCAGGCAGAGGCAGAGAGAACCATAAGTGGTGAGTGGGGTACCCTGTCAGCTGGGTAGGAAAGAGTGAAGACAGTAATTTGTTGAGTGTCTGTGAAAGATATTGCTGAGACAAAGAAGTCTTTTTTTTTCTCCCTATAAGAAGATCTTTACTTTTTTTCCCCTCTCCTTTTGTGCTTCATAAACTTATTGTTCTTTAGTTAAAAGTGCAATGGCAGCTTCTTGTGAAGATGTCCTGTGATGAAACACCATGGTAATCAAACTGCAAGAGTAATCCTTGAGACAAACAAGCCAGGTCAGGTTTCACTGTAAAATCTGAGTTGCTCAGTATTATCATAACACAGTAAACAGGGTAATTAATGTCAGTAAATATTAGCGAGTTTTGACAAGATTTGTAGCTCAGGTTGAGATTCTGGATGTAGGTTTGCTTGTTGAGCTGGAAGGTTCATTTTCAGACGTTTCATCACCCAACTAGGTAACATCTTCAGTGGGCCTCTGGACCTTCCAGCTCAGAGAGCAAACCTACACATCAATAAATATTCATGACTATGGACTTTCAGAGGTCACTTCATAAGATTCAGAATAACTGACTGTTAGCTCAAAACAAAGATCATAAAATTAAAGATAAGTAAGTAACCTGCCTTATAGATTGGGCATGCGGTCAATGACAAAGTGAAGGGATTACGCACTCAGATTGGCAGATAGATTTACGGAGTTCTCCAGGGATTGTTATAGTGACGTTAACTATTCATTAAATTTGTTCAGGATTTGAATATTTGCTGTTGACGCCACTCTGCATTGTAAACCAGCCTTGCAGCCAACTGAGCTAACTTAGCCCCATTTATACCTTAAATTGTAAAGAGGAGAAACATTCGCTGCATCAAAATGAAGCCCTAGTTGGATCACATTTAAAGCCGTTTTGTTGAAAGTGTTACCTTGGATGAGGTATAGTACAGATTTCCTAGGGCACCAAGACTTAGATTGACGAGTGATTAGATGTATTAGCTTGTTTTTCCTGGGTTTTGATTGCAAGCAGAGCTATTTAAGGTTCTTGGGATTTTGTAAGGAATTGATAGGCTAGTTAGATAGAAAACTTTTCTGCTCATGACAGAGTCTTTGGCAAGGAGACCTTACAAAGTTGACCAAGCCTTTCAAAAGTGAAGTTTGTGAACTCTTCTTCCCACAAAGACTGGTCGATGTGTGGAATACTCTCCAAAAGGGCACAGTATAGGCAACTTCAAAACTTTTTTAGGCTAGTCTAGGGTAGACAAACATAAAGAGCTAATACTGTTGGATTGTATTGATATATAAACCAGGAATGCAGTGAATGGTATAACAAACCAAAGGGGATGAATGACCTCTCCATATTTTTATGTTCCATACTTGTTACTGCCAACTGGGAGTATTGGTGCCAAGAATATTTCATGAACCCAATGTTGCCACCATTTCTGTACATAGTTAAATTTCCAAAAAAAATTACTGAAAGTGTGGTGACTTTTATTTCATGGTGAAGTTTATATGTTTACATATAGTTAAATATACTTGGCAGTATAAATTGGGACATTTTCACTATTTTCGTGCAAGGTATTGACCCTTCTTGAGATGTGTTTCTGTGGTTCTGCTCAGTGATGTTATTCATCATTTGTGGACTGAGGTCATGCATATCTACCACAATTGAACAAATGTCCACAGAAACCTGATCATGTTCATGTCATCCACCAATGTGATTTTTCACTGGTGTTGAATGGGTTGTGATTGCCACAGGAAATTTGGTGATTTGTGTCCCCTCAAATCCCATGACACTGAGCCAAGAAGTGGTGCCCACTTTTGAAGCCAGACAACAACTCCACTTGGCCACTCAAGAACTCGCTGGATAAACTCATTTCGCCGTCAAAGGAGTTTAAATTCAGCTTTTTGTGATTAAAGTTCATGTACATTGTGAATCGCTACCAGGGGTTGATGCCATTTTGATAACAAATGTAAGGATTGAGGTCATAATAATGATAAGGGACATATATTTTCCAAGTAGAAGCTGCAAATTTGATTGATTTTGACTGCATTTTGATCTGTTTGTGTTTGCACCTTTAGGGCAAGGTGTTATATTGGAGCGGTCGCCCTACAGTGATTATGTTTTTCTCGAAGCAATGTACAAACAAGGCTATATCCGGAAGCAGTGTAAGTTATATCATTTTGCCACAACACTGTTATGCACAGTTTGCATTCTTCAACTGCTGAGAAAAATTTCTTTGAGCTGGATGTGGCTTGACATTTTTATTGTCCTGACTCCCTGTTGGGTTTTCAGTGGTACTTGCACTGTTGCCCAACTTGCTACTCTTTATCTGAGAGTCTGTGTTAATAGGTTTCTTAATTACTGCAAAGTGCTGAGACCTATCTTTTACAATTGTGGAATGGCTGAGTCAAATACAAGGTTGACTAGAAGCAGGTTATACTTTCTGTTCAGTGCAATACAAATTGTTTAGAGCACAGAAAGTGACTTTTCAGCTCATTCAATCAATGGTGTTGTTCATGCACCACACAAGCCTCTTCCTACACTTCTTCATTGAATCCTATTAATGTGTTCTTGTTTATTTTCTCTCTCTTATGCTTATCTAACTTTTGCTTAAATGTATCTCCACATTTATCTGTTATTATTGAGTTCTAAGGTTCTCGCCATTCCCAGGGGTAAATAAAAATCTCCTGAATTTGTTTTTAGTTTGATTGATTGAGTAATGATTATCTTAGGTATATGGCCCAAAGTTTTGGACCCCATTCAAGTGCAGGTTTAACACAATTTCTGTTCAATTCTAACCCTCTGGAAGTAAACTGCAAAGTTTTGTTTTGCTTTTTGATGGCTTTAATAACTGTTGTACATGGTTCTGTCTACCCTGCCAAATTATTCCATGATCTTAAGATGTAAGAGCACTAACCTGTTCACGTTTTCCTAATATTTATACCCTCTCTCTTCTGGTATCATTCTTGTAATTCTGTTTCGAGTGCATCTTCTCCAATGTCCCATAGCCTTACATAATAAGGTGACTAGAAGTGTTTACAATACTCCCAAATCTAATCAAGGTTCAATGCAGATTCAACATGATTTCCATTCAATTCTAATCCTCCAGAAGTGAACTGCGGTGTTTGGTTTTGCTTTTTGATGGCTTTAATAATTGTTGTACATGGTTCTGAAGGGTTTAACACTGAGGAAAGCTGTAAGCACTACCCACTATATAGATGTTATGTGGACCTGTAGGTAGAAAGCTGAGGATCTCAAAGGATTGAGGTCTACTTTGGGCTGCCTCCAAGTCCCTGTAGCAATGTCTACCGTATCTGTGTAACTTATAACTAGTTGCTGACATGCAATAAACTATATCTTGTTCCCCAGTGAAGGCTTTTCTAAATTGACAAGAAAGTGATTCTCCTGTACCACCCTAGACTAAGCAGCCCCTATAGTTTTCTACATCATTCTCCATCATGAGCATGTAGCTGGCATGGTTTGCTATTTTTAATAAATAATGTGCCTGCGGTTCCCAGATTCCCCCTCTTAATTTCCTGACAAACTTTCCAAGGAGTTTCTGACTTTCTCATTCTTTGAATAAAATGTAGTTACTTGCATGACCTATGCTGAATTCATTTGCCAATTAAAAGTCTGTTCTCCCAGTTTGTTGATGTCTTCCTGTTTATTTTCTAGTTTAGTTCTCATCTGTGTGAATTCTCCGAATTTAGTGTCATCTGCAACTTTGAAAATTGTTCTGCTTCCCAAACCGTGATTATTTGTTTCAATGGGTGACCAACAGGGTCCCCAGCAACACACTTTGTGGGACTTCAAACCATTTGCTAATCCACGTAGCTACCTTTAATTCCAAAACTGCATTGATCCTTAGTCAGAATACATTATTGAAGTTACTGTTTTGTGTATATATGTTTTGTATATGAAAAGGAATTTAGGGACATAGAAATGGATACATTAAGATTAACACAGCAAATGGTCCGTTGATCCAGTGAATGGATAGCGTTTTCCTTCTTCCCAATATAGAGGAACCTTGATTATTTGCCATTTGATAAACTGAACTCTGGATTATCCGAACAAGATCTCAAGGTCCCGACGCGTGGCTAACTATGTTATCTGGCATTGATTACCCAACATTCGGTTAACTGAGCAAAATACTGCTCGCCTATGTCCTTCGGATAATCGTGGTTCCTCTGTAATTCCTTTCAATCATCAATTAAATGTCAAGTTTTTACAGTGGTGTATTTAAGCCTGAAGAAGGTCTTTGCCTAATTACTGCACTAAATACTGTGGTGAAATTTTTTTGTACCTATTTCTTGTGTGCATGCTGTGAGCTGGCAGCTATGGAGAAGTATACAGGGAACATATGTTGCAGTGATAGCTACATTCAAGTAGACTCGTGGGATGGCAGGACTATTTCTTGAGGAAACATTGAGGAGACTGGGCTTATGTTCTCTGTGGTTCAGGAGAATAAGACATGATCTAGTAGAAACTTGCAAAATCATTAAAGGGTTAGACAGGAGATGCAGATAGAATGTTTCCCCTTGCAGTGGAGACTAGAACCAGTGGGATGGTCTCTGAATAAAAGGCAAGCAATCTTGGACTCTGATTAGGAGGAGTCTTCTCGCTTAGAGGGTGGTGAATCTTTGGAGCTTGCTGTTTGAGAGGGTTCTGGAAGCTCAGTCAATCATAGCTTTCTTCTGCACTGTTGGATTCTATTCAGCCCATCGAGTCCGCACTGACCCTCTGAAGAGTATTCCACCCCCCCCCCCCCCCCCCCCCCCCCCACCCCCAGTCTCCCTCCACATCAAATAACCCCTTATTTCCCATGGCTGAGGTGGTAAAGAAGGCATGTAGCATGCTTGCCTTTATTATTCGGGGCACTGAGTATAAAAGTTGGCAAGTAATGTTGCAATTGTATAAGACTTTAGTCAGGCCACATTTGGGGTACTGTGCACAGTTCTGGTTACTACACTATACAAAGGATGTGGGACCTTTGGAGAGGGTGCAGAAAAAGTTTACCAGGATGTTGCCTGAATTAGTGCATTAGCTTTTAGAAGAGGTTGGACAAACCTGGATTGTTTTCGCTAGAGTGTTGGAGGTTGAAGGGTGATCTGATAGAAGTATATAAAATTATGAGGGACATTGTTAAGGTGAATCATCAGAGAAAGATAGAAATGTCAAATACTAGAGGGCGTAGGTTTAAGGTGAGGGGGAAGGTTTACGGTGAAGTGAGCAAGGGAAGTTTTTTCCAGGGGCATTAGGTGCCTGGAATGTACTACTGGTGAGGTGGTAGAAGCAGATACGATAGCAAACTATAATTGTCATTTGGACAGACACACGAATGGGCAGACAACAGAAGGATATGGACCAGGGGACAGGCACAGGAGATTAGTTTTGAATAGAATCACGATTGGCACAGGCACACTGGGCCAAAGGGCCTGTTCCAATTATGTACTGTTTTATGTTATCTGGAAAGGAAGGAGATGTAGAGTTACAGGTAGAAGTGGGAAAAAGACTCCAGGTGGACTGCTCATTCTGGGAGCTGGTGCAGATACTGCCAACCTGAATGGCCTCATCCACATTGCAACAATGCACAATTCAGTAACTTGTCTGATGTAGGCTCAAACCAGGTTGAATTCAGTTAAGATTAAATAAACAGTGTTCAAGCAGACCCATTCAGTTTGTTTATTCTGGCAAGTAACAGTTTCAACAATGTAAGGTATACCACTGGAGATCTTTCTGGGCAAATGCATAACCCAGAACAAATATGTTGGTGCAGTTTGATTTATGTGGAATATAATCCCTTTGATACTGGGATCAAAAATATATTAGGTCAAGTTGAATCAGTTGATGGTCGTTTTAACCAACACAGAATACATAAGCACAGTATGAAGAGATTCATTCCAGTTTTAACAATTCAAAATGAGTCACGAAAACCACAATCATGTTTTGATTAAAACCTTTAGAAGCATTGCAAGTATTTGGAAGTCTCAAAAGGGAAAGGCATACTCTAACAATAAACTTATTGAAAAGAACGTTACTGTGTTTTTTCATTCAAAGTTACACGTGAACCTGCCACAGCATTGAAAGATAATAGATTGATCTAATCATGAAAAATTTAGCTTTCCAAATTGCTCAATCATATACACTAAAATTATAGAATCCCTGCATTCAGCCCATCGAGTCTGCACGAAACCTCCAAAGAGGATTCCCCCTCAGACCCAGCCCCCTACCCTTTTCCCATATTTACCCACAAATCCTGCACATCTCTGGAGACTGTGGACAATTTAGCATGACCAATCCACCTAACCTGTGCATAGTTGGACTGTGGGAGGAAATTAGAACACCTGGAGGAGACCCGTGGAGACACAGGGAGAATGTGCCGACAGTCACCTGAGAGTGGCATCCAACC
Source organism: Chiloscyllium punctatum (assembly GCF_047496795.1). Taxonomy (NCBI): domain Eukaryota; kingdom Metazoa; phylum Chordata; class Chondrichthyes; order Orectolobiformes; family Hemiscylliidae; genus Chiloscyllium; species Chiloscyllium punctatum. The sequence goes on from NC_092748.1 coordinate 5,270,191, forward strand.
TGGGTCCCTTGTTTTGTGAGGTGGCAGTGCTAACCACTGAGCCACCGTGTTGGCAGTGCTTCAATATGTTTAAGATAGAGATCGATAGATTTCAAGTTATTCATCATATCAAGGGATGTCTGTGCAATGTGGAAACATAGTTGCATATCTATCTCATACTATGACCTAGAAAGACGTCGTAAGTTCACAAGGCTGAATGGCTCACTGATGCTCCTATGTTCCAATACAGCTAAAGAGAAAGAGCACATGCTTGTTGTGAGGTTATCATTGGGTCACTCAGAATAGTTACTGAACTGTCAGTTTTTAGTCATTAGCCAGAATTAAGATGGAGAAGAGCAGCTGAATCAGCTCTTTGTCGGACAAATGCTGCTGAGAAAGTGGCTGACAGCCAACTTGTTCTGTATCGTTGGTGTTCGGAAGAAGTCCTAGGAGCCATTTGTAGAGCTCCATGAAGTTAGAACACAGGAGTAGTGCTGGAGAGCTGATTAAGATGGTTTACTGCAAGACGAAGAGGGTTTGACCCCAAAAGAATGCTGCTTTGGCAGGTTTTGAGTGGTTAAAACTCTTGAAAGATCCTGGGAACATATAGGTTTGACTGAGGATCCAGGAAAGATCACAGAAGCTGGAAGAAGCTCAATGACCCAATAATTATTCAGTGATGCTGCTTACCAACTGGCAGTTGCCTAAGTTGGCAGCTGCAGTCTTTGTTAGATCGTAACCCAGTCACTGTGGTAAAGCCCTCCTCTATTTTCAGGTATTGAACATTACAATGAACTCAAAGGAAACAGCATTTGTGAGTTTCTTCCCCCTCACCTTGTTATCTACCTGGATGTGCCTGTTGTGGAAATACAAAAGCGACTGAAGCAGCATGGTGAGGTAAGGACTTTCTTTTTAACTCCTTTTGTTTTCATAGAGCTGTACAGCATGGAAACCGACCCGCCTGTCCAACTCATCCGTGCCAACCAGAAATCCTAAATTAATCTAGTTCTATTTGCCAGCATTTGACCCATATCCCCCTCAACATTTCCTATTCAGGGACCCATCCAGATGCCTTTTAAATGTTGTAATTGTACCCGCCTCAACCACTTCCTCTGGCAGCTCACTCCGTACATGCACCAGCCTCTATGGTTTCCATTATTTTGTATACTAATACGAGGATATTACACATGCATTTATCTCAGGTCATTCATTGCGTATTTAGTATTTACAGAGGAACCTTGATTATCCAGCATTCGATTATCTGAACAAGGTCACACGATCCTGATGCTTGGCTAACCTGTATTCTCCAGCATTTGATTCTCTGAGCATTTGAATATCTGGACAAAATACTCCCCGCTCATGTCATTTGGATAATCAAGGTTACTCTGAAATAGAGAGGACACCAGTTTGGAGGTTGGTATTTTAATGAATTATTAAACTTCATGTACAATTTGGGGAGGGATTTGGAGATGCTTTGCTTAGCATCACAGGGCTGTTGTTTGATAGTTCCGAGAGGAGTACAGGTTCATAGCTCCTTGAAAGTGGTGTCACAGGTAGATAGGATAGTGAAGGGAACATTTGGTATGCTTTCCTTCATGTTGCAGCTCTACAGCACACGGGTTAGGCCACTTTTGGAATACTGTTTGCAATTCTGGTTTCCCTGCTCTAGGAAGGATGCTGTGAAACTTGAAAGGGTTCAGAAAAGATTTACAAGGATGTTGCCAGGTTTGGAGGGTTTGAGCTATATGGAGTGGCTGAATAGGCTGGGGCTGTTTTCCCTGGAATGTTGGAGGCTGAGGGGTGACCTTATAGAGGTTTATAAAATCATGAAGTAGTGGATAGGGTAAATAGGCAAGGTATTTTCCCTGGGGTGGGGGGGGGGGGGTGGGGGGGGAGTCCAAAACTAGCAGGCATAGTTTTAGAGTGAGGGGCAAAAGATTTAAAAGGGGATCTAAGGGGCAACTTTTTCACTAGTGGGTGGTCCATGTATGGAATGAGCTGCCGGAGGAAGTGGTGGAGGTTGGTATAATTACAACATTTAAAAAGCATGTGGATGGGTATATGAATAGGAAAGGTTTACAGGGATGGGCATGGGCCAAATGCCAGCAAAAGGGACTAGATTAAAATATCTGGTTGACATCGACAAATTGGACCAAAGGGGTTTGTTTATGTGTTGTACATCTCTATGACTCTTAAGTTACTGGGGCTGGTAATTTCTTGATTCCTTGCATTAAACTCATCTACTGTAGATCAAAAGCAAAAACTGTGTCCCATTGTTTGTCTGTTAAAGCACATGATGTATGTCTTCAAGGTGTACGGGGCAATGGGTTGTTTGCATAATCTCCTCCCCAGTCCTGATCACGTGATATTCTCAGTGAAGTGGCTAGCAGCTGTAGATTTCTCCTCGTGCATGAGATTGGAAAATATTCAACACAGTCGAAGCCTTAGGCTGAAAGGGTTACCTGCTTTAAGACTAAACTGACAGCATCTTTGCAGTTACCTGATTATATAGGCATCATAATGAAGCATAGCATTTCCACTGCATGGGTAGCTAGATTGACATTTGGAGTATCACTTTTCCTGCTTTGTCACCTCGGGATGTTTAAGCATGTTATAGGTATCTTTGGGATTGAGCTTGTCATCTCCCTGATAGCTCCAGTGGAAGAACTTGCCCTAACACTGAGGGAAGCTTCTGCAACTGATTGGCTACAGATTTAACTTAGTGTCAGATGTAAATTTGTGTATTTATTGACACATCTAAAAGGATGTTAGTGAAGTACTTGAGGGAGAAAAGAAGCGATGAATGTGCTGATGGCGTGATGTGGTGGAGTGTTGCTGGAGACTTATGTTAAAACTCCCTCGAAAGCCCAGATCAATGGGCAGAATGGCTTTTTTCTGTTTTTTCTCTGTAATTTTTACGTAATATCTAGCCAGGACATTTATTTTGCTTCTTATCTCTCTGTTGATTGCACTTTTCCATTCATAAACTAACCAGCAAGAAGTTTACTATTCTTTTAGCGTGGGGTGAATTTTCATGTTTACTAAATAAGGGATTTCAATGTTGCATAATGAGAGTGTGGTGTACTGTCAGCCAGTTCGGCACTGACCACTTCCAGTCAATTTACCTTCTGACTTAAACTGGATGCAGAGATTTGCTCTTTGTAATTCTACTTTGCCATCTAATGAGCTTCAATCTCCTGCAGCAATACAAAGCAAAGGTCGTGATAACTGATGTTTGTGCAACTTCACTCGTCACCTTTCCACATCCCATAACTCTTCATAGGCAGACACATTTATAAGTTGCATTTCCAATGAAGTTGAGCTGCTTAAAGGACTTTGGGTGTTCTGTAGGGGTGAGAAATAGTAGGTAAGGAGAAAGATCTACCTGATTCCCATGACCGTAAAGGAGTGATCATTCAGTTGCAGAGTGCTCGTTTTAGTAATATCATGGTTTGAAGGTCAGAAATCTTCTGGAAGTTGAAATGAATCTTTATCAAAACCTGTTATCATAAAATTGAACTGACAAAAGTCCTTCAGTCATTGTTGAAGCTGTTCTCATCACTATTGAAAACACCCGTGGTGGTTATAGTTTTGGACACAGTACACACACTGCTGACTTTCCTTGGTCTTTTCATGCCAGTTGCACAAAACCGCAACTGAAGCCCTGTGACTTTTAACATGGCTCTACCCACTGCAATTCTCTCAGGTTTCCTGAGTTTCAACCAGCTCTGATCAAACTGTGAATTTATGACCTAAAATTTGACTGATAACCATAGTTCAGTGATTTTGTTTCCCTCTCTAGGAGACAAAATATTTTGTCTTTGTATCTCACAAAGAATTCTTTATAGATTCTCTTGTTGCACTTTGAGACATGCTGTGCTTCAGTATATGTAAATGGCAGTTTCCTGGCTTCAGGTTTTTAGCCCCTCTTAATGCACGACAGTTATAGAAAATATAGATTAGATTACTTAGATTACTTACAGTGTGGAAACAGGCCCTTCGCCCCAACCAGTCCACACCGCCCCGCCGAAGCGTAACCCACCCATACCCCTACATCTACATCTACCCCTTACCTAACACTACAGGCAATTTAGCATGGCCGATTCACCTAACCTGCACATCTTTGGAGTGTGGGAGGAAACCGGAGCACCCGGAGGAAACCCACGCAGACACGGGGAGAACGTGCAAACTCCACACAGTCAGTCGCCTGAGGCGGGAATTGAACCCGGGTCTCTGGCGCTGTGAGGCAACAGTGCTAACCACTGTGCCACCGTGCCGCCCACATATAGTGCATTTTCACATTTTTTATGACTTAGTCATAGAGATGTACAGCATGGAAACAGAGCCTTCGGTCAAACTTGTCCATGCCGACCAGATATCCCAACCTAATCTAGTCCCACCTGCCAGCACCCGGCCCATATCCCTCCAAACCCTTCCTATTCATATACCCTTTTAAATGTTGCAATTGTACCAGCTTCCACCACTTCCTCTGGCAGCTCATTCCATACACGTACCACCTTATAAGTGAAAACGTTGCCCCTTAGGTCTCTTTTATATCTTTCTCCGCTCACCCTAAACCTATGCCTTCTAGTTCTGGACTCCCCCACCTCAGGGAAAAAGACTTTGTCTATTTACCCTATCCATGCCCCTATGATTTTATAAACCTCTATAAGGTCACCCCTCAGCCTCCGACACTCCAGGGAAAACAGCCCCAGCCTTCATGTTGATTTAGTTGCTTCAAGTGCACATAATACACTATCCAGCAGCTTGAGTGTAGGCACCTAAATGAGTATTGATGGCTTTAGCATGGTAATTATTCCTCCATTCCTAGAGCTGTTGATAAAATGTTGAGATTAACAGCATCACTTCTGTGGATTGGTGCTTGATGATACACCTACCTTTGTTATTTCGCAGTCTTGGTTCTGCATTAGACAATTCAATGGAGACAAGCTATGTCCCTGAAGAGAAACGATCTGGAGAGTTGAACTCATCTGTGCTCTTTAAGCAGCTGACGGTTGGGTGAAACAGCATGGGCAGACTGTTGTCTCCCTACCCTGGCACCCTGAAGGATATTGGCACAGTCCAAAGGAACAGAACTAAAGCAAGATTATGCTTATACAAAAATAAGCTTTTAAAAATTGAGATGAAGCTTCCTTGTCTGTGCATCAGAGAAGAAACCCTCCTAAAACTATCTAGGAATACTTTAACCTGTGACCATTCTGGGTAAAATGGTGTTGGTTTTCAGCCTTTGGAGGGAACATTGGGGAAATATCAGCTTGCACAGTGTTCTACTGTATTTGGAGACTGCGAATATAAACCAGCTGAACATGTAATAAAATCATGACTGACCTGACCGTGCATTGCTGTATTGTTAGAATTACTAGGTTTCACATGTCAAACCAATGCTCATATTCAAGTAGATGTGAAAGGTTCCAAAACATTTTTGAGCTGTGAGTCCTGATCAACATATGTTTCTGAACTGATGCTAGTCGAATTGTTGGTTCATCTTGGTGATACTTCAGGCTCATCCCCGTACATGATGAGGTCACAGTTTTTGGCTGCAAAACTGCAGTGATTACTCTTCAAATAAAAAAATGCACCTGAAGTGCTTGAAATATCCTCAACATGATAAAAGGTGCTTTATGAATGCAGGCTTTTTCCTGAGCTAATGAATCCCCTGAAAGCTGCAAAGCTGTGTGAGAAGGCTATGTTTACTCTGGGTAAAGAAGGCAATTTGAAGCTACTTGCCTTCATTGCTCAGTCCTTTGAGTATAAGAGTTGGGGCGTTAAGTTGAGGTTGTACAGGGCATTGGTGAAGCCTCTTCCGGAATACTGTGTCCATTTCTGGTCGCCTAATTATGAGAAGGATATTATCAAGCTGGAGAGGATTCAGAGGATATTTACCGGGGTGTTGCTGGGTATGGAAGGTTTGAGTTATAAAGAAAGGCTGAATAGGCTGGGTCTTTGTCCACTGGAGCATAGAGGTTAAGAGGTGACCTCATTGAAGTTTATAAAATAATGAGGTATAGATAGGGTTAATGGTAGTTGTCTCTTCCTTAAGATGGTGCATTTCAAGATTAGGGAGCACATTCTTAAGGTGAGAGGAGAGAAATTTAAAAAAGACTTCAGAGGCAAATGTTTTCACACACAGTTTGCTTGTGAGATGAATTTCCTGTGGGTGTGGGTACAATTACCATGGTTAAAAGACATTTGGATGGATTTGTGAATCAGAGGTTTGGAGGGATATGGGCCAGAAGCAGGTAGTTTTGAGATTATGTGCGGTATGTGCACAGAAAGGTCTGTTTCCGTGGCTGTATTACTCTGAGGGCATAAAATACTGCAGATGCTGGAATGTGTACTGAAAACAAAAAATGCTGGCCATCACAGCGGGTCAGGTAGCATCCATGGAGAGAAAACAAGTTATGTTTTGAGTCTAGATGAATCTTCATCAGAGTTGACGTGAAGTGTGGAGGGGATAGCATTTCTACAATGGGTGGAATACTGGGGGAGAAAGTGCAGATGCAGTGATCAGCAGTCTTTCCCCATTAGCTTGCTGTCTGTCCTTGGATGTTGTTTGACCTGCTGTGATTTCCAGCATTTTTTTACTTCACTTTTGTTTTCACATGATTGTTTTAAAAAAAAAACTCTAATTTTAACAGGAGGATGATCTTTGTTGCATTTATTTTCAAGATACAGCATCACGCAGTCTAATTTTAACCAGATAGATGGAAAGGTGGAACTGACAGAGAACATTCTCCTGATTAGCCCTAATCCACAACTAGTTCCATTCTTATGATTCAGGGTAGCAGGGACAGGTCCAGAAGTGTTTTGTTCACCTTCATGTTGGAAGTTTTGAATGAGGGCAAACAAAAAATGTTGGAGAGTCATCTCAACTCGAAATGTTAGCTTGCTGTCTCTCCGTGGATGCTGTCTGACCCACTGTGATCCATCAACTTCTGCATCTCCTGATGCTGCCTGGTTTGCTCTGTTCTTCCAGCGTCCTGCCTGTCCACTGTGATCTCCAGCATTTGTTGTTTTCATTGTATCCTCCCCTTCCTCCCAACTATAGCATAAATGCTGCCCCTCCACACTTCACTTCAGCTCTGTTGAAAACTCCTCTAGACTCGAAATGTTAGCTTGCTCTCTCTCCGTGGATGCTATCCGACCTGCTGTGAACAAGTTTCTGGCCTAAATTCTGATCTACTGTTTGCATTTTCAGGCTGCCGTCTCACAAATCGGAATGACATTCATGGGGGGGGGGGCGATTGTTACATCTGGAGGCGAGGGGGGACGTGTTATATCCAGGCAGGGAATGTTGTATCCAAAATGTGTGCTGATAGACATGTCTCTGGGCGATACATCTGTCTAGCCAGGTCTTACAGTGATGTCATTCTTTTCACATGTTAATTGCATGCAGAACTTATCTCATTTCTTTGAAGACTGATCTTTGCAGGATTTACCCTTTCGATTGTTACAAAGAAAGTTTGGCTCAAATTAAGCACCTGTTAATAGTCTCAATTGTCTGACTATTGCAGGGGCTGTTTTTGATTGTTCCAGGAAACAATCCTGGCCATCCTTGAAATTAGTGAAAAAGCAGCGCTTTTTTCTGAGTGCATTGGCTGCATATCTTCTTCATTGAAAGTAATGACTCTGTGGGAGTGGGCGCTCGCATTAAAAAGGCAACTAAGTTCAAAGACATTGGAGCGAGAGTCCCAAAGTTCTCCACATTTTGACAAAGGATAACCAAGACTTCAGATGAATGGTACAAATGAAATGAATCAAAACTCTGTTTTATTGGATATTAATTGAAACAAACATCAAGGCCAAAACATATCTATTTCTAATGCTGAAACTGAGAAATTGAAGGATTACGATATCATCCAGCTCAATGATCAGATAGATCTGTGGTCTGTATTGAGTAATCACCTCACTAATCCAGTTAGAGTTGGCTGTTTCTTATCCAGATGCTGCCAGACCAACACTTTGTCCCTAATTCAGACTTCCTGCATCCATTGTCCATGCTCTCATATAAACATTTCCTGTTTAATGTGTTTGAAACAATTAAAATCTCAGTCGAATTTTTCTTTGTTTAAAAGAGTACCTAATTCATAAAAAATCTCTATACATAGTCACGAAAGTAGTTCAGTTCTGTACAGTAGCATATGGAGAAACAACAAACATTGAAGTTTAACTCTATCCAGCAAACAAATTAAAGGCATTTCTTACTTGTACATGACTATATTTTCACATTTGAAGCAACGGGAGGGTCAGATAACTGAATAGACCCCCATTTGACTTTGACAGAAAGACATTAGATGGTGGTCTTTTGCCACTGCGCCTTGGTGGCAGTTTCCCCAAACTTGAATGCATCCCTCAGCTCGTAGTCCTGGAATGTGCTAGTCTGCAATACTCTGTCAAGGTTAGCTCCTTCCACTGGAAATCCAACAAGTTTCAGGCAGGCCAAAAGCATCTTTCACTGAGTTTATTGTTCTCCAGGAGCAATTGATGTTTGTCTCTGCGTGCATATTGCACTGCCATCGTAAAAACAGAAGTGTTACAAATGCTCAGTATGAGGTCTCTTCCACAGTAGGGACTACTTTAGAAATGTCTTAAAACTGGTGAAGAGATCAAATGTACCCATTGACTAACAGGTGTCCTTGGCTTGTGACCAATCAAAATGGAGAAATTTGACTCTGGAAACCATTATGCGATTTCATCAGGGGTGAAGGGTTGAAGTTAAGGTGACACAGAGCACACAAACCTCCAAGCAACCCATCTACCCAATCATCGTGCTCTGCATGTGACAGAATCACTTTGCTGATTGATCAGCCATCTCAGAGGTTGTTGAATTGGTCATCCTGAGTGACTGCCTAAGACGAAGGGGATGCTGAATGGATGTTAGTGGATCATCTTCATTTAGTCTGCAAGTGTGTCCCCTGCAGCTTCGATGAGGTTCCCTACACTGTAGGGTTTGAATGAACTACTATAGTTCATTTGCTTCCATTATTTTAATGCTGAAATTTGTTGCTGTGATTCCCAGCATTTGGTTAGGAAAGGCAAATGCTTTTCTTGAGATTTAGAGGTGCCGGTGTTGGACTGGGGTGTACAAAGTTAAAAATTGCACAACACCAGGTTATTCTCCAAAAAGGTTATTTTGGAGCACTGCTCCTTCATCAGATGATTGTGGAGTATAAGAGCATAAGACACAGAATTTATAGCAAAAGATAATAGTGTGATGTAACTGAAATTATGTATTGAAAAAGACCTGGATTGTTTAAGTCTCTCATCTTTTAGAATGGGCATGTTGGTTTCAGAACATTTTTAAAGTTACATTCTCAAGTGAACTTTAACAGTTGGTGTCATGTCGGCCCAGATAATGCATTGAAGGTGTGAGCTGCCCTGTGTGAGACTGTCTGTGTCACAATGATTTGGAGATGCTGCTGCTGGACTGGGGTGTACAAAGTTAAAAATCACACAACACCAGGTTATAGTCCAACAGGTTTAATTGGAAGCACACTAGCTTTCAGAGTGCTGCTCCTTCATCAGGTGGACTACCACCTGATGATGAAGGAGCGTCGCTCCGAAAGCGAGTGTGCTTCAATTAAACCTGTTGGACTATAACCTGGTGTTGTGTGATTTTTAACTTTGTGTCACAATGGTCAGACTGATTCTAATCTTTTTAAAAAAAAAAGAGATTTACAGAATTTTACGTGGATTCATGCAGTTCTTGAGCAAAATAAAATGTAATTCTGCAAGTACAAATTCACCCCACAAAACTTACATGTGTGTGCGCATGGGCATGTGGGGAGGTGCATGCGAGGGAGGTGCATGAGTATGAGAGAGTGTGCATGTGAGAGTGCAAAGGGGTATAAATCTGAGACGGTGTGTGTGGGAGTGTATATGTGAGCATATGAAGAGAACTTGTGTATGTAGGAGTCTGTAGGAGTGTGTGTGTGTATGTGTGCAGTGGGTTGATCTGTAGTGTGACATGAACCCAAGGTCCGATTTGAGGCCATCCCCATGGGTACTGATAGGCAATCAGCCTCTGCTTGGCCACTTTGTTGTGTTGCCTGTCCTGAAGTCTGACTTGCAGGATAGTTACTCAAAGGTCCAAGGTCAAATGTCCCAATCACTGAATTGTTCTCCGACTGGGAGGGAACACTCCTGTCTGTTGATTGTTGTGCTCCCAGGAGTGTTCAGCAGTCCAGGCCATTCGAACTTGGACCTTCAAGTGACCATCCTCCAAGGTAGACTTTGGGACAGGCAACAGTGCAGAGTGGCTGAGCAGAGGCTGATGACCAAGTTTGGTATCTATGGGGATGGCCTCAACCAGGATCTTGGATTCATGTTACTCTACAGGTGACTCCACTGCACTGTGTGCGCGCACACACTCCTACAGAGAGAGAGACTCTCCCAGAGACCCTCTCTTATACGCAAGCTCTCTTTCATACGCTCACACATGCACACACTTTCTCACAGTTTTAAACCCCTTTACATTCACACACATATACACACTGTCTCAAGGACACTAATCTCCAACTCCTCCCTCTCTCTGTCTCTGTCTTTCTCTCTCTCCCTCTCTCTCTCTCTCTCTCTCTCTCTCCCTCTCTCTCTCCCTTTCTCTCTCTCTCTCTCTCTCTCTCTCTCTCTTCTCCTCTCTCTCTCTCTCCCCCTCTCACATGCACGCACGCAAACTTAGAATCTGTCTCACACCTTCAATGCATTATCTGGGCCGACATGACACCTATTGTTAAAGTTCACTTGAGAATGCAACTTTAAAAATGTTCTGGGATTTACATATGAAAGAACTGAAACCAACATGCCCATTCTAAAAGGTGAGAGACTTAAACAATCCAGGTCTTTTTCAATATATAATTTCAGTTACATCACACTGTAAACTTTTACTATAAATTCTGTGACTTACAATCTTATACTCCACAACCACCTGATGAAGGAGCAGTGTTTTGAAAGCTAGTGCTTCCAAGTAAACCTGTTGGGAGTATAACCTGGTGTTGTGTGATTTTCGCTTTTCCTTTTATCAGCAGATCACAGTACTCCCATAAACTACATGATTTGTATAGTACATTTACCACTGTAAAAATCTTGAGCACCTCACCGAGGAGATTATGGGTACCGAGTATGAGAATTAACACATATGACTGGAAAGAACAGTTTCCTAAGCAAACCTGTTCAGAAATAATATACAAGGAAGAGAGACTTGCTTTTATAGAGCATCTTTCATGACTTTCCAAAGCCCTTCACAACCTACAAAGTGCTTTTGAATTCATTTATGGAGGAAGTTCGACATTGGAAAAATGATTGAGAGGAACACTGTGTTATGGCAGTCATATAGATTTTCCTGTTTGATCTTCAAGTGCTGTTCACTCAGAAATTCTGTCAAAATTATTTAAAACTGTATAAGACTTGTTGTTGATTATTAAATTTATCCGCACATTGCCTATAAATGTAAGAGGGTATCAGTTCTCTCTCATTCCTGTTCTTAACAGTACTAAACCTCGGCCTGGGTTTATACCCATGTAATCTGGTAAGTCAGGGGGAAAGAAACCCAAACAAAACCAACTGAAAATCAAGTGACTGTTTTCACACTTTATCATGGAATAAAAAAAAGCTGCATTTTGCACTCAAAGAGCAAGTGGGAGACCAGCAGCGACTGCTCTATGTTAACCAAGCAAGGTGAGTTGGTGAGAGCTGCTTTCCTGTTTTGAAGAGGACCAAACAGTTGCGACCTCTGGAAATCTAAGGAATGAGAAGCAGCAAAGTAGACCTTTCTAGTGAAATTTGGTTCGAGAATACTTCATTCTGGATTAGTGGTGCTGGAAGAGCACAGCAGTTCAGGCAGCATCCAAGGAGCAGATTTCGCTGCTCGTTGGATGCTGCCTGAACTGCTGTGCTCTTCCAGCACCACTAATCCAGAATTTGGTTTCCAGCATCTGCAGTCATTGTTTTTACCTCGAGAATACTTCAGTTGAATGGAATATTTTTCAAAGCACACTGGCAAATTCCATGTCGTGAAGTAGGGTGAAGTGAGCCTGCTGGAAAGCTAGGAGTAACTTGGATCTTAACTTTGTATTACCACATTTCTATCAGACGTGCAGAACGAGAAGTGATGTAAGGTGTCTCTCAAAAATAGCTTTATCTTTAATTTTGTGCCTTAGTTGCCTATTAAGGAATGTTTGTGTTGATTTGAGTTTGTTTGTTACAGTAAAAGTTAGAAAACGTGGAATCTCGTCCTTCTGTTGTTTCTATCAATTGATGGAAAACTCATCACTTATTACAAGTTATTTGTCTCCATGGGATGCACAGTTGAGTAAAACAAAACAAAATCATGTCTGTGTATTTATGGAAACAAAAGGCAGCAATAGACTGTTTTGGAGCTTCAGCCGCCTCAAAGCTGATTAAAAGTTCATGGCCGATCTGATTGTGACATTAACTCCACCTTCCTGTCTGACCCCAAAAGGCTTTGACTCCCTTGTGAGTCAAAATCTATACACCTGTATGTATATTAAAACCACTCGGAAAAGGCTGGAGCTGTTTACCTTGGAGTGTCGGAGGTTGAGAGGTGACCTTATAGAGGTCGATTTAAAACAAGAGGGCAGGGTAAATAGACAAGGTCTTTACCCTGGGGTGGGTGAGTCAGGACAAGAGAGCATAGGTTTAGGGTGAGAGGGGAAAGATATAAAAGGGATCCAAGGAGCAACCTTTTCACGCAGAGGGTGGTGCGTGTATGGAATGAGCTGCCAGAGGAAGTGGTGGAGGCTGGTACAGTTGCAACATTTAAAAGGCATCTGGATGACTATGTGAATAGGAAGGATTTAGAGGGATATGAGCCAAGTGCTGGCAAATGGGACTAGATTAGGTAGGGATATCTGGTCAGCATGGACTGGTTGGACTGAAGAGTCTGTTTCCTTGTTGTACATCTCTATGACTCTAAGTGGAACGAGCAGTGGCAAATCTTTATTGAGTCTTGGCATTTCCATAATTTCAAGGTGAGACAAACTAGAGGGAAGTCTTCATCTGCTTGCAATGACCTCTCCGCTCCCGTTCTAGGATATGGTCAGGATCCCTTGGGCTTTGTTTAGCTTCTGTTCACTGACATCACCCAGCTTTAGCTCTCTACTGTTATGTCTGACCATGTTGACCTCCCACCAAAATCAGTGTAGTTTCACTCATGTCCGCTCCCCCTCCACTGGCTGAGCCACCATTTTCATCCGTTTGCTTAGCTGCTTGTTCGGCTAGAAGCCAACATACATGGCCTTTCTAAACTTGCATTGAGTGGACCATGAGATTCGCAACTCGTCTGATCATATCACTGCCCGGTTTTGTCTCCAGTCTCACTCTAATTTGTCATCAAATCATCACCTTCTCACTTTTTTGATAATACTACTTTCTCCTTTTATTTTCCTGGTTTCTTGACTTCAATCCTACATAAACTCTTCACCTAGCATTCCTGATCAATAGCTTTTAGATATAAAGCACTTTTAAGATCATAGAACAGCCCAACGAGTTTTGTGGGAGGCTCTTGAACAAAATGTGACCCTGTTGCACTTATTCTTACCAATTTCAATTTGCTCTGGTCTTAGCATATCAAATTCAAACTTAATTGATGGCAAATGAGTCCACTGCAAAATTTCCATTTTTTTAGATTACTTACAGTGTGGAAACAGGCCCTTTGGCCCAACAAGTCCACACCGCCCCGCCGAAGCGCAACCCACCCATATCCCTACATCTACCCCTTACCTAACACTACGGGCAATTTAGCATGGCCAATTCACCTGACCTGCACATCTTTGGACTGTGGGAGGAAACCGGAGCACCCGGAGGAAACCCACGCAGACACGGGGAGAACGTGCAAACTCCACACAAACAGTCGCCTGAGGCGGGAAATGAACCTGGGTCTCTGGCGCTGTGAGGCAGCAGTGCTAACCACTGTGGCACCGTGCCGCCCACGCATTTCTGTTATAATTCTGCCCTTTTTTGTCGGGTGGCAGACCTTTCTGGTGTCTTGACCCTGCTGGGATGCTTTACAACATTTTACCTCTTTTTCTATTTTAAAATCTACCACTTTGACCACGTGTGTGGCTGCCTTTAACACACTCTTGCCCTATTGCGTTCGTTTCAGCTCCACGTGAAGATCCTTAAAATGCTTGACTTGTTAGAGACATAGTGTGGGTGTTTATAGTTGACTAATTGCAGTCTATAGTTTTGATTCCTTCGAGATTTGATATTGTGTAATCGAAACAATTTTACATGCTACATTGCAAGTCGTTCAGCAATGATGGTTTTTGAACGATGCGTGCAGGCGAAGTAAACAGCCTGTTCTGCTTAAATGCAACAGCTTAACCACATACATGATCTAGTTCTCTCTGATGCTGATTGTGGCGAGTGGATTATAGGATTTGAATGTGGTTTGTCTGGCATGGCTTGTTTTTTTAAAGCTGCTGTTTTTTTGCCAAGACGTGACACATCACAGCAAGCTCCGAACAGTTGCATTGCACAAATCTGGCTTCCTGGAGGTAGACATTTAAAACAACTGGAAGCTGGGTGAGACGTATTTGTGAAAAACTTGAAGCTATGTAAAAGTTCAGGCAGCACAATGGATTGATCAGTTTTGAAAATTTAATGTGAAAATCAGCGAGATCCTTTTTTCATTGTATTGTCAAGTTACTCAGAAATGCCAAATTTACTTTAAGTCCCATTTTATCAGGTTTCCTTGGCTATTGAGCACTTGTGATTGTCGAAGTTCAAAAAGCCCTCAAGTTAGGAGCTCACCTCATTAGAGGTTTATAAAACCATGAGGGTGAATAACCAAGATCTTTTCCCCAGGGTAGGGGAGTCCCAAAACTAGAGGGCATTGGTTTAAGATGAAAGGGGAATGATTTAAAAGGGACCTAAGGAGGCTGGTACAATTACAACATTTAAAAGTCATCTGGACAGATACATGAATAGGAAGTGTTTAGAGGGATATGGGCCGAATACTGGAAAATGGGAATAGATTAATTTAGGATATCTGCTCGGCATGGACAAATTGGACTGAAAGGTCTGTTTCTGTGCTGTACGACTCTTTGACTATATGACTATCTAACAGTATGTGCCATGGGCTAATGTAATAATACGAATGAGCAGTGGTTTCTGATGTGCAATATGTTTGTGTACCTTGAACCGTTTCTTCTAATTATAACTGTTTAAGTTGTGTACTGATAATCCTTAAAGCACAACTGCCTGCAAAGGAATGGCTTTTTTAAATGGATTGTACAATGGAAGGGCATGAATGACCAATGCTTTCTAAATATAAATTGCTTTAAATATCCACCATCAGTTGGAAGGTTAAATGCTATTGTTTGTTTTAAGTTCTTTTCAGTCTTGATCAAGCCACAATTTCCTGTATTGCTTTCATCAGCAGAATAGTGGAATAATAGGCACAGGATACCAGTACAAAACGTTCCAAGTCAGGAAGGTGTGGGATACTGCTATCGGAGAGTGAGAGTACTCAATTACTTTTGGAAAGGAACAATAAAGCGGAAATGTAGTAGACATACCCACTTCTTGACCATTTCTAAAAGAGACCAGCTACAACCCCCCTTGTCAGAAGGCTTTGGGAACTTCATTTGAAAATTAAAGATCTGAACTTAGCTCGAGTATTCTTTTAGCTCAACTAGTTGAATATGGAGTGCACAAAAGGAATCTTGAAACACCTGATGGGCTGGTTTTCCTTCTTAACCACCCGACCACCCACCTACTGTTCAGAAGGTGGCACTCCTTGTTACAGAGTATGTGTGGCAATCTGGCTAAGAACTGACACCAAATCAGCCCCAGGATATAATTGAATACAACCTTCTGGATTTAGTTAGTGAAGAGCTGCTGCACAACACTGTGGACTCTGACTCATGCAGGCACTTTCGTGTTTTAGTCATGCTTATTTACTTTAAAGTTAGTGATTGTGTGGCTGCCTTGAGTGTGCCAGCTTTTTTCATAAGAGAATGTTTGTTGTAACTAGAGTAATGTTGTCTGGTCTATCCATTGAAAAATAGTTTTATCTATTTTGTCTTGGAATGTGTGTGTGCACTGGCTAGGCCAGTACATTTTGGCACTGTGTTTGGCCTTAAGAAGTTGGCAGACAAAATTGAGGACTACAGATGCTGGAAACCAGAGTTTAGATTAGAGTAGTGCTGGAAAAGCACAGTAGGTCAGGCAGCATCCGAGGAGCAGGAAAGTTGACATTTCAGGCAGAAGCCCTTCATCAAGGATGGAGGCAGGAAGCCTCCAGGGTGGAGAGATAAATGGGGGCTTCCTGATGAAGGGCTTTTGCCCGAAACATCGATTTTCCTGTTCCTCGGATGCTGTCTGACCTGTGCTTTTCCAGCACCACTGTGATCTAAACTTAAGAAGTTGGTGGTGAGCCACTCTCTTGAATCACTGCAGTGTGTCATTTAGATGTATCTAAAATGCTGTCATGGAGGGAGTTCCAGATTTTTGCTTGGTGACAGTAAGTAAAGATGCTACTTTGCTTGAGTGTGTGTTTGTGTGTGTGCGCGCACAATGTTGAAGGTCTCCTTGCAGGTTAGTTACCAATACTAATGGTGCCTACAGCCTGGAGATATTTATGAGGTGGTGGTATGTTTGTCGGGGATGTTTGTTTCTTTTTTTTCTCACACTATAGCCTTCTCAGCTCAGAGTCAGGAATTATTTACATATTTCACTAAGATCCAGTATAGTGTAGCAAGGATGAGGGCCATTGCTTTTGTGGTCAGCCACAACTTGAAGGTTATCTCAGTGAATCTGTTCGAATAATGTTAAATTCTGGCAAGTTTGCATGATTGATGGCAGTGGCAGATCCTATTGATTAGAAATATTCCAATGTCAAACCATTTCATTAGCAACAACAACTTGCATTTAAACAGTCACTTTAAAATCTTCAAGTCTTGGGAATGATTCACAGGAGCATTATTTACAATATTTGACAATGACCCACGTGAGGGAATATTGGGAGACGTGATGTTTGTTTATACAGGAAGATTGTAAGGACAGCCTTAAAGGAGGTGAACTTAGAAGAGAGATGGAGAGGTGTAGGAATGGGATTCCAGAATCTAGGCATCTGAAGATACACCAGCCATCCTGTAACGATTCATATCAGAGCTAGGTTTAGAGGAGTGTAGAGATCTGAGTTGTGGAGACTGAACTGGATTGCAGAGATGGAGAAAAATTAATATTCCCCAATCAAGCTGTTGCTGGATGAAGAACCAGTAGAGGTCAGTGGGCTTGGGGTGATGTGTGAATGGGACTTTGAGCAGCTTGAAACAAGCAGCCCTCTGCAGCCTTGCTGTGACCATCCCTGCAGTATTTTGTGCAGTTCTGGTCTTTTTGCCGTAGAAAATATATACTTATCAAAGCAGAGGAGCAGCAAAGGTTAATCAGACTGATTCCTGGGCTGGCAGTTTTATTGTTTAAGGAGAGATTGCATCAAGTAGGCCTGCATTCACTGGGGTTTAGAAGAATGGAAGATGGGTTTCATTGAAATATACAAAATCCTGACAGGCTGAACAGAGAGGATACAGGGATGATGTTTCCTCAAGCTGGACAGTATGGACAGAAATAGTCTCAGGATGTACAGAGTGCCCTCTCGGATTGAAATGTGCTGTTTCTTTGACTTAGAATGTGGTAAACCTGTGGAATTCTTTACTATAGAAAGCTGTGGAGGTTAAATTACAGAATGTATTTAAGAAACAAAAAGATGCTGCAAGGCTAAGTGTCAACAGACATGGGGAGAACATGGGAGTATGTTGTTGAGATAGTGGATTAGCCATTATCATGCTGAATGGGCAAAGTGGGCTCAATTGTGTCCTCCTACCTTCTAAGGGGTAGATTTCCACTGGCAGACTGTCGTTATTCCAGGGTGGAACCCTACAAAATCCCCACAAAGGACTGCCTGGGAAATTGAATCTTCTGCTCCAAGATTCCTCCACACCTAGAACCCTCCAAAGATTCCATCAAAATTAGAGACTGGATGGTTCCAGTGAAATCAAATCAAATAGTCACTCAAAGGTGAGAGTATTAAATTCAAAGTCTAACACCTGAATACGTATTAAACTGGTCCCATATCTGCCTCACTCACAACCCTTAGATCCTTTATACCCATTGCCCTCGGATTCAACGCCACCATCACCTAAGCTGAAACCCCTGCTCCAATCCACACCTGACCATTACCACGACTGCAGCTCCCCCCAATACTGGTACCCATCCCCACCTGTCCCATTACCGATTTTCTCCAATCAACCCAACCTGCCTTAAACAACACTTAGCTGCCCCCAGCAACCTACCACCACAGCTTACTGCTTTCCAAGGGTGTCACGAGAACTGTCAGCATGGATGAACGGCTCCACATTTCTGAAGGAGCCCTGAGCAGAATCTCCTCCGAAATGTGGGCAGAAGTGACAGTCTGAGAGATTTTTGAATTTTAATTCTTTTTCGGGCATAATTTGTGAATGAGCTATTAAAGTGCAGGCTATCCATTCCTTTTTCAACATGATTTGGTTGGTTTTCTGAGGAACATTAAAATTATAATGAGGGGCTGATGGGATAGGTTTATCCCTTACCTTAATATCACCCTTTAATTGCCTCCCTTTTTTTTGGTTAATGATACATCTGGTGGTATATTTCATGTGTATCCACTAAATGAACTGTTATTTTGTAGGGTTATGAACAGAAAGTTTCCGCAGATTACCTACAGAGCATTGAGGATGTGTACAAGAAGTCTTTTCTTCCAGAGATCAGGTCGGTGCACTTCAATTCCTTGTTAATTTCTGTTGTGTGAAACAAGCAGTCATGAATTTTCAACTGTCATTGCATAATAGCCCTTAGAAAGAATTCACAGCACAAACAAGCCATATGGCTTAACTGGTCCTTGCTGCTATGCTCCACATGAACAAGAATACAACAATAAACACCTAAAACAAACAACATACACCTAATTGCATGAATTAGGAGCATGAGTAGATCACTTGGCTTTTTGAGTGTGCTTTGCTGTTGGATTAGATCATTGCTGATCTGCCTTTAGCCTCTGCTTCATATTTCTGCCTATTCCCTATACCATTTAGCTCAGTTATTTATGAATCTATCTACTTTGACCTTAACATATACTAAGTGACTCTGCCTCCACAGCTGTCTTGGAAAGAGTGGATCCTCTGAAAGAAGGAATTTATCTTTACTTCCATCATAAACAGAAGACATTAAACTGTATTATTAAACTGTGCCTCAGAATCTCCTCTGATCTGTCTTCATTTCAACGAATCAATTAACGTTCCATGCCTTTTCCCTTCATGTTTATTGAGCTATCCGTTTGATGCATATACACTATTCGGTCCTGATGAAGGGCTTTTGCCTGAAATGTCGATTCTCCTGCTCCTTGGATGCTGCCTGACCGCCTGTGCTTTGCCAGCACCACTCTAATCTAGACTTTATACACTATTCACCTCTACTGCTCCCTGTGCTGCTGAGTTCTACTTTCTCAGTTTTCTCTTGTTTAAAGAAGTTTCTCCTGAGTTCACTATCAGATTTATTGGTGACTTTCTTGGTAATGTCTACAACTGATAGCCACTTCTCTGCACTTATCCTATCAAACCCTTTCAATATCTTAATGGCTTCAACATGTCAAAGCCCCTCCATTTAATTTCTCTAGAGGAAAGAACCGAGCCCATTCAGTCTTTCCTGTTGATTGTAATATCTCAGCTCTGGAATCTTCCTAATAAATCATCTTCTCCATCCTTTTTCTAAGAGGGAGACTAGAACTGTTCACATTATTCCATAAGTATGGCCTAACCAAAATTCTGTATGAGTTTGACATAACTGCTCTGATTTTCAATTCTATCGTTTTAAAGGTGAACTGCTGTACTGCTTTGGTTGCTTTTCTGATGACCTTATTAACCTGTTATGATTCACATATCTGTACCATTCAGTCATAGAGTCAGCAGCATTGAAACAGACCCTCAGGTCCATCCAATCCATGCTGAACATAATCCCAAGCTAAACTAGTGCCATCTGCCTGCACTTCTCCATGATTTAGTCCCTTTTATTTTTGAAGAAGCATTGCCCTCTCTAATACTCCTCCAAACACTGTTACCTTTGTTCATATTGAAGCTCATTCTGCAAGTTTAGTCGTATCTTCCTGCATTTGTCACAGTTTGCTCCCTGTCAACACCACCATTCAATTTTGTCTCAATATCAAATTTTAAAATCTTACTTTAAATTTGAGTCCAAATCATTTTTAAGGCTAAATAGCTATGCCCAACACCATTTAATCTAAACAATTCCTCTTAACCACAACTTTCTGTTTGTCTGTTGTGGCTACCCGACTATCTGTTCTCCTTGTCTCCTGACTTCACATGACCTGACTTCAAGTCCTGAGTCTGCTGTGCATTGTTATTGACAGCTCTGTCTTGCTGCTGTCCTAGTCAAAATGAAATCAGATTAGATTGTGCAGTCAGTAGCGTTTGTATGTGGATTGGGTATTGTTGTACACGGAGAGAGACAATATTTCGTGAATTACTGCTTCTTTCTAATCAATGTTCATCAATGTTATGGACTTGGCCAGACCACTCAAAACATTCTTAGGCAGACAGCACAGACCATGACTTGGCAATTTGTTTTGGTAAGTGTACAGTGAAAATTACCCGGATTAAGTTAGTGAGGTTGACTACCAGGTTCAAAACAGACAAAAAAAATTTATTCACAAACTTACACAATAAAACATGAAGAACAGAATAAAGAACCCCTACAGAACTTAGTCTATCCAAACTGGACTTAATTATGCTGTCCTGAGTATCCACAACAGTCCCAATAAGCAAACCCTCTTGAAAAACTTTATAAATGGAAGAAAGAGAGAGACAGACGACAGACAAACAGACAGAGACAGAGATTCCATACAGCTCACTGTTGAGCTCCCAACCAATTCAGGACTGCACTAAACTGCCCAGCTACAGAGCTGACCACTCCCCTTTCATTCTGCAGGTCACTTCTAAAACATGACCACTTTGGCCTTCAGTCCTTTTTATCTCTTTACCAAACCAGTCTGATCAGAGCTCGGCTGGGTTTGTTACCCCTCTGAAAAAAATCAAGAATAGAATATCCTTGAGCCAAGGAACAGCTTTGAGAAAAAGAAGGACTAGCTTTGTGACAATCAGCTTTAAATTACAGTTGGTCAGAGTTGGTGATCTTCCTGGGAAAGATGGTGGACATGCAGCAAGTCAAATCTGCTGGGAAATGGTTAGCTTCGTATGGTGCACTCATGGTTGAGCGGCAAGATTGACTAGAGGCAGTTGTAGTGAAGCTATTATTGGGTGTCGATATGGGTTGTCATTTACTCTTTGCCTGTTACCAAGATCTTGTAGTCATTCTTGTGGCACAGCGGTAGCGACCCCTTTTCTGGACCAGGAAGTCAGGTTCAAATCTCACCTGCTTCAGAGGTGTTTAATAATATTGCTGAATGAAAATATCCAGCCCACATTAACTGACAAATAATATCGCCATATTCCTTGAACATCAGTTAATGTAACTCCTAGTTGTGGGAATTGATGTTTTGAGCCTTCTTGCCTCACATCCTTGAAATAGCTCTTCAGGCATCCTACTCAACCTTTGGCCACAGCTCGTAAATGGAAAACTAGAAGTCCGTTGACTTCCCTTTTAGCGGACTCATAAACATGGCTCAGCACCCACAAAAAATGCTTTAAATCTTTGAGAGTTAAAATACTATTCGGATCCTTTTCAAATGTTTTGATATGTGGTTCTAAAATTGCACAACTTTGCTTAAAATTGAAAGCTGACCTTTCCAGCTACAGAGATCCATTAAGGAACATCACTTATGTTTGTTTTGGTGACATTTAAATAAAGCATTGAGCAGAATACTTCGTATAAGTTTGCTTATGTAACAAAGCCACAAACACCAGACATTGACGCTTTTGTTCTGGAAAAAATGACGAGGATGTCAAAAATGGCAACAGCAATAACTGTGTACGTAATAAGCACTGCTGGGAGCCTGCACAAAAATGCAAGAGAAGGGCTGTTTTAAATAAAACTTCACTTTTGAACTTTTTTTTTCACAAATAGAGCTTGGCTGTTATATACGTAATTTGTAACATATTGAATGGTTGTGCTTATAAGTTGCAGTTTAAGCAATGTTTGTTCGTACATTTGGCCAAAGCTGTTTTATTATGAAATGGGATTTGCGCTGAACCAGTTTTCCCAAAGCTCATTTTTAAATGTGTTTTCAACTCATAATTAATCTCATCTGTTGAGTAAAGTTAGCACTGATTGAGAAGGTTACAGTATGTTTACACCCAGGTGCTTTCTTTGAAATAAAGCACTTGGTACATTATGGATTTTGTCATTTGAAAACTTCTCATTGAGTTTTACAGTAACAGTTTGCCATTGTATAGCACTTCCAGTGGAAAAGAATGTTCTAAGGTGACTCTCAATTAGCACCTTTTAATGTGTTATAACATCCAAAGGCACTTCACAAGAGAGATACAACATAAAATTAGATGTTGAGCCACAGGGGAGATATTAAGACAGATGACCAAAATCTTAACTGAAGAGGTGGGTTGTAAGGAATGCATCAAAGGAGAGAAGAGAGATGGAGTGGTTTAAGGAGGAAATTATGAGTGGTGTATTTTTGGCACTTGAGGGCATGACTAATGGTGGAGAAATTAATGTTGGAGATTCTCAAGAGTCAGAATTAGAGGAGAGCAGAGATCTCCAAGGCTTGTGGGGTTGGAGGCAATAGCATATAGACAGGGGTCATATCATCGAGGAATTCAAAAGCAGTGATGAGAATTTTAAAATTGATGCATTGCTTGACCAAGAGCCTGTGTGATCAACGCAAGCATAACCATAACAAAACATGCTCCTGTCTCCAAAGGTAGAGCACAAGGATAAACAAAATGTTAAGACTTTGTGGAATGGCTCATTTGGGAAGGGTTGGGGGAATTACATTTCAGGGTATGATGGAGTTTGAATGGAAGGAGATTTGGAGAGTTTAATGGACTGTGTTGAGGAATGGGGGTGCTAGTATAGATCAGTTAAACGTTAATTCAGTGTTTATAGCATGAGTGCAGAATTTTGAACAAGATGATATTTATGGTATTTATTTTGAAGAGATGATGTTTTTGAAAGATAAAGGGGAGCAGTACAGAACCTGAGTGATGGAAATTATTTACAATGTAAGTTCATATGGAGACAGCAAAGGAAGTTTAGTGGGCATCTTTACTTCCCTCACTACCACTAGCTCCACCCCCACCTCCATACTCTCCACTTAATCTCAGTTCATGCTAATTCAACAAACACCCAATGTGCAGGAAAAACTTGCTTCGCACATCTCATCAGACCTGGTCAGTTACCATTCTTGTGCTTGCTGGCCTTGACCCTTGCTTGCCTTGAAGCCTTTATTGTAAAATTTTCAACGTGGTCATGGCCCTGCCCAAACTTAAGCTGTTTTAGAAGTCGACTCAGCCCATGAGTATTGCTGTGCCATTCAGTGAGACCATGGCTGATCTGTTAATCCTTGGCTGCATTTTTCTGGCTCATCCCTATAACCCTTGAGTCCCTTACTGATTAAAATTCTGTCTATTTGACCTTGAATAGCATTAACAGTTCTCTGTCGTACAGAATTCTAGATTCACTACCCTCTTAAGAGAAAGAGCTATCCTCTTCATCCCATATTAAATGGGTCACACTTCACTCTGAGATTACACTATTTTGTCCTAGACTGTCCCACAAGAGGAAACAACCCATCTACATCTGTTAAGCTCCCTAAGAATCTTATATTTTAGTAAGGTCAGTTCTCATTCTCCTAAGCTCTGATGAGTACCTACTCAATCTCTCATAAGAAGATTTCTCCTTACCCAGGGTCAACCTCGTGAACATTGGAGGGCTGAGTCCAGTGCTAGTATATTTTTGTTGGACAAGGGGTTCCAAATTGTTCAAAGTCTTCCAAGTGTAGTCTGATTTGTGGCTTGTATAGTTTTAGCAAGATCTTCCTTTTTTTTAGTACTCCTCACCTTTTTGAACAAAGAACAGTACAACACAGAAACAGGCCCTTCGAACCTGTGCTGACACATTTGCCCTTACATACTAAAACTATCTTCATTTAAAGGATCCATATCCCTGTATTGCCATTCAGATCATGTATATGTCCAGGTGCTTCTTGAATGCTGCTGTTGTGTTCCTCCTCTGGCAACGTGTTTCAGGCCCTCACCACTATTTGTTGGAAAAACTTGTTTTGCATATGTCTTTTAAACTTAACCCCTCCACACCTTGAACTTGTGTCCTCTAGTAATTGACCCTTCCACCCCAGGGAAAAAGCTTCATACTGTCCGCTCAATCCATGCCATTCACAATCCTATAAACTTCTATCAGGTCGCCTCTCAAACTCCTGCATTGTATTGAAAACAAACGCAGTCTTTCCAACCTTCCTTCATAGCTACAATCCACAAACCATGCGACAGCATAGTAAACCTTTTCTGTACACTCTCCAAAGCATTCACATCATTCTGGTAGTGTGGTGACCAGAACTGTATGTAATATTCCAAGTGTGGCCTAACTAAAATTCTATGAAGCTGCAGCATAACTTGCCTATTCTTGTTCTGATACTTATAATAAAGGCCAGCATTCCATTTGTCTTCCCAATTACTTGCTGATGCTAACTTCTTGTTATTCAAGCTCTAGGATCTCTAAATTCTTCTGAACTGTAGCTTTCTGCTGTCTTCCATCTCTTCCATTCTTGCTGTCAAAGTGCATAACCTCACATTTCCTCACGTTATATTCCATCTGCCAATTATTTGCACTATTATTTAAATCTCTCTATACCTCTTAGCAAACTCCTTGTGCAATTCTCACGACTTGCCACCCCACCTATTTATGTCATCAGTAAACTTGCCAGTAGTTCGTTCACATCCATGATCTAGGTAATTTGTTATATATTGAGTAATTGTGGCTTTAACACTGATTCCTGAGCACCAAACAAATTTGCCTTATCTTGAAAATGCTCCTTTATCCCAACTCTGTCTTCTATTAATTAATTAATCAAACCTCTATTAATGCTAATATACTACCCCAAAACCATGAGTTCTTACTAACTAGCCTTGTGTGTGGTACTGCATCAAATGTGTTTTAAAAATCCAAATGTATTACATTTACTGGTTCTACTTTATCTACCCTTCTTGTTACTGTAATAAGAACTGTAATACAATTGTCATGGAATGATTTCCCTTTCACAAAGCTATGCTGATTCTGTTTGATTATATTATGTGTTTCTAAATGCTCTGCTATTACTTTATTATTAATAGACTCCTAACATTCTCACCATGATAGTTGTAGAGCTGACTGGCCTATAGTTATCGGTTTTTTGTCTCTTTCCTTTGTTACATTGGCAGCTTTCCAATCCTTTGAAATCTCTCCAGGATCTAAAGATTTCTGGAAGATTATTACCAATGTGTCCACTCTATGCAGCTTTGAAATCCTAGAGTCTTAAAGATCAAGTTGATCTTTAGTTCCATTAGTTTTGTTGTACCTTTTCTCTGGTGATTGTGTAATTTCCTCCTCCCCCTTTAGCCCTTTCGTTAGTCAGTATGTTTGGAATGCTAGTAGTGTCCTTTTACTGTGAAACCTGATGCAAAGTACTTAGTCAACGCCTCTGCTGTTGCCTGATTCCCCATTATTTACCCAGTATTGTTCTCTAAGGAGCCTGTGTTCACTGTTGCCAGACTCTTTATATTTATATATTTAAATACATTTTTAACTGTCTGTTTTATATTGTGTTAGTTTGCCATAATTGTTTATTTTCTCCCTTTTTTTGTTGTTGGCTTCTTAAAAGTTACCCAAACCTTTGATTTTCGACTAATCTTTACCAAAATGTTTTTCTTTCAATTTGATGTTATTCTGAGCCAGGAAAGGCTGCTTTATCCCCTTCCAGAGTTGCTGTTTCTCACTAAAATATACCTTTGTGAGACATGAGTTATTTATTTAAAAAGTCTGCCATTGTTCATCAACCATCCTTTCTGCTGAACACCTTTCCCAGACCACACCATCAACTCTGCCCTCATTTCTATATAATTTACCCTTATTGAAGTTTGGTGCAGTTGTTTCCAACCCAAGTTTTTCTCGCGCACTTTATCTTGTACACTCTCTCTCTGCGTGCTTCCTCCACTGCGCCCCCCCCCCAAAAAAAAATGCTAAATTCTACCTTGTTATGGCCACTTTTCCCTAGAGATACTTTGAGATCATTTTTTAAACTTGACTCAATTGCACATTTGCAGATGCAAAGTAGCCTAGTCCCTGGTTAGATTCACAACATATTGTTGGAAATGATCCTGAAGACACTCCCATGAATTATACTTCATGGCTACTTCTGCCAATTTGATTTTCTCAATCTACTTGAAGATTAAAATAACTCATGATGAATTGCCTGTCTATTGCTCTAACCAGCCCTTATTGTCTCCTTATTATTCTGTCTTAGATTAGATTAGATTCCTTACAGTGTGAAAATAGGCCCTTTGGCCCAACAAGTCCACACTGACCCTCCAAAGAGCAACCCACCCAAACCCATTCCCCTATACCTAACACTATGGACAATTTAGCATGGCCAATTCACCTAACTTGTGCATCTTTTGGATGTGGGAGGAAACCCACGCAGACAATGGGAGAATGTGCAAACTCCACACAGACAGTTGCCCGAGGTGGGAATTGAACCCATCCCTGGCACTATGAAGCAGCAGTGCTAACCACTTATGTTCAGAGGTCTAAAGGCTACTCTTGTCAGTGTTGTCTTCCCTTTGTAACTCCACATATGGATTCTATAACTTTTGATCCAAGATCTTTTCTTGCTATTGTACTTATTCCATCTCATACTAACATAGGATCGAATCCCCACAGCAATGAGTGAAGAGGGTGTCTATGGGCTTGATGGCCTTTTCTCAACCTGAGTATATAAATGCTATTCTCTAGAAATTAATCATTTATATATAGAGTTGCATTGTTTTCCAAAATATCTGTCGTTAGACACTGGATGATCTGTGCAGCAGATATTGCCAATACAACAGTAATTACTCCTTTGTTTCTTTCCTCCTAGTGAAACATCTGAAATTTTGCAGTATAATACATTCCAGCCTCCTGATGTAGAGAAGGTAAGAATAGTGATGGAACTTCCCTCCAAACTGTTAGGTCCCATGTTGTCCAGCTGCTAAGTGATCGCCCATTCTGTTTCTCTATATAATAGAATGTATTACTGTGCAATGATGGACAAGAAGAGGTTACATTTGCAACATTACTTGTAATTGTGACTCCTATTCCACACTTTTATTCATTTCCATTCATCTCATTATGGACAGGTTTGTGTCTTTAGAGTTACTTTCCTCTTCCCTCCTGGTTCTTGTGATATCTAGAAGGTTCCCTTGCTTTCACACCTTCTTTGAAATTGGACAGATAGATTTGGAGAAGAGCAACTCTGAAGAATGTGACTGGCTCATTGAAATAGTATTTTGTTTTTGACGTGGCTGCTCGCCTTTTCTGAGACCGTCTCCAGATTATTATTATCCCTGACTGCAGAGCTGAGGTCTTAAGACAAATGATTTAATTCAAATAGCCGACCGTTACCTGCTTACATTTTTATTTACAGAGATGCACATCACAAAGATGCACCTCCAAACCCAGCAACTGCAGTTT
This sequence comes from Chiloscyllium punctatum, assembly GCF_047496795.1. NCBI lineage: Eukaryota > Metazoa > Chordata > Chondrichthyes > Orectolobiformes > Hemiscylliidae > Chiloscyllium > Chiloscyllium punctatum. The sequence continues at coordinate 5,297,896 of NC_092748.1, forward strand.
TAGCCTATTGCTACAGGAAAAGCAACTAAATTCCCAGTTAATGTCCACCACTTGAATATGCAATTAATATATAAGGTTGGATGGTAAGGTACATTGCATCTTTGTTGTACAGCGTGCTATCTGTCACATTGCATTCACATCCAATCCACTTTGGTTTCCCTAGCATTTTAAAAATGTGCCATTTTATCTTTAGACATGAAAGTAAACTGCACACCCTATTGGACATAAGATCTGTTTTTTTTAAATTTTGCATTCCTGTCCATTTTAAGTACATGCATTGTTGTAACCTTTGCTTGCTTATTTAATTTCCCTTGGGTCCTGAGGTATCTTGAGGGGATATCAGCTGTTTGGCACCACGGGGTGTATAGGTGTGCTATCTGTTTGATTCATATCAGTAGAGATGATACAGGTCTGGAAGAAACCAATGTGTTGATGCTGACAGAACATTTTCTTTCAGGGCAATCAAGAATTGTTGGAGGGTCAGTGTGGACTTGTTGGGCCAAAGAGCCTATTTTCACACTGTAGGGAATCTAATCTAATCTAAAACAGAATAATAAGGAGACAATAAGGGCTGGTTAGAGCAATAGACAGGCAATTCATCATGAGTTATTTTAATCTTCAAGTAGATTGAGAAAATCAAATTGGCAGAAGTAGCCATGAAGTATAATTCATGGGAGTGTCTTCAGGATCATTTCCAACAATATGTTGTGAATCTAACCAGGGACTAGGCTACTTTGCATCTGCAAATGTGCAATTGAGTCAAGTTTAAAAAATGATCTCAAAGTATCTCTAGGGAAAAGTGGCCATAACAAGGTAGAATTTAGCATTTTTTTTGGGGGGGGGGGGCGCAGTGGAGGAAGCACGCGGAGAGAGAGTGTACGAGATAAAGTGCGCGAGAAAAACTTGGGTTGGAAACAACTGCACCAAACTTCAATAAGGAGAACCCTAAAAACAAGGGTTCTCCAAATTTTAAGGAGGAGTTGAAGAGGTTTTTTTTGTCTCTTGACAATCATTTGGCATGAAACTTTCTTCCACAGAAAGCTGGACCAGTGAATGTATTCAAACCTGAGTTAAAAAGATTGTGATTGACAAGGGAGTTCAGGGTTATAATAACCATATTTTTGAATGGGAGAGCAGAGTTGGGGGACCACATGGCCCATATACCTCAGCTCATGTGATGTCTGAGGATAACACAAAGTCATTGGCATTTTGAAGGAAAGAGTTGGCAACAGGTTCTCCCTTTGAAGTTTTAACATATTGTGGATTTTTTGAATTCAGATACGGGTTGTAAGAATAAAAAAAAGTTCTGTCAGACACAATCCCTCTTACCAATTTACAACTCCTACATATTCACACCAACTTGGAATATATCCAAATGGTTGCTAATGGACCACCACTGTTTTCACTTCTATCCATATCATATTTTCATTCTGTTTCGTAATTAATTTAAACATAATTGAAATCAAAAATATCTTAATGCACCAACTAATAAAAATATCTTGTATGATGTGTTTTTAAAAACAAAACTGGTGTTAAAGTAGAATCTGACGACTTCACTCTGGTTCTAAATGGAAAATGGATGTTCTGAGGGAGTGGGACACATACCTGGTGTTAGCACACAAATTACCACTTGTTTCTTTGATTTCCTGGCTTGGTGGCTCAATGCTTAGCGCTGCTGCCTCACAGCATCAGGGATCTAGGATCAGTTCTAGCCTCAGACAACTATCTGCGTGGGGTTTGCACATTCTCCCTGTGTCTGTGTGGGTTTCCTCCGGGTGCTCCAGTTTCCTCCCACTGTCCAGCGATGTGCAGGTTAGGTGCATAGGCCATGCTAAATTGCCCGTCGTGTTCAGGGATGTGTAGGCTAGTTGGATCAGCCATGAGAAATGTTGGGGTAGGGTAGGGGATTGGATCTGAGTGGGATGATCTTTGGCTGGTCAGTGCAGACTCAATGGGTCGAATGGCCTCTCTGCGCAGTAGGGAATCTATGATTCTATAATCTTAATATACGTGATTTGACAAAGTTCTAAGTTTTATCATGTATTTAAGGACACCTGGAGGATTTCAGACTGATTCAGTGTTCAGAACAGTTCCTGTTAAGTGTGAAGTTGGTATTTGTAGTGTATCTTTCATGTCCTTTTGCTTCTGTGAATTATTCTATCTATTAATGAGTCTGTTCTATTTATTTTAAATGGACTTGTTTTCAAATCCTGATGAAAGGGCATCCTGAACAGTTTTTAGTGGTTAAATGCAGGTTGTCAAACAAGACTACACATGCTAATTCATGGCAGTAAGTTTCTGTGCAAGTGAGACTGCTTTTGCTATTACAGTTTGCCATCTAGCCATGAACGTGAATCGGACCATTGGGGAAAACCCCAAACTCTAATTTAGGAAGCACAGTTTTTCATGATTAGACCAAGCTAGCCATATGTCATTCATGGCATCTGTAAACAACAAAAATGTACATTTTGTAGGGAATTACGAAGCTTAATGGCAGACAGCCAAAAGGCATAGAGGGACAAAAGAAGCTACTGATACACCTGCCACAGAATTAAAATAGCCTTTAATATTCCTCGGCAATAATGGATCTTTCAACGCTGTGGCAGGTTCACATGTAACTTTGAATGAAAAAACAGTAATGGTCTTTTCAATAACTCTGCTGTTAGGACATGTCTTTCCCTTTTGAGACTTCAACCTACTTGTAATGCCTCTAAAATTTTTAATTGAAGCATGATTGTGGTTTTTGTGACGCATTTTGAATTGCTAAAACTGGAATGAATCACTTTATATGTGCTGACGTATTGAATGTGTTGGTTAAAGTGACCATCAACTGATTCAAGTTGACCTAATATATTCTTGATCCCAATTTCAAAGAGCTCATGTTCCACATTTTGTCTTGGCTATTTCACTTAAAATAAATCAAACGGCACCAAGCTAAGCCTGTCAATTTATTTGTTCTGGATTTTGTGTTTGCCCTGAAAGATCTCCAGTGGTATACCTTACACTGTTGAAACTGTTACTTGCCAGGATAAACAAGCTGAATGGGTTTGTATGAGCACTGTTTATTTAATTTAAAGTGAATTCAATCTTGGTTCAGCCTAAATCAGAACGGTTACTGAATAGTGGATTGTTGCAATGTGGATGAGGCCATTCAGTTTGTCATTCTCTGCACCAGCTCCCAAAATGAACAATCCACCAAAAGCCATTCTCCCCAATACTACCTGTAACTCTACATCTCCTTTGTTCCAGCTAACATAGAGCACCATTCCGTGCCGACCATGATTCTGTTCTAAATTAATCCCCTGTGCCTGCACGTAGTCCATATCCCTCTATTCTCTCTCTATTCATGTGTCTGTCTAAATGCTCATTAACTTTGCCGTTATATCTGCTTCTACCACCTCCTTGCACATTTCAGGCACCTATTATCCTATGTCTTTTTAAAAAAAAAACTTACCTTGCACATCTCCATTCAACTTACTCCTCACCTTAAACCTATGCCCTCGAATATTTGACATTTCCATTTTGGGAAAGAGCCTCCAACAATCCACCCTAACCATGCCTCTCAAAATTTTATATATTTCTATCAGGTCGACCCTCAGCCTCCAACGCTCCAGTGAAAACAATCCAGGTTTGTCCAACCTCTCCTACTAGCTCATACTCTCTAACCCAGGCAACATCCTGGTAAATCTCCTCTGCACCCTCTCCAAAGCATCCACTTCTTTTGTGTAGTGTGGTGACCAGAACTGCACACTGTGCTTTAAATGTGGTGTACCAAAGTCTTATACAGCAGCAACATGACATGCCAATTCTCATATTCAATTAGGGAGGCTGTGTGGATAGAGGGCTCTCTGAGCTGTGAGGGCCAAGGACAACTAGTACAACTAGTACAACTAGTACAAGGACAACTAGTACAACTACTATTGCTAACAGATAAAAGTCGAGCTTGCTCTTGGAGGAAACCTTCTCAACGTGGGTTTGAGTGTCAAAGGAAATGTTCAGGCCCTTCCTCACTCTGGGAAACAAGTTGAAAATGTTGAAGCAGGTTGGTCCTGGCCAACAGCCGGTGTCTTGTCTAAATAATAATTTGCTTTTCCTGTCTCTGTTTCTCTGCATTTCTACCAATCCTCCAATTCCCAGCTAAAAAAGCTGTCTCCATCTGGAGAGGAAAGGAATTGCTGAAAACAAAAAGAAAAAAAAACATGGGCAGTATGGTGGCTGAGTGGTTAACACTGCTGCCTCAGGTGATTCTGTGGAGTTTGCACATTCTCCCTGTGTCTGTGTGGATTTCCTCCGAGTGCTCCGGTTTCTTCCCACAATCCAAATGTGCACGTTAGGTGATTTGGTCATGCTAAATGATGATCAGGGATTTGTAGGTGAGGTGCGTTAGTCAGGGGTAAATGTAGGATAATAGGGTAGGGGAATGAGTCTGGTGGGTTACTCTTCGGAGGGTGGATGTGAACTTATTGGGCCGAAGGCCCTGTTTCCACACTGTAGGGATTCTATGATATTCAGTGCCCTGACTAATGAAGGCAAGCATGTCATTTGCCGCCTTCACCAATATCTCTTATTATTTTTATCTATTTTTGTCACTTGCAATCCGGCCATTTACAGTATTCTTTCCTCTTGCATTTGAACTCTTAAAGTGCATCAATTTCACATTATCCAGATTAAGTTCCATCTGCTGTCTTGCTGTCCAACTTCTGCAGCTATCCTACTGCATCCTTCAGTGTCCTTCGTCACTATCCACAACTCCACCAATTTTCTTTGTCCTCTGCAAATTTACATATAATTTTCATCCAAATCATTTTTATACATTAGAAACAACGGAGGTCCCAGCACTGTTCCTTATGGAACACCAATGGTTGCAGACTCCACTCAGAAAAACACCTCTTCACAACTACCCTCTCTCTTCTGTGAAAAGGCCAATCTTGTATCCAACTTTTCAACTCGCCATGGATTCCATGTGATTACATTTTCTGGACCATCCCACCGGGAGGGACCTTGTCAAATGCTTTAAAGTCCATGTAGACATCATCCACTGTGCTATTCTCATCCATCATCGTAGTCACTTCCTCAAAAACGTCAATCCTTCAATATTCAACAGAAAATGTCTTTGTAAGAACACATCGACTCAATACCCAATACAAACTCACCAATCCCACAGTTTCCTCAACTATGCATCCTTGCACCTTGTCTCCTATAAAGATTCTATTCCATTTTCTCAGTTCCTCCATCACCACACCCATTTCTTTGATGCTAGTTTCAACAAGTGGAGCCTTCAAAATGTCCACCCTCTTCCTCAACTGAAGATTTCCCATCACCACAGTTGTCAGAACCCTCAGCCTTGTCTGACCCATCTCCTGCACTTCAACACTCACTCGCTGTCTTCTCTTGCACAGCAGGAAAGGGTCCCTCATCGGGATGCCACCACCAGACACACATTTCCCCTCCCCTCTCTTGTCAGCCTTCCGCAGGGACCATTCCCTCTGGGAGACTTTGGTCCACTCCTTCTCCAGTCCCAACACCTCCCCACACCCTCACTATCCCCCAGAGCCCACTTTATCTGCAGTCAATCCAAGTAACTTTTGGTCACAGTCATAGTTATAGAAATGTACAGCACGGAAACAGACCCTTCGGTCCAACTTGTCCATGCTGACCAGATATCCCAACCCAATCTAGTCTCACCTGCCAACACCTGGCCCATATCCCTCCAAACTCTTCCTATTCATATACCCATCTAAATGCCTCTTAAATGCTGCAATTGTACTAGCCTCCACCACTTCCTCTGGCAGCTCATTCCATACACCTACCATCCTCTGTGTGAAAATGTTGCCCCTTAGGTCTCTTTTATATCTTTCCCCTCTCACCCTAAAACTTTGCCGTCCAGTTTTGGACTCCCCCTCCCTCCCCCCCCCAGGGAAAAGACTGTCTATTTATCCTATCCATGCCCCTCATGATTTTATAAACCTCTCTAAGGTCACCCCTCAGTCTCCAACGCTCCAGGGAAAACAGCCCCAGCCAGTTCAGCCTCTCCCTATAGCTCAAGTCCTCCAACCCTGGCAACACCTTGTAAATCTTTTCTGAACCTTTTCAAGTTTCACAACATCTTTCCGATAGGAAGGAGACCAGAATTGTATGCAATATTCCAACAGTGGCCTAACCAATGTCCTGTACAGCCACAACATGACCTCCCAACTCCTGTACTCAATACTCTGACCAATAAAGGAAAGCGTAACAAATGCCTTCTTCACTATCCTATCTACCTGCTACTCCACTTTCAAGGAGCTATGAACCTGCACTCCAAGGTCTCTTTGTTCAGCAACACTCCCTAGGACCTTACCATTAAGTGTAAAAAGTCCTGCTAAGATTGGCTTTCCCAAAATGCAGCACCTTGCATTTATCTAAATTAAACTCCCATCTGCCACTCCTCAACCTATTGCCCATCTGATCAAGATCCCATAGTAATCTGAGGTAACCACCTTCGCTGTCCACTACACCTCCAATTTTGGTGTCATCTGCCAACTTACTAACTATACCTCTTATGCTCACATCCAAATCATTTGCACAAATGATGCAAAGTAGAGGACCCAGCACCAATCCTTGTGGCACTCCACTGGTCATGGGCCTCCAGTCTGAAAAACAACTCTCCACCACCACCCTCTATCTTCTGCATTTGGGCCAGTTCTGTATCCAAATGGCTAGTTTACCTGTTTTCCATGAGATCTAACCTTGCTCACCAGTCTCTCTTGGAGAACCTTGTTGAACACCTTACTGAAGTCCATATAGATCACGTCTACTGCTCTGCCCTCATCAATCTTCTTTGTTACTTTTTCAAAAAACTTAATCAAGTTTGTGAGACGTGATTTGCCACGCACAAAGCCATGTTGACTATCCCTAATCAGTCCTAGCCTTTCCAAATACATGTACATCCTGTCCCTCAGGATTCCCTTCAACAACTTGCCCACACTTGTCTATAGTTCCCTGGCTTGTCTCTACCACCTTTTTTAAACAGCAGCACCACGTTAGCCAACCTCCAGTCTTCTGACACCTCATCTGTGACTATCAATGAAACAAATATCTCAGCAAGAGACCCAGCAACCACCTCCCTAGCTTCTCACAGAGTTCTAGGGTACACCTGATCAGGTCCTAGGGATTTTTTATGCATTTCAAGACATCCAGCACTTACTCCTCTGTAGTATGGACATTTTTTAAAAATGTTGCCATCTATGTCCCTACATTCTATATGTGTGTCCTTTTCCACAGTAAATGCTGATGCAAAGTACTCGTTTAGTATTTGCCCCATTTTCTGCGGTTCCACACAAAGGCTGCCTTGCTGATCTTTGAGGGGCCCTATTCTCTTCATAGTTACCCATTTGTCCTTAATGTATTTGTAAAAACACTTTGGATTCTTCTTAATTCTGTTTGCCAAAGCTATCTCATGTCCCCATTTTGCCCTCCTGATTTCCCTCTTAAGTATACTCTTACTGTCTTTATACTCTTCTTAGGATTCACTCAATCTATCCTGTCTATACCTGACATGTGTTTCCTTCTTTTTCTTAACCAAACCCTCAATTTCTTTAGTCATCCAGCATTCCCTAAACTTACCAACCTTTCCTTTCACCCTAACAGAAATATACTGTCTCTGGACTCTCATTTCTGAAGGCTTCCCATTTTCCAGCCATCCCTTTACCTGCGAACATCTGCCCCAATCGGCTTTTGAAAGTTCTTGCCTAATGCTGTCAAAATTGGTCTTTCTCAATTTAGAGCTTCAACTTTTAGATCTGGTCGATCCTTTTCTATCATTATTTTAAAACTAATAGAATTATGGTCGTTGGCCCTAATGTGGTTGCCCACTGACAACTCAGTCACTTGTCCTGCCTTATTTCCCAAGAGTAGTTCAAGTTTTGCACCTTCTCTAGTAGGTACATCCACGTACTGATTTAGAAAATTTTCTTGTACACACTTAACAAATTCCTCTCCATCTAAACCCTTAACACTATGTCAATCCCAGTCTATGTTTGGAAAGTTAAATTCCCTGAACATAACCACACTATTATTCCTACAGATTACTGAGATCTCCTTACAAATTTGTTTCTCAATTTCCCTCTGACTATTAGGGGTTCTATAATACAATCCCAATAAGGTGACCATCCCTTTCTTATTGCTCAGTTCAACCCAAATAACCTCCCTGGATGTATTTCCAGGAATATCCTCCCTAAGTACAGCTGTAATGCTATCCCTTATCAAAAATGCCATTCCCCTCCTCCTCTTACCTCCCTTTCTATCCTTCCTGTTACATTTGTATCCTGGAACATTAAGCTGCCAGTCCTGCCCATCCCTGAGCCATGTTTCCATAATTGCTATGATATCCCAGTCCCATGTTCCTAACCATGCCCTGAGTTCATCTGCCTTCCCTGTTAGGCCCCTTGCATTGAAATAAATGCAGTTTAATTTATCGGTCCTACCTTGTCCCTGCCTGTCCTGACTGTATGATTTGCTTGTGTTCTCAACTTTACAAGTCTCAGATTGATCTCTTTCCTCACTATCTCCCTGGGTGGTTCCCCCCCACCCCGCCCCCACTTACTAGTTTAAATCCTCCCAAGCAGCTCGAGCAAATCTCCCTGCCGGTACATTAGTCCCCTTCCAATTTAGGTGCAATCTATCCTTCTTGTACAGGTCACTTTTACCCCAAAAGAGATTCCAGTGATCCAAAAACATGAATCCTTCTCCTTTACACCAGCTCCTCAGCCATGCATTCATCTGCATGTCCTCCTATTCCTGCCCTCATTAGCATGTAGCACCAGGAGTAATCCAGATATTACCACTCTTGAGGACCTCCTTCTTAAATTTCTGCCTAACTCTCTGTAGTGTCCCTACAGAATCTCGACTTTTACCCTTCCTATGTTATTGTTTCCAATGTGGACAATGACATCCTGCTGGCCCCCGTCCCCTGTGAGAACATTCTGCACCCTCTCTGTGACATCCTTGATCCTAGTACCGTGGAAGCAACACACTATTCTGGTTTTTCGCTGCTGGCCACAGAAACGTTTCTGTGTACCTCGGACTAGAGAGTTCCCTAATTCAACTGATTTCTTGCACACAGTACTGTAAGTCTGGTTTCACCAAAGCCCCTGTGTATTTTCAGTAAGACCTCATTCTTCAACATTAGTCCCTTAGTGATATTGGATGCATAATGTACAAAAACAGTCTTGTTTTAGCTGCAGATCTAAGCTATAACCAGTCATATTGGGTGGATTAGACCCAAAGAGTAACATTTTTTAAAAAATGGCCTGTTAGTTTTGTTCAGATTTGAAGTGTCATCCTTTTTCATTATTGAGAGATACGCAGGTGAGAAATTTGATCTGACTTGAAACATTGACTTTGGACTTGGGCAACACGTTCATCATGTCTTTTGATGATGCACTTTGAGGGTTTGTCCTCTCTCTAATGGTGGTTTCGGGGTGTTGTACAGATGAAAGAGAAAATCTGCCCTTTTGTAACATCTGTTGCATTCTCTAGACACTCAAGTACTTTTCAGCAATGGCTTGTGAGATCAAGCCACTGTTATGTGTAGCCAATCTACAGCCCACAGGCAATGTGATCAATGGTCATGCAACGTTTGCTTCATATTTTCATTTGCTCGATCCTTTGACTCAGAAATTCTCTCTCTAAATTTCTGCACAGTTTTTAAGACTCTGTTTTGAAACTTACCTTTGAGTTTTTTTTGATACTTTTCCTAATGTCACCTTGGTCTTCAGTTTCCTGAAACATCAAAGGTGATATAAAAAAGCTAAGTTGTTGTTGAAACAAGGTTGCCACCTTGGAGGAATCCAATTAGTTTGGGTGGTTGTACTATTTCTAATGGAGCTGTTTACCCTGATCAAACGTCCCTATCCTGTCCTTTAGAAAAATAAACTTTGAATGACAGTCTGTGACTAAACTACCACTGGTGTAATTGCAGGTTGCTGAGGACGTTAAACTCTTGAAATGGGAGAAAGGGCCATGGCTGGAACAAAGTGACGTTTCCTTCCATTTACTCAGACTGCTGTGAGTACGTGGGCTACACTGATGGGGGACATTAATACCATTCAGAATAAGTTTGTCCTCTGATGAGTGCACTGTGCTGCTAAGAATACCTAAAGACATTAAAATTGAAAGTCTGAAAGAGTAGTCAAAAATAAACATAAAACGTACAGCAGGAATATCAATCCCTGTAAAGTGAAGGATGTCATACTGTTTGAGTAGCTGCTGGATTCTAGCCAAGAGTGCATATTTGAAGTGTCAAATCTGTTGTTTCTCTTATGGATGCTCTTGGACTTACTGTGCATTTACAGAATGTTCTGTTTTTGTGCCAGCTCTCAGATTTCAGTGAAGTGCTAAATAGACATTCATGGATAACTGCCTGCTAGATGGGTTGTAATTTTTTTAATAACATTTTGGTACTCAACTGAGGGAGTACTGCAAATTTGTGTTCTGATTCGGGTGCTGAAAATCTGTTGCCACTGCGTGGTTGGCAGTCCCGCGCACACAGTCTTGTTTCTCATCTGCTTATTATCTTTGGATAATGTTTTACCTGTCTCGACAGAAGCCTCTTGTCTGAATCACTCCACACCTGTTTCTCTCTACTTCAGCTGCTCTGCTGTGAAATGTGATCATTGGCTTCTATTGTAGACATCTAGGTCAAGGAGCTCATTATGACCTGGCATTCTGGTCACAAATTACAACGGCAACTGAATCAGCTAATGTTAATGTAATGGAGAATTTCAGTTCTCAGGTACTTGGCATGGCAGCTATGAACATCTAGTAATTAGGCAAGGGCAACTGAAAAATCTGTGGATATAATGAATAACTCTTTACTTCAACATATATTTGGTTGCCAGTTCTTTGCAGGGAGCACTTGAGTAACAGAATTGCACTAATTTTTGGTACATGATTTTTGTCACATCTGCAGGTTTGAGATTAGTTTCTTTTAAATGATGTTGATTGAGACAAGTGTATGTCAGGTCATGGGGAAAGCTCTTCAAAATAATACCATGGGATATTACAGACAGGGCCACTTACTAGTAAATTGAAGGTCATTTTGGGGCATTCATTTGAAGGTCTTGATGCATTGTGGTTCATTGTGACTGAGGCTGGTCTGTTAAGTTATCTGTCTTACCCTGTCTATCTTTTCATACACTTGTATATTCCACTCCTTGCTGACCCTCTCCATTCTGTATTAAGGAGCTTGATTTAGGCTGTAAGGTTAAGACATGTACTGCTCCCGTTTCTGTCTGAGAGCAGGCTGCTCTTGTCAACGTCTCAACAGTAGATTGCATTATATTTTTTTGGTTTGGAAATACTCCAACGCACTACAAAAACTGAATAGAAAAGTAAATCAACAAGTGCCTTTTATAAACTAGTAAATCCACAACATCATAAATATCTTTCTGGTATTTGTTGTTAGCTTTTGTAGGATTCTGTCATTCCAGTATAACCATGTCCCTGTTTTTATTTAATTCCTCATTGAGAATGTTTTGTAGGCAATGTTAAGGAATACCATTTTCAAGCAACAGGGTTAACTGCTGTGCAATGGAGCCCTCTAAAGATCAAATCTATTTCCTAGAAGCAGCAGAGTAAATGAGTCTGGAGGTTTAGGCACCACATGAAACAGCACTTATGGCCAGAGACCAATTTCACTTCAGAAAACGTTGACTGAGCTGTGTCCCTGTTTCATTCCAGTAGATGTATACTTATCAAGTGGAGTAATTAGAAATACTGGAAGAGTGAGTGGGGAAAAAATATATAGATGTAGGTAAGGTGTGCATGTTTATACCACTCCTAAATGAAGTGTCAGGAGTTGCACCAAACATTCATTCTCCCAACTCATTCAAATTGCCTGCATCAGAGTCTTGCCACCAAGGATTGCTTGGTTCTCTGCAGCGTTTTCCTTTATTCATGGAGGAATTCTGATGAAAGGTCACAGGCCTGAAGTGTCTCTCTCTCCATAACTGCTGTCACATTTGATGGGTCTATCCTCATTTTGTTTTTATTTCAGATTTTTGGCTTTTTTTGTAAAGCTATAGAGTTTGGAAATGTCTGTGGTTTCCGTATAAATGTCGAGTGACTGATCAGTCTTTGTATTGGCACTTCTTACCATCAGGAGGATATTTGAGCAAGATTCTGCGTCGAGCTGCACTTCCATGGTGTGCATTTTAAAGGAAGAATGAACTGAATATTTTTGAAGTTTATAAAAAAAAGTGATAACTTCCTTCCTGCATTTCCCTATGATTTGTCTGAGTTTAAAGGTTCATTGTTCATGGTTCTCAATTTATTGACTATTTTACAAGTCAAGTGTGAATTTCTGATTATTGTCGAGTCTTGCACATTTTTGTGTATGTGAAGTAACACTGTGTTGTCCTTTGTAACAATAATTAGTTCACTTTTTGCCCGTCACCCAGTTTAAATTGGATTCGTCTTAAATTCAATTAATAAAATTGCCATAATGCCAATGTGATCATTTAATCCTTCAGGGTTAACACCACTCTTCCTCAGTGGCAACTCTGGCAATGTAAACAGCCTCTCACATTTACAGGACAGATTGAATTAAGCCATTTTGTTGTAAGCATAACATCTTGTCTGTAGGTTTTGAGGTTGCTAAATCTAGAATTTCAGGAGCAGGGTCTGCAGGAAATTGTAATGTGTACGCAGAAAGATCCCACCTACAGTAGTGTAAAAACCAACTTGTTTTTAGTGGTGTTTCTGAAGGCCTAAGTATCAGCGCAGGGTGAATGCCCGAAATGGTGCTATGACCCCTTTCTTCACTTGGAGGGGAGTTAGAATTTGGAATTTGCTACTATGTAGAATGTAAATATTGGCATAGGAGTTTTAGACAGAATTACCTCTTTTCTGTTCTGCAAATGCTATATGTAAATTCATCACGTGCACCACACGTTGAGTTGTTTTCTGCAGCTTTTAATTGTAAATTTTTAGTGCTGTGGATTACTGGGCTGACAGCACAGCAGCAAGGACACATCTGAGATCTCCATGAACAAAAGAGTTAACAGTTTATCTTAGAGTACAGTGTGAGCAATGGAAAGTAAATGCAGCAAGTTCTCATTAAAGTTGGAAATGAAAACTTTTAAGTGAATTATAAGCCTTGATAGGAATCAGTATTAAAACTGGAGTTTGGTTCACTTGTACATTTTTTTGCCTGGAAAAACAATGTACAAATTATAATGTCATACATCTGTAATGCTGAGCATTCCCAACTGAAGTAACTTACAAAATCAGACACTGTGCATAATAGCAAAACTGTACAGTTTGGTGCTTTAAGGTATTTGACAACAGAAAATAAAACTTTTTAAAACATGGCCTTTCAACTTATATCATTAAATGCTGACCTTAGAAAATAAAATGCCATTAAGATAAAAAGTAAGCAAAATAAGTATAAATTTTGTGGTGTAAATAAATGTTTTTAAAAAAAATTAAACTAACCCACTTAAGTTTTAGATTGACCAGGTTCCTCCTCAGTTTGTCATGAGTGTGGTGCTGGAAAAGCACAGCAGGTCAGGCAGCATCAAAGGAGCAGGAGAACCAATGTTTTGGGCATAAGCCCAGTCTCTTTCTCAGTTTGTAGCAGAACTCGACCAAGGATAACCTGCAGTAACTAACTCCAGTGACAGATGGTGCTGATGAGTTCAGTGCAAGATCAGAACAGAGGGACAGCAAGTCCCCGCTGTTAGCAGTAAACACCAGGGACTTTAAAGGTGAAAACAGTGGGCAGGAATAGGACTGGGGGCATGAGCAGGGGCCAGGCCAGAGTGGGAACAATAGCTGACGTGTCCAGTGGTGACAGTGACCACCAAGAATTTGAAAGACATCAAGATTGAAGATTCACATTGGGAGCCATGGGAAGGAGGGACCCCAGGACTGAGAGTGGGTGTGGGAGCACTGGGGAAAACAACCCGAGACCAGGCTAGCCACTGAACAGTTCAATTATGTAAATATTATTTAGCATCGGTTTCCAGTGTTATATGGATATGTTGATAACTACAGAATAAGCGACGTGAAAGCGTGATGGTATTCAGCAAGCCAGTGTTAAAGAGGATTTAATTGGATTAGCAATTGGACTCAAATGAAGTAGTTAATGATGTAGGAAAAGAGAGAAAATGATTTGGTTGTGAAGAGAAGGGAGGCAAAGGAAAAATAGGCAAGCAACTTGGATAGTCGAGCTTTAACAGCAATTCCTACAGGAATGAAACTCCACAGCTGAATATTCTGTTCGTGGGCCACTGAGGTTGAGAAACATATGTCAGTTAAGTGGTCCTTGCATTGTTAAACACTTGTTCTAACTTTCTGTAGCAATTTTAATTCAGATTTCCTGTAAAAATCCAGCAAATGTCTTGAATGTCTTGATGCTGATGGTGAGCCCCAGTTTTGAGGTTAACAGCATAACCTTTTTACATGTTAATAATTGTGTGCTCCATAACCTTTGTTATTTTGCTGTTAAGTTCTGTCTCAGTTAATTACGTTGGCATTTTCTCTTGATCAGAAATTTTTGTCTTTGACTGGATAATCTGTTGTTAGTAAGAAAGAGATGTGAACTCATTTGAAATGGCAGCAATATGTCCTTAGTTTGAGTCACTCATTGTCTGCTCCACATAAATGTTGCCATTGTTCCTTGTGCTCTTTGAAAGATTCAGTGCAGCTTCAATGGGAAAAAGCATAAAAGACTTTGCAATCTGAAATATAACAGTGCACTTGTATTCAAATACAACAGTATCACTCATTTTAGAGAGGACAGTAAGAAGATCAGTCACTGTTTTGCCGAGCTTTGGAAGAAAATGTTTTTAAGACTTTTAGGCACTGTCGAGCAAGCCTTTAGCAATTGATAGATTAGAGGCTTACATCAGGATGGCTCACTTCAGGAGCCATTATATCTCTAGAGTGTGGTTGATATGAACCAAGGAAGTTCATTGGCAGACACTTAATTGCAATGCAAAACTTATGAGTTAGAAGATGTTGTGAAACTATGGAACTTCAGGTTATAAATTAATATTGATGCTATTGTACAAATTATTCACGTTCCCATTGCTATTTTGCTGCATTTAAGTGCATGGGTTCATATCTTTTAAAAGAAGGCAATTTTATTTGCACCAACTGATTTCCAATATGGTTTACCACGCATCTTTTGCCTTTGGGGATGCAGCAAAAACATATCAAATTTAACAGTCTTTTGTTTCTTTCCATCGGTTTTGTTCTGACATTTTCAAGTGAGCCTTGGGAGTATAGAACAAATCAGGACAAACTGTAAGTCTTGCTCTGCACTTGAATTTCAGTGAAAATGAACATGGCCCTGTAATAATCCCACCCAACTTGTGGCCATTTCTCTTGATCTCCTGTTCACATTAGATTCTGTCAATCTCTGATCACCTCTGTGTCTCAGGGCAGCCTCAGTGGAACAGTCTCGGTTGAAAGTGATACAGATTCATGAGTCTGACAGCAACCTGTACAAATGTATTCAGGCAGTTGAAGCCTTTGAACTATGGGTTTTGACAGAGAAGGCTGTCAAAAAAGTTATTCTCCACGATGAATTGTAGAAAAATTTGATCTCTACTAATGTCATTGAGTTATGGGCTATGTCAGAGGAAAGCACTAGGGGGTGCTATTGTTACATTGAACTATTTTGTTTTCTGTGTACAGTTACCTCTTGCTTATCCTCATGGTTTGTTCCTAGTTAATGAACAATTTTGCTTTTGGAGAAATTAATGAATGCTGTATTTTTAGAAAACTTAAAAAGTCATGTGGTAGGTTCTGAACCAGCAATTTTTAATATAATTCTGACCATCGTATTAAAGAGCAATCACAACCCAGGTTCAGTTCATCTTTGCAAAGTGCAGGTATTGATCTGTCATGAGGATATTTACCAACACAAATTACCTTTCTACCCTTGATTAGCGTTGAAGACAAGCAACGTGTAGCTGACCTGACGTCGTTCCCCAGATTCCTTCCAGAAGTCACAATTGGAGCTCACGAGTTTGATCACATGTACCATGCCTACAGACAGGTAGGGAACTTGATATAAGCCTGCATGCTGCATTAAAAATAAGATTTCCAGCACCTGCAAAATGCTTCTTTTCTGCTTTTCCGTATTTGTGTACTTTCTATGGATTTCCAAGGTGAATAGAAGTATCATTTGCGTCTGACAGAATGTTCCGTGAATCGCACATTTTTGCCCCTGTAATGAAGATAGTATCAAATGCTCCCAGATCAGGGTGAGCACAGATGGTGTGCAAAGTTACGTTTGTTGCTACATTGCTAATCCTAAAAGCTGTAGGACAGTGAGATTTTGAGCTAGTTATTTTAATCAACCTGTTTGAACGTGCTATTACACATTAAAGGGACGGCTGGAAAATGGGAAGCCTTCAGAAATGAGATAACAAGAATCCAGAGAAAGTATATTCCCGTTAGGGTGGAAGGAAAGGCTGGTAGGTATTGGGAATGCTGGATGACTAAAGAAATTGAGGGTTTGGCTAAGGAAATGAAGGAAGCATATGTTAAGGTATAGATAGGATGCACCTTGCAAAATGTCCATATTACAGAGGAGGAAGTGCTGGATGTCTTGAAATGCATAAAAGTGGATAAATCCCCAGGACCTGACCAGGTGTACCATAGAGCTCTGTGGGAAGCTAGAGAAGTGATTGCTGGGCGTCTTGCTGAGATATTTGTATCATCGATAGTCACACGTGAGGTGCCAGAAGACCAGAAGTTGGCAAACGTGGTGCCACTGTTTAAGAAGGGTGGTAAGGACAAGCCTGGGAACTATAGACAGGTGAGCCTGATGTCAGTGGTAGGCAGGTTGTTGAAGGGAATCCTGAGGGACAGGATGTACATGCATTTGGAAAGGCAAGGACTGATTAGGGATAGTCCACATGGCTTTGTGCATGGGAAATCATGTCTCACAAACTTGATTGAGTTTTTTGAAGAAATAACCAAGAGGATTGATGAGGGCAGAGCAGTAGATGTGATCTATATGGACTTCAGTAAGGCGTTCGACAAGGTTCCCCATGGGAGACTGATTAACAAGGTTAGATCTCATGGAATACAGGGAGAACTAGCCATTTTTGGCTCAAAAGTAGAAGACAGAGGGTGTTGGTTGAGGGTTGTTTTTCAGACTGGAGGCTTGTGACCAATGGAGTGCCACAAGGATCGGTGCTGGGCCCTCTACTTTTTGTCATTTGCATAAATGATTTGGATGCGAACATAAGAGGTACAGTTAGTAAGTTTGTAGATGACACCAAAATTGGAGGTGTAGTGGACAGCGAAGAGGGTTACCTCAGATTACAACAAGATCTTGACCAGATGGGCCAATAGGCTGAGAAGTGGCAGATGGTGTTTAATTTAGATAAATGCGAGATGCTTCTTTTGGGAAAGCCAATCTTAGCAGGACTTATACACTTAATGGTAAGATGCTAGGGAGTGTTGCTGAACAAAGAGACCTTGGCATGCAGGTTCATAGCTCCTTGAAAGTGGAGTCGCAGGTGGATAGGATAATGAAAAAGATGTCTGGTATACTTTATTTTATTGGTCAGAGTATTGAGTACAGGAGTTGGGAGGTCATGTTGCGGCTGTACAGGACATTGGTTAGGCCACTGTTGGAATATTGCGTGCAATTCTGGTCTCCTTCCTATCGGAAAGATATTGTGAAACTTGAAAGGGTTCAGAAAAGATTTACAAGGACGTTGCCAGGGTTGGAGGATTTGAGCTATAGGGAGAGGCTGAACAGGCTGGGGCTGGTTTCCCTAGAGCGTCGGAGGCAAGGAGGTTTATAAAATCATGAGGGGCATAGATAGGGTAAATAGTCAAAGTCTTTTCCCTGGGATCGGGGAGTCCAGAACTAGAGGGCATAGGTTTAGGGTGAGAGGGGAAAGATATAAAAGAGACCTGAGGGGCAACTTTTTCACACACAGGGTGGTATGAGTATAGAATGAGCTGCCAGAGGAAGTGGTGGAGGCTGGTTCAATTGCAACATTTAAAAGACATTTGGATGGGTATATGAATAGGACGAGTTTGGTGGGATATGAGCCGGGTGCTGGCAGGTGGGACTAGATTGGGTTGGGATATCTGGTCGGCATGGACGGGTTGGACCAAAGGGTCTGTTTCCGTGCTGTACATCTCTTTGATTCTATGATTCCCAGCCTTCTGACCCAGAGTCTGCATCACAAAGGCTCTAGCAAATGGCTGCCATGGAACCAGAATTAAATGCTAACAGCTGTGAGCTTCTTTAAATCCTCGTGATTTTGCCTTTGGTAGATGCAACCACAGAGGAAGCTCTTGCTCCCTTAAAGCTTGTGAAAAGTTAGGTGTTCATGTTTATTTAAAACAAAAGCTTCTCTTTGTAGTTTAAACGCTGACCAGCTGCATCTCACTCTTTGCTCTGCCTCCCACCCTGTTTGGGTGTTCTGACCCCTCCCACCTTCAGGTCCCATGAAGATTGAGGTAATAAAATGTGATCACATGGAGCAATGGAGTCAGGGAGCACTTCTTTATAGAAACATAGCTTATTAAAAATGAATAAAAAGCAAGTCAAATGTTGATGCATTTAAGATTTTGGGGTGGATTTTGTATCTTAAACAGTTTTTTTTTAACCCTCGGCAATTTAATGTTAACAATTTATTGAAAACGAGATGACCAAGGTCTACATCAGGTCAGTAGTTGGTGTAATTCTGAGAGTATATGCACCTGAAACTTCCATCATCCAACTCAGTCATTTTATCTTGGGTATAATTGCCACATTCATGTTCGGTTGTTGCTAAGTTTATGTAATGTGCTTCTTAGTCAAGAATGTCCTCCTCAGGACAGTGATAAGATGGCTGGTTTTCCTTCTCTCTGGCTAGCGTTCTGTGTTGGGATCAACAACAGGTTCCAAAGCTACTCTGGCAACCCAGTGTATGACCATTAGACCAAATTTTACATACATTTTGGAAAAAGAAATGGTTCCAAGTACTAATCATAAAATGCCCTCTCAATAAAAAAAATGTTTGCTGAACCTGCTGAAGATTCATTAGCTGAATAATCTATTTCCAAGAAAATAGGCTAGGTTAGTGTAGTAAGCCCAAACAGGCTTGGTCAGAAGATAGTTTTCAGGCAAGTGATGTGAAACATTTTCTGTGAGTAAACATATTTTGAGAACTAAGTCCAGCATGCAGTCTATGCATATTTCAGTCCTGGGCAGAAACCACAACGGTTTCACTTAGCCTTTCATGTTCAAACAAGGCAACTTGGCACGGCTGTTCAAAGGTTACTATTTATAGTTTGGACGCAAGCTGAGGAGTTGCAGTGAAAGAAAGAGGAAAGTTTGATCCCAAGAGACCTGTCCATTAATAAATCCATGGAACACAATGCCAAAAACCATGAGCAAAAGTAGAGCATATAGACCGCTCAGCCTATCTCTCTGTTCTGTTCCCCTGCCAGGCACTTATAATTTCATATGATTGTGGATGATCTTCATAATAGTGCTATTACATCCAGGCAGGTAGATGAGACCTTCTCATCCACCGAGAGCACCTCTAACAGTGAGCACTCTCTCAGTACTGCACTGAATTATCAGGTCAGAAATTTTGCCTGGAATGGGATATGAACCTAGAATCTTGTGACTCAGAAGTGAGAGCATTGCCAGCTGAACCATAGGTGACACTGTAAATGTCTGAGGTGCCCTGAGATTCAGTGGGGCTTCCCCTCTCAACACTCCCATTAAATGATTATAAGTGCCATCACAAGTACACAAGACCCTGTATTTGGCAAAATGAAAACAGCGTACTCTGTTCACCAAAGTCTTCAAATTCATGTTGGGTACTCCGACCTTATTGCTTTGAACACAGGATATATGGATCTTCTTCCTTTCTGCTCCTTCCCTACTTCCCTATCCCTAACACTAACCCTCTGTGTTAATAACTTTGTGCTTTTAAGAAAAAGTGTTGGCATATTTCTGGTTGTAAGTAATCTTCAGTGAAACGTGATTACTTCTTATCATATCCACTACTTCAAGTGGGCGCAGGTAATTGCACATCAATATTTAAATGTGATTTTGCTTTGGTTCACACTCATGGTCGATCTGTGTAATGCAGAAACTTACTACAGTCAAGATTTGGTCAACACACTGAAAATGAATAGTGACAGTTTTTCTTTGACATAACCATGTTATACCTGACAGAGTACCATCACCAAATAATAGAGGGTTGGGATGGGAAGGGAGAGTGGAAGCTGTCCTCTGGAATGTTAGCTGGGGGGGGGAGGGGTGAAGAATGCATTTGCCATGAGATACCAGCCTCCCTTCCTGCAGCCTGCTTCAATCCTTCCTCAACCTTTGCTTCACTGCCACTTCCTGCACGTTTAAGCAGCCTTAAGACCTAACTTTCTGGTCATGTTTATTGGTCACCTTCCCTGATCTTTCTCCTGGTTATTTTTGTCCTTTGGAACTTACTGTTTGTTTCACCCAAATAATAAGTTAACAAGTTGAAGGATGAATAATTGTATCTATATGCAAGATCATTGTAGGATTCAGTCTTTCTAAATGCTGTTCTGAGGAGAAGTTAATGACTATCAATTAATTATGCCTCATTAACCTGAACTTGAGTGCACACTGATATCAGGCAACATGAAAAAGTTATAGGCCATGCTTTCTTGCAACCTGTATAAAACAGTGTTGGCATTTATCTGTTTTCTGTCTTTTCTTTCAGCTCCCAGGTCGAAAGTATGCAGAAGGTTTCAATGCTGATGTCGGGGATAAGTGGATCTGGTTAAAATAACTGTGTGGCTTGCAGAAGAACAATTAAATGGATTTGAAAGGAAGAGAAAGTGAGAGAACTCTCTGATGCATGGTGAAATAGCTGGTTTCATACTGAGCTCAGCATGGCAAGTCTGATTGGATTTACCCAGGGCCTGTGCAGAATTTTGAGCACCTTATTAATTGACTGTAGGTATCAAATAAAACCTAACATTGAAATTACCGCATCCTTGTAGATTTGAATGAAGTAAAGTGTGACAGCATGGAGCAAGTCTGGGGCAAACATTTCAATTGGGGGATGGTTGTTGCACCAGTTCTCTATGGCATTTAAGTGAACTGTATCAGTGCTGTTTTAGAATCTAGCGGTAGTCTGGCCGCCATCTTTTTCTCCCAGAGCGGCACCCTGTCCATCATGAGCTTTTATGAACTTGTGTTATTTCACACAGATCGCTGTCTGAAAAAAAAACACCTCACTCTATCTCAACACCATTCTTTCAAACCCTCCACATGTCTTGTCGAACATTGGTTCAAAATTCGATCCTCTGGGAGCTGAAGTTCCCTCTAATTGAACATCAAGAAGACTAAAGTCATTGTTTTCACTTCACACCACAGATTTTGCTCCTTTCCTTGACCATAATCTCAGACTAAATGAGACTGTTCATAACATCAGCATCATATTTAACCCTGAACTGAACTCCTGACCCCCATATTCTGTCTTCAAGCCTTCTGCTTATTTTAGTTTCTGGCTCAGCATATCCACTGTGTTTTTTGTTACCCACTGACTGACTTTAATCAGGTGTCTAAGAATGTTGAGTGTAGGTTTTTAGTCTCCTCCATAGATAATGTTGAGACTTCGGAAAGGGTGCAGCAGAGGATTACAGGATTGAATGCTGGTTTAAAGCATCTTATAACGTCACTAGGATAGGCTGTAAGAGGAAGGAACTACTTTTTCAAGAAGCAGAATCTTGGGAATTTGTGAATTTGGTGGCCATCGTTCTTGATTTGGTCAGTTATTGAATGTGTGAAGTGTGTATCGAACATATAAAAATGTGTTTTGCTCAGAGGGTAGGTTCTAATGGTGATAGCCATGATGGCAACCAGTGTGAAAGGTAGCTATAGGGAACTGTTCTGTTGATGTTCTATCTTGGTTCTAAGCATAACTTTCTCTTCCCCTTCTCCCAATTTCCTTTTCCACAGCACACACCAAACCTCTGAACAAGCCTGATTTATTATCAGAGTAATGCTTTAAAAAATGTCAAAATCTTGAGGGAAGCTAGTTTGCAAAGGTTTCAAATAAAAACAAAGGGCAGACAGCACTCAGCAGGTGTGTAGAGAGAAACAGTCACTGTTACACACAGCGCTGAAAGGACCTTCACAGGAAGCACTGCATCAGTTTCTGACTCTAATGTTGCCAGACCTGCTGAGTATTCCCTGCATTTTTGGTTTGCAAGTGTTGGCCAAATGAAGTATGATGTTTGGATTTTGTATTCGTGAAACGTTCGGTAATGTTTTATTTCAAAAGAAAGAAGTCAAAGGTTGGATTTTGAGACATTAGTTTGTCTGGAGGCAGTGAGGGTGCGAGTTGTTTCTGAGATGCTGACACTAGCAGTTGTAAATGGACAACATGCTGGCTCGGTGGTTAGCAGTGCTGCCTCATAGCACCAGGGACACAGGTTCAACTCTACCCTTGGGCAGCAGTACGTGTGGAGTACTCCCCCACCACCACCGCCGCCATGTCTCTGTGGGTTTCTTCCCATAGTCCAAAGATGTGCAGGCTTCTGTGGGTTAGCCATGTAAATGCAGGGTTACAGGGATAGGGTAAGGGGATTGGTCTGGCTGGGATGCTCTTTGGAGCATCAGTAAGGACCTGATTGGCCGAATGCCCTGTTTCACACTGTAGGGATTTTGTGATACTATGAAATAATGAGCTTGTGTGGAATACTTGAGAAAAGTTGCAAACTGCAGGCTATTATTTTAAATTACAGAGAGCACATGTGTGGTGTTGAACGTTCTTCCTCTGCGTTGACACCACTGTGAACAGAAGACATGGGGATGTAGGCAACATTTTCCCTTTTACGGTGTCTCCGAAGCAGATCTTTACTGGATCACAATTCCTTTGCTACCAATGTCGGTTCTTATCGTAAAACCCATCCTAAGGAGGACAGACTGTGTGTGAGCCAGCATGTATCTTTTGTAATAAAGTGGATTTATTCCTTTTTCAACAATTAATGGATTTCTCACAATTAACTTGTGTCTTGAGTTATCCGAGTACACACAGCACAAGGAAAGAGCAAGCTTGTCTTCTTTATTTGTATCCAGGCAGCATTGTGGAGAGGGTTCACCAGAGGGTGTCGTCTTATTTTTGATGTGAACATTTGCAGCTGCATGGTCCAAAAGCCTTGATAAGTAGCAGAGTCCATCCTCCCCTCAATCCCCAGGGTCTGCTGTGACCTGCCGAGGGACCTGACGACCTCGATTCCTGCTGGGAAACTCCTTATTACAGGTTGCACCAACGCTTACATTTTACGACTTCCTCAGGACAAGCCCAGTGAGCAGGTCGCTGGAAAGCTATTAACAACGGAAGGCACCGAGCGTAATGGCCAATAAATGTTACAGGTGACATGCCCCCTTTGCCCTCGAGAGGTGTTGTCAGGCTGCAGCTGTTTGGTGAATATTATCTGGATGATCACAGCACAGTTATTACTTTAAGGTGTGATGTAAGTTTTATTTCAAGTTGGTGTCAGTTTAGAAGCTCTTCGCCCAGACCCACAACAGCAATCTCAGCATTTCCACATTCCCCATTGAAGTTGGGAGTGACAGCATTCAGGGTGCCCTTAGTCTGGAAATATTATTCTGATAGCGCAGCACTCTGCTTTTATTATGTTGGAGAAAACATCTCTATAAAAATGAACAGGCAGTTGTGTAATTGGCTTACCAATAAATCCTCCATTTTCCTGACAATTTAAAAAAAAATCCTGGCTTTGAATGAGGGCCACAGTGTGACTTGCTACTGGAGCCAAGTTAAGCAAGTGTTCGGTTAAAGCATGAAGCAAAGTGAGTTAATGTGTTTCTGGCGAATAGAAGGAGTTTTTAGCATCCATTAGGCATGTAGGTTTTTTTTGCACTAAACACTTTGGGTTATTGTTCAGAAAAGTTTCCCATACAGTTTATTAATGTCACAGCTCTTTGCTTGTGACCCATCAATAAAATCTCACCTCTGAGGCTTACTGCACATGCTATTTAATGAAGTAGCCAACTGTGCCTTTGGGCAGGATTGAACTGGTTTAACAGTGTCAGAACAACACCTCCCTTCCGATCCTAAAGCCTCACATACACAAGGAGTTTTACGTAAACCCTAGATGACATCATTCAAAATATATCATTGTCCTTTAGATACATGGGATCATTCTTTGTTTTCCAAAAAAAAATGCAGTGATTTATATAAATACCACCTATAGATGGTGCAAAGAGCAGGTTTTTGTAATGAGAAAGTCAATGTCATTGGTTAGTGCAGTAAGCAGCAATAATTCTCAAAGGTGGTGCTGCAGGAACTGTGCGTTCAGAAATGTTCTTCAGATTTTAAATTTTTTACAAACTATAAATAGCTAATACCCAAAATGTCAAACCCAACATCCAGTTCTGGATTCTTTCAAATTTCTGACAGTTAAATTTTGGGAATGTGAAGCCTTCAGTCCATACTCCAAACACAATTTTCTAGACTCTGGCAACAGTCTTGAGGTTAAACCAGATTGTTTTTGTTCATATTTGACCCTAAATTCATGTTCGCACCATCACTAATAACTCCCTACTTCGTTCCAGAATCAGCTCAGCACCTCCTAAATCAATCCCTCATGTTTTCATTAATTCAAAACTCAACTATTCGAACATACGCCTCACTGCTCTCCTCATATTCTGTCCACTTTGGGTCATTCAGAATTCTTCTGCTGTCTTTTAACTTGTGCTGCGTTTCTCTACTACTGCCCTGAGCACACTCACCGACATTGGCTCTTTGTCAAGCAAACCTGTATTTTAAAATTCTAATCCTGGATTTCAAATCCTTTACCCCTCCCTATCTCTGTAACATACCCTCCCAGCTCCAAAGTCGCCATGGGATAGGACTCCTGAGTCAGTGTTTGACCGCTCCAACCAGTTGTTTTTTATTTCTTCACATCATATTTCTTTATTCTTACTACCTCCCATCCTTCGGTGACATTGATATCTGAGTTGAAAGCCAATGTGGATGTCCGGCCTCAGCCTGGCCACTCACTCCCGGCCTGGAGGTGAAGCCTGGTGCAGTCTGGGTTGGAAAGACTGTTAGACTGAACTCTTCTCTATTTTTATAAATTATTGCTGGACTTTTTATTTCCTTATTTCTCTAAATTTTTTCCCTCAGAATTTGTATTGAAGAATGTGAACCTAAGATTACTCCGTAAGTGGCGACTTGTAAACCTTTCATTGTACTCATCTGAGTACATATGACAATAAAGCTAATTTTAATGCTAATATTGTCAATCCCCAAAAAAAAACCCTCTGAGATCTCTGAAATGACATTGGGGCTAGTCAAGTCAGTCTTGACCAGCCCTAATTTCAATAACTTCAGAATTGGTGCCTTTGCTTACCTCAGTCCTATGCCCTGTAGTTTCCTTGCTAAACTTTACCATCTCTCTGTTTCTTTTCCTTTAAGATGGTCCTTAAAGCTGACCTCTTAGGAAATCTATAATCACTGTGCAGCTCTATTGATATCTTCTAATGCTCCTCTGAAACATTTTGGGTGATTTGATATATCCAAGGTGCTTTACTACTGCAAAGTTTTGACAAAGGTGCAGCACTGTACTTGCTTCATTTTCACCTTCTACAGTGTCCTTTTTGAACTGAAGGTCACACATAACGGGCAGAGTGAGTGGAGGAAGAGAAACTGGGTGTTTGATAAATGCAGAACAGCTTTGGGTCCCAAATGTGAGAGTGGAGACGCTCTACTCTGTTGCAAGTAAAACAATCCACTATGCACGGCACGCTCAACTTATTCCCCAGCTGCAGCTTTTATGTTTAAGACAAAACACTTGTGAAAATATATGGATGGGTGGAGAGTCTGGCTCAATGCAATATGCTGCTGTGTGCTATGTGCACAAGGACTGTTGCCAAGTGAACCGGGTGGAATGCAGAAACTGAACTGCCCCAACTATATAAATACTGCGGCCACAGTCATAGGGCAGAGGTTAGAAATTCTGAAATAATGACTCCCCACTGACTCATCAAAGCCTGTCCAACAAGGCACAAGTCAGAAGTGTGATGGAATACTCCCCACTTGGCTGGAGGGTGCAGCCCCAACAACACTCAAGAAGCTTGACAACATCCAGGACAAAGCAGCCCTCTTCATTGGCTCAGCATTCGCATCCTCTGACACACAGGGACAATCGTGGATATTATCTGCCTTCCAAGCCCATGCCCTCTGTCAGCCTTCTAAGGGCAGCAGATCAATACGCCTGCAAATACCTTTCCAAGCCACACGTCATCCTGACTTGTGAACGCATCGCTGTTCCTTCACTGTCGATGGGTCAAAATCCTGGTGCTCACTTCCTAACAGCTCTGTGGATGTGTGTAAACCCCACGGCTTACTGTGGTTCAAGAAGGTGTCTCACCACCATCTTAAGGTTAATTAGAATAGATTACTTACAGTGTGGAAACAGGCCCTTCAGCCCAACTAGTCCACACCGACCCTCCGAAGAGCAACCCACCCAGACCCATTCCCCTACATTTACCCTTTCACCTAACACTTAGGGCAGTTCACCTGACCTGCACATTTTTGGACTGTGGGAAGAAACCGGAGCACCCAGAGGAAACCTACACAAACACGGGGAGAATGTGCAAACTCCACACAGACAGTTGCCTGAGGCAGGAATTGAACCCAGGTCTCTGGCGCTGTGAGGCAGCAGTGCTAACCACTGTGCCACCGTGGGCAATAAATGGAGGCAGGAATACTCATTTCCCATGCAGCTGTAAAAATAATAAAAGTGATTAAAAAAAGGTCCAACAGGAGCAGAAGAGGTGGAGACAACAAAACAAGTAACTTAGATTGGAAAGATAGACATCATTGAGTTTAATACTATTTCTGGATGTTCAATTGATGGGCGTTTCTTGTGCTTACTACGAAAGATTGTACTGCATGTAAGACCTCACACACTCCAAACCGGTCTACCTTTATTTGATATATTTGTAACTGTAGTGAGCACAGTGTTTGAATAGAAACTGTTATCACCATATCTTATTGACTACATCATCTGCCCTCAAATAACTCTCTTTGACTGTAGAGGCAATGGAATAAATACTGAGAGAGCTTAGGTTTCAAATTCTTTGTAAGTTTAGTTAAGATAAACAGTTAACGGAACCCAGCTAATCTTGTCCAGGATATCCAAAATATTAATCTTATGTTAACTCTTATAATAAAACATGACAATGGATTTCGAGGAACATGCTGCTGAACCTGTTGACTGCATGTTCCAATTTAGTGTCAGCTTTAATGTTAAAGCATAATGTAGTTGCTGAAATAAAAAAAACAGAACGCTGAAGAACTCAGCTGGTCAGACAACATCTCGCACAGAGAGAAACAGAGTTAACCTTTTGAGTCCATGTTCCTTCCTCAGAACATGTCATTCATCTCATTATTTGTTTTTGGAGTTTTGCAGGATTTTCATATTTATACATTACTTGACAATGCTTATTGCAACTCAAGTAAAATCCTTAGTTGTAAAGATGTAAGAATATGCTGTGTGCTGTAGGTCCCCATCTCTGATATTTCCAGCACTGTCAATGACAGAGTAATCTGTGCTGTTAATCATGGCTCAGTTGACACTGCTCTTGTACCTCTGAACTGTAAGGTTCTAGGTACAAATCCCACAGCAGGCAAAACAAGCAAATGAAGACCTTAAGACATATGAGCAGAAATTAGGCCATTCAGTCCATCAAGTCTGCTCCACCCTTCAATCATAGCTGATATGTTTCTCAACCCCATTCTCCCACCATCTCCCTATAACCCTTGATCCCTTTGATACTCTAGAACCTATATATCTCTGTCTTAAATATACTCAATGACCTGGTCTCCACAGTCTTCTTTTATTAGATTAGATTACTTACAGTGTGGAAACAGGCCCTTCGGCCCAACAAGTCCACACCGCCCCGCCGAAGCGCAACCCACCCATACCCCTACATCTACATCTACCCCTTACCTAACACTACGGGCAATTTAGCATGGCCAATTCACCTGACCTGCACATCTTTGGACTGTGGGAGGAAACCCACGCAGACATGGGGAGAATGTGCAAACTCTACACAGTCAGTCGCCTGAGGCGGGAATTGAACCCGGGTCTCTGGCGCTGTGAGACAGCAGTGCTAACCACTGTGCCACCGTGCCGCAGAATTCATTCTGTGGCAATGAATTCCATAGATCCACCACTCTCTGGCTGAAGAAGTTTCTCCTTATCTCCGTTGTAAAAGGTCTTCCCTTTACTCTAAGTCTGTGCCCTTGGGTCCCAGTCTCTCCTACCAATGAAACCTCTTCCCAACCTCCCCTCTGTCCAGGCCATTCAGTATTCTGTATGTTTCAATTAGATCACCCCCTCATCCTTCTAAACTTCATCAAGTATAGACCCAGCATTCTCAAATGTTCCTCATATGTTAAGCTCTTCATTTCTGGGACCACACGCTCCAGGGCCAGTACATCCTTCCTGAGATATGGGGCCCAAAACTTCACATAATACTCCAAATGTGGTCTGACCATACCCCTATATAACCTCAGAAGTACGTCCCTGCTTTTATGTTCCTCTCAAAATAAATGCCACCATTGCATTTGTCTTCCTAACTACTGACTCAACCTGCAAGTTTACTTTCAGAGAATCCTGGACTAGAGCTCCCAAGTCCCTTTGCACTTCAGATTTCTGAATTTTCTGCCCATTTAGAAAATAGTCCACGTCTCTCTTTTTCACACTGAAGTGCATGACCTCACGTTTTCCCATGTTGTACTCCAACTGTCACTTCTTTGCCCACTCTCCCAATCTGTACAAATCCTTCTGCACTTGCCCCACCTCCTCAATGCTACCTGTCCCTCTACCTACCTTTGTATCGTCTGCAAACGTATGCAGGTTGATCTTGATGCAGAGCTGAGAGTGTGTTTCGTGTTGAAGCTTCGGCCTTTCCGATGAGATGTTGAACTAAGTCCCCTATCTGCCTGCTTAATGGATGTACCTGATCCCATGGCACTGCTTTGAAGATTAGTGGGAGAGTTCTCCTTCCTGGTGTCTTGCGCTAATGTTTATCTCTCAACCAACACCACAAAACCAGGTTGTCTCATCATCACATTCTTTATGGTAAACCTCCATGTGTGGAATGGCAGGCTTTGAGCGGCCACAGTGAGACTTGTGCTTGCCTAATAGATTCAGGGCAAGCCAAAGTCCCTGCACAGTCAATTGCCACTCCTGGCCTCAGTGCAAACTCCTTATGTACTTTCCTCTCCATTTGCTCAGCTGAGTAAAGTTCCTACAACACGAGGAGCTCTACACATTCTAGGGTAAATCAACTTTCTTCCTGTGATATTTTTGCTTGCCTGCACTGACACCGACTGGGGGCAGTTGCCACTCAGAGCAGGCCTTTTGTTCCCGTTATAGATTTACTTTAAAATGTTTACAGCCAGCAGACAGGACACTTGTCATCTCACCGATGTGAATTAATAGGACTGGATGCCTCTTAGATTTGGAGCTCCCACTGTGATGGTCTTATGGTAGAGCTGCCCTGTTAAACTTTGCAGCTATTCGTTGTCTTTATTAAAGGAGATTGGGAAGATGAAGAATACTCTGTGAGGTCCTGAGGTCATGGGAGGTGCTATAGAAATGTAATTTCTCCCTTCAGAGCCCTGAAAAGCTCGCTCATTCAAATCACAAAACAAATTGAGTCACTGGAAGTGGGAAGCAAGCGTCTCCCAGCAGGGCTCCTTTTAAAGAAGAGTTTGAAATCCTGGTCCCCCGCTGGCTGTATTGTGTTGTGTGAAGTGATAATTATATATTGAAAGAAAAGCAAATACTCATCTTCCCTGCGCATCTCTGGGGTGATTCAGTCACAGTGGGTAAGGAGATTATTACTCCATAATGGCCAAAAAGAAATGTAATCCATTCAGCAGTTTGTGAACACTTGATTTTTTTCCCCTCTCACACGTTATCATATACAAACATCTGTTCTGCGTGAATTGTGCTTCAGATGTTTTATTCATTGATGTGAATAATACAGACACCTCTCCCTGTAAAACGCAAATCTACTTCTGTACCAGGTAAGATAGCACTCGCAGTTCAACCAAGACACTTGTTCTAATGTGTACAAAGTTAAAAATCACACAACACCAGATTATAGTCCAACAGGTTTATTTGGAAGCACTAGCTTTCGGAGCGCTGCTCCTTCATCAGGTGGTTGTGACAATCACCTGATGAAGGAGCAGCACTCTGAAAGCTAGTGCTTCCAAATAAACCTGTTGGATTATAACCTGGTGTTGTGTGATTTTTAACTTTGTACACCCCAGTCCAACACCGGCATTTCCAAATCATGTTCTAATGTGGATGGACATAGGAAATGAGGAAACAGGCCACTCAGTAGCTCAAGCCTGCTCCACACGTTGAACTACACATTGTCCAACTTTTCACTTCATTGCCATTTTCCAGCATGATCTCTGTATTCCTTCATATTTTTAAATTCTCACCATCTATCTATCTCTACTGGATTATACTGATTCCTTGAGCCCCCACAGCTCTGTGGAGTAGAGAATTTCAAAGATTTGCCATCAGCTGAGTGAAGAACTGCCTACTAATCTCAGCCCTAGATGGTCTATCTCTTACATGAGATTGTGTCCCTAGCTCTAGGCACCCCTCACACACAGCCGGCACAAACGTTCTTCGTGCATCAAACCTGTTGAGCCCTTTAATGAGTTCACCTACCATTCTTTTCAGCACTGGAAAGCATAGGGCAAATCTCCTCAATATCTCCCCATGGGATATTCCCACCATCTCAGATATCAGTTTTATCAACATTCACTCCACTCCCTCCTTGGCAGACGAATTCATACTAACATGGTCGCTCAATGGTTAGCACTTATGCCTCACAGACCCAGGGGCCAGGGTTTAATTCTACCCTTGGGCGACTCTGTGGAGTTTGCACATTCTCCTTGTGTCTGTGTGGGTTTTCTCCAGGTACTCTGGGTTCCTCCCATCGTTCAAAGATGTGTAGGTTAGGTAGATTAGCCTTGCTAAATTGTCCTGTTGTGTCCAGGGATGGATAGACTAAGTGGATTAGCCTTAAGAAATGCAGGGTTACAGGGTAAGTAGGGGGGTTGTCTGGGTGAGATGCTCTTCAAAGGGTCAATGTGAACTTGATGGGCCAAATGGCCTGATTCCACTGAGTGTAAGTGAGCTGGTTACTGTTGACTGAATGCTGCTGAACAGAACTGTCGATGATTTAGAGTGATGAATACTGCCATAAATAAATGACAAGAAAGCAGACCCAGGGTCGATGCGTCATTCCAACAGAATTCCCTGATACTTCCTCTGGAAGACATTATAATCCTGCTGGGGAATGTTAATGACCTGTTGTCCAAAGTCAGCAAAACAGGAGCCCAATGTTGCTCATAAAACCAAAAACATTTGCAGTTCCCGTCCAAAGCACTAGTACATGTTAAAATAAATTCCTGTTAATCACTGTGTCCATGTTTGGTTGTACAGCTGAGCATTGTACCACGGCAGCTAATGGCAGTTAAATTAATTGCTTAATGATTAGAAGAGTGTTACAGTGCTGAAAGTATGGAGAGGAAAATATCAAAGCTGCTGCTTAGCCTGAAAGCTATTATCGTAACTGCAGGTGGCATTGCCTTCAGGACGTGAGCTGAGTTCGGGATTGGTCCTTATTGATCATACTTTCAAATCTAACTGCCCTACAAGTCTGGGGAGAAATGGTTGAAGATAACAGTTGGATTAGTGATGGAGAGTTAATACTACATGTGGAGCAAATTTCACATTGAGCACTTTCTTTAAAGGAAGTGCCCATTAAAGGGTTTCAGTTGCAATTTTCTTTGACAATTTAGTTGGTGCTCTTAGCAGCATTTTGGAGTGCATTCAACACATATGTACAAAAGAACTTAATATTTTCTGATCACAAAATGATGAAGGATGAGGGAAATCTTTTGACTCATTGTCAATTGTCCATCCAGTGAAATGACAATCCCATCCCCACTCCAAGTGTTTCTTAAGGCAATCCTGGGTTTTTGCCTTAATCTGGAAGGTCTGGATGTAAGTTTGCTCAAGGAGCTGGATGGTTTGGTTTCAGACGTTTCATCACCATACTAGGTAGCATCACCGATGAGCCTTCAGATGAAGCACTGATGGTGTAGCCTGCTTTTTATTTATGTGTTTAGGTTTTCTTGGGTTGGTGATGTCATTTCCTGTGGTGATATCATTTCCTGTTCTTTTTCTCAGAGGGTGGTAAATGGGATCCAAATCAATGTGTTTGTTGATAGAGTTCTGTTTGGAAAGCTATGCTTCTAGGAATTCTCATGTGTGTCTCTGTTTGGCCGTTTGGATCTGGAAGTTCTCTCTACACAATGTTCTCTCTATATGTGAAAATTCATTTCCTGATTCAAGTTCTATAAGAAGTTTTGCTCTTCGAAGTTTGTTCCCCCATTCTGCAGTTTAATTTAATATAATATTCTAAGCTTATTTGTCAAAGTCCCCAAACAATTTTCCATATTTTAGGATAGCGCCTCTTGAAGTTATCTTCCCAGGCTGAAAATTTCAACTTCTTTCATGGTTTCCCCATAACTTAGACCACTACCATTGAAATTAGTACTGAAGGTGTGGACATTAAAGCACTAACCTCATTGAGAAGAATGTTATGGACCATTTCAACCCCCCTTCAAATACATCAAGGAGATAGCCTAAGTTTTTCTTATTTAAAGGCAAGCGTAAGGTACTGTGTTCCAGATATAATTTGATTTGTTACACTATTTAGCTTTAAGCAAAACACGCTTCATTCATCTCCGCAGCTAAAATACAAATAAAACAAAGAAGGATTTGTCTAACTTTAACTCTGTTGGAAATCTTAACAGAATAATAGATTATTTAATGATTAAACAGCAAATGTTCCAATATACTGACATCCTATAAACACAGCCTTGGCAAAGGAAAATTCAGTAAAATAAATTATCTCACATGCAATGTTTTTCCAGTCCAGGAGGAAGGAACATCAAAAGATAATTCTGGCAGAGAAAGAGAGAGAACTCAGGTGTTTTGCTGGAAAAGGTATTGCAACTTCAAAACCCCAACAACTACTGAAAGCTAAACTAAAACCCTGGTTCTGTGGGACCCTGACTCCACCCATTCAGGCTGCTTCTATTGTTCCAACTTAAAAAGAAACCAAGGCCTCACAAGCTGTTTATTTTATTGGCTTGGAACAGACCATTCAACACCCCAGCCTTAGCCTTCATAAAAATACCAGGGAAAAATAACCCTCTTAAAGCAATAGTATCATCACAAGAAATAGAAAGTTGTGAATTATCAGAAATGGCTCTGATAGTAACATTTCTGCCTCATAGTCAGCAGCTCGTTGATTCAAGTTCTCTTCTAGAAGGTGAGCACAAAAGTCTAGGCTGAAACTCCACTGCAGTGCTGAGAGGTGTTCCAATGATAAGATGTAAAACAAATGTTAATAAAAATGTTTGCCTATCTTGCTCACTTTTGTTACTCTATGTTTCTGGTTATACTGTATACCTCATTAACTGCTTTCTCAACCTATCTTGCTCCAATAGACATGGACTGAGAAGTTGTGAGTAGGTAAGGAACATTGCGCAGTCATTGGTCAATATCCCACTTCTGACCTCCCAATGGTTGGGAGGTCATTGATGAAGCAGCTGAATATGGTTGGGCTCAGGATACTACCCTGAGGAGCTCCTGCAGAGATGTCCTGGAGCTAAGAATAGAGGCCTGGAAATGGCACAACCATTTTCCTTATTGTTAGGTCTGACTCTGAGAGCTGTGAGCTTTTCCTGTGTATATTGAATCCAGTCTTGGTGGGGCTTCTTGATGGTACCTTTGGTCAGATGCTGCCTTGATGTCAAGGTCAGTCACATTTACCTCACCTCACTGACAGAGGTTGGGAGCAATAGGGCTGTGAAGCGATTTGAATTCAAGAAAGAGTTGGATAGAGCTCTTAAGGATAGTGGAATCAAGGGTTATGGGGATAAGGCAGGAACAGGATACTGATTGAGGATGATGAGCCATGATCATAATGAATGGTGGTGCTGGCTCGAAGGGCAGAATGGTCTACTCCTGCATCTATTGTCTATAAAACCGAGATGAGATGTTTAAATTTGAGGAGTTGTCAAACTGGGTAAGGTCCTTTAGTGCTTACTATTATCCCATAACCTGAAATCCTCAGACATTCACACTTATTCTGTTGCATGTGGTTCTTTTTTATTCAGTGTGTGTGATACAGAGAATCATTCCCAGGGAATATAAACAAAGCTTCTTCTTTAGAAATTACAGGCCTAAGGGAGACAGGGTGGTGTTGTGGGTATGGGCCAACAGTACAAAACACTGCGAGGTTTGGCATAGACTGGCATTTCATTGCTGGTTCATTCAGATTTAGAATTATTGGATTGGGAAATAGGCTTGCATGTTTAATGTTGGCATTAAAATGGATTGTTCATGTCTGAGGGGTCTGGATTGTTCTTCTGAAGTAAACAATGAAAAGTGGCCTTGTTCTTCCTTCTTGCCATCACCTTGACAAAAACAGAACATATGAGTTAGGAGCTGGAATCAGCCCCTCCATCCTATTTTGTCATTTAATAAGGTTATGACTGATCTGATTATTCCAGCTTCCTGCATACCCCAATAACCTTTCACCCTTTCGCAAATTAAGAACATGCTTGCTTCTGCCTTCAAAAATTTAAAGATTCTGCTGCTACCTTCATTTTGACGAAGAGAACTCCATAAATTCTTAGCACTTAGTAAGAAAAGAATTAACTTTATCTCTCATTGGGTGGGCCACTTCTGGAATATTGTTTGCAATTCACTTTTGTTACTCTATGCTTCTGGTTATACTGTATACCTTATTAACTCTGTTTTCGTATCTGAGAGGTCGTGAGTAGGTACGGAACATTGCACAATCATCCGAAGGATGTTGTGAAACTTGAAAGGGTTCCGCAAAGATTTACAAGGATGTTGCCAAGTGGAGGATTTGAGCTACAGGGAGAGGCTGAACAGGCTGGGGCTGTTTTCCCTGGAGCGTCGGAGGCTGAGGGGTGACCTTATAGAGGTTTACAAAATCATGAGGGGCATGGGTAGGATAAGTAGACAAAGTCTTTTCCCGGGGGTGGGGGAGTCCAGGACTAGAGGGCATAGATTTAGGGTGAGAGGGGAAAGATATAAAAGGCAACCTTTTCAAGCAGAGGGTGGTACGTGTATGGAATGAGCTGCCAGAGGAAGTGGTGGAGGCTGGTACAATTACAACGTTTAAAAAGGCATCAGGATGGGTACATGAATAGGAAAGGTTTGGAGGGATAGCGGCCAAATGCTGGCTAATGGGACTAGATTAATTTAGGATATCAGGTTTACATGTACAATATGGATCAAAGGGTGTGTTTATGTGCTGTACATCTCTATGACTCTATTTCGTTAATGGGCATCTGTGTATTTTCAAACAGTGAGCCCTGGTTCTAGATTCTCCCTCTCCACAGTCAGCCTGCCAAGAGCCCTCAGGATCTTAGACGTTTCAATCAAGTCACCTCTTATTCTTCTAGATTCTAACAGGTACAAGCCTAACCTGTCTAATCTTTCCACATAAGAGAACACACTAATTCCAGGCATTAGTCTTAGAAACTCTCTCTGAAGAGTTTCCAAAGCAGTTACATCTCTCTTAAAGTAAGGTAACCATGCTGTACTGTACCCCAGATGCAGTCTCACCAGTCCCCTGTATAACTGAAGCAGAACCTCACTATTTTTGTATTCAGTTCCCTTTGCAATAACTATTAACATTCATCACTTGCTGTGCTGGCATATTAGCCTTTTGCAATGCATGCGCAGGGATTCCGAGATCCCATTGCATTTCAGAACTCTGCAATCTCTCACCATTTAGATAATATGCTTCTTTTAATCCTTGTAATGAAATGGAGAACTTCACATCTTCCCAAATTATACTCTATTTGCCAGATTTTTGCACTGTTGGTCAACATATCTGTTCATACCCTTCACAGGTTTCGTCTACCAACTTTGTAAAATAATAGAGAAATAATCACAAGAAATAAAAGAATGAACAGTGCCTTTGTAAGTACTCATCTTTATTTGTGTTAGGCAAAGTGTGAAGCACAATGTGATGGGTTTAACACAGAGCTGCTACACTTTGCCAAGTATGTGGAGAAATGTAATATTATCCCAGGGGTCAGTGACGCTATCTATCACGGAACATTGCGCATTGTGTCACTATCCCAAAACTCCCCTTAGCTTTGATGGGTTTCTCCCTTAGTAACAGTTGCTATTTTCTGCTGTAAGTTATGGATATGTGGAGTTTATTTGTCAGTATTATACGTGGTTCATTGCAGCTGTTAATGAATATAGATCCCAATGGTTTGATGCCTTTGGATAAGTCATTCAAGAAATATTTACACAGACACTGACCTTCATCAAAGCCATAGAGACAAGTTTGGGTGGGTCCTTAGGGCTTGCTTTTGTGTTCAGGCAACAGTTTCGGAAAAGCTGATGGCTTTCTTTCAGCACAGAAATCCATATCTTTTCCCACCAGGTCTAGGGTTGGCTTTGAAAACCCTTATTGCTATAAATCACTTGCTGAGAAATGTGTCAATACTTCGTTTGTCTTCAAAGACACCAGAAAATAACCACAGCCTTTTTCATCCCAACCAAGGGTTGCTAATCCTCCCAGAATGTTCTGGAGTCTCCAGGAATTAAGTAGTAATCCCCAATAGAAAAGAAAGGTTTCTGTTAAATAGCATCTCTTTACAAACGAAAGGAAAGTGAGCAAGTATTACACTTTATTATTCCTGGGAACTTGTGAAGCACATAGTCTCCCATCGTTTTCTCCACAGCAATGCCTCAGTCAATCAGAGTCAAACCGCCAACTACCCAGGACCCTTTGCTTTTGTCATACAAATTGTGACAATTGTTTGAAATTTGTCATTTTTGTTTTTGTCCTGATCAGTGCAAGATCAAAAGCTTCACCGACATGGCCCAACATTTTCACCAAAATTCAACCTTTCGTGTCCTTCCAAGTCCTCTATAGCCAAGGAAGTACTCTTACAGTGCAGTCACTATTCTAATGTAGGAAACATGGCAGCGAATTTGTGCACAGTAATCTCCCACAGACAGCAATGTCGTAATGACCAGATAACCTTGTGATGTTGATTGACGGATAATACGCACCAAACTATCTTCCCTGCTCTTTGTCAAAATAGTGTCAAGGGACCAGTAACATTCACATTAGAAGTGGAGGATGGGCCTTGGTTTAACATCTCCCCTGAATGATGGCACATCTCACTCTGCAGCATTCCCTCAGTACTGCACTGGAGTGTTAACCTAAACTGTTGTGTTCAGGTATCCACCACCACCTGACTTGGAGCCAAGATGTATGAGTGACAGCCAGAGACAAAAACCAGGAACAAAACAACTCTATTTGGAAATGAACCACTGAATGCACTGGAACTCATTTTTAAAGTACACAAGTTTGATCAATATGCATCATTCACGACCTTTACTGTTTCTTTCTCCCTTACAGGATGTCACTGCTGTGGGCAAACCCAGGAGAAAATTCATTGAAATATTACAATAATTGGTGATTTGTTCTCTTAGTTTCCTTTACACTTCTGTTGATTAATTAAAGGGAAAAATGTGGGGACTGTTTCAGCAAGAGTTAAACTTTACCCAATTACATAAGAATGGCTTGTCATTTTTCAAATGGCGTGGGAGACCCATGTGGTGTAACGAAGCAACTGTCAGTGACCAACAGCAGAAATGGCGGGGTGGTTGACATCAGAGGGTCATGTATTGTAACATCCTGGAATCCATTCACCGAGAGCTAATGAACTTGTAAGAAAAAGGAGCAGAAAGTGAACATGCAGTGCTTTGAATCTTCCCACTATTCAATACGATGTGGCTGATCTTCAGACACAACTCCACATTCCCACCCACTCTCCATATCCCTTGATTCCCTGAGGGGCCAAAGCATTCAATGACAGAGCATCCACTGGCCTGTAGGACAGAGAGTTCCAAAGATTCATAAGCTACTGAGTTGAAGAAAGCTTTCTGCATCTCTGTCCTAGATCGTTGACCCCTTATCCTGAGACCATGCTCCTGTGTTCTAGAATCCCCAGTCAGGGAAAACACCTCATTTGTTATGGTCAGCTTGGCTTTCTCCCTTAAAGCCAGAAGTTGTCATGTGGTCATTTAACATTTGTCCCTAAAGCCTTCCTTCCCCATGTTGAAATCATTGTTACATATCCAGCTTCAGCACCATGGTAACAATCTCAACAACAAATTCTGGAAAGCTTCTATGGGTGCTGACTTGATCATGAACTCAATAATTCAGTCTGTTAGCTCCCATTCTGGAAAATCACATGATGAGCCCTTTACTCTGTAACTGTGGATGAAGTGGTCTATGGATTCGATAGGCTTCTGTCTAACTGGCATGAATTCTAGCTGATGACTATACAAGTTTAATCTGACTCTAACTGATCTTCTAATGTGGTCCAGATCATTTGGGAATATTTTTAGCTTCTTAGCTATTAACAATGATGCATTAATTTTCTAAGCTAATTTTAAAGCTTGATTTTTCCACATAAGACACATCTGAACCTAGAAACCATTGCTCTGAATGCTTAAACATTTTAAATTTTATTAGGAGATCTGCTGTGTCCCAATTTAAACTAGGGAATTTTGCAAACATGCCTTTGACTTCCCCTCGTTTACTATCAACCTAGCAAACAAGCTGTTCACTTGACTTTCTCAAGTGAGTTAAAGTGGCCTATCAATGGGGATATGTCTGATTATCAGTGATCAATGTTTTCATCATTCCCTGTTGTAGCAATGAACTTAAGGTCAAGGGTTATTTTATGCACTTCCACATGATTTAGCACTGTTGACCATGTATTTCACCTCTAGGTTAACTTGCTCACCAACTGTTCAAACATCGTAGGTCTCATTGGCCTGATACTTTCCATTATTGTTCACTGTGGTATTTTAATGATAGTAGCCTAACAATCAATCCCTCATCAGCGATTGATTAACTCCGTGGGCTAGTTTATTTAAAACAGTAAGACACATTACAATTATTATAGCAGAAATTACAGTAAATCAACTGACTTTTACCTGTGCAACTGGGAAATGCA
This sequence comes from Chiloscyllium punctatum, assembly GCF_047496795.1. NCBI lineage: Eukaryota > Metazoa > Chordata > Chondrichthyes > Orectolobiformes > Hemiscylliidae > Chiloscyllium > Chiloscyllium punctatum. The sequence continues at coordinate 5,337,078 of NC_092748.1, forward strand.
CAACAGACACGCTTCCAGAAAGCCTCACAACATAATATATCCACACAACATGTAGTCCTTAAAGGTGAATTCTCCTAAAGGCAGGGTACATCCACAGCAGTGTCAAGAAAAAAAGGAAATGGTACATGTGTGTTAGGGCTTGCGTGAGGCATAAAGGAATTAACCTGACAGCACAGCTGTTTATTTGACATCTTGTATCCTCAGTATTAGTGAATATTGTAGATCACTCTAAGTTTTCAGTGCTTGGAAATGTTTTCCTCTAATTTGTGTTGTCACCAGGTGCTTTGTCCTTTTGTGAGGAGGAGAGGGATAGTGAGCGTTCCCCAGCTCAGTACCTAGTGATGTCAACTTTGTAAAGAGTTGAACCAACGGAGGCCTGACAGAGATGAAGCGAACAGTACAAAAAAAAGATAAATCTAGAGGAGAAAGCAGCTCAAATTTATAAGTGAGAGGCAAAGTTTGGCCAGATAACAGTAAAGTGTTCTTCCCAAACAGAATGGTGAATGGTGAGAGTGGGTGTCCAGACTGGTCAGTGTCCTGAGGAGTCCTGTTTCTATTTGTCAAGAAAATCTCTGAAGTAAGTGAATGCTGGTGGTAGATGATTGATCCTATCGCTGGTTGTTAGGGGATTGTCATTTTCATTGAGTAGGTCCTTAACCCAGGTATCATACACATTAACCACAACAACAATGTCTGACAGAGCAAGTTCAAAGGGTAGACTAACCTACTCCTGCTATTCTATTCAGGTAGCTCTTTCAACATTGTAAAACACCCCACGGTGCGTCACAGAAGCACCAGCAAACAAAATTTGACACCGGGCAAGACAAGAAGACATTAGGGCAGATGACTGAAAGCTTGGGTAAAGCAGTTGGTTTTCGGGCGAGCTTTAAAGGAGAAATGAGAAAGGTTCAGAGGTACAGGAGGGAATCCTGGGATTTGGAGCTCATGTGGGCAGCGGAAGCATTGCTCTATAAGTAAAACCAGGGGCAGCATGTGAGGAGTGCAGGGATCTGATGGTTGTTGGACAGGAGGAGATTACAGAGTTAGTGAGTCGTAAGGCTATAGAGAGATTTGAAAAAATGAATTTGAATTTTCAACATTCAGGTGTTGCTTAACTGGGAGCCAATGTAGATTAGTGAGCACAGAGAGGATGTGCATGTTGACAAAGAGACTTTCAAACCTGTGTTCAACAGTGGGAATTGGAATAATAGACAATACAAAAGAAACCAACTCAAACAGAGCAGAACACAATTGAGCAAGTGAAATACACCCAGTGCAGAAATACACATTAAGGATCTTCTGGTTGGCAATATGCATACTGCTTATTTTTAAGGCTGTGTTGTTGAGTCTCTGCCCAATGTGCCATTGCTGATTGTACTTATGGTGCTAACACTGAAGGTAATGTCTTATAGTACTGATAGCACACCCTAATTTTGTCCCTGCTTGCAGTTATTAAATTGCTCTCCTTTGTATTTGACAACATTGAGTATCCTAATTACTCTGACAATATGTTAGCAATATCTTAGAATCACAAAATTTCTCCAGCATGGAATATTTTACAAACTCTTGACATGAGATATTAAACAATCTGCATTTGGAAACTTATCTTCCCTATAAATTTATAATGAAGTGAAATCAATATTTTGGTTTAATTTAGAGTAATCTCTCTCCTTAGTCTCATTCCTCCTTTCTCGTTCCTTATTTTCTTTCTTACTCTCTATCCCGACAGGCATTTTTATCTTATGCTTTTTTCTCATTTTCTGTACACTGTTCACCATCTCCAGCAGGGAGAGAATTCAGTCCAGTGTAAAGCAAAGACGGGTACAGCCATTAATAAGGAAGGCTATCCTTAAAAGGTGTGCAATAAAGACTGATTTCTGGGAAGAGGTCATCCTTTGCAGAGAGACTGAGTTGCATGAGACCTATGTTTACTAACGGTCTCCATTCTTCCCTTGAGTTTGGGAGAAATGGTTTTCTTTTTGAAACTAAGTGTGAAAGTTAACCAGAAAGCCAGAGCTGCTTCCAGAGACCAGGTAAAAATTGGCACCACACTTTAGTGAGGTCTCCCTTATAGTTCTGCTGACTAGGTGAGAAAGGATGTTCTTTTCCCTATGGAAAACACAAAGGCCATTTGGACTGACAAAGACAGCCTGGACAGAGACCTGGACTGTAGAAGTCAGTGTGTGGGTCAAGAAAACATGTCTCCAGTGTCACTGAATGATCTGCGGTGCCCTGCCAGTGAGATGCTACTACTCAATGATTCATGCCCTTGTGAGTGTGAGTTAGCATTATAAGGCTGCTACTATACAGGATTGTCACATCGGAAGCGGAATGCCAGGCATTTTCATCAGAGGCCTCATGTGCAATCAATGTCTCTCATTTCATTGGAGTCATAAATGGAGCACTATTTGCTCCACAGTGCTGCTGCCTCTCACACATCTGCCAGGATTCAGTCGCTGACCTTATTTCACAACTAAAAGAAGCACACATCTGCTAGCTTTTCATCAAAGGGCTGCATGGACATAATCACAAAAGACAAGCTTGGAATGAACACATGACAGATGTCTCAGGCACATATTATTAATAATATTATTGATTAGCATCAACTATAGCTCTCAGCTGATGCTGAATTCACTTTCATTCTGAACCGTTTAATACTAACATCCCCATATCCCACATTTTCTTACTTGCAAGGCATGTGGACAATCACTGCTCTGTGGATTGACATCTCAATCTGTTGTCTTTCAAAATGGCTTGGTTATCCACATTTTTAAGTAAACAGTAAGTTTTAAGTGGCATAAGTGCTCCTCTCAGTGAAAACTCTGTAAGCACAGGCAAATGATCGCTCCTGTTTTTAGACAGTTTTTACCTCAGCTCCTGTACTTTTATTTTTAATCAAGAGAAAAGGATGTGAGAATATGGTCCAAATAATACTCCCATTTAATAGATCCTTTCACATTTCAAAGTACTTATATTCAATAAGTTATGTTGGCAGTGCAGTGACTATGGTTGTGCCAGTAATTATAGTTATAAGGTACTTGACTTCAGTAGGAAGACCATAATATAAAGCCTTGTAGCATCTGGGGAATCCATTTGGGTAAATCCCCTTAAGTTATTTCTGTTTGTCTTCAGGCCCAACATTAGTTGAAGAAATGTCAATGCTTTGGGCATTTTGGTATCTCGTCCACTGTTTAATGCAACTATTATCTAAGGTTATAATGAAAGGTCACAGTTGCAAATGTTAATCTTTTCCCATCTGCAGTTTTAATCTCCTTACCTAAGGAATGCTATTCTTGCCTTAGAAGGTGTGCAATATAAACTGATTTCTGGAAAGAGGTTGTCCTTTGCAGAGAGACTGAGTTGCACGGGGGCCTAGGTTTACTCATGTGGATTGTACTTTTCCATTCATAAACTGATTGAGCAGGTAGATTGCTGGCGGGGACAAAAAAAAAAAGTGTTCACTTGTTTGTGGAGTTGGGAAGTAATTTCCATAACTATTAAATAAGGTCTATTAATGCAACCTTATGAAAGGTTTCTGTTCTGTCAGCTCTGCACTCCCTGCCCATAAGCATTATGTCTTAAACTGAAAGCAGAGATTAGTTTCTTGTTACTCTGAGTTGGCTTATGATGAGTTTCAATGTCTTCTGCCAGTTTAAAGCTAACAAAGCAGTGTTTGTCTAAACATCTCTTGACATCAGAAAACTCTTCAAAGGTGATGCACTTTGTGGTTTTCTATGTTAGTCTATGTAATATCCAACAACTAGGTTTGTGTTGAGTCAGAGATCTTAAGGTTTACTTACAGCACTAACTACTTACAATGGCACAATATCATAGACAACTTCTCTGGGTACTGTACTTACAAATGTTACACACACATATAATTGATTGACTGCACTGACTCTATGACACAAAGAGAGTGACATAAAGTGTGGAAGTTACCTTTATACCTCTCATCATGAGAAGTCATGTAACTGTCTTAAAGGTATGTAATATAATATAAAGCAATAGGCAGACATATTTAGAAAATGCATGTTCGATGATACGTAAGGACTTTAGGCATCCTGTGGAGATATGGGACAATTAACTTTTAGAAGTAGATTAATTTCTCAAAAGACCAATGGAAATAAACCAGTGCTCAAGATTTTATCTTTTAAAACTTTTACTGGAACCAGCAAACTTAGATTAAGCATCAATTAATAGATAACCAATACACCAAGAAAGAGTACATTTTTGCATTCAATGACTATTGTGACTTACAAAATGATTTCACTCAATTCCATGCGTCTGGCCAACAGCCCAATTACAGGAACAAAATCACACACTCACTCCCAGCTCTCCATACCATGTTAAAACTTTCATTGCCCTTTGATAACCATTATACTCAGCCTGCACTCTCCTGCAATAACTATCAGGAAGGCACATTTGACAACTCTGTCCTCCTGAAATCTTCCAAAGGTGCCTCTGTGTTCTGTTATATTTCTTTTCATCAGAAACAAAATACTCCACAACAGAAAATTCTTTGTTTCTGCAGCTGTAGCAAGAGCAATTCCTTTAGTTTTTGAGATGCTCTGAAAAGATGTTTAAATTGCCACCTCAAATCTTCAATTGATTTCTGCTCGAGTTTTTTCCCTTGGCAACTAGATCACATTGATATACCTCCACACTGAGACGTTTACTTGGAATTCTCCATTTTAATTTATTAAAGGTACTTTTCAAACCATAACCATTTTTACAGTTCAGCATTCATGACAGTATGAGTTTGGCTTGTATTCCCTTGAGTGTGTAGTTAGAAGAATAATCTAACTGAGTTGAGTCATAGAGTCATACAGCAAGGAAACAGACCTTCGGTCCAACCAATCAATGCCAAACATAATGCCAACCTAGACTAGTCCCACCTGCCTGCTCCTGGTCCATATCCCTCCAAACCTTTACTATTCACATACTTATCCAAATGTAACTGAACTGTAATTACACTGTAATTGAACCCATGTCCACCACTCCCTCAGCAAGTTTATTCCACATGCAAACCACCCTCTCTTAAAAAAAGACCATCATGTCTTTTTTAAACATTTCTCCTCTCACCTTAAAAAATGTGCCTCTTAGTCTTGAAATTCCCCATCCTAGGGAAAAGACAACTACCATTATCTATATCCCTCATTATTTTATAAACTTCGATGAGGTCGCCTCTCAACCTCCGATGCTTCAGTGGAAACTAGTCCCAGCCTGCCCAGCTTTTCTTTATATCTCAAACCTTCTATACCCGGCAATATCCTGGTAAATCTCTTCTGAACACTCTCCAGCTTATTATATCTCGCCTATAACAGGGCGACCAAAACCGGACATATTATTCCAGAAGAGGCTTCACCAATGTCCTGTCCTCTCATTTATCTCTCCACCCTTCAGGCTCTCTGCCTTTATTCCTGATGAAGGGCTTTTGCCCGAAACATCGATTTTCCTGCTCCTCGGATGCTGCCTGAACTGCTGTGCTTTTCCAGCACCACTAATCCAGAATCTGATTTCCAGCATCTGCAGTCATTGTTTTTACCTAATGTCCTTTACAACCTCATCATAATATTCCAACTCCTGTATTCATAGGACTGAAGGCCTGCATGTTAAGTGCCTTTTTAACTACCCTGTCTATACATGATGCAAACTTCAAAGAATTAAGTACCTGAACCCGAGGTCCCTCTGTTCTACAACACTATCCGAGGCCCTACCATTAATTGGATAAGCCCTACCCTTTATTTGATGGACCAAAGTAAAATGCCTCACATTTTTTCAAGTTAAACTCCACCTGCCATTTTGCAGCCCATTCACCCATTTGATCAAGATTGCTTTGTAATCTTAGAAAAGCTGCTTCACTGTCTGCTATGTCACCAATTTTGGTGTCTGTCTTCCGCAAACTTACCAAACATGCCTTGTATATTCTCATCCAAATCATTTATATAAATGACAATCAAAAGGGAGAAAGCACTTTCCCTGGAGGAAGAATCCAGAACGAGGCAGCATAAACTTAAACTTCATGTGAGGCTGTTCAGAGGCCAAATCACAAAGCATAGCACACAAAATGTCATAGAAATCTGGAACTTTCTCCCCCAAATGTTTATGGGTGCTGGATAAATTGAAGCTGTGAGATAGATTTTTGTTAGGTTCTCAGGGATATGGAACGAAATGCTTCAGTGTTGGGATACATATAAGCTATGATCTAACTGAATAGCAAAGTAGGCTAAAGGCACTACTCCCTGTTCTGGAAGTTACTATCGCTCAGCATTTTGCTTCATTGAAGAGACATTTCCAGAAGTTTCATATTCTTACACATGTCGCGTTGACTCCTTCAACCAATGGTTGGTTGGGGTGACTCATCCAGTATGAGCTATGTGAGAAATGAGTTTGGTGGGTTAGTAGATTGGGCCCTTCCTCTTTCCATTCAGACTATTGGAACACTCTCCAATTTTTTAGTGGAGTGGTGCTGACAAAGAGGCAGCAGGTGGTGCTGTTGAAACAGGGTATACTCACACACACACACACACACGATGCAGGACAAACAAAGGGTTTGCCTCGTGGTAAAGTGCTTAATGAGCACAGGAAATATGTCCAGGCAATCTGTCTCTTGTGATCTTTAAAACCAAATATAAACTGGTTAGTGAATAAGGGAGATTGTACAACAGCTGGAATTTACAGACCCATGACTTAAAGGGATGTTGGTTTCCTGAGAATGGACTTCCATCCAATCTTTTCTGGCAAACTGACACCAAACTCAGAGATTCTGCAGAAACCTCAGCCTCTTACACCTCACTCTCTAGTGACATAGGGTTCCTCGGAGCCTTTATCCAACTATGCACAACAGACAAACTAAATGATGTCTTTCTGAAAACACTGCCTGTTACATGCTTTCCAAGTGTTTATTATGCCAAATGTATTGTTTACGTCCAAATTGATGCTTGAATTTCCTGTCAAAGGAGTTTACCTTCTTCTGCATTTGTTTTGACAAACCTCTTATTCCAGATTTAGTTAATTAGTACCTGATGTCTATGGCTCTTTAGTGCATTTCTCTGGTTTACTAGTCCAGTACAAAAACACTGTGCTGCCATATGATACCCAATCTCCCAGCTTTCACCTTAGACCATAAGACATATGAGTGGAAGTAAGGTCATTCTGCCCATCGAGTCCGCTCCACCATTCAATCATGGCTGATGGACATTTCAACGCGATTTACCCGCACTCTCCCCGTAGCCCTTAATTCCTTGCGAGATCAAGAATTTATCAATATCTGCCTTGAAGACATTTAACGTCCTAGCCTTCATTGCTCTCTATGGCAATGAATTCCACAGGCCCACCGCTCTCTGGCTGAAGAAATGTTTCCTCATTTCCATTTTAAATTGACCCCCTCTAATTCTAAGGCTGTGCTCATGGGTCATAATATCCCCACCTAATGGAAACAATTCCCAGCTTCCACCCTTTCTAAGCCATGCATTATCTTTTAAGTTTCTATTAGATCTCCCCTCAACCTTCTAAACTCTAATGAATACAGTGCCAGGTTCCTCAGTCGTTCATCGTATGTTAGGCTTAGGGATTATCCGTGTGAATCCCCGCTGGACACACTCCAGTGCCAGAATGTCCTTCCTGAGGTGTGGGGACCAAAACTGGGCACAGTACTCCAAATGGGGCTAACTAGAGCTTTATAAAGTCTCAGTAGCACAACGCTGCTTTTATATTCCAACCCTCTTGAGATAAATGACAACATTACATTTGCTTTCTTAACCACGGACTCAACCTGCAAGTCAACCTTTAGAGAATCCTGGACTTGCACTCCCAGATCCCTTTGCACTTTGGCTTTATGAATTTTCTCACCTTTTAGAAAATAGTCCGTCCCTGTATTCTTTTTTCCAAAGTGCAAGACCTCACATTTGCTCCCGTTGAATTTAATCAGCCATTTCTTGGACTGCTCTCCTAAACTGTCTAAATCTTTCTGCAGCCTCCCCACCTCCTCAGAACTATCTGCCTGTCGGCCTAACTTCATATCATTGGCAAACTTTGCCAGTGTGCCCCCAGTTCCTTCATCCAGATCATTAATATGTAATACAAACCACTGTGGCCCCAACACTGAACCTGCGGGACACCACTTGTCCCTAGCTGCCGTTCCGAAAAAGAGCCTTAGTCTCTGAGGAGCACGGTCCACTGCCTCAGTATGACTTTTATCACAGAGTCACACAGTTAGACAGCACGGAAACAGAAGCTACTGTCTGACTCATCCATGCCAACCATGTTCCCAAACTAAACTGGTCTCACGTACCTGCTTTCAGCCCATATACTTCTAAACCTTTCCTAATGTCTTTTAAATGCTGTAACTATACCTGCACCTATCACTTCCACGTATAAACCACCGTCTGTGTGAAAACGTTGCCTCTCAGGGCCCTTTAAAATCGTTCTCCTCTCACCTTAAAAATATGCCCTCTCGCTTTCCCTCCCCCTAGAGAACAGACCTTTGCTATTCACCTTATCTATGCCCATCGTCATTTTATATATTTCAATCGGGTCTCTCCTCAACCTCCAACGTTGCAGTGAGAAAAGTCCAAGCTTATGCAGGCTTTGCTTATAACTCAAACCCTCCATCCCAGTAACATTCTTGTAAGTCATTTCTGAACCCTCTCCAGCTTATTAATATCCTTCCTATAGCAGGACAACCAGAATTTGACACAATATTCCAAAAGTGGCCTCAGCAATATCCTGTAGAACCTGATGGCATTCTAACTCCTATACTCAATGGTCTGAGCAATGGAAACAAATGTGCTAAACATCTTCTTAACCACCCTGTCTACCTGTGACACATTTTCAAAGAACTATATTCCAGAACCCATGGTTTGTCTGTTCTACAACACTACCCAGGGCCCTAGCATGAACTGTATTAGTCCTGATCTTGTGTGTTTTACCAAAATGCAATACCTCGCATTTATCCAAATCTCCATCTGCCACTCCTCAGCCCATTGACCCAATTGATCAAAATCCCTTTGTAATCTTAGATAACCTTCTTCACTGTCGACTATACTACCAACTTTGGTGTTATCCATAAACTTACTAACCATGCCTCCCAAATTCGCATTCAAATTATTTAGATTAGATTCCCTACAGTGTGGAAACAGGCCCTTTGGCCCAACAAGTCCACACCGACCCTCCGAAGAGTAACCCACACAGTCTCATTTCCCTCTGACTAATGTACCTAACACTATGGGCAATTTAGCATGGCCAATTCACCTGACCTGCATATCTTTGGACTGTGGGAGAAAACCGGAGCACCTGAAGGAAACCCACGCAGACACGGGGAGAATGTGCAAACTCCACACAGACAGTCGCCTGAGGCTGGAATCGAACCTGGGACCTTGGTGCGGTGAGGCAGCAGTGCTAACCACTGAGCCACCAAGCCAGGGAATCAAAGAAACATTTGTCTGCTAACACCAGGAGGCAATTGTGTTCCTACAGCCAAGTTTTGACCCTTAACCCCCCCCCCCCCACCCACCCACTGCCAACAGTGGGTGTCCAATCGGGGTGGGGGAGGGGAACTGGGGTATGATTTGTGTGAGTGGGGGATGAGAGGGGGAGAATTGTGAGGGGGGGTGTATAGGGAGATGAACAGGGGCAGAGTCGGGAAGGGGGGAGGGTCAGAGAAATAAATGATAAATGAAAATGAACCCAGCACTGATCCTAGCGACACATCGCTAGTCACAGGCCTTCAGTCAGAACTAACAACACTCCACCAGCACCCTCTGTCTCCTATCATGAAGCCAATTTTGTTTCTAATTGGCAAGCTCTCCCTGAATTCCATGTGATCTACATTTACTAATTAGTCTATCATGTAGAGTCTTGTCAAAGGCCTTACAAGTGTCCATGTAGACAATGTCTACCACTCTGCCTCATCAATCCTTTTGATTATGTCCTCAAAAAACTCAGTTAAGTTTGTGAGGTACGATTTCCCACCCACAAAACCATGCTGACTATCACTAATTTGTCCTTGCCTCTCCAAATGCATGTAAAACCTATCTCTCAGAATCCCTTCCCAGTCACTAACTGTCCTTACCGGCTTCCTCTGTCAGATTGCATTTCTGCTCCCATTTAGAGATGTTCTTATGGGGTTGTACTTGCACACCACTTGTACATCCAGGTACAAAGTTGATAGTTGAGGCCAATTCATTTTTTATGGGCTATGGCCAGCATCAGGAAAAGCATAGGAAATGACAACACCAGTCCAAAGAAACCCAAACATACAAATAGAAAGCAGGAATCATCAGCAATGCTTTGTCTGGAGGCTCACGAGAATGGCGACGCAACGTCTGAACATGTACCTTCCAGTTTGGGAGCTCGGGTAGCTCGTTGTTGTGGTTCTGTTCGCCGAGCTAGGAATTTGTGTTGCAGACGTTTCGTCCCCTGTCTAGGTGAGGATGTCACCTAGACAGGGGATGAAACATCTGCAACACAAATTCCCAGCTCGGCGAACAGAACCACAACAGTATACTTTCCAGCTCAGACGAGCAAATCTACATCCAGAACCTCAACCTGAGCTACAAATCTTCTCAAAACTCACAAACAGGGCTGTATTTGAACTTGAATGTTTTTGTTTTATACAGGAACAATTAACTGTGTTTTGACCAGCAAACAGGGTGGACTGTGAATAAAAAATTGTTTCCTGGGTTGTTGGGGGAGCATTTTATCGTTCGACAGCCTGGAATACCTGCACTGGGGGCTTGTCATCCAAGAATGAGATTTCTGCACAAGCCTCAGGGATTAATCCCAGAATGTGAAACACTGACAGGTTCAAACATTGTCAGCATTCACTACGTTTAGTGTTGGAAACCAAGGACAGCACTGTCCTGAATGAAAGATTTATATCCAGCAGGCTGCTGTGAGCAAACATAGTGGGGAATCTGTTTTAAATATGCTTTGCCTTCTTTTTCTTGTAGAATTTTATTAACGTAGAGAGTGAGGCCATTCATCTCATCATTTCCACACCAAGTGTCTATAAAAGAGACTACTTGACTATTCCTTATCCTCCCTACCTTGTCCCTGTGGCTGGAGGGTGGTTATTCTCTGGAACGCATTGACACAGAGGTCAGAGGAGACCAAATCATTGAGGGCAGTTAAGACAGAGACAGATAGGTTCTTGATTAGTAAAGGGGTCAAAGGTTACAGGGAGAAGGCAGGAGAATGGGGTTGAGAAACATATCAGCCATGATCTGATTGGGCTGAATGGCCTAATTCTCCACCTATATCTTATGGCCTTACTCAGTGAAAGTAAAACGTATCATTGAAAGGCCAACAAGTGAGCATCTGATCTACAACATGAGATTTCTGGTGGGAAAAATATTGGGAGATGAATCAAAAGGCTGCCAAGAATAATTATATGAAGTGATGGGGAGTCTGTTCACGACTGAGTTGAGATGGAGAGACAGGGAAACACAAGGAGTGAATATCGAGCTGAATAATTATGAAATCGGGTATGGACGTGCACAAAGTCATTGGAGGTGAGAGGTCATTGGATGAAACCACTGCAAAGAGAACCGATTTGAGGTGTCACACTCATGCATCCATTAAGCGAGAGAGTCATCTACCTGTGCGAAACTTCCCATTTGAAACATTTGGGAACATGAATAACCTGTAGCATAAACAAAAATATCGGCCATTGTATGATAACAAATGCTGAATATACAAACAGGGTATACAGCTGATTAAACTGAAATAAGCTCTCTGGATGTTAAATTAATGCAAAATGCACTTGCAACTTTAGAAGAAATTTTTTACTCTAACAGAAATAGATGTTTGGAAAAGGAGAAGTATTTTGGATATGTAGAGTGGTCATTTCTCACCCTTAAATATAAGAATATGAATTATGAACGGGATTAGACCTTTCAGCAGCTCAAGTCTGCTCCGCGAGTTAATACATTTGTGGCTGATCTGATTGCTCCATACTCCTGCCTACCTCCTTTCACCCGACCTTTCACCTTCTTCTGTGAACATACAAGCAAGGAGCAGGAATTGGCTGTTCAGCTCCTCAAGTCTGTTCTGCCATTCAATAAGACAGGGATAATGCAATTGTAACCCCAAATTTGCATTCCAGTCTGCTCCTGAAAAACTTTCACCCCATTGCTTGACAAGACTTTATCCAGGTAAAAACAATGACTGCAGATGCTGGAAACCAGATTCTGGATTAGTGGTGCTGGAAGAGCACAGCAGTTCAGGCAGCATCCGAGGAGCAGCAAAATTGACGTTTCGGGCAAAAGCCCTTCATCAGGAATAAAGGCAGAGAGCCTGAAGGGTGGAGAGATAAGCTAGAGGAGGGTGGGGGTGGGGAGAAAGTAGCATAGAGTACAATAGGTGAGTGGGGGAGGGGATGAAGGTGATAGGTCAGGGAGGAGGGTGGAGTGGATAGGTGGAAAAGAAGATAGGCAGGTCGGACAAGTCATGGGGACAGTGCTGAGCTGGAAGTTTGGAACTAGGGTGAGGTGGGGGAAGGGGAAATGAGGAAACTGTTGAAGTCCACATTGATGCCCTGGGGTTGAAGTGTTCCGAGGCGGAAGATGAGGCATTCTCCTCCAGGCGTCTGGTGGTGAGGGAGCAGCGGTGAAGGAGGCCCAGGACCTCCATGTCCTCGGCAGAGTGGGAGGGGGAGTTGAGAAGACTTTATCCACTCCACTCTAAAATTATTCAAGGACTCTGCTCCCACCAACCTTTCAGGAAGAGACTTCCAAGTTTTAAATCCTTAAAAAAATGTTTTTCTCACCTCTGTCTTACTGAGAATCAATAACGCCTTATTCTGATATTTACACAACAGGCAAGATCCTTTTTGCAACTACCCTATTCAGACTCCTCATGATCTTATATATTTTTCCTAATTATGTTTCCTAATTATTTAAGCTGTACCTGTATAGTAACCTTCTGTGATTCAAGCCCAAATCCCTCTTCATTTCAGGGCTTTGCAATTACTCGTGAGTTAGGTAATATGCTTCTTTTCTATTCTTTCACTCCAAAAGGACAATTCACATGTTCCTACATTATGCAGCACTGGCCAGACCATCCAAGTCATTGATAATATTGACAGCATTTATAGAATGCTGAGGTCCCATCACTGATCCCTGTAGCACACCATTTGTCACACCTTGCCAACCAGAAAATGACCTATTTTTTATCAACTCTGTTTCTTGCTATTTAGTCAACATTCCATCCATGCCAATATATTATCTTGAGTACTTACCCTCTACAATAAACTTTATTGTGGCACCTTGTCAAGTGCTTTCTGGAAATAAAATACAGGACATTTGCCTCTTTTATCCACAGCATATGTTACTTCTTCAAAGAGCTCCAATAAATTGGTTAAACATGATTTCCCTTTCACAAAAACAAAATTGACTCTGCCTGATTACTTTGAACTTATCAAAATGCCCTCCAATAAGTTATTTAATGCTAGCTGCTAATAGTTTCACTATGATGTGAAGTTAACTGGCCTGTGGGTTTCTGCTTTATATCTCCCTCCCTTTTTGATTGAAGGATTTACATTCATTATTTTCCAATCTAATTGGGCTTTCTTCAAATCAAATGAAACTCAAAACCAAAGCATCAACTATCTCACCAGTCTCTTCTTTAAGGCCTCGCCTGAATGGATGAAGTCCAGTGGGCCTCTGGGAGTTGTCAGCCCATAGTTCCAGCAAATTACTTCAATCCACTTCCGCAGTGCTTGTCATTTTCCTAAGGTCCTCCCTCCCTTTCAGTCTCAGATTTACAGCTATTTTTCAGATGCTACTTGTATCCTCTATAGTGTAGACAATTGCAACATAACTGTTAAATTCAACTGTCAACTCCTTAGTTTCCATTATAGAGTGTCTTTCTATAACGTGATCTCTAGATTTGGAGATGCTGGTGTTGGACTGGGGTGTACAAAGTTAAAAATCACACAACACCAGGTTATAGTCCAACAGGTTTAATTGGAAGCACTAGCTTTCGGAGTGCTGCTCCTTCATCAGGTGGTTGTGGAGTACACAATTGTAAGATACAGAATTTATAGCAGAGGTTTACAGTGTGATGTAACTGAAATTATAGATTGAAAAAGACCTGGATTGTTTATTAGGTCTCTCATCTTTTAGAATGACCATATTGGTTTCAGTTCTTTCATATGTAAATCGCCAAACTAGAGAACTGAAACTAACATGCCCATTCTAAAAGATGAGAGACCTAATAAACAATCCAGGTCTTTTTCAATCTATAATTTCAGTTACATCACACTGTAAGCCTTTGCTATAAATTCTGTGTCTTACTATCTTGTAATTCACAACCACCTGATGAAGAAGCAGTGCACCGAAAGCTATTGATTCAAAATAAACCTGTTGGATTATCACCTGGTGTTGTGATTTTTGAGTCTATAATGTTATGGTTGTGCAACCCCATTTAGAGAAAAATCATGCTTTAGAAAACAGTGCTTAAAGTGTTGGCGATGTAATCACGTTACAGCCAACACATGACGTTTGTGCTTTAGAAACAATGTCCCCAATTTGTCAATTGCGTTACAGCAAATTTGTGTTAACAAAACGTGTGTTATAACAGAACAAACTGTAATAATTCAGCAGTCTCACTGTTTGTAGGGCCGAGGTTTACTTTGTTAACTACTTTCTTTTCAAATTATGTATAGAATCTGTTAATGCTTTTATATTTATGTCCAAATTTATCTTGTACTCCAAATTTTATCAACATTATTGATGCTGTAGATCTGTTGCGGTTTTTAAAAAGTTTTGTCCAGTCTTCTGAGCTTCCATTCATTTGGTTATTTATATTCTTTATGTTTGATGCTAGCTTAACTTTTATGTTAACCATAGATCCGCTCCTTAGAATTTGGTTTCTTATTGGAATGTATCTGTTTTCTATAATATTATTTATCCCTTGAAATATCTGCCACCACAGCTCTACTGACCTGCCATTTAATCTAATTTGCCAGTTCACTTTAGCTGAGTCTGCTTTCATGCCTCATAAAGTTTAAAATACTTGCTTTGAACTCATTCTTCTGTCCCTCAAACTGAATGTAAACTTTAACTAAATTATAATCTCTGTCATGTGGGGACAGCTTTAAGGTGAGGTTATTAATTAAGCCTATCTTGTTGCACAATACCAGATCTAATGTAGACTGCTCTCTCTTTCTTGTCTCCAAAATGTGCTGTTCTGAGAAACTAGTATGAAAACTTTCTATGAACTCCTAATCTAGGCTATCTTTACACAACTATTGTTTTCTAGAAGGTAATAATCTTCCATTTTTATTACCATATCGTTCTGAGAAACTCCCATTAATTCTTACTTTATACTCTACACCACCACATGGAGATATTGCAGAGGGGGCGGGTAGGGGGGGATATCGCTGGGGGGGGGGGAGGGGAGGGGGTGATATTGCAGGGAGGGAGGGAGGGGAGGGGGTGATATCGCGGGGGGGAGGGGAGGGGGTGATATTGCAGAGGGGGAGGGGAGGGGCTGATATTGCAGAGGGGGGGTGGAAGGGGTGATATTGCAAGGGGGGTTGGAGGGGGTGATATTGCAGAGGAGGAGGGGAGGGGGTGATATTGCAGAGGGGGAGGGGAGGGGGTGATATTGCAGAGGGGGAGGGGAGGGGGTGATATTGCAGAGGGGGGTTGGAGGGGGTGATATTGCAGAGGAGGAGGGGAGGGGGTGATATTGCAGAGGGGGAGGGGAGGGGCTGATATTGCAGAGGGGGGGTGGAAGGGGTGATATTGCAAGGGGGGTTGGAGGGGGTGATATCGCAGAGGGGGGGTGGAGGGGGTGATATTGCAGAGGGGGAGGGGAGGGGGTGATATTGCAGAGGGGGATTGGAGGGGGTGATATTGCAGAGGGGAAGGGGAGGGGTGATATTGCAGAGGGGGATTGGAGGGGGTGATATTGCAGAGGGGAAGGGGAGGGGTGATATTGCAGAGGGGGGTTGGAGGGGGTGATATTGCAGAGGGGGAGGGGAGGGGGTGATATTGCAGAGGGGGGGTGGAGGGGGTGATATTGCAGAGGGGGAGTGGAGGGCGTGATATTGCAGAGGGGAAGTGGAGGGCGTGATATTGCAGAGGGGGAGGGGAGGGAGTGATATTGCAGAGGGGGATTGGAGGGGGTGATATTGCAGAGGAGGAGGGGAGGGGGTGATATTGCAGAGGGGGAGGGGAGGGGGTGATATTGCAGAGGGGGAGGAGAGGGGAGGGGGTGATATTGCAGAGGGGGAGGGGAGGGAGTGATATTGCAGAGGGGGAGGGGAGGGGGTGATATTGCAGAGGGGGAGGGGAGGGAGTGATATTGCAGAGGGGGAGGGGAGGGGAGGGGTGATATTGCAGAGGTGGGGGGGAGGGGGTGATATTGCAGAGGGGGGTTGGAGGGGGTGATATTGCAGAGGAGGAGGGGAGGGGGTGATATTGCAGAGGGGGAGGGGAGGGGGTGATATTGCAGAGGGGGGTGGAGGGGGTGATATTGCAGAGGGGGAGTGGAGGGCGTGGTATTGCAGAGGGGGAGGGGAGGGAGTGATATTGCAGAGGGGGAGGGGAGGGGGTGATATTGCAGAGGGGGAGGGGAGGGAGTGATATTGCAGAGGGGGAGGGGAGGGGGTGATATTGCAGAGGGGGAGGGGAGGGAGTGATATTGCAGAGGGGGAGGGGAGGGGGTGATATTGCAGAGGGGGAGGGGAGGGGAGGGGGTGATATTGCAGAGGTGGAGGGGAGGGGGTGATATTGCAGAGGGGGAGGGGAGGGAGTGATATTGTAGAGGGGGAGGCGAGGGGGTGATATTGCAGAGGGGGAGGGGAGGGGGTGATATTGCAGAGGGGGAGGGGAGGGAGTGATATTGCAGAGGGGGAGGGGAGGGTGTGATATTGCAGAGGGGTAGGGGAGGGGAGGGGTTGATATTGCGGAGGCGGAGGGGAGGGAGTGATATTGCAGAGGGGGAGGGGAGGGGGTGATATCGCAGAGGGGGAGGGGAGGGGGTGATATCGCAGAGGGGGAGGGGAGGGGAGGGGAGGGGATGATATCGCAGAGGGGGAGATATTGCAGAGGTGGAGGGGAGGGGGTGATATTGCAGCGGGGAGGGGTGGGGCAGAGGTGATATTGCAGAGGGTGAGGGGAGGGGCGTGGGTGATATTGCAGAGGGGGAATGGAGGGTGTGATATTGCAGAAGGGTTTGGGGAGGGAGTGATATTGCAGAGGGGGAGGGGTGGGAGTGATATTGCAGAGGGCAGTTGCAGCCAGGCCTGGCGGCATGATGCCCAGAGGCTCTTGCTTGTGGTAGGCCCAGTGTGGGGGCTCCAGCCATTGGCGAGGCGGTGACATCAGCAGAGTCAGGGGCTCCTGGTTGTGGGGCGAGTGTAGATTCAGCACCGGACCCAGCATTAGCGGCCTGTTGGTGAGGTGGGCACAGCGATGAAGGGATAGATCAGTACAGCATAGTACAGGCCCTTCGGCCCTCAATGTTGTGCTGGCCTTGTTTTCCTACTCTCAGATCAGGTTCACCTACATGCCCTTCATTGCCCTATCTTCCATGTGCTTTCCAAAAGTCGCTTGAATGTCCCGAATATATCTGACTCTTCCATCACTCTGGCAATGCATACCACTCTATGTGTAAAGAACCTACCTCTGACATCTCCCCTCAACCATCCTCCAATCACCTTAAAATTAAGCCTCCTCATGATGGACCTTTCCACCCTGGGGAAGAACTCTCTGGCTTTCCACTCTATCTACACCTCTCAACATCCTGTACACCTCTATCAAGTCACCTCTCATCCTTCTGTGCCCCAAAGAGAAAAGCCCTAGCTCCCTCAACCTTCCTTCATAAGACAAGATTGCGCCTGAAGAGTGGTGACTTTGCCATTCATGTGTCCAACACCCAGGGCAGCTGAGCTCAGGCAACTCAGGCTCAAGACTCATGGTGAGGTGGCAGAATGAAGACAGACTTTCTTTCAACTTTGTCTTTTTATTCTTGAAGTGTTTGAATGGTGGATTGTGGCGACAGTTGAAGCCTTTCACTCTATTTTACCGTGTTGTTCGATGTAAAGTGCAAGTTTGTACATTCCTAGTTAGACCTGAAAAATGTGTTGCTGGAAAAGCGCAGCATGTCAGGCAGCATCCGAGGAGCAGGAGAAGTGACGTTTCGGGCATAAGCCCTTCTTCAACTCATTCCTGAAGAAGGGCTTATGCCCGAAACGTCGATTCTCCTGCTCTTTGGATGCTGCCTGACCTGCTGCACTTTTCCAGCAACACATTTTTCAGCTCTGATCTCCAGCATCTGCAGTCCTCACTTTCTCATTCCTAGTTAGTACAGCTACCCGTTCACCTTTCTGAACTTCCCTAAATGTCATGCACCTTTCAGTATTCAGATCCCACTTCACATTGTCCTACAGGAATGACTGCTATCAGTTCTTCCAATTTGTTTTGAACGCTCCTTGCACCCATCCTTTTATAATTTTTCTCACTCCTATCCTTATATGTTAACTTATTTTTAGTTAAAAATCGCACAACACCAGGTTATAGTCCAACAGGTTTAATTGGAAGCACTAGCTTTTGGAGCGCTGCTCCTTCGTCAGATGGTTGTGGAGTATATATACAATTGTAAGACACAGAATTTTTGGCAAAAGTTTACAGTGTGATGTAACTGAAATTATACAGTAAAAATACCTTGATTGTTTGTTAAGTCTCTCATCTGTTAGAATGACCATGATAGTTTCACTTCTTTCATGTGTAAATCACAAAACCTTTTTTAAAAAGTTACATTCTCAGGTGAACTTTAACAATTGGTGTCAGCCCAGATAATGTGTTGAAGGTGTTACCTCCCCCCCACCCCACCCCCCACCCCGTGTCCTGTATGTAGGACTCTATTAACTCATTTTTTAGATTAGAATCAGTCTAAACATTATGGCACAGACAGGAAACACAGGGGGCTAATACCTTCAACACATTATCTGGGCTGACACCAATTGTTAAAGTTCACCTGAGAATGTAACTTTTTAAAAAAGGTTTTGTGATTTACATCTGAAAGAAGTGAAACTATCATGGTCATTCTAACAGATGAGGGAATTCACAAACAATCAGGATATTTTTCAATGTATAATTTCAGTTACATCACACTGTAAACTTTTGCTATAAATTCTGTGTCTTACAATTGTACACTCCACAACCACCTGATGAAGGAGCAGTGCTCTGAAAGCTAGTGCTTCCAATTAAACCTGTTGGACTATAACCTGGTGTTGTCTGATTTTTAACTTTGTACACCCCAGTCCAGCACCAGCACCTCCAAATCATAACTTATTTTTAGGTTCTCATTCTCTATCCCTTTCTTTCTCAGTTCGTTTAGTGTTTCCGTATTAATACCCTTCTCTCTCGTCTTGTCCCCACTTTTTGATTTACCACAACTTCTTCGGAAGAATAATCTCACTGGCGTTAAAATATTAACTCTGTTTCTCTCACCATCAATGCTGCCAGATTTACTGAGTTTCTCCAGCACTTGGTGTTTCAATTTCAGCTTTTCAGCGTCTGCAGTATTATGCTTCCATTTGAAATAGATGTTGCTTCTTAGAGCACGCTGCTGGCTTGCATTGTGCACACTTAAAAGTGTTTTTTCTTTGTTTCCAAGCTGGCATGATTTGGGGAAATAATGATCTACCTGCAGATGGCTGCTTTGGCACTGAACGTTGCCTTATGACAGGAAGTCCCTTTAATCATTATTGCTTTTCTCAGCAAGTGGTCTCAGCTGGGCTCTGTAACTTTCAAAGTCAAAACTAAAAATCAAAGGGAAGCTTTAAATCTAACAAGTGAGTCATTTTATATATAAAGTAGAGTATTATGCGAGATTATTTATTTATTAAAAATCTATCATATTTGAGTCAACAGAGGTGGATGGTGAAAAGATTGAATTTTTTTGGTCATCTGCTCATTCATTGTATTTGCAGGCAGCAAATATCCACCAGACAGGGGAGTACGTGTGTGTGTGTATGTGTGTTCGTGTGTGTGTGTGTGTGTGTGTGTGTGTGTGTGTTTGTGTGTGTGTGTATGTTTCTGTGCATGTGTCTGTGTGTGTGCTTGTGCGTGCATGTGTTTGTTTGTGTATGTGTGTGTTTGTGTGCGTGCGCATGCATGTGTATGCACATGTGTGTACACGTGTGTATGCATGCATGTGCGTACACATGTTTGTGTGCTCATGTGTGTGCATGTTTTTGTGTGCATGTTCGTATATATGTGCATGTCTGGATGTGTGTGTGTTTGTGTGTGTATGTGTGTGTGCATGTGTGAGACAGAGTGTGTGCTCATATGTGTGTGTGTGAGAGAGAGTGTGTGAGGGAGTGTGTGTGTGAGAGAGAGTGTGTGCATGTGTGTGTATATAGAAGTTGCTTCCTGAGATGTGTTGTATTTACGATGAATGGGAGGCTGTCCCTGGATCAAATGAAGAAAGGTATAATGAACACAAGAGGCTAGGGCAGGAAACAGGGACAAACTGAACCCACCTCCCCAGAGAGAAACAGTCCTTTGGGAGTATCTCCCTGGGGAAACCACAAGTCAGTTATACAGGTATAAGTGACCCAGGGGCAGCAGCCTGGAGAAGTGAGCTGTTGGCACACACTCATAGGGGACAATAGTGTTGATAGGTATATCCTGTCACCTCTGATTCCAGTCCAAACCAAGACCAAAAACTGAGCTCACTGTCAGAGATGACAGCGCACTGCTGTACTGAGGGAATGCTGCACTCGGGAAAGGGCCATCATTCAAATGGGACAAGTCAAAGCCCAGTTTTCACCATAATCTCCCTGTAAGTTCCATGGACATGCAAGTCAGCATCGCCACCTATACCCTATCCTTGTGCTTGCTCTCAATCCAACTCTCCTACCATTAGATTTTTGAGCTCAGGGGCACCTACAACTTGTGGGTTGGTTTTTCCAGGTCACTTGGTGTACAGGGATGTTCAGGCTCTTAGCTTGCATTTGTAACACCTGCACACATTGTACTTCTCTGGAGGTTGCCAGCCTCTGTGGCTTGCATTGCTTTTCAGTGCAGAGTGGCAGGCAAGCAGCTTGTCACAGTGGGGCTGACTAACCAAGTGAAGGATAGATGTGTCACTGTACAGCATTGTGCTCTGTCAATGTTATACCAAGGGCTCTGGCAGCAAACACCATTATAGACCTGTGTGAGAGTCAGTGGAGAGCAGTCCTCAATGAGGTCACTCAGGGACTACTGCTGCAATTAGTCAAGGGCTCATCTGAATCCACTCCAGGGGCCACAGCCAGCCTAATGCTGGTGGTTACTAGATTCCAAGGATCTGTGCCCTTGGAATCCAGGGATTGGATCACTGTCTGTCCTGCAAATTGAGCAGCTAGTCCAGAGATTAGAGGTAGCTCAGTCAGGGTGTGATGGAAACATGAAGGATAGGGCAGTCATCCTGCCTTTCGGACAGAGCCTGCAAATCACTTACAATGGGCATGCAATTGGAATCTGACCATCTTCGATCCATGGTCAGCAACGCAATAACAATATAATCTGGCTGCTCCCACAAGCATGGTGGGTGGATTAAAATGGCCTGAATGTGAGACCCTGCTAGAAACACTTGAATGAATCCTGAGTCCACTGATTTCAGTAATATCACCCATCTGGCACCATATTGCACTCCATTGGCAGGTCATTCCTTGACTAACAGCCACATTCTAAATTACAGCATCAAACTTCACCCCCATTACATTGTGCACATGAATTGCCTCCTTGTTATTTCAGCTAAACAAATATGATCAGACAAGCTAACTTGTGCAAGGGTGCATTTTTGGTAGGGGTAGGCCAGTACAGTGGCTTGCTGCTAAATCCTGCTGCCCCAGTATAGCATGAACTCAACCGCTGGATAACATCCATTTGGATTAGGTAACATACCCCAGAGCCTATTTTTGAGGCATGGCATTGACCTCATCATCATGTGTCAGGGCATAAGATGAGGAGGCTTCATTGGGATTGATGTGAGGGTTCAGGAGTACGGTGAGTGAAATGGTGTTCTCTTTCACATATTCCCCATAAAGTATCTGCACATACAGCTAATGTGCACATTGCTGTGGCTGAAAAGTTGTGGTAGTGGTTCAAATTCTGCAACAGCGCTGAAGGGAAGAGCAAATCAGCAAAGACAGTGATGTCCAGATGCAGGAGGGACAGCCTCCAGAGGGAGAAAGCAGCAGGTGACGATGCCCCTGAAGGAGGTGCAGGAGAAGGATGTGACATTGTACCTATAGACCTCACTGTCCATTCTGACAGCTCTCGGAACACAGTCCAAGAGCAGGTGAAAGATGTCCCATGCCATCATCTTCCCTGCACCGTGTCATCTGTTGGAGCAGACCACACCCTCAAGAATGGCCATCCATCCCATCCCGTTGGCTGTCAAAGTTACAGCTGCCCTGAATTTATTTTTTTTTGCCAGTGGCTTGATCCAAGGACAAATTGGGGATCTGTGCAGAATCACCCAGTCCTTGACCCACAGAAGCATCCAGGGTGTGTGCTAGTTTTTCCTGCCGAGAGAGAGAGAGAGAGAGAGACAAAGGGAGGGTCATGTATGGTGGAAGTGAATGGACGAGCAGTTAGTGGAGAGGTGGTGAGGTGTCCCCGAAGAGTGAGTAGAAATTGCAAAGGGCAGGAAGGTTATGTAGTTTGGGACGATAAGTGGACATGATGCACTCAATAGTGAGAGTTATAGTCCATTAGCTTTGGTGAGCGGAGTGTGCTGTGGCAGAATCAGGGTGAGTGGTGCCCCTGTCAGCGTGAGGCAGCAGAGTGAGGATGTGGCACTTTGTCTTTGAGGAGTGGGAGAGATCATTGATCTTCGAGCTGCACTGCTCGGCCTCCTACTTCATCCAGAACTGAGCCGGGCCATGGCTGGGGTCCAGACTGGCTGTATCTAGTGGCATGATCTCCTTTGGCAGTCAGCAGGATAAAACACAGCCCTCCTGTCTGCCTCCATGACCATGTTAGCAAAACGAGGTGCCGGCCTTCCTCCCTGGCCCTAGCTCTTCCTGAAGGTTGTAAAGCATCAAAATGTGAGGGGCACTCCCTGGTTCACTAAGTGATGTGCAACATTACAGAGAGTGCCTACAGAGTGAATGTCAGGAAATCCTGGCAGTGGAGAGTGCTTCCATTTCCTGTGCTGGATTATTCCATGCAAAGGGCACTGTGGAACCAGATGCATGATTCATAAGGGGAAAGACGGTGTGAAAAAAGTCGCTGTGAGCTAAGCAAACCAGGCACCGTGAATCTCACTTGATAAAGCACTATGACTCAAAATAGAAAAAAAATCACCCTAATGATTTTGCTTTTAGAAACAAAAACAGAAATTGCAGGGAAAGCTCAGCAGGTCCAGCAGCATCTGTGCAGAGAAATCAGAGTTAATATTTTGGATTGAGTGACTCTTCCTCAGAGTTCATTTTTAGCCAAACTGATTTTAACTTTATGGTATTAACGTCTATATTTCCATGTCCACTCTGAATCATTTTGTTTAATACGAATGCCAACGGTGCCGGTAGGGTGAGTGTTCTTCCACTTTCTGCACAGCAAGCTGCCAACAACAGCAATGTAGTGGTGGCTCGATAACTTGTTTCAATCTGACACGATAGTGTGCTCGAACCTTAAAAAGAAAAACAAGTGAAAGACATGCATTTATAAAGCACCGTTCAGAATTACTGGACATCTCAAAGTGCTTTCCAGCCAATAATGCACCTTCAGAAATGCAGCTGCTGCTCTAATGTAGAAAGCACAGCATCCATTTTCTGCACAGCAAGCTCCCATAACAGCAATTTACTCCTGACATAGTGTCCCTTATGTGGTCTCATCAATACCTGTTTAACTGATACATATCCTGCCCTTCTTTCATTCGATTTCCCTCTCACTAAAAAAATAACATTCTGTTAGCTTTCCTAATTACTTAACTATTACTCGCACTCTAATCTTTTGTGATTCATGAACTACAGCACTCTGATTCAACTGCTTCTCAGAACTCTGAAATCTCTCACTATTTAGATTATGTTTTTTTCACTCCTCCTGCTGAAATGGACAATTTTGAATTTTTCCACACTGTACTCCACTTGCTAGATCTTTTCCCACTCACTTAATTGATCCTTTGTGACCTCCTCTGCCCTCACGACAACTTACTTTGCAACCTATCTTTGTGTCAATAGCAAATTTAGTTATCATACCTAGTGTTCCTTCATCCAAGCCATTTATACTGTAAAAGGTTGAGGTCATCACCCCAAGTCATGTGACACACCACTCACACCTTGCCAAACAGAAAATGGTCTATCTATGCCTACTGTTTCCTCTTAATCAGCCAATTTTCTATACATACAACTCTGTTGTCTCCTGCTCTGAGGTTTCATTTATCACAATCACATCACTAAATGCCTTCTGGAGGTCTCAGTCCAGCACATTCATCAGTCTCTCTACCCACAGCACATGTTACCATCCCAACAACTTCAATAGATTGGTTAAGCTTGATTTCCCTTTCACAAAGCCATGTTGCCTTTGTCTGATTACCCCAAACCTAACCAAGTGTCCTGCTATAACATCTTTAATAGGAGCTTTAACATCTTTCCTATGACACACATTGAACTGACTATCCTGTAGTTTCCTGCTTTCAGTCTCCATTCTTTATTGAATAAAGGAGTTGCATTAGATATATTTCACTGTAATGGAATATCCCCCAATTTTTAAAAGCATTGGAAAATTTGAAAATGCAACGTGTCAACAATCTTGTGGAACCACTTCTTTTAAGGCCCTAAATTAAGTAATGAATAAGACATAACCCTGAATATATATTGTGTATAGGTTGAATTTTGAAGACTTATTTTTAATTTGAAATTGGAGGGTCGACTTATACACAAGGTATTGTTTTCAAGGGGATGCATATTTATCTACAACATAGATAAAATGGGAAATTTACCCTCTTGGCAGCCTTGGCCCTTTGTTCTGGAACGTTCCTGGAATATGTATGGGCCGCGGTAAGCCACAGGTTAATGGAACTGCAGAAACCGACTCCACGGATACGGCGGTTGCCCTGTACCGTTGTACCATTACCGTAATTCTGAAAACCTGGAGTGGAGCGTGATGGCTGGTGGACTGGAAAGCCAGAGCAGATCGCAGCGGGCAGGTACACTGACTCATTAATATTCATCTGTAACTGTGAAGAACTAGGGTCGACCCACACACAAGATATATGGAAAATACAAGATAATTTGGTCAAAAATAAGGGGGTCGACTTATACATGAGATCAACCTACACATGATTATATATGGCAAATAAACTCCTAAAATTGCTTTACCCATCAACCTGAATTCCTGGACTTCTTCGAAAATCATTGCAACTCACCTTCTGTTTCATTGGAATGACAAAAACAAAGGCACTGTTGTTAAAAGCTGATGGAATCTATGTTAAGTGGATGAATGGAGAAATATTTCTTTCGTTGCCCCGGTGACTGGGATATGTTGGTATAATAAGCTTTGGTAGTCGCAGTGAGTCACAGAATTGCACATCTGGAGATTATGGGCAGGGGAAACCTGTGTTGAACATCAAGAACAAAGTATGTTGTAAATTCCACAAGTCTTGTTTGGCCTAATATGAATTGCTATATGGGTTATTTATCATGGAGAGCTTCGCTTGGCAAACATTTCACCAAAGTCACATCAAAGAGAGGGGAGAGATTAGCAAGAGCCATGGCAGAGGGAGGGAACACTTCCAGGCTCCATTAAAATAGTTCATTGAAAAATATAAGTGTTTTCCATCCTTCTCATTATGAGCACTCTGAGACCAAAGCTTTCTCCGATTACTGGTTCTCGCATGTGTGAAAAGTTAACTGTGAATTCCAAATATATCACTAATGTTCAGCAGTTGTCTGAATGTCAGTGAGGAATACTTGCGATGATAAATTGCCTCCACAGAAAGCTCCCCTCAGAAAGAAGATGGCTTGCAAAGTCTTTGTCTTAAAAATCGCTGCAGTGTGGAAACAGGCTATTTGGCCCAATGAGATGTCACTTGTCTTCTGAAGAACATCCCATCCAGACCCATCCCCTACCCTATCTCTGCATTTCCCCTGGCTAAAGCACTTAACCTACATATCCCTGGACACTATGGGTAACCTAGCATGGCAATTCCCCCTAATTTGCACATTCTTGGACTGATTGAGGAAACTGGAGCGCCCAGAGTAAACCTATGTAGACATAAATGTGACATTATGAGATATGGTTAGTAAGTTGGCAGATGACTCCAAAATTGGTGATATAGAGCACAGCAAATAAGGTTGTCACAGAGTACAATGGGTCCTTGATCACATCGCCCGATGGGCTGAGGATTGGCAGATAGAGTTTACTACAGATAAATGTGAGCTGCTACGTTTTAGAAAGGCAAATCAGTGCAGGACTAATGCACTTAATGGTAAGGTCCTGGGGAGTGTTGCTGAACAAAGAGACCTTGGAATAAAGGTTAATTGTTCTGAAGGGTGAATTCACAAGTAGAGAGGGTGGTGAAGAAGGCATTTTGCTAATTATCAGTACTTTGAGTACAGAGTTGGGATTTCATTTTGCAGCTATACATGACAGTATCTAGGCATTGCATTCAATTCTGGTGTCCCTGCTACAGGAAAGATGTTACCAAACTTGAATGGGTTCAGAAAAGATTTTTTTTTTAGATTAGATTAGATTACTTACAGTGTGGAAACAGGCCCTTCGGCCCAACAAGTCCACACCGCCCCGCCGAAGCGTACCCACCCATACCCCTACATCTACCTCTTACCTAAGACTACGGGCAATTTAGCATGGCCAATTCACCTGACCCGCACATCTTTGGACTGTGGGAGGAAACCGGAGCACCCGGAGGAAACCCACGCAGACACGGGGAGAACGTGCAAACTCCACACAGTCAGTCGCCTGAGGCGGGAATTGAACCCGGGTCTCCGGCGCTTTTACAAGGATGTTGCCAGGGTTGGCGGGTTTGAGCTATGGGGAGAGGCTGAACAGGTTGGATCTTCTTTTCCTGGAGTGGCAGAGTCATAGAGTCATAGAGATGTACAGCACGGAAACAGACCCTTCGGTCCAACCCGTCCATGCCGACCAGATATCCCAACCCAATCTAGTCCCACCTGCCAGCACCCGGCCCATATCCCTCCAAACCCTTCCTATTCATAAACCCATCCAAATACCTCTTAAATGTTGTAATTGTACCAGTCTCCACCACATCCTCTGGCAGCTCATTCCATACACGTACCAGCCTCTGCATGAAAAAGTTGCTTATTAGGTCTCTTTTATATCTTTCCCCTCTCACCCTAAACCTATGCCCTCTAGTTCTGGACTCCCTGACCCCAGGAAAAAGACTTTGTCTATTTATCCTATCCATGCCCCTCATAATTTTATAAACCTCTATAAGGTCACCCCTCAGCCTCCAACAGACCAGGGAAAACAGTCCCAGCCTGTTCAGCCTCTCCCTATAGCTCAAATCTTCCAACTCTGGCAACATCCTTGTAAATCTTTTCGGAACACTTTCAAGTTTCACAACATCTTTCCGATAGGAAGGAGACCAGAATTGCACGCAATATTCCAACAGTGGCCTAACCAATGTCCTGTACAGCCGCAACATGAGCTCCCAACTCCTGTACTCAATACTCTGACCAATAAAGGAAAGCATACCAAATGCCTTCTTCACTATCCTATCTACCTGCGACTCCACTTTCAAGGAGCTATGAACCTGCACTCCAAGTTCTCTTTGTTCAGCAACACTCCCTAGGACCTTACCATTAAGTGTATAAGTGCTTTCCCAAAATGCAGCACCTCGCATTTATCTGAATTAAACTCCATCTGCCACTTCTCAGCCCATTGGCCCATCTGGTCCAGATCCTGTTGTAATCTGAGGTAACCCTCTTTGCTGTCTACTACACCTCCAATTTTGGTGTCATCTGCAAACTTACTAACTGTACCTCTTATGCTCGCATCCAAATCATTTATGTCAATGACAAATAGCAGAGGAGCCAGCACCGATCCTTGTGGCACTCCACTGGTCACAGGCCTCCAATCTGAAAAACAACCCTCAATCACCACCCTCTGTCTTCTACTTTTAAGCCAGTTCTGTATCTAAATGGCTAGTTCTCCCTGTATTCCATGACATCTAACCTTGCTAATCAGTCTCCCATGGGGAACCTTGTCAAATGCCTTACTGAAGTTCATACAGATCGCATCTACTGCTCTGCCCTCATCAATCTTCTTTGTTACTTCTTCAAAAAACTCAATCAAGTTGGTGAGACATGATTTCCCATGCACAAAGCCATGTTCACTATCCCTAATCAGTCCTTGCCTTTCCAAATACATGTAGATTCCCTCCCTCAGGATTCCCTCCAACAACTTGGCCACCACTGAGGTCAGGCTCACCGGTCTATAGTTCCCTGGCTTGTCTTTACCGCCCTTCTTAAACAGTGGCACCACGTTTGCCAACCTCCAGTCTTCCGGCACCTCACCTGTGACTATCGATGATACAAATATCTCAGCAAGATGCCCAGCAATCACTCCTCTAGCTTCCCACAGAGTTCTCAGGTACACTTGATCAGGGTCCTGGGGATTTATCCATCTTTAACCGTTTCAAGACATCCAGCACTTCCTCCTCTGTAATCTGGACATTTTGCAAGACGTCACCATCAATTTCCCTACAGTCTATATCTTCCATATCCTTTTCCACAGTAAATACTGATGCAAAATATTCATTTAGTATCTCCCCCATTTTCTATGGCTCCACACAAAGGCCACCTTGCTGATCTTTGAGGGGCCCTATTCTCTCCCTAGTTACCCTATTGTCCTTAATATATTTGTAAAAACCTTTGGATTCTCCTTAATTCTATTTGCCAAAGCTACCTCATGTCCTCTTTTTGCCCTCCTGATTTCCCTCTTAAGTATACTCCTACTTCCTTTATACTCTTCTAAGGATTCACTCGATCTATCCTGTCTATACCTGACATATGCTTCCTTCTTTTTCTTAACCAAATCCTCAATTTCTTTAGTCATCCAGCATTCCCTATACCTACCAGCCTTCTCTTTCACCCTAACAGGAATATACTTTCTCTGGATTCTTGTTATCTCATTTCTGAAGGTTTCCCATTTTCCAGCCATCCCTTTACCTGCGAACATCTGCCTCCAATCAGCTTTTGAAAGTTCTATCTTAATACCATCAAAATTGGCCTTTCTCCAATTTAGAACTTCAACTTTAGATCTGTTCTATCTTTTTCCAGCGTTATTTTAAAACGAATAGAATTATGGTCGCTGGCCCCAAAGTGCTCCCCCACTGACACCTCAGTCACTAGCCCTGCCTTATTTCCCAAGAGTAGGTCAAGTTTTGCACCTTCTCTAGTAGGTACATCCACATACTGAATCAGAAAATTTCCTTTATGCACTTAAGAAATTCCTCTCCATCTAAGCCTTTAACACTATGGCAGTCCCATTTGATATGTGGAAAGTTAAAATCCCTGACCATAACCACCCTATTATTCTTACAGAAAGCTGAGATCTCCTTACAAGTTTGTTTCTCAATTTCCTTCTGACTATTAGAGGGTCTATAATACAATCCAAATAAGGTGATCATCCCTTTATTTCTCAGTTCCATCCAAATAACTTCCCTGGATGTATTTCCGGGAATATCCTTCCTTAGCACAGCTGTAATGCTATCCCTTATCAAAAATGCTACCCCCCACCCTCTCTTACCTCCCTTTCTATCCTTCCTGTAGCATTTGTATCCTGGAACATTAAGCTGCCAGTCCTGCCCATCCCTGAGCCATATTTTTGTAATTGCTATGATATCCCAGTCCCATGTTCCTAACCATTTTCTGAGTTCATCTGCCTTCCCTGTTAGGCCCCTTGCGTTGAAATAAATGCAGTTTAATTTATTAGTCCTACCTTGTCCCTGCCTGCCCTGACTTTTTGATTTACTTCTGTTCTCAGCTGTACCCATCTCAGACTGATCTCTTTCCTCACTATCTCCCTGGGTCCCATCCCCCACCTTACTAGTTTAAATCCACCCAAGCAGTTCTAGCAAATTTCCATGCCAGTATATTACTCCCCTTCCAATTTAGGTGCAATCCATCCTTCTTGATTGAGGCATGACCTTATAAAGCTTTATAAAATCATGAGAGACATGGATAGGGTGAATAGCCAAGGTCTTTTTCCCAGGGTAGGGAATACTAGAGGGCATAGGATTGAGGTGAGAGTAGAAAAATGTAAAAGGGACTAAGGGACAACATTTACACACAGATGGTGGTAAATATATGGAATGAGCAGCCAGAGGAAGTGGTGGAGGTTGGTTCAATTACAACATTTAAAAGGCATCTGGATGAGTATATGAATAGGAGAGATTGGGAGAAATATGGGCCAAGTGCTGGCAAATGGGACTAGATTAATTTAGGATTTCTGGTCTGCATGAACGTGTTGGACCGAAGGGTCTGCTTCTGTGGTGTACTGTTCTATGACACTACAAAGATCCCAAAAGCTCATTGACAATGCTGCTCTGTTTTGGTGCTGGTCATTGCTTGACAGAGAGATGTTGCTCAGGACCTTAGGGGAAATCCTGATCCTTTCGGAATACTGCCATGGGATCTTGATTATGTACATACAGTGTAATGATCCATTCTGTGAACACATATGAGTTAAATAAGGGAGGACATTGCAGATAAACAGATTTGCCTTGGAGTCCTGCACAGCATTGTTTTCATTCCCTCTGTGTGCTTCTTTCTGAGTGAGGGAAGCTGAGAAATGCTGCGAGCACTTTGAAAAGGGCAGATGTTTCAGAGCTAGAATGATATGAGGAATGGTGTTATTAATTCCCCAGGGACGGATACAGGGACTCTAGGATGGTTACTGGATAGGTTGTCCATCATACCTGATGTTCTTAAGGTGGCTTTCAGTGCAAGTGTACTGACCTTTGGAGTTGGCAGCCTATCAGAAGCTTTGCTTTGCTTTATCTTATATCAATGACTGACAGTGTTACTGTCAGAGATGATTGACGTGTGTATTTCCTTCGAAGTGTTAACGATTGTTCAGAGTCACTCTGAATTGTTCAGACAGCATCGAACTTTTCTTTTTATTTATTCGCTCGTGGGAGATGGGCATCGCTGGCTAGGCCAGCATTTATTGCCTGTCCCTAGCTGACCTTGAGACGGTGACGGTGAGCTGCCTTCTTGAACGGCTGCAGTTCCATTTGCTGTGTGTTTAAATTCAGGATTTTGACCCAGTGACAGCGAAGTAATAGCGATATATTTCCAAGTCAGGAAATGATAAAGGCCTGTCAAACTAATCATGTTTTCTCCTTCGCTCCACTGTGACCACAGCCCCGCAAGCTCAGGGAAACCAGGTGCTGACAGTGCGTCAGGAAAGGGTTATTTTCCGACTTTGAATAGTTGGCAGGGAGTCTCCCCTCCACCAGTATCATGTGCTCCAAAGTCAGTTGCGGTTTGCGCATGCATTTTTAACCAATTATTTAAAAGGTCGGCTAACAATCTGCAGCAGTGACCACATTTCTTGTAATGCAGCCCAGTTGAATGAGGATCCTGGCCAAAGATCTCAAAACCGGACTGAGATGTCGTGTTGATGTCGAAGATGGGTGGGTGTTACACACAGACTTCCTCTGCTGTGTTGAATGAAGGCCAGGGATCTGGCCCATTGAGTAGCTTGTTTTCCTTCGGTGAAGGGTTATTCCCTCCGCTTTTACAGAGATTCTTGGCTCATCTCTATCAGGTTCTAATTAATAGCATATGCAATGTTGATTCATTCCCCCTGTGCTATAGTTCAGAATTAACAATAGCTTTTGGCTGTTTTATTTTGAGAGACATTGTTATGGCTCACAGAGGATACGTAATGAAAGAATAAGGCAAGAGAGCTTTCCAGAACATCTCCATATATTTTTTTAAATAATCTGATCTCCCCCACAATCCTCAATCCCACCCCTCAACTTCTTCAGGCCCGAAGGCTGATTATTTTATGGCGAATTTCATATTAACCATTGGGTTGGCTTCAGACCAGATCTAATTGATATTGTGGCATAAGTCCTGAAGTTTTATATATCAGAGGCAGGGGAAATGTTTGCAGTGATACCATATGTTATGATGTTATTTAAATAGAGAAAATGTTTCAATTTGTGAAAGAGTCCAAAACTAGGGCTCAGGTATATATAAGATAATAAATCCAATGAACAATGGGATGGTGGTTCAGTAACTAACACTGCTGCTTCACAGTGCCAGGGACCGAGGTTCAATTCCGGCCTTGTCGTATGTGGAGTTTACATGTTTTCCCTGTGGATTTCTTCAGTGCTCCGGTTTCCTTCAAAGATTTGCAGACTAGGCGGATTGGTTGTGTTAAATCACTCTGTAATATCCAGTAATGTGCAGGCAAAGTGGATTAGCGATGGGAAATGCATGGGAAAAATAGTGTAGGAGGGTGCTGGGTGTGGGTGAGATGCTGTTCAGAGGTTCAGTACAGACTTGTTGGACCAAATGTCTTTTCTCTGCACTGTAGGGAATTTGGGAGAAATGTTTTTTACTCAGAGAGTGGTGAGAATGTGGAGCTTGCAACCACGTGAAGAGATTGAGATGAATAACATTAATGTATTTAAGGGGAAGCTGAGTAAACACTGGCTAAGGGAGATAGGAATAAAGGAAATGCTGATGGAATGAGATAAAAAAAAGCTAGCAGGGAGTCAAATAGCCTATTTCCATGCTGCAAAATTCGATATAATTTGCTGGGATTTTTGTTCAAGGCATTTGGGAGACCTAGTATTTCACTTTCAGATGCTGATGGATCAGCTATGTACTGTCATATTAATTTACTCGAAACCCAAATTTACAGTACACTGGCTTTGAAATTAATTTATCCTCAAAATATCTATGAAGTTATGTGGATAAGCACTACTCCTAAGACAGTCAGGAAACTCAACACCCTGCAGGACAAAGTGATCTGTGATCTACATCCACCACCTTAAACATTCAATTCATCACTGATGCACAGTGACAACAGTGTTTCCCATATCCACAAGATGTGTTGAAGTAACTGAAACCTGTTACTGCTACCATCTAAAAGGACAAGGGCATCAGGTGCTTGCAAATACCATCTCCATTTTTTAAATTTCAAAAACATACTTTATTCATAAAATATTTTGATGGTCTGTACAGTTAGTCATACATATGTTAACATTCCATTTCTTTGCATACAGAGATCAGAATTTAACATTTGCATATATAGGTCTGTACGTTTATCAATCATATATCCATATATTTAGCTGAGGCGTCAGCAGAGCCCAAATGACTGCTCCCTGTTCTTCTTAGGCAGGAAAACGTTACACGATGTTCTTTCCCCACCGCGTCTTGGTGGCAGCCGCCCCAAGCTTCAGTGTGTCCCTCATCACGTGGTCCTGGACCCTGGAATGTGCCAGTCTGCAACACTCAGTCGGGGTCAACTCCTTCAGCTGGAAGATCAACAGGTTTCGGACCGCCCAGAGAGCGTCCTTCACCGAGTTGATGATCCTCCAGGCACAGTTAATGTTTGTCTCGGTGTGCGTCCCGGGGAACAGGCCGTAGAGCACGGAGTCCCGCGTCACGGCGCTGCTCGGGACGAACCTCGACAAAAACCACTGCATTCCTCTCCAGACTTCCTCTGCGTAGGCACATTCCAGAAGGAGGTGTGTGACAGTCTCATCCCCCCCTGCAGCCATTTCGAGGGCAGCGTGCAGTGCGGCTGAGAGTCCGGGCGTGCATGAAGGATCTCACAGGCAGAGCCCTTCTCACCACCAGCCAAGCCATGTCTTGGTGCTTGTTGGAAAGTTCTGGTGATGAGGCATTCTGCCAAATGGCTTTGACAGTCTGCTCAGGGAACCGCTCGATAGGATCCACCCTCTCCTTTTCCCGAAGGGTCTCAAGGACACTACGTGCTGACCACTTCCTGATGGACTTATGGTCAAAGGTGTTTTTCTTCATAATCTTCTCCATGAAGGACAGGTGATACGGAACGGTCCAACTACTCGGAGCGTTCCGCGGCAGCGAGGCCAGGCCCATCCTTCCCAACACCGGGGACAGGTAGAACCTCAGTACATAGTGACACTTGGTGTTTGCGTACCAGGGATCCACGCACAGCTTGATGCAGCCACACACAAAGGTGGCAATCAGGGTGAGGGTGGCATTGGGTGTGTTTCTTCCCCCCGTTGCCCAGATCTTTATACATCGAGTCCCTTCGGACCCGGTCCATCTTTGATCTCCATATAAATTGGAAGATGGCCCGGGGGACTGCAGCGGCACAGGTTCTGGGAATAGGCCTGCCTGTGCCACGTATAACAGCAATGACAGTGCCTCACACCTGATTACCAGGTTTTTTCCCGCGATGGAGAGCGACCGTAGCTTCCATCTGCCCAGTTTCTGCCTCACTTTGCTGATATGCTCCTCCCAAGACTTGGTACACCCCCCAGCACCACCCCCACCCCACCCCACCCCACCCCCCCCACCCCCTGAACCAAATACCCAGCACCTTCAGGTGGTCAGTCCTGACGGTGAAGGGGATAGGGATTGGTTGGCACAGTTCCCGAAGAGCATGGCCTCGCTCTTGCCTTGGTTTACCTTGGCCCCCGAAGCCCGTTCGAACTGGTCACAGATGCACACGAGTCTGTGCACGGACAGCGGATCCGAGCAGAAAACGGTGACGTCATCCACGTACAGGAAGGCCTTAACCTGCAGGCCCCTGCTGCCAGGAATAGTCACCCCTCTCAGGCTCGCATCCTTCCTGATGGACTCGGCAAATGGCTCTATGCAGCACACAAACAAGGCGGGAGAGAGAGGGCAGCCCTGCCTGACTCCGGATCTGACTAGGAAGCTATCTGATTCCCACCCATTGACTGAGACTGCACTGACAATGTTGGTGTAGAGCAGTCTGATCCAATTGCAGATTCCCTCCCTAAAGCCCATTTTGGCGAGAACGCCTCTCATGTACGTGTGTGATATCCTGTCAAAGGCTTTCTCCTGGTCCAGGCTGATCAGGCAGGTGTCCAACCCTCTGTCCTGCACATAGGTGATCGTATCCCTGAGGAGTGTGAGACTCTCAGCGATCGTCCTGCCCGGTACATCACAGGTTTGGTCAGGGTGAATCACCGACCCCAGAGCAGACCTGACCGGGTTGGCGATAACCTTTGACAAAATTTTGTAATCCGCATTCAGTAGTGAGATTGGTCTCCAATTTCTGAGTTCCTCCCTCTCCCCCTTCCGCTTGTAGATGAGGGTGATGATGCCTTTCCTCATGGATTCACTCATGGTACCTGCCCGAAGCATACTGACATACACCTCCAGCAGGTCCTGGCCAATCAAGTCCCACAGAGTGGAATAGAGCTCGACCAGTAAGCTATCGCTTCCGGGAGTTTTATTCTTTTTGAAGGACCCGAAGGCCTTGGTCAGCTCATCCAGAGAGAGCGGCTGGTCCAGCCTCTCCTGTGTTCTGTCGTCTAAGACCTCTATGATAGAGGACAGGAACGACTGGGAGGCCGCGCTGTCGGTTGGCTTTGAGTCATACAGGCTGGCGTAGAAGGATTTACTGATCCTCATGACATCAGCCTGAGATGACGTTATGGAGCCACCTTCTTCCTTCAGGCTGCTGAGCACGGAGCTCTCTTTGTGCACCTTCTGGAAGAAGAAACGTGAGCACATCTCGTCCTGCTCCGAGCGGACCCTGGACCGGAAGATTATCCTGGAGGCCTCCGAGGCAAAGAGCGAGGCTTGCTGGCCCTTCACCTCCTTGAGGTCCTCCGTGACATCCACCCCCATCGTCTGCAGCAGGAGCAGGTTCTGCATACTTTCCTGGAGCTGGGACAGTTTTCCCCGCCTCTCTCTTGCCTCCTGAACACCTTTGAGGATGAAGGACCTCTTGATGTTCCCTTTTACTGTTTCCCACCAGTCCGCTGGGGACTCAAAGAGGGGCTTCACGGTTCTCCAACCTGCGTAGTCCCTCTTGAGCTCCTCAGTGTTTCCCGGGGTCAACAGCTTTGTGTTCAGCTTCCACATTCCCTTACCAGCCCGCTGCTCGTCCTGTAGGTGACAGTCGGCCAGCAGGAGGCAGTGGTCAGAGAAGAACACCGGCTTGACATTGGTGGATCTGAACAAGAGCGTCTGGGCAAATACCATCGACATGTGCAAGTACCCCTTAAAGCCACATCCTGACTTGACCCTATATGATCTGAGCAGTTGCTGGGTCAGCTTCTTGGATCTCCCACTTTAACATGACTGTGTGCGTCCTTATACTGCATGTACTGTGGTGGTTCCAGAAGTGGTCCACCACTACTACCTTCTCATGGGCAAATGGAGATGGACAACAAATACAGGCTATACCAAGTGACTTCCACATTCTGTGAAATAATAAGAAAAATCGGTCACTGAATAACCACAGCAACACTTTGTTAGTGTTATAAAACAAAATCCTCTCAGAAACCTAGATTCTTTGGATCATGATGAGTTTCGGTTATGATCAAAACTCTGTTAGTCAAAATTGTAGTAGATAATCCCAGTACTGTCCATTATTTGATTCTGTTGTAGTTTTGGTGAGTAGAGAGAATTGTCATTTTTTTTTATTTCAAAAATATACTTTATTCATAAATGATTTGATGGTCTGTACATTGGATCATGCCATACATATGTCCATATTTACAAACACAGATTCGACTTTATTCTTGTCCTTTACAATCCTGTGCATTTTTTCAATCTTGTATATATACATATATTTGGCTGAGGCATCAGCAGAGCCCAAAAAACGTCTGTATGGGCCCCCTGTTCTTCTTTCGGCAGGCCGATCTTACACGGTGGTCTTTCCCCACCGCGCCTTGGCGGCAGCTGCCCCAAGCTTCAGCGCGTCCCTCAACACGTAGTCTTGGACCTTGGAATGTGCCAGTCTGCAACACTCGGTCGGGGTCAACTCCTTCAGCTGGAAGATCAACAGGTTTCGGACCGCCCAGAGAGCGTCCTTCACCGAGTTGATGATCCTCCAGGCGCAGTTAATGTTCGTCTCGGTGTGAGTCCCGGGGAACAGGCCGTAGAGCACGGAGTCCCGCGTCACGGCGCTGCTCGGGACGAACCTCGACAAGCACCACTGCATTCCTCTCCAGACTTCCTCTGCATAGGCACATTCCAGAAGGAGGTGTGTGACAGTCTCGTCCCCCCCGCAGCCACTTCGAGGGCAGCGTGCGGTGCGGCAGAGAGTCCGGGCGTGCATAAAGGATCTCACAGGCAGAGCCCTTCTCACCACCAGCCAAGCCACGTCTTGGTGCTTTGTCATTGGCCCTATTGGAGTGTATTGGTTCATTATAGAATCATAGAGTCATATAGAAACATACAGGCATACAGCATGGAAACAGACCTTACAGTGGGATTTGGTTGATTGTGAATGGTTTGGTTTATTGTGATGGGGTTTGGTTCATAGTTATGGGGTTTGGTATACTCCAACTATGGGAAATTTCTATCTCCGAAATGTCTTGACAGAGCCATTGAGAGGCAAGTTGTTTAAGTACATGCAGGCAGCTCTTTGAAATGTAAAACAGCCAAGATACAAAAGGGAGGAGTTTTTTTTGAACTTTATAGAGCAAGTGTTTACTGATGTGTAAACACTGGAGTGCCATGTTTAAGCAAGGAGGTCTGGGTGGAGGTCTGCTTCAATATTTCAGCACTGTTACATTGCTGTGTCAGAGGGCTCTTCACACATTTTAATTCTTCCAGCAAAACTGGCCTCAACTGGAAATATCTCCATGAGCCTGCCAGTTTCCTGCTTTATCCCTGATAACACACACTGTGGTTCGGTTCAACTGAGACCCAGCATTTGTGTGGATCACATGGTGAGTTTGCCATGTGGGGGGCTCTGGAAATTTCATACAATGCTGTTTGAGAGTTCAAAACCCTTTTAGAAAACCTCTGTTCTGTACATGAGCTGTCACTGGTGGGTCAGCCCAACTGAAGACGTTTGCCACCTTCCCCTCCCTGTTACACTACCTCCCACTGCACCTCAGAGCACTTCAGATGCTGGATTTGGTTTTGCCTATGGGTTTCCCAGTGAATGCCATCATCCAGAAGGAGGAAAGGCACAGGATGGAGTGAAAGAGAGTTTGGTTGGTCATCATTCATCGATTCTGCAGCATCTGGAGCATTGTCGCACTTGTAATACCAATAGTACAATTTGCGACATGACTTATCTGTGTAAGAAGAGTACACTTCATTGGCAATGCAGGAGGACATCTCTGCAATTGTTTACCTGGAGACTGATATGGTCAGCCTGCTCTGCTGGATCCGTCTGTGACCACCACACCAAGGGTAATGAAACTGGCTCATTTCAGGCAGACCCGAGCCAGCCCTGCTGTATCAGCCAGATTGCAGAAATAGGCATGTGCTCCTCACGTCTACCGTTTATTGGCATGGGATGTGGGCCAGCGATTATTGCACATAAATCAGAGTTCCTTGTTAGGGCAGTTATGTATCAATCACATTGCTATGGTCCTGGAATCCCATCTAAAGCAGCCAGGTAAGGATGGCAGATTCCCTTCCATTCGTGAATCAAGTGGGTATTTACAACAACCGACTATTGTTACATTGTCACCATTAGGCTAGTTTTAATTTCCGATTGTATAATTGAATTCAAATCTCACCGTCTGCCAAGGTGGAATTTGAGCCCATGTCCCATGACCACTAATCAGGGTTTGGGATTACCAGTCCAGTGACATTACAACTTCACCACCATCTCCCCCACCTGGCAAATTTGTCACCTTTTGGCTTCGCTTTGAGAGAGGGCCCAGGCACAATTATGGCCTTGTTGACTTCCCCAAGCATCGCCCATGGCGACACAGCTCTCATTACTTTTTAAGCTGCCATGGACTAGCAGCCTGAGACCTAATTGGCCATCATCCTCTGAGAGTGACCTCGTGACTTGCTCACCAGCGCGACGTTCCTCGAGCCCCTTAAAGATGCCAGTTTCACAAATCCAAAGCCATGAGCGGCTCGCTCCGGAATATCTACTGGGAAGGCGATATTCATCAAAATTTGATTTGGCTCGGTAATCTCTCACAGGAACATAGTCCTTTAGCCTTTCATAGAGTCGTAGAGTCATAGAGATGTACAGCATGGAAACAGACCCTTCGGTCCAACCCGTCCATGCCGACCAGATATCCCAAACCAATCTAGTCACACCTGCCAGCACCCGGCCCATATCCCTCCAAACCCTTCCTATTAATACACCCATCCAAATTCCTCTTAAATGTTGCAATTGTACCAGCCTCCACCACATCCTCTGGCAGCTCATTCCATACACATACCACCCTCTGTGTGAAAACGTTGCCTCTTAGGTCTCTTTTATATCTTTCCCCTCTCACCCTAAACCTATGCCCTCTAGTTCTGGACTCCCTGACCCCAGGAAAAAGACTTTGTCTATTTATCCTATCCATGCCCCTTTTAATTTTGTAAACCTCTATAAGGTCACCCCTCAGCCTCCGACAGACCAGGGAAAACAGTCCCAGCCTGTTCAGCCTCTCCCTGTAGCTCAGATCCTCCAAACCTGGCAACATCCTTGTAAAGAAATAATCGGGATTGTAAT
Organism: Chiloscyllium punctatum; assembly: GCF_047496795.1. Lineage (NCBI taxonomy): Eukaryota > Metazoa > Chordata > Chondrichthyes > Orectolobiformes > Hemiscylliidae > Chiloscyllium > Chiloscyllium punctatum. The sequence goes on from NC_092748.1 coordinate 5,376,701, forward strand.
CTTTAAAAAAAAAGTGGGCGGCACGGTGGCACAGTGGTTAGCACTGCTGCCTCACAGCGCCTGAGACCCGGGTTCATTTCCCGCCTCAGGCGACTGACTGTGTGGAGTTTGCACGTTCTCCCCGTGTCTGCGTGGGTTTCCTCCGGGTGCTCCGGTTTCCTCCCACAATCCAAAAGATGTGCAGGGTCAGGTGAATTGGTCATGCTGAATTGTCCGTAGTGTTCGGTAAGGGGTAAATGTAGATGTAGGGGTATGGGTGGGTTACGCTTCGGCGGGGCGGTGTGGACTTGTTGGGCCGAAGGGCCTGTTTCCACACTGTAAGTAATCTAATCTAATCTAATCTAATCTAATCTAAAAATCTTTTCTAAACCCTTTCAAGTTTCACAAAAATCTTTCCAATAGGAAGGAGAGCAGAATTGCATGGAATATTCCAACAGTGGTCTAACCAATGTCCTGTACAGCCGCAACATGAGCTCCCAACTCTTGTACTCAATACTCTGACCAATAAAGGAAAGCATACCAAACACCACCTTCACTATCCTATCTACCTGCGACTCCACTTTCAAGGAGCTATGAACCAGGACTCCAAGGTCTCTTTGTTCAGCAAAACTCTCTAGGACCTTACCATTAAGTGTATAAGTCCTGCTAAGATTTGCTTTCCCAAAATGCAACACCTCACATTTATCTGAATTAAACTCCATCTGCCACTTCTCAGCCCATTGGCCCATCTGGTCAAGATCCTGTTGTAATCTGAGGTAACCCTCTTCGCTGTCCATTACACCTCCAATTTTGGTGTCATCTGCAAACTTACTAACTGTACCTCTTATGCTCGCATCCAAATCATTTATGTAAATGACAAAAAGTAGAGGGCCCAGCACCTGTCCTTGTGGCACTCCACTGGTCACAGGCCTCCAGTCTGAAAAACAACCCTCCACCACCACCCTCTGTCTTCTACCTTTGAGCCAGTTTTGTGTCCAAATGGCTAGTTCTCACTTTAATCCGTGAGATCCAACCATGCCAATCAGTCTCCCATGGGGAACCTTGTCGATTGCCTTACTGAAGTCCATATAGATCACATCTACTGCTCTGCCCTCATCAACCTTCTTTGTTACTTCTTCAAAAAACTCAATCAAGTTGGTGAGACATGATTTCCCACTCACAAAGCCATGTTGACTATCCCTAATCAGTCCTTGCCTTTCCAAATACATGTACATCCTGTCCCTCAGGATTCCCTCCAACAACTTGCCCACCACCGAGGTCATCTTCAACAGGAAAAATTAATAACCAGAGTGCAGCGTGGTGCCAACAGGCCAACTGCTGGGTCTTGTGTAACCCCTGCTACAGTTGGTGCCAACTAACCAAGAACAACCCAGCAGCTCCATCTAACTCAGCAAGGTAGAGAGGGCTGGAGTACTTTGCACTGAACTTACACCACATTGACATACCTGACCTTCACAAATCGTTCTGCTTTAGTAGGCCCCAAACAACTTTGGTTAATGAAATTTTCACATGAAATGTGAAACTGTATGCAGGAAGAAATGTTGAAGATGTTTCCCTGACCTGAAGGAATTATTCTTCCTCTCTTAGTTAATGACTAGCATAATAGCATGGAGCCGTCGAGAATCCTAGCAATAATTTTGCTTTCGAAATGCCTGTTGTGTTCTTCTGATTCTTACTGACATTTTAATAGCCCCTCAGCAAACAGCTCATAAGTTGCTTTAGGAGACTGATGTGTTTTCATAATAGATGTTGGCAGGATACAGGAGTAAAACAAAAGTTGGCGATTTGGCCTTTGAGAAATTAACTGGATACAGTAGAAAATTATGAAAACATATTTTCTCAACAAAACTTTCCAAGTGCATAGAAGTATTTTCTTTAGTCCTGAGTGACATTTCCTTAAAAGCAAAATAGCTTAAGGAAACAAGCCCAAACCATTAACTGAACTCTGCAGTCTGATCTATTGATGATGAACCCATCTCACTCAATTTAAAATCCTGAGGGAGGCACTGAGCTGCTATTACAGCATAAGAAAACAAAGCTACATCAAGCTTAAATTGAGGCTTTCAGTAACAATGTAAATTTCTGGCAGATTTAGATGTTTGTTACCAGCTTTAGTATGTATACAATAATTGATCAATACCAAAAGTTCCTTTATTACAATGAATTGCATTGTATTTACAGCAGAAACAAGCCATTAGGTTCAAGTGGTTTATGCCAATAATGTTGCTCAACATGAATGTGTTCCCGGGCTTGTTTTGGATCCCCCCATCCACACTGTCTGAGAAAGTGAGAGCTGGGCTCCAGGCAAGATCGGAGTATACACTGAAGGTGAAAGTTGCTTCAAGGTGGCACAACAGACTTAACAAGAAGAGGTAATTGAATTACATAGCAAGGTGCCCTTTTTGCATGATAGCAATAGATACAAAAACATTAACTAGTTAGGCATAATTACAGACTCATAAGCCAGAGATGGCATATCTGTCTCTGTTATGAACCTGTGCAAGACAGCCCGAATGTCCACTCAAAGACAGTGTTACATCTTCATATTGTGTAGATTTAATTAAACTTAAATATTAGCCCTTTCAGGACCATAACCTCAAACAACCCAATTCACAGCATTATAAAAACGTTGGGACAGTGGACTGGACATGGAGAACTGCTATAATGAGTCTTCATTCATTTTTCTTCTTCCCTGTGCCTTGTCAGTTCAAGCACCCCTCCAGAAGGTGAGCACCTAATCTGAGCTATCAGTGTAATATGGTGCTGAGAGGCACAATTCTACCTCCACCTAACCTGCAAAACATTTTTGTTATTGGCAGACATGAGAAGCTGGAATTGTTGATTTCTTAACGCGCTATTTGGTTGATTATGAGCGGAACCCTGGAACCTTCAGACAGTGCATTGTTTCCTTTATTTGCCAATCTTTTTAACTCTGAGTATCTGTAATACTGAGGTACTCTTCTGAGGAAGGGTCACTGGATTAACTCTGATTTCTCTTCTTAGATGCTACCAGACTTGCTGAGCTTTATCAGCAATTTTTGATTTTGTATCTGTAATGCTGTATTAGATTCTTCAGTAAGGTTTTAAATTGTGTCACTGCTGTCATACTATCTTTGACTGCTTCTAAGCTTTTTGAATTTTTTTTAGTAATAATGTACTTCATAGCTGCTTACAAACCTTTGTTACGATTTCAGGAAACCAAAATGGTGTTACTTGTTTCTTTGGGGTTTTCCTGCCTTCAACAGCAAAGATGATGAAACAACTTCTTTTCAGTCTGAGGACCATCTGGAAACTTCTACCAACTCTGACAGCCTGAAGATTCCTGTCAGCTAACAAACACTGCCCTTCTGTTGGTACAACTTCATTTCTTCAGAACTTAATACATTGGATGTGAAGATAGGAGGTATAGTTAGTAAGTTTGCAGATGACACCAAAATTGGAGGTGTAGTGGACAGCAAAGAAGGTTACCTCAGAGTACAATGGGATCTTGATCAAATGGGCCAATGGGCTGAGGAGTGGCAGATGGAGTTTAATTTAGATAAATGTGAGGTACTGCATTTTGGAAAGGCAAATCAGGGTAGGATTTATACTCTTAATGGTAAGGTCCTGAGGGTGTGTTGCTGAACAAAGAGACCTTGGAGTGCAGATTCAAAGTTCCTTGAAAGTGGAGTCACAGGTAGATAGGATAATGAAGAAGACGTTTGGTATGCTTTCCTTTATTGGTCAGAGCATTCAGTATAGGAGTTGGGAGGCCACTTTTGGAATATTGTGCACAACTCTGATCTCCCTCCTATCAGAAAGATGTTGTGAAACTTGAAAGGGTTCAGAAAAGCTTTACAAGGATGTTGGCAGGGTTGGAGGATTTGAGCTATAGGGAGAGGGTGCATAGGCTGGGGCTATTGGAGGCTGAGGGGTGACCTTATCGAGGTTTATAAAGTTGAGGGGCATGGAAAGGGTAAATAGACAAGGTCTTTTTCCTGGGGTGGGTGAGTCCAGAAATCGAGGGCATAGGTTTAGGGTGAGAGGGGAAATATTTAAAAGGGACCTAAGAGGCAACATTTTCACACAGAGGGTGGTGTGTGTATGGAATGAGCTGCCAGAGGAAGTGGTGGAGGCTGGTACAATTACAACATTTAAAAGGCATCTGGATGGCTATATGAATAGGAAGGGTTTAGAAGCTGTAATAGAGCTGGCAAATGGAACTAGATTAGGTTGGGGTATCTGGTCGGCATGGACAAGCTGGATCAAAGGGTCTGTTTCTGTGTTGTACATCTGTATAGCTCTATGACTGTAGTGTGTCCTGATCGCTTGTTTCTGTATTAGCATTGTAAACAATCAGCAACTAACTCTCCAGGTACCCCATCAAGTCGATTAACTTAAGTCATGTACTTTTTTTATGGAAAAGCTATATTTAGTTCACCATGCAAAATGACTTTCTGATCTTTGTTAAAGAAGTCGTCTTTGCAGAACTGCGAACTGAAGCCCATTTTTCCTCGAGGAACTCAAATGATAACAATATATTATTCACCTTCAGCACAATTTAAGAACAGAAACTCAATTCTACAGTGATTTTTGTTCTGTTTTTATTGCTTTAATATTCTGTTAGACTCCAAATATTTAAATGCAGGACTTGCTCTCTGACAAAGTGCCCAGTCTCTGGTCATCACTCTGATGCAGCGTTCAACATGGCTGAGCATACTAGTAATTGCAGGCAGGAATTTGTTGATCTATGTTCAGGCAGAGAGCGCATGAGCTATACTATGTGTCCCAAATGATCTACTTTCTATTAAGTGCATTTCAATCATTTTACTCTTTTTTAGTTTAACTTATCAGAATCATCTAATGCATGTTGAAGAACCCAAAACGCAGTTGGATAAAAAGTCTGCAAATCATCTCATTTGTTTTGCAATTTGACACTATTCCATAAGCAGATTTATAAAGAGAGAAAAAAAAATCACAGTTCGAGGGTAGAGCCATTTATTGTTGCCAAGGCAAACCATCTGGGATATATACTTCTGAAAAATGTGTTGTCTGCTTGGTGATTATGTGAAACGTTAACTCAGAATTACCTGGCCAAAACTGGCGGTTTTATTAAACTTCAGGATTTTTTGGAACCGATATCACTGAGCCTTTGTGTAGCTGATGAGTAATTGCTTTCCACCTACGTGTAATGACCAAGCATGGTTTATGAAGGACTGAATTGGTCAGAAGAGTAGAGCCAATATGGAAATTAGTGTATAAGTAGATGCAAGTGGATTGGCTTTGTCATGGCATGTCTTGTCTTCAGAACGTTTGAAGCTGAATTGCTCCAGAAGCCAAAGGCCAGAGTATTCAGGCTTTAATTCATTTGGCAAACTGTGAGAGCACACGTGTAAATGTAGAAGCAGACCAGGCTATCACATGTAATAGTCCAAACAAACTGTGCCCACATGAAGCAGAGGCAAGATGCTTATTTTGTTTAATCCAGTGTTTTGCCTCTTTCTCCATTCTTCTGATGAATTCTGACACGTTGGAACTCCTAATTAAACCTACCTCCTATTCGGTCACCATTTCTCAACGCAGTGAGTGGCTCAGTGGTTAGCACTGCTGCCTCTCGGCACCAGGGGCCCAGGTTTGATTCCTGTCTCAGGCAAATGTCCATGTGGCATTTGCACATTCTCCCCATGTCAGTCTGAGTTTCCTCCAGGCACTCCCACAGTCCAAAGACATGCAGGTTACATGGATTGTCCATGCTAAATTGCCCATAGTGTCCAGGGATGTGCAGGCCAGATGGGTAAGCCATGGGAAATACAGGGTTACAAGGATAAGGTGGCTGGGTGAGATGCTCTTTGCAGGGTCAGTGAGGACTCGATGGGCCACATGGCCTGTTTCCACACTCAAGGAATTCTATATAGAAATCAAAATCAATTACAGCTTCTTATGGTTTCTTCATGTGTCATTGCTCCTCCAATCATCCCTCCACTTTTACAATTTTCTTTGCTTCATCTTTAGGAAGAAAGTCAACATGTCTTTTGAGAGGTCAATGTCTAGATTTGTCTCTTCTCAAAAATATTTCTGCTAAGTAATTGAGCAATGTGTTGACTTCGAATATTATTCTCGGATCTTCAATGCTCAGACTTAAACTGAATGCAGTCAAGAGTGTGGTGCTGGAAAAGCACAGCAAGTCAGGCAGCATCCGAGGAGCAGGAGATTCGATCCCTTCCTGATGAACGGCTTTTGCCCAAAACGTCGATTCTTCTGTTCTTCGGATGCTGTCTGACTTGCTGTGCTTTTCCAGCACCACACTCTGATCTCCAGCATCTGCAGTCCTCACTTTGTCCTACTTAAATTGAATGCAGGCTAAAGCAGAAAAAGTTTGCTGTCCTGGTTACAGATCCATCCTGGACAGCAAAAATACAGCTGGCTATCTAGAGTTCAGCACATAATAATGCCATAAAGGTAATTTTAACCATAGATGCATATCATAGGGTATTATGGGCAATTCTTTGGTAGCTACTAGAGGAACTTATTTATCCTTCAAGAAACCTCATCAAACCTGAGATTGACACTGTCAACAGTTTCTTGAACCTGAATTATCTATGTAATTGGAAGACATGTATCAGTTATTGAATTCTGTGCATGCCTGCCATTTTGACTGCACAGCATTATGCAGCCAGGAACTGGACTGGCATCTGAGAGATGCCTAAGGGATTAGACTGCCATGGGAGATTTCAAAGCAGCATCCCGATGGCATGGTGCACTTGTTTTCCTCAGCCCTGTAAATAGCACTCCACTGCCGTTGCCAGGAGGTTTCTCAGCCAACACTCCCAGCTTTTCAACTCATGTTGGCTTGTCAGGAACTCAGAGGAGAAAAGCAACTTTTTCACAGGGATTTGAGGTTGTCAAAATGAGTCAGCCAGAATCTCTGGAATCTGCAGCTGGAGACTGTCAGAACCAATCTGTTCCTCTGGAAGGGGAGCTTCAAGCTTTATAAAATAATATTTCCCTTCCATTGCTTCTCGTGAACAAATGTGAGATGATTTGAAGAAAAAGATGATTTCCAACAGTCTCAGCTGCAAAGTCTCTGCCTCCCAAAAAATTTTAAATTTTCCCTTGAGGAACTTTTTGTAACTGTTGTCTAATATGAATGCTTAAGTACACAAACATAATACTTCCCAGTATGGTTGCAACTGGTTTTTGACATAAAGTGGATGTTCTGTTTTATGAATTGATTAACTGGCTTAATTTAGCTTGTTTCTCACTTCATTGATGGAACCAGCAACATTCACAGAGGGGGTTGACAGTGCAGTTAAATAACGTACACTAAGATTCTCAAGTAGTGGATTTTACTACAGTTTACTGCTGTGATAAATGTATAGAAATATATGATTTAGAAGCAGAATAGGCCATCTGCCTCTTCAAACTTGCTCCATCATTCAATATAATCATGACTGATCCAATTACTCTGTATTCCCAGCAACCCCTGATAACCTTTTGCCCCTTGCTTAGTCAATAGTCTGCTTCTGCTACGTTTTAAGTAAGAGAGTTCTAAATACTCACAACCCTTTGTGGGGGAAACAAAGTCTTCTCACCTCTGTCTTAAGTGGATGACACTTTACTTTGAATCTACCTTAGTTCTAGATTCTTCAACAAGAGAATACATCCATTCCACATCTACCTTGTCAAGACACCTCAGGCTGGTTATATATTTCAATAAGGTCACCTCTTGTACTTTTAACATCAGTGAACACAAGCCTAGACTGTCCAACCATTCCTATTTGGAAATATATTACCATTCCCCCAGTGTTGCTCGACCAAAATCAAGAAACTTGCTTCCTAACAGTAGTGTTGTTGTACATATATCAAATGGACTGCAGTAGTTCAAGAAGGTAGCTCACCACCACCTTCTCAAGGGCAACTAGAGACTTGCAGTAAATGTAGGTTCAGCAAGGACACCCACATCTTATAAATTAACTAGAAATGGAGTAACTGAAGAATAACCTCACTACTTTGGATTCAATCCTCCTTGCAAGGAATTATAATATTCTGTAGCTTTAATAATTACTTGCTGTACCTGCATATTAACCTTTTGCAATTCATGCATTGGAATATCAGATCCATCTGTACCTCAGCGTTCTGTAATCTTTCACTACTTAGATAAAATGCCACTCTTTCAATCTTCCTGCTAAAATGGACATTTCACATTTTTCCACATTATCCTCCATTTGCCAAATATTTGCTCACTTACTCTCCCTGTCTATACTCCTTTGTATCCTCTTTGCAACTTATTTTCTAGTCTATCTTTACGTCATCATCAAATTTAGCAATTATACCTTCGTGATAGTGTAAACTTCAGAATTTTAATAACTGTTCATGGATTGAAAGAATTTTTAATCCAGTAGCTCTATCGAAAGTAAACTGCTAAGGGACAAGGACAAACTGTTATTACAGGAATTGAAAGCATTTCACCATGCGCGGGAAAAGAAGGAGTCAAAGCTACATAAACAAAACTGTTCTAACGTCTATTTGATAACTGACTGCCTTGTGCCACAAGGAGGAAGGATTACCCTGCAGAAAAATTTAAAGAGTTAATGGCAGGAGAAGCTGTGTTTCAAATGGATAGCTAACACTGAATGTAGCAAGGTTCAGAGAAATTACTCCTGATAGAAAAATAAGCTACAACCTCAATGACTTTTGCAGTGTCATGAATAATGTCACACCATGAACCTGAAGGACAGAAAATATTATCAGAATTCAACTCCAGGATTCTTCAGTAGCAGAGCTCCAGAAAACAACACTGCATAAGGATCGAACCCTGGACACACCCAAAGTCAGTCACTGTTGGTTGGAATTGTGGCTAAATTCCACCTTTAATGTATAATAGCCAAGTTGGGTTGTGAGGTTTAACTTCCTTACTTGAGGGGTCTTGTTTAAATAATTATTTCAGGATATGACTGTATGAGAGATTTCTTAATAAGTAGCTGAATTAAAGGTAGCTTGTGGTAATTAGCACACAACACTTTGCTTCCTTCATCCAAGTCATTTCTATTAATTTTAAAAAGCTGAGAGTCCAGTAATGTTCGCTGTGGCACACCACTTGTTACATCTTACCAACCAGAAACTGATCCATTAATGTCTGCTCTTTATTTCCTTGCTAAAATATTACCAAATGTCGTCAGTTTGTCTATAACGTGGTGGTTGCATTCTTGTGCAACGCGATGTTACAGAATAGTTGCGCTTTAGAAACAGCGTTTAAAGTGTTGGCCATATAATCGCATTACAGCCAACACACATTTTAAAAATTTGTGCTTTACAAATAGCGTCCCTAACTCGTCAATCGCATTTCAGTGAATTCGAGCTGAGAAAGCACGCGTTATAGCCTGACCTTTCATTTTCCACAATAACCTTTGATGTAGCACCTTATCAAATCCCTTCTGGAAATCTAACTATGATGCATTCACTATTTTGTTCTCAAAGCCACGTATTCTTCCCTGATTACTTTGAACTTCACAGCTTCTAACACCTTCCCTAATACTGATGTAATTTCCTGCATTTGGTCTCTCTTCCTTGTTGAATAAAGGTATTACATTAGCTATTTTCCAATCTAAGGGAACCTTCCCCAAATTTAAGCAATTTTGAAACATTAAAAGCCTGTGTCAAGAGCCATTTATTTTGGGCCCCAAGGATGAAGTCAATCAGGACCATAAGATTTATCAGACTGAAGGTAGGACCATAGTGAAGACAGATGCAAAATACTTGTTCAATACTTTGGTGTTTATCTTCCAAAATTCTATAGATTCTGGATTGGAAGGTAGCAGATGTCATCTTACTATTTGAGAAAGGAGTGGGAGAGAAAACAGGGAACTACAGAACTGTTAGTCTAACAATAGTAGTAGGGAAATGCTAGAATTTTTCATAAAGGATGAGCTAAATTAACACCGAGGTGTTAGTGATCTGTTTGAGCATAGTCAGTATGGATTTATGAATGGGCAATTGTATTTGATTAACTTGCTGGAATTCTTTGAAAATATTGCAAACAATATTGATATAGGAGAGCTGATGGATATTAGATTTTCTGAAGGTTTTTGATAAAGCTCCCCACAGGAGACTGGTTAGAAATAATAATGCATGTAGGATAGGAAGTAATGTACTGGCATGGATTAATAATTGTCTTATAGACAGAAGACAGGAATTAGGAAAAAAATGGGTCATTCCCACATTGGCGGGGAGACTAGCGGGACACTGCAACAATCAGTACTTGGGCCCCAGCTGTTCACAACATATATCAATAATTGGAGATAGGGACCAAATGTAGTGTTTCCAATTTTCAGATGATACATAGCAAAATGCAAATGTGTATTGTAAGGAACATGGCGAGTGGCTTCAGAAGCAATTGGAGAGGCTTAGTGAATGGGCAAGAACACGGCAGGTGGAATATAATATGGGAAAAGGAGAGGTTATCCACTTTGGATGAGGAAATGTGTACATAAAGTATTTCTTAAACACTAAGAAGTTTGAAAATATAGAAATGCTCCTGACAATGGAACGAGGACATGCCGCAACCCAAAGGACTAGCCACACTATCAGACATCAGGAGCATTTCTGAACTGACAGCCAGACTACTGCGACCACTAGGGCTCATAACAGCACACAAACCAACAGCCACTCTCAGACAACAACTCACCAGAACAAAGGACCAGATACCCAGCATGAGCAAAACTAATGTAGTGTACAAAATCCCACGCAAGGACTGCAGAAAACACTACATCAGACAAACAGGAAGACAGTTAACGATCCGTATACACGAACACCAACTAGCCACGAAACGACACGACCAGCTATCCTTAGTAGCCACACACACAGACGACAAGCAACATGAATTCGACTGGGACAACACTACCATTATAGGGCAAGCCAAACAGAGAACAGCCAGGGAATTCCTAGAGGCATGGCACTCATCCACAGACTCTATCAACAAACACATCGACCTGGACCCAATATATCGGCCACTACAGTGGACAGATCGAACTGACAACCGGAAGCGGCAGAGACAGGCCACTATAAATGCCGGAGGAAACAGCACAGAAGCGTTTCACAGGAGGCTCCCAAGCACTGAGGATGTCACCTAGACAGGGGACGAAACGTTTACAAGACAAATTCCCAGCTCGGCGAACAGAACCACAACAGAATAAGATGATACATGATGTCGGGGATCCTGAAACCCCACAGAGTGTCCAAGTGACTAGACTCAGGTGTCTCACTCTGGGTAGCTGGAGCAACCTCAAATAAATGTTCATGGAGGGGCAGTTGCTTGAGGCCAGAAGTCTGATGGATGATGAGCAAGCAAATAATTCAGTCTACAGCATTGCAGAACTTGAGGTGTTACTGCGTGATGGCGCAAATGAGGTGGAGTGATAGAGTGATGAGGAATCCTGGAATGATCCAAGGGGTGCATCTGGTGGGAGGAACCCTGCTCTCGCCAAGGAAAACTCCACAAGGAGGATCTGCCAGGAGACAGAAATTGAAGTAACAAATGCTGCTGATCATATGACTCCAATAATACTTGTTGTGTGGTGGTGGGGTGGGGGGGAAGTTAGTGCATAGGTCTTTAAAATGTCATGAATAGATGCACAAAATAATCAAGAACACTCATGGAATGTCAGCATTTTCTATCCCGAGGATGGGAGTACAAGAATGCAGAAATTATGCTGCAGTTGTATGAAACCCTGGTTAGACCCCATTTGGAATATGGGAGCAGATCTGGGCACTACAACCGAGGAAGAATATATTGGCCTTGAAGACAGTACGACATAGGTCTACAAGAATGATACCTGGACTTCAGGTATTACGTTATGAAGAAAGATTAGACAAATTAGACCTGTTTTCTCAAACGTTTAGAAGGTTAAGGGGTGATCTGATTAAAATCTTCAAGATATTAATGGGAAAAGGTAAGGGTAAACAGAGATAAGCCATTTCCACTGGTTGGAGATTCTAGACATAAAAATTATTGTCAACCCAATCAGGAGAGATGTTAGGGAGCACTTCTGTATACAAACAGAGGTAGAGGCTTGGAACTGTATTCCACCAAAATTAGGAGAAACTGAGGACTGCAGGTGCTGGAGAGTCAAAAAGTGTGGTGCTGGAAAAGCACAGCTGGAGATGCAGCAACCGAGGAGGAGGAGAGTTGATGTTTCGAGCGGGGAGGTGGGGGAGGGGGTAGGAGTTGCTGGTGGAAGGTAACTGGGAATGCGATAGTTAGATGAAGGTGGGGGTGATCGTGATAGGTCAGAGAAGAGGGTGGAGCGGATAGGTGTGAAGGAAGGTGAACAGGTAGGACAGTTCAAGAGGGTAGTGCCAAGTTGGAAGGTTGGATCTGGCATAAGGTGGGGGGAGGGGAGCTGAGGAAACTGGTGAAATCGACATTGATCCTGTGTGGTTGGTGGGTCCCAAGGTGCTCTTCCTCCAGGTGTCAGGTGACTGGAGTTTGGCGGTGGAGGAGGCCCAGCACTTTCATGTGCTTGGTGGAGTGGTCGGAGGAGTTAAAGTGTTAGGCCACAGAGTAGTGGGGTTGTTTAGTGTGTGTGTCCCAGAGATGTTCTCTGAAATGTTCCACAAGTTGGCGTCCTTTCTCCCCAGTGTAGAGGAGACCACATTGAGAGCAATGGACACAGTAGATGACGTGTGTGGATGTACAGTTAAATCCCTGTTGGATGTGGAAGGATCCTTTGGGGCCTTGAATAGAGGTGAGGGGGGAGGTGTGGGCACAGGTTTTGCACTTCCTGTGGTGGCAGGGGAAGGTGCCGGGAGGGGAGGGTGGGTTGGTGGGCAGCATGGACCTAACAAGGGAGTTGCAGAGGGAATGGTTTCTGTGGAATGCAGATAGGGGTGAGGAGGGAAATATATCTATGGTCTAACCGAATGCCAGTGGAATAAAGAATCCATGCTTCATGACCTTTGGGCCTTCCATGTGCTGCACTGTTGGAGGTACCATCCTTTGAGTGAGATGTGGCTCTCAGGTGGATGTAGAAGATCCCATGATATCACATCGAAGCAGCATGAAAAAGTTCACCCGATGTCTTTAGTAATATTTAGCCTTAAATCGGCATCTTTGCAACAGCTTATTAGGTCAATGTCACAACATTTGTGGGAGCCTTACAACAGTGCTACATTCAAAAGTACTCCACTGGCTGTAAAATTCTTTGGAACATCCTGTGCTTGTGAAAGATGTTTTATAAAGGCGCGTATTTATTTTCTTTAAGCATTACTGTTGGTGATAATATTGAAAGAACACTTTAGCTGATTTGTTTTGACGTTCCTCCAAACATCTTTTTTATGAGGTGGTGTTACCACATTTCATTTGACTTACTGAGGTCTTCCCACATGTTATTATTTCCCTATTTCAAATACTCTTGAGTTGAAAGTAAACAATTGCAGGAAGCAGTAAAAACACAGAAAATAAAATGTCAAAAGTGAAAGCTTTTTGAAAGGGCAGCATCGACATTTCCTTAGATACTCAATCCTATGCCTTGAACATTTCATCAGTCCTACTGTAGTGAGTGGAACAAGGTCAGCCAGGTGGGCCTCATAGAATATGAGTTCCCTGATTGGGGCTGTTAATCTGGTCCAATGAGGGAGCCTTGGCTGACAGTTAGAAACAGGACCGTCAGAGGTTGACACGGGGAGAATGTGCAAAATCCACACAGACAGTCATTTGATCCCAACCTCAGGTGACTGTCTGTGTGGAGTTTGCACATTCTCCCCGTGTCTGCGTGGGTTTCCTCTGGGTGCTCCAGTTTCCTCCCACAATCCAAAAATGTGCAGGTTAGGTGAATTGGCCATGCTAAATTGCCTGTAGTGTTAGGTGAAGGGGTAAGTGTAGGGGACTTGGTCTGGGTGGGTTGCGCTTTGGCGGGTCGGTGTGGACTTGTTGGACCGATGGGCCTGTTTCCACACTGTAAATAATCTAATCTAATCTAAATTGCCCATAGTGTTCAGGGATGTGTAGGTTAGGTACATTAGTCAGGGGAAATGTAGAGTAATAGATAGGGTAATGGCTCTGGATGGGATACTTTTTGAAGGGTTGGTGTGGACTTGTTGGGGTGAAGGCCTGTTTCCACACTGTAACAATTCTAACAAGCAGGATGGTCAGAGGTTCTATTCACTCTGACAGCTAGCTCTGAGGAAGCCATACCAGTGTCAAGTACTACACAGATATTAATAAAGGGTGACTTGGTGACAGGATCCTGGCCTCTGTGGAGTTGTTTCACTTCATTATTACATTGGAGGCTGAGGGGGTGACCTTATAGAGGTTTATAAAATCATAGGAAAGATTTAAAAAGCAAATTTGGAATGTTTGGAATGAGTTGCTAGAGGAAGTGATGGAGACTGGGGTGCAATTGCAGCATTTAAAAGGCATACGAATAGCAAAGGTTTTATTGGGATATGAGCCAAATGCTGGAAAATGGGACTAGATTAATTTAGGATATTGGACAAAAGGTCCGTGTCCATGCTGTACAACCTTTTGACTCTATAACTGCACATTAATGTTCTTTATGGTTCTCCTCCATCAATAAAAACTAGTCAAAAGTTTGGATATATTCCAGATACATCTGCAGTGTTCGGTTAGCGCCCATCCATGTACCCCTGTACTCTTGGCACTAAATCTCTTCTCCAGGTTGTCAAAGTTATTTTTTTTGCAATGCCAGAACTTCTGGGGTTAGCATTCCCAACTCCAGTTGGAAGTATTCCTGGATATTCGAACATATGACCACCCCATTTGCCAGCTGGTCAAACAGCTACCCACTACCCTCTCCAGCAACTAGTAAATGAAATAAATTAGATGTTTTCCACCTGGTTGGTTGCAATCGTGATCCAGTGGTTATTTGTTGACTCCTGGATTCTCTGAGGTCCTTCTTGAAATGTGGGTGACCCTACCTGAGAACTGGTTAACTTTTGTGAAGCTGTTGCTCAACCTTTGCTTATTTTTGAGGGTAGCAAGTGTAGAACTTGCAAGGCTATGGAAGGAGAAGATTGATGATTACTTATGTAGTCAACAGCATTGAAGATTAGACCAATACACCGGTGCCCACTTCCTGCATACAACAAGTTCTATTCGCACATCATCCCTGTGCTTACATATCTACACTGGCTCCTGGCTAAGCGACAACTTGCTTTTAAAGTTCTACTTCTTTTTATGTCCCTCATGGCCTCACATGTTTTCTATATCTGTAATCTTCTTCAAGCCCACAACCCTCTGAGGTATCTGTCCCCCTCTAATGGTGGTCTCCTGTGCATCCCCACTGGAGACCATGCTGTCTATTATTAGGGCAGCACGGTGACTCAGTGGTTAGCACTGCTACCTCACAGCGCTAGGGTTTGATTCCACCCTTGGGTGACTGTCTTGTGGAGTTTGCATGTTCTCTCCGTGTCTGTGTGTGTTTCCTCCAGGTGTTCCGGTTTCCACCCATAGTCCAAAGATGTACAGGTTAGATGGATTGGCCACAATCCATAAGTGTCCAGAGATATGCAGGCTGTGTGGATTAGCCATTGGAAATGCAGGATTGCAGGGATAGGATAGGGGCTGGATCTGGATGCAATGCTTTTTGGAGCTCAATGGGCTAAGTGGCCTGCTTCCACATTGTGGGGACTCTATCAGCTGTCTTGTTCCAAGCCCTGGAATTCTGTTCCCACACCACTCCCCTTCTCTCCCTTCCGGTAAGACATTCTCAAAAACTGATTTCTTTCACCGAGCTCTTAATACCTGCTCATGTGACTCTGTGTCAACTTATATTTAATCGTGTTGCAGTGAAGTACTTTGGTATGTTTTACTTCATTAAAGACACTACATAGTACATTCATGTTGGTGTTCTGCTTGTTGGTATTTATTCTTATTGAACACAAGAAGACACAATTACCATTGTCCAGAAACAGAACTGGATTCGTCATATAAACACAATGACTACAAGAGCAAGTCAGAGGCTAGGAATACTGCAGTGAGTAACTCAGCTCCTGACTCCCCAAAGCCTGTCCACCACCGACAAGGCACAAGTCAGGAGTGCGATGGAATTCTCTCCACTCGTCAGGGTTAGTGCGTCTCTCACAACGCTCAAGAAGCCTGACACCACACTGGACAAGTTGAGGACTGCGATATGGAACATAGGGAACATCTCCGAGACACCCTCACCAATCAACCAAAGCGCCCCGTGGCCCAACATTTCAACTCCCCCTCCCACTCTGCCGAGGGCATGGAGGTCCTGGGCCTCCTTCACCGCCGCTCCCTCACCACCAGACGCCTGGAGGAAGAACGCCTCATCTTCCGCCTCGGAACACTTCAACCCCAGGGCATCAATGTGGACTTCAACAGCTTCCTCATTTCCCCTTCCCCCACCTCATCCTAGTTTCAAACTTCCAGCTCAGTTACTGTCTCCTTGACTTGTCCGAACTGCCTATCTTCTTTTCCACCTATCCACTCCACCCTCTCCTCCTTGACCTATCACCTTCATCTCCTCCCCCACTCACCCATTGTACTCTATGCTACTCTCTCCCCACCCCCACCCTCCTCTAGCTTATCTCTCCACGCTTCAGGCTCACTGCCTTTATTTCTGATGAAGGGCTTTTGCCGAAACGTTGATTTCGCTGCTTGTTGGATGCTGCCTGAACTGCTGTGCTCTTCCAGCACCACTAATCCAGTATTTGGTTTTCAGCATCTGCAGTCATTGTTTTTACCAAAGTGAGGACTGCAGATGCTGGAGATCAGAGCTGAAAATGTGTTGCTGGAAAAGCGCAGCAGGTCAGGCAGCAACCAAGGAGCAGGAGAATCGACGTTTTGGGCATGAGCCTTATGCCCGAAACATCAATTCTCCTGCTCCTTGGATGCTGCCTGACCTGCTGCTCTTTTCCAGCACCACACTGGACAAAGCAGCTCTCTAACTTGGCTGCAAACCCTCAAACATTCATGCGCTACCGGTGTTCAATAGCAGCAGTGTGTACCATTTGCAGGAGGCACGACAGCAATTTACCAAAGGTCCTTAGACAGCCCCTTCCAAACCCAAGACCACGATCTCCCTAGCAGCATTGTGGCTCTACCTACAGCACGTGGACTGCAGCTCCTCAAGAGGTGGCTCAGTACCATTTGCTCAAGGCCAACTGGGGGCAGGCACTAAATGCTGGCCTAGTCAGAGACACCCACATCCCATGAATGGAAAAGAAAATTGATTTATGATGGTGAAACAGATCCACTTTTAGATGTATTGCATCGAGTGGATGCAATAACAACATTCTTCCTCTGGAGGTCATTTATGTACCTTAACATATCTTTTCCGATTGCTTGGTGTCCAAATAAAAGCTGAAAATTGTATCTGGCTTTTGAAAGTAAGCCTTAATTTAACAAATTAAGATGGGGATCGCTCAGAGGAAATTGGTTTTACGTGTATGCATTGTAACATATATGAGCAACAGTCGTTCCAGTTTTCGAGCATTTTACTATGCTTTTTGCACATTAGAATAATTGTTTTTTTCATCACAGCCTACAGAGCAAATAAAAGCTATTTAATTTTGCTCTTGGCCATTGCTCCAAGCTTTGTAAATCCAGCCAGAAAAAATAAATCATCCTATTTTTGCTTTTCAAATTTTGTGGTTCAGCATTGCTTTTGGGATGACAAGTCAAATACCATATGCACAGCAGTTTATCTTCCTGCTCACCCCTTCAGGAGGTCTTGTCTTCCTTTAGAATGGGATCCAACGGTCTCAGAAACAGCTCCTATCTTGACGAAGCCACCATTTTTCAGTGTGGTGCAACGCTCCAGATCTGCTGTTTTCCCTGGAGCATCGGAGGCTGAGGGGTGACCTTATAGAAGTTTACAAAATTAAGAGGAGCATGGATAGGATAAATAGACAAAGTCTTTTCGCTGGGGTCGGGGAGTCCCGAACTAGAGGGCATAGGTTTAGGGTGAGAGGGGAAAGATATAAAAGGGACCTAAGGGGCAACTTTTCCACGCAGAGGGTGGTATTTGTACGGAATGAGCTGCCAGAGGAAATGGTGCAGACTGGTACAATTGTAGCATTTAAAAGGCATCTGGATGGGTATATGAATGGGAAGGGTTTGGAGGGATATGGCCTGGGTGCTGGCAGGTGGGACTAGATTGGGTTGGGATATCTGGTCGGCACCGAAGGGTCTGTTTCCGTGCTATACACCTCTGTGACTCTACTCTCATACAGAATGAGATGTGGACATGAGATCCAGTATAGAAGGTATCGCCTCAGACTCTGCTTATTCCACCGCTGGAAGCACCCATTCCAAGGAGGTATCATAGGAATGTGAGCAAGTGGAGGTGAGCTACTAGCCCCACTTCCAAAGCATAAGGAGAAACAATTCACTTTCACTGGGTCATGTTACACACTCCTGTCTGTAACATGATGAACATGCAAACAGAGCAGTCAATGATATAGTTGGAGCTTCTGTCCCATTGCTGGCTTTACAGAGGGCATCTCAGTGGTTGGGCAGGTGATGTGATGGGAGAGTGTTTTGCTCCTCAACTAGCAATTCAGAGGCTACACTCTTGAGCCGAGACAAGAATTCAAATCCCACGACCACCTGGGGTAATTTGGATTTAGTTAATTAAATAAATATGGAAGTTAGATAAACAAACTCCATATTGACCAAGAAACTATCAGATTTTTGTTCAAAAACAAAACACTCTGGTTCTCTCATGTTCCAAAACCTTTTGAAATAGTCTAACAAGCAACATTGGTATTGCAAGACAATGGGGGATGGGGAATAAAATCTAACTCTGCCAATGACAGAGGAGGAGGTGCTGGATGTCTTGAAATGTATAAAAGTGGATAAATCCCCAGGACCTGATCAGGTGTACCCTAGAACTCTGTGGGAAGCTAGGGAAGTGATTGCTGGGCCTCTTGCTGAGATATCTGTATCATTGATTGTCGCAGGTGAGGTGACAGAAGACTGGAGATTGGCTAACGAGATGGAAAGGTGGTAAGGACAAGCCAGGGACCTGTAGACCGGTGAGCCTGACATCAGTGGTGGGCAAGTTGTTGGAGGGAATCCAGAGGGACAGGATGTACATTTACTTGGAAAGGCAAGGACTGAAGAGGGATAGTCAACATCAGTTTGTGCATGGGAAACCATGACTCAGAAACTTGATTGAGTTTTTTGAAGAAGTAGTGAAGAGGATTGATGGGGGCAGAATGGTGGACGTGATCTATATGGACTTCAGTCAGGCATTCAACAAGGTTTTCATGAGTGACTGGTCAGCAAGGTTAGATCTCATGGAATACAGGGAGAATTAACCACTTGGATACAGAACAGGCTTGAAGGTAGAAGACAGAGGGTGGTGGTGGAGGGTTGTTTTTCAGACTGGAGGCCTGTGACCAGTGGAGTGCCGCAAGGATCAGTGCTGGGTCACTGCTTCTGAACATGCAAATAAATGAACATAAGAGGTATAGTTAGTAAGTTTGCAAATAATACCAAAATTGGAGGTGTAGCGGACAGCAAAGAAGGTTACCTCAGATTACAATGGGATCTTGATCAGATGGGCCAATGGGCTGAGAAGTGGCAGATGGAGTTTAATTCAGATAAATGCAGGTGCTATGTTTTGGAAAAGCAAATCAGAGCAGGACTTATACACTTAATGGTAAGATCCTAGGGAGTGTTGCTGAACAAAGAGACCTTGGAGTGCAGGTTCATAGCTCCTTGAAGGTGGAGTCGCAGGTAGATAGGATAGTGAAGAAGGCATTTGGTATGCTTCCCTTTATTGGTCAGAGCATTGAGTATAGGAGTTGGGAGGTCATGCTGCGGCTGTACAGGACATTGGTTAGGCCACTGTTGGAATATTGCATACAATTGTAGTCTCCTTCCTATCGGAAAGATGTTGTGAAACTTGAGAGGGTTCAGAAAAGATTTACAAGGTTGTTGCCAGGGTTGGAGGATTTGAGCTATAGGGAGAGGCTGAACAGGCTGGGGCTGTTTTCCCTGGAGTGTCGGAGGCTGAGGGGGTGACCTTATAGAGGTTTACAAAATCATGAGGCGTTTGATAGGACAAGGTCCTTTTCCTGGGGTAGGGGAGTCTAGAACTAGTGGGCATAGGTTAAGGGTGAGAGGGGAAACATATAAGAGAGACCTAAGGAGTAATGTTTTCACACAGAGGGTGGTGTGTGTATGGAATGAGCTGCCAGAGGATGTGGAGGAGCCTAGTACAATTATAGCATTTAAAAGGCATCTACATGTGTACATGAATAGGAGAGTTTAGAGGGATATGGGCCAAGTGCTGGCAAATGGGACTAGATTAGATTAGGATACCTGGTCGACATGGACAAATTGGTCTGAAGGGTCTGTTTCCATTCTGAACATCTCTATGACTCTATGATGTACACACTGTGTGAATGAATATCAAACTCACAGTCAATCAATATACCATTCAGCTGCTTATACAATCAGTGTGATGCATGCCTCATAGGTCCATTCAAGAATTCAATGAAAAGCCTATGATGCTACACTGAGGAGCTGGAGACTGTTGTGCTGTGATGTATATGTATCATTATGGGGGTGTATCTTAAACTGCTGTCCCTCACAATCCACCATACAACAGGAAAAAATATCTCATTCCTTGACATTGTAGATAAAATAAACCAGTGGTCTTACTGTCATAATTATTGATATGTTTGTATTGTCTGTATATAATCTTATCTTCAAATGAAGAATGCACAGTATTGCTTTCCCAACCATTGTTGCCTCGATGACATTTTTGCCAGGAACAGAAGAATCAATAGGCCCTTGGTATATGTGGGTCTTGTCCTCAATTCCATCTCATTGTGTAGGAACTAAAAATAGTCTATGCTGAATGAAGAAAGTATCTTCTTTAACACTAGTCTACAGAATGCAGTGTTTTGTACTTTTGATGATACTTTTATTGGGGTTATGACAACAAACTTTGCAGCACTGATATGAGATGAACGAGACGGTCTCTTCAGCGAGAGTTTGCTGAAGAGCATGTCTAGCTGGTTAACTTTATCGCTTTGTCACCTCTACCTTGGTTAAATTGTGCCCATCTTGACCTTTTGGATGCTCCATGTTGATTCTTGTTACTGTTATCATGAATGCTGGAAACAGCAATGATGTATCTGGCTGTTCTGTGGGCTCCTCTTTGATCTGCCAAGATATCAGGTTGTGCTCTTCCTGGGCATATCTAAGTTGATTCACCTTTGCTTACATCACACTATATCAGTACATGCCAGCTCCACGTCACCACCATGGAGGGATGATGAGCAGTGTTTCCATGGACCGTGCTCTATTTGAATACCTCTCGTAGAGGACTTGAACAGGGCAGACATGAAGAGGTTTTTTTTTGTGTGGGGAGTGTAGGACCAGAAGGCTTAATCTGAGAGTAAGGAGTGACCTTTTAAAACAGAGCTAAGAAGGAAGGATCACTGCTCCTGAAACGTTAATTCGGATTTCTCTTCACAGACGCTGCCAGACCTGTTGAGCTTTTCCAGCAACTTCTGCTTTTGTTTCTGATTTATAGCACCTTTTAGTTTTTATAAGGAGGAATTTCCTCTCTCACATTATCTGTGGAATTCAGAGAACGTAGAACAGAGAATGTTACAGCTCATACTGGATTAGTGGTGCTGGAAGAGCACAGCAGTTCAGGCAGCATCCAACGAGCAGCGAAATCGACGTTTCGGGCAAAAGCCCTTCATCAGGAATAAAGGCAGTGAGCCTGAAGCGTGGAGAGATAAGCTAGAGGAGGGTGGGGGTGGGGAGAGAGTAGCATAGAGTACAATGGGTGAGTGGGGGAGGAGATGAAGGTGATAGGTCAAGGAGGAGAGGGTGGAGTGGATAGGTGGAAAAGAAGATAGGCAGGTTGGACAAGTCCGGACAAGTCAAGGAGACAGTTACTGAGCTGGAAGTTTGAAACTAGGATGAGGTGGGGGAAGGGGAAACGAGGAAGCTGTTGAAGTCCACATTGATGCCCTGGGGTTGAAGTGTTCCGAGGCGGAAGATGAGGCGTTCTTCCTCCAGGCGTCTGGTGGTGAGGGAGCGGTGGTGAAGGAGGCCCAGGACCTCCATGTCCTCGGCAGAGTGGGAGGGGGAGTTGAAATGTTGGGCCACGTGGCGGTTTCGTTGATTGGTGCGGGTGTCTCTGAGATGTTCCCTAAAGCGCTCTGCTAGGAGGCGCCCAGTCTCCCCAATGTAGAGGAGACCACATCGGGAGCAACGGATACAATAAATGATATTAATGGATGTGCAGGTAAAACTTTGATGGATGTGGAAGGCTCCTTTAAGGCCTTGGATAGAGGTGAGGGAGGAGGTGTGGGCACAGGTTTTACAATTCCTGCGGTGGCAGGGGAAAGTGCCAGAATGGGAGGGTGGGTCGTAGGGGGGTGTGGACCTGACCAGGTAGTCACGGAGGGAACGGTCTTTGCGGAAGGCGGAAAGGGGTGGGGAGGGAAATATATCCCTGATGGTGGGGTCTTTTTGGAGGTGGCGGAAATGTCGGCAGATGATTTGGTTTATGCGAAGGTTTGTAGGGTGGAAGGTGAGCATCTCAATGTTACAGCACAGTCCATGCCCTTCGACCCTCAAAGTTGTGCAGACCTGTGAAAATAATCTGATGCCCATCTAACCTACACTGTTCAATTATAATCAGTATGTATGTCCAATGCCCATTTAAATGCCCTTAACGTCGGCGAGTCTACTACTTTGGCAGGCAGGCTGTTCCATGCCCCTACTACTGTCTGAATGAAGAAACAAATCCTAATATCTGTCTGAAATCTATCACCCCTCAATTTAAAGCTATGTCCCATTTTCTTATCAGAGAGGGCTGTCGAGACTGGGTCATTAAGTATATTCGAGTTTGAGAGAGACAGAGTTTAAAATCTGGAAGCAAATCACAGGTAATAGGGAGAAAGGAGCAACGTGGAGTTGAGGATGATCAGATCAGCCATGTTCTTGCTGGATATGGGGTGGCAGACTCGATGGCTAAATAGCCCACTTCTGCTGCTACACATTATGGCCTTATGGTCTCAGTTTGTTATCACTGTTGCAGAACAAAATATTTAGACATATCATGTGACCATATGGGCGATATGTATCATTCACAGCTGCTATGTGCAGCCCTGGTCTCCTAGGCACCAAGCTCGCATTTTCCTTTCAGGATTGAACAATAGTTTAAGGCTGGGACACCTATTAAATTAAGTTACTTCCAAGACTGGGTGAGTCAAAAATCTCCCTGCAATCTCCATTCAGCCTTGTCGATGAAAGAAAACAGAAAAATATTACAATGGTAACTGAAAATTGATGGCTTTCCCTTCAAGTTCCTTCTACTTAGCAACACATGGGGGAATTGAATCATCATAGAATCCCTACAGTGTGGAAACAGGTCATTTGGCCCAACATGTCCACGCTGACCCTCCGAAGAGTATCCCACCAAGACCCCTACATTTTACCCCTGACTGATGCACCTAACCTACGTATCCCTAAACACTGTCCAATTCACCAAACCTGTACATTTTTGGATTGTGGGAGGAAGCCGGAGCACCTGAAGGAAACCCACACAGATACGGGAAGAATTTGACAGTCCAACAAAGCTTTCATCTAATTCCGGCCAAGGTTTTGTTTTAATTGAAAACCTAAGCAGAATTGTGTATCATTCTCAAAATGGCTGGTGTTCCAATCACACCATCCCTTGTCTCCTCCAAACAGAGAGACCGCTCTGATTATATATCAAAAAGTGTGGCACTGGAAAAGTTCAGAATCCAAGGAGCAGGAGAATCGATGTTTCGGGCATAAGCCCTTCATCCCTGATTCTGATCATATAAAATGGCAGAGCTAGGAATTGGACTCTGCATGGTAACTCTTGGGTAGGTGACTGAGGTGTCAGTGGGAGAGCACTTTGGGGCCAGCGACCATAATTTTATTTGTTTTAAAACAGTGATGGAAAAGAATAGACCAGATCTAAAAGTTGAAGTTCTAAATTGGAGAAAGGCCAATTTTGATGGTATTAAGCAAGAACTTTTGAAAGCAGGTAAAGGGACGGCTGGAAAATGGGAAAGCTTCAGAAATGAGATAACAAGAATCCAGAGAAAGTATATTCCTGTCAGGGTGAAAGGGAAAGCTGGTAGGTATAGGGAATGCTGGATGACTAAAGAAGTTGAGGGTTTGTTTAAGAAAAAGAAGGAAGCATATGTCAGGTGTAGACAGAGTAGATCAAGTGAATCCTTAGAAGAGTATAAAGAAAGTAAGAGTATACTTAAGAGGGAAATCAGGAGGGCAAAACGGGGACATGAGATAGCTTTGGCAAATAGAATTAAGGAGAATCCAAAAGGTTTTTGCAAATATATTAAGGACAATAGGCTAACTAGGGAGAGAATAGGGCCCCTCAAAGATCAGCAAGGCGGCCTTTGTGTGGAGCCACAGAAAATGGAGGAGATACTAAATGAATATTTGCATCAGTATTTACTGTGGAAAAGGATATGGAAGATACAGACTGTAGGGGAATAGATGGTGACATCCTGCAAGATGTCCTGATTACAGAGGAGGAAGTGCTGGATGTCTTGAAACGGTTAAAGGTGGATAAATCCCCAGGACCCTGATCAAGTGTACCTGAGAACTCTGTGGGAAGCTAAGGAAGTGATTGCTGGGCCTCTTGCTGAGATATTTGTATCATCGATAGTCACAGGTGAGGTGCCGGAAGACTGGAGGTTGGCAAACGTGGTGCCACTGTTTAAGAAGGGCAGTAAAGAGAAGCCAGAGAACTATAGACTGGTGAGCCTGACCTCAGTGGTGGCCAAGTTGTTGGAGGGAATCCTGAGGGACAGGATGTACATGTATTTGGAAAGGCAAGGACTGATTCGGGATAGTCAACATGGCTTTGTGCGTGAGAAATCATGTCTCACAAACTTGATTGAGTTTTTTGAAGAAGTAACAAAGAAGATTGATGAGGGCAGAGCAGTAGATGTGATCTATATGGACTTCAGTAAGACGTTCGACAAGGTTCCCCATGGGAGACTGATTAGCAAGGTTAGATCTCATGGAATACAGGGAGAACTAGCCATTTGGATACAGAACTGGCTTAAAGATAGAAGACAGAGTGTGCTGATGGAGTGTTGTTTTTCAGATTGGAGGCCTGTGACCAGTGGAGTGCAAAAAGGATCGGTGCTGGGGCCTCTAGTTTTCGTCATTTACATAAATTCTTTGGATGTGAGCAATAGAGGTACAGTTAGTAAGTTTGCAGATGACACCAAAATTGGAGGTGTAGTGGACAGCGAAGAGGGTTACCTCAGATTACAACAGGATCTGGACCAGATGGACCAATGGGCTGAGAAGTGGCAGATGGAGTTTAATTCAGATAAATGCGAGGTGCTGCATTTTGGGAAAGCAAATCTTAGCAGGACTTATACACTTATTGGTAAGGTCCTGGGGAGTGTTGCTGAACAAAGAGACCTTGGAGTGCAGGTTCATTGCTCCTTGAAAGTGGAGTAGCAGGTAGATAGGATAGTGAAGAAGGTGTTTGGTATGCTTTCCTTTATTGGTCAGAGTATTGAGTACAGGAGTTGGGAGGTCATGTTGTGGCTGCACAGGACATTGGTTAGGCCACTGTTGGAATATTGCGTGCAATTCTGGTCTCCTTCCTATCAGAAAGATGTTGTGAAACTTGAAAGGGTTCAGAAAAGATTTACAAGGATGTTGCCAGGGTTGGAGGATCTGAGCTATAGGGAGAGGCTGAACAGGCTGGGACTGTTTTCCCTGGAACGTCGGAGGCTGAGGGGTGACCTTATCGAGGTTTACAAAATTATGAGGGGCATGGATAGGATAAATAGGCAAAGTCTTTTCCCTGGGGTCAGGGAGTTCAGAACTAGAGGGCATAGGTTTAGGGTGAGAGGGGAAAGAAATAAAAGAGACCTAAGGGGCAACTTTTTCACGCAGAGGATGGTACGTGTATGGAATGAGCTGCCAGAGGATGTGGTGGAGGCTGGTACAATTGCAATATGAATAGGAAGGGTTTGGAGGGATATGGGCCGGGTGCTGGCAGGTGGGTTGGGATTGGGTTGGGATATCTGGTCGGCATGGACGGGTTGGACCGAAGGGACTGTTTCCATGCTGTACATCTCTATGACTCTATGAGTCTATAACTATCGCATCCAGTTTGGGAAACCATTTTAGAAATAAAATAGGTGAGTCAGATAAGATTTGGGCGGAGAGGCAGTCGATTGGGGAAGGGATGGTGGCATGGTCAAGTCAGGTGACAAATCCTCACCCTCCTCTACCACTCAAAGTGTGAAGCCCAGATGCCATTACTCCCTCAACTGCTTGCTGTAGGACAATTTCCAGCAGGAATAGTAAGGTTATCCAGAGGGTAGGAGCTGATTTTTCTTTTCATTCTTTCATGGGGTCTCAGTGTCATTGGCTAGACCAGCATTTTCCCCGTCCCTAGTTGCCTTTAAGAAGGTGACAGTGAATTGCTGTGATCCATTTAATTTGGGTGCACAGCCACAGTCCTATCAGGGAGCAAATTCCATGAATTTGACCAAGTGGCAGTGAAGGAAGAGCGATATATTTTCAAGTCAGGATGGTGAGCAGCTTGAATGACAATGTGCTGGTGGTGGTCCCATGTACCTGCTGCCCTTGTCCTTCTGGATATCAAAGGCCACAAGTTTTGAGGTTGTTGTCAAAGAAGCCTCGAAGAGTTACTGGAGTGCACACTGGTTCCGGTGTATGTGAGCTGGGAGAGAGGAGTGATTGTTTAATGTGGTGGATGCAGTGCCAATCAAGCAGGCTACTTTGTCCTGTCTAGTGCCATGTTTCTTGAGTATTGCTGGAGCTGCACTTATCCTATAGAATCATAGAATCCCTACAGATTTTGCCCAGAGTCCACACTGACCCGCTGAAGATTATCTCAGCCAGACCCACTCGTCTACCCTATCTCTACAAGGCTTCATATCCCCATTGTTAATCCACCTAACCTGCACATCCCTGGACACTATAGGCAATTTAGCATGGCCAATCCACCTGACCTGCACATCTTTGGACTGTGGGAGGAAACTGGAGCACCCGGACGAAACCCACACAGACACAGGGAGAATGTGCAAACTCCACACAGACAGTCGCTTGAAGGTGGAATCGAACCTGGGTCCCTGGCACTGAGGCAGCAGTGTTAACCCCTGAGCTGCCGTGCCAGCCCAGGTGAGTTATTTCGGGTGAAGGGAAGGGCCTGAAGGAATAACTCTTGACAGTCAATTGGATATGTGGAGGGAAGGAGAGGCTCATCGAGTGGGTGTTACAGTTGGAGGGTGGTTGGTGTGGAGGGGGAAGCCTACAACAGATGAAGCACTACGATCCATTGTGAAGCCTGAAGGATACGTCCTGAATCTCACCCAGAATGATATTAAGTTGCTGTTTCTGACCTCTTATCAACATTCTTCCAGCGTGGCTCATTGCCTTGGAAGAGTTACATGATCTGCAAATTTAAAATCTGACTTTGCTGCCTTCTTGGGTACCTGTCTAAAACAGAAGATTAGAGAACCACTGCTTAATGGCTGTCTGGGGAATTGGAGGAAGTAAGCACCAGTGCTAACCGTCCACCAAACCAGTTACTGCCGGATCAGGTAGCAACAAAATTGAGCATGAAAGTCACATGCACTTAAAGTTTAAGCAATTGCAGTATAGAGCAAATAAAAATGGCATTGGAAGACTACACATTAAAGGAGGGAAATCATTTCTGAGGATTTTGAGAGACAAAGTCCTCAAAGTGAACTCTTGGAATTTCCAGACTAAGGGAAGGCAGGATCAGGGAACAGAGTTATGCAAAACAAAAACCGAAAGAACTGCAGATGCTGTAAATGTGTAAGAAAAACAAGAAAATGCCGGAAAAGCCAAGAGGGTCTGGTGGCATCTGTGGAGAGAGATCGGAGTTAATATTTCGGGTCCAGTGACCTTTCCTCTGAACAGAGTCATACAGGTTGTTCCTGGCTACTCTTCTGCTCCAGCTACAGAAGAGACAAGCAGCAGCCTTAGAATCACATTGTAGATAAAAGGCAAGTTTCTCTCCTTTACAAAGAGATGTTTATCTAATATTCATCCTTCAGTACTGTCAGTTATCCAGGCGTACTTTGAACTTATACCTTGAATTTTATTTTACTCTATAACACCTTTGGTAGGTTATTTCAAATGCTTTCTAATGTTTTGTGTGAAAATATTGTTTCCAATGAGCCTTTTTGAGTTTTGTTTTCAATAAATTAACTTCACCCATCCTTAGCACTCAACCAACTTAATAAATTGAAGTAATGTTCTTGCTTCATTTGATCCATACCATTTAATATTGCATTTATTTTAATGCCCCTTAATATCTGTGAATCTCTGTACCCGATGTCAATTCTCAAATGAGGTGCGGAAATCTAATAAGGGAGACAAATTAGCCAGTGGAGGATGTCTGTTAAAAAAAAATGAAGTAAAATAGAGTGGGTAGTGATGATGTACAAGGATATTTTATCTTGTGTTTTAGGTGACATTGTGTGAAGATCGCAGGATGATTAACTTTGTATTGCTCCCACCCACTCTCTCTCACAGCTTTTGCTGTGAAAATAACTGTTAGCTTAGCCTGTGGGGAAACATCATAATCAAATCAAACCAAACAATCCCAATGAATGACAACAATCAGAGCACAAAGGCAGGAATCATCCATCAGAGACATAGAAGAGCATTAAGCAGGTCATTATAAATGTTATAAAGAGCGATTTGCACATTGCAATGTATTTTGGTGATAATCACTTATTAACAGTAGGTTCAACAGCACTCACACAAGCATCATATTCATGATAGATCCCATTAAGTACTTCAGTCTACTACTTTCAGCTAGAAGTGGATTTGGATTTCATAAAATCCTAAGTCCAATTAAGTAAACTTCCATCTGTTCAAGAGAAACTGATAACATAATTACTTTTCCCTGTTTCTAACTACTTTAGAAACATTGGTTCATGGTTCTATCCAGCCTGGGTGCTTTCTTCATACTGGAATTGTACGGTGCTCTGAAATTATTCAGGCTATTTCACATAGCTCAGCACGTGATCTTTCCTCCCACACCCCCATTCCACTTTATTCACTTATTGTCTATCTCTGTGTAGCTGAGTAACTTGCCAGGTCTCAGGGCCTTGTTAAGAGTGAACCATGTTGCTGTACTTCTACAGTTACATTTAGCTCAGAACAGGTAAGGACTACTTTGTATACAGGGAGAGTGTGAGTGAACCAGATGGCATTCTAAGATATGCAGTAGTTGTGCGGCAGCTGTTTCTGATAATAATTTTCTTTATTGCTGATTTATTTAATTAACTGGACTTAAATTCCCAAATGTTGGTATTTGATCTCACATTTCTGGATTATTATTCCAGGCCAGTGGAATACTAGCTCAGGATCACTGATCACTGACCATGAGAGATGAAAGACAAAGTGGAGAATTGCAGAACAACAAGAACATGCATCTATATACAATCATTGGTGTTGTAAAACATTGCAGCGTGCTTCACAAGAGCAAAATGAAACAAGATTGGGATTGGAGTGGCTAGCTCTGAAGAGTGGTGCAACCAATGTAATAAAGATCCTATGGGTGTGTGCACCCAGTGTCTATGTAAAGAATTCTTAAAGCTTGTTTGAAAATGCAAAACAAAATGGGTTTGATGAAGAGTTTGTGAATAAGTCTGCTCACATTGTGACCTTGCCTGGTATTGAGAGGGTGTGGTGTTTAAAGCTCTGTAATTGCTACTTTCCCTAGTCTTGTTTAAACCAAATACTGCTACCTACATACTGAGGCTGCTTACTCCTTACAGTAAGTAAAACACTTCAACCCCTTCTATACTGTAACTATCCTTTACAGACATCTGCACATAATAGCTATTAAATATAACTCTGCCATGTGGTGCCGAAGACCCTTGTTTTCATGTACTCATACGAAATTGGTGTCATCTCTCACTGACACTACAGTCATGTCCTCAGTCCCATTATCATGTTTACATGAATCTCACCACGTCACATCCAAAACCCAGTTTCCCTCTACTTAGTTTCTATTATTCCAGTATTGGAATATTTCTATTTATTTATGTGCCTTATGTAATCATTAACATCATTATTAACTTTGTTATTCCCATTATCACCGTCTTCACCATCTCTGCAGGAACAGCCACAGCTCCCACAAAATCTCTCACTAGACATCCCAGTCCAGTTCACTCCTGTCCAACACTGACATGACGCGGTTGTGCCATGTCTGGAATAGTTGTACCACTTTGTACACTATCTCATGGGAATACCTGTTCCCCCATCCTATAGTGATTAAAACCAGTCTTACTTCTTGGCTTTAGTCGCAGCAATACTTTCTGTACCTTCTGAAAGTCTCTTCAGGTATTCTGACAATATAAGATCTTGGTGTATCTGTTTCTGTGGTGACCGTGACTTTTGACACTTTTGTGCCTTAACCAGACTTTTCTGTCTTGGCTTTAAGGTTGACAGAGTTCTTGTCCTCTATCTAGATCTCAGCTTCTGAGGCTCTTCTCTAGTTGTTTTACCTTCTCATGGTCTTGAGAGTTTAAGTTTATCTTACGGTTCTGTTTTAAAGATACGACATCCGCTTTTAACCTCCTTCCCATCAACAATTCTGCTGCCAAATACTCAATTATTCATTGTTTTTGCTCTGTAGTTGGGTTGAGTTAATTCCCGGTCTGGATGCTTAGCTATCAGCGACTTTACAGAATTGGCGACTCTTTCAGCCTCTCCGTGTGGTTGATGCTGCCTCCAAAGTGAAGTTGCTGAAATACTCACTCTTTTGGGAAATTACGTACTACAAAGATCCTTTGCAACACACTGATCACTGAGTCTGCCTTTGTTGAATGACGGGCGGCACGGTGGACAGTGGTTAGCACTGCTGCCTCACAGTGCCAGAGACCCGGGTTCAATTCCTGCCTCAGGCAACTGTCTGCGTGGAGTTTGCACATTCTCCCCGTGTCTGCGTGGGTTTCCTCCGGGTGCTCCGGTTTCCTCCCACAGTCCAAAATGTGCAGGTCAGGTGAATTGACCATGCTAAATTGCCCGTAGTGTTAGATGAAGGGGTAAATGTAGGAGAATGGGTTGCGCTTCGGCGGGTCGGCGTGGACTTGTTGGGCTGAAGGGCCTGTTTCCACACTGCAAGTAATCTAATCTCGCCACCTCAATTCATCGTTAATAAGATTCAACATCTAAAATCAAACAGATCTATTGCTAGTCTTTCCCCATGGTCTTTCCAGAAATCCTGATGAAATTAATAGCCCTATACTGTAGGTAATTGGCTGTATATAGTGCCCATTTGGCCTGGTGAAATCCTGTCTGTTCTCTGAAATGCCTGACCACTGACTGAATGCTGTTGCTCTGCATTTTGTGAGTGTCTGTAGGATTTCTCTTCACATTGGCTTTGGCATAACCATTCTATGGTCGTGCATCAATAAATCTTCCAATAATGTCAATTGTATGTTTTCTGATCATGGTACTTTTTCAGCTCATGTCCTGGTGAACTGTACTCAGGCTACCCTTGCAGAAAATGTTGTCTCACTTTCGTGCACTCAGATTTTTGAGCTTTACAAATTTGTTCCCCTTCCCTTCCAGAATTCTAAACATTGACCTTTGAAAATCTGTCCTCAGTTTCTAAATGAAGAAAAATGCAATACGTCTACAAGAGTGAGTTCTCTTTTTTTCTGTTTGATCCACTGCTGTCCTTAAGAGCTTATCTGTGGTTACTTATGCCTTGCCTGAAGTGTAGACAATATCTTGAGGGATTCTGTTAAGCCTAAGTTTATGCTCTAAACCTACTTTATCTGTTTTTAACTATCCCACACTCTCCCAATTAACAGTTCTGTTGACAAGTGCCATTATTTAATGGTCTTGCTTTGCAACTGAGTAGAGCTAACTTCCACTCAGCCTAACCTAGAATCTTTGTTAATGTCAAGGTATTTCTTTCAATCCCAATAACTGTACACCACTCTCCCCCACAGGTGGGGGGGGGGGGGTGGTTTGGATCTGGCCCAGTCCAGTTTGGGGGTTCAGGTCTGGTCTGGTCTAGTGATGGGGGTGGGGCTTGGGAAACTGGGCTCGTTCCATTGGCAGGGATGGCTCAAGTGTGGTCAGTCTTATGGATTTAATAGACTAACATTTTTTGAGTAACCATTTTACCTAATTTCATTGATTTAAATTGAGATAGTTGGATGGTTTCAAACGTAGAGCAATTGCCCAGTGGAATCTTCAATTTTCCGGACAGGCCCTTTTGAGTCTGCTGTGATGGGGAGTACATGAAGTCCCCACACTTAACTTCTACCTACTCTGGAATAATGGCTGTCAGGCCAGTGGAAAATCTGGAAACACATATTGAGGGAAACGTTGTTCAGTGTCAATTTGATTCTAGAGAGTGATGGGCTTTGTTAAACTCCAACTGCATCTTGGAAATGTCTTTACTGTGATGCCAAGAATTTATTCAGGGTGACTCTTGATTGGCCACTGTGCCTTTAGCCTGTGAGAGATTCCTCAATGGTGTTCCTGCCAATTTCCTGTCACTAAGATCTCTCATATATTAGAGTTGAACTTTTTCTGCACCTTCTCTGTAGCTATAACACTTTATTTTGCAATCTGTTCTATTACCCTGATGTGCATATGCAAAGGATGATTTGTCTGGATAGCACGCAGTACAATACTTTTCACTGTATCTCAGTATATGTGGCAATAATAAATCAAATCAGATCAATTAAGAGAGATCGACAGGAAACCTTTGGGGCTTAGTTTGCAGTATTTATGGAGAATGTTTAAAAGAAAACTAAATTGGATGAAAATTGTTGCAATGGTTAAATAGGGAGGTCAGAATAGGCCATCGTGAAATATAAAGTGAAACAAGTTTAAAATAAATGTAGATTACATGCGTTTTTACCTGAGCTATTTTCAACCAATTATTCTCCGGTTTTAGTGTGAAATCAGAACTTGAATTACATAGATTCGCTCTGAAATTGCTGTCATGTTTTACCACCTAATATGATTTGAAGGAATGCATCAGATTTAAACTAATAAAGGAACAGATAACTAATATGTAAATTAAGACTGAAGAGGGTGAGAATTGTTTGCATAAATATGGCGAGCTAGTAATCAGGGAGTGATAAATAGGTGAAACAATTCCACAGGTGCTGTGGTGATTTGGTGATTTTTAAAAAAGAACATTCAATTCTGTGTAAGCGGGATGTGTATTTTCGGAGTGCAGTTAACTGATGTAAAGTGTGGACTTAGATTCTGTTAAGTACAATTGTCTTCAGGTCATAGAGTCATTGAGATGTATACCATGGAAACAGACCCTTTGGTCCAACCCGTCCATGCCGACCAGATATCCCAACCCAATCTAGTCCCACCTGCCAGCACCCGGCCCATATCCCTCCAAACCCTTCCTTTTCATATACCCATCCAAATGCCTTTTAAATGTTGCAACTATACCAGCCTCCACCACTTCCTCTGGCAGCTCATTCCATACACATACCACTCTCTATGTGAAAAAGTTACCCCTTAGGTCTCTTTTATATCTTTCCCCTCTCACCCTAAATCTATGCCCTCTATTTCTGGACTCCTCAACACCAGGGAAAAATCTTTGTCGGTTTACCCTATCCATGCCCCCCATAATTTTATAAACCTCAATAAGGTCACCCCTCAGCCTCCCAATGCTCCAGGGAAAACATTCCCAGCCTGCACAGCCTCTCTCTGTAGCTCAAATCCTCCAACATCCTTGTAAATCTTTCCTGAACACTTTCAAGTTTCACAACATCTTTCCGATAGGAAGGAGACCAGAATTGCACACAATATTCCAACAGTGGCCTAACCAATGTCCTGCACAGCTGCAACACAACCTCCCAACTCTTATATTCAATACTCTGACCAATAAAGGAAAACATACCAAACACCTTCTTCACTCTTCTATCTACCTGCGACTCCACTTTCAAGGAGCTATGAACCTGCACTCCAAGGTCTCTCTGTTCAGCAACACTCCCTAGGACCTTACCATGAAGTGTATAAGTCCTGCTAAGATTTGCTTTCCCAAAATGTAGCACCTGTGGACAGCACTGCTGTGCTCTTCCAGCACCACTAATCCAGTATTTGCTTTTCAGCATCTGCAGTTATTGTTTTCACCTCGCATTTATCTGACTTAAACTCCATCTGCCACTTCTCAGCCCATTGGCCCAGCTGGTCAAGATCTTGTTGTAATCTGAGGTAACCCTCTTCGCTGTCCACTACATCTCCAATCTTGGTGTCATCTACAAACTTACTAACTGTACCTTTTATGCTTGCATCCATATCAATTATATAAATGATGAAAAGTAGTGGACCCAACACCTATCCTTGTGGCACTCCACTGGTCAGAGGCCTCCAGTCTGAAAAACAATCCTCCACCACCACCCTCTGTCTTCTACCTTTGAGCCAGTTCTGTATCCAAATGGCTAGTTCTCCCTGTATTCCGTGAGATCTACCCTTGCTAATCAGTGTCCCATGGGGAACCTTGTCGAATGCCTTACTGAAGTCCATATAGATCACATCTACCGCTCTGTCCTCATCAATCCTCTTTGTTACCGCCTCAAAAAACTTCAATCAAGTTTGTGAGACATGATTTCCCATGCACAAAGCCATGTTGACTATCCCTAAACAGTCCTTGCCGTTCCAAATACATGTACATCCCATCCCTCAGGATTCCCACCAACAACTTGCCCACCACCAACTTCAGACTCACTGGTCTATAGTTCCCTGGCTTGTCCTTACCACAATTCTTAAACAGTGGCACCACGTTAGCCAACCTTCAGTCTTCCGGCACTTCACCTGTTACTATCAATGATACAAATAACTCAGCAAGAAGCCTGGCAATCACCTCTCTAGCTTCCCACAAGAGTTGTAGGGTACACCTGATCCAACACTTCCTCCTCTGTAATTTGGACATTTTGCAAGGTGTCACCATCTATTTCCCTACAGTCTATATCTTCCATATCCTTTACCAAAATAAATACTGATGCAACATACTCATTTAGTATTTCCCCCATTTTCTGCAGCTCCACACACAGGCTGCCTTGCTGATCTTTGAGGGGCCCTATTTTCTCCCTAGTTACCCTCTTGTCCTTAATATACTTGTAAAAAGCCTTTGGATTATCCTTAATTCTATTTGCCAAAGCTATCTCTTGTCCCCTTTCTGCCCTCCTGATTTCCTACAGCCTTTATACTTTTCTAAGGATTCACTCGATCTATCCTGTCTATACCTGACATGTGCTTCTTTCTTTTTCTTAACCAAAACCTCAATTTCTTTAGTCATCCAGCATTCCCTAAACCTACCAGCCTTCCCTTTCACCCTAACAGGTGATAACGTTCTGTATTCTATCCCATTGTTTAAACAGTATGATGTGAATCCAGTCCTCTATTTTCCAGCACCAGTAGAGCTGACAGACTGGTGAAGGGCTTTTGCCAGAAACGTCGATTTTACTGCTCCTCAGATGCTGCCTGACCAGATGTGCTTTTCCAGCACCACTCTAATCTAGAGTCTGGTTTCCAGCATCTGCAGTCCTTACTTTTGCCTAGACTATGTACAAAGCCCAGTTAATGTCATCATTAACACAACACAGCTCCACCCCCCCAATCCTATCCTTCCACCCAATGCTATTGAAAAGGGCAATGTCTCTGTGCTAGAGTGCCAGATGTATAGTCATCCGATTTACTGCAGAATGTGGACTTTCACTTTGAGTATTCAAGTTCCACCATTTATCCAACTTGGGATGAATCTCAGGGTGAGTCTCACCCAGTCAAATGGTATAGGCCCTGCTCACAAAGACAGCAGGGAAATGAGGCAAATCAACTGGGATCACTCCATTGAACTCTGATTGGTTGTCATTGCATTGATTCTGGATTAGTGTTGCTGGAAGAGCACAGCAGTTCAGGCAGCATCCAAGGAGCTTCGAAATTGACGTTTCGGGCAAAAGCCCTTCAACAGTATGATGTGAATCCAGTCCTCTATTTTCAGCACCAATAGAGCTGACAGACTTAAGTCCTGGAGTCTGTTCAGAGGATGTTCACAGGAATAGTCCCAGAATGGAAAGCTTAACATAAGAGCAAGATTTAAGGATTCTGGGTTTATATTCGATGGAGTTGAGAAGGATGAAGGGGGATCTAATTGAAACATACAGAATACTGATTAGCCTGGACAGAGAGGATGTTGGGAAGATGTTTCCTTTGGTATGAGGGACTACGACTCAAGGGCACAGTCCTAGAGTAAAGGCAAGACCTTTTAGAACAGAGTTAAGTAGAAACATCTTCAGGCAAAGAGTGGCCATGGGATTCATTGTCACAGAAGGCTCTGGAGGCCAAGTTGTTGAGTACATGTAAGACTGAAATTGGTAGACTCTTGAGTATCAAGGAGATCAAGGTTTACAGAGAGAAAGCGGGAGAATGGGACTGAGAAACTTATCAGCCATGATTGAATGGTGGAGCTGACCTGATGGGCTGAATGGCCTAATTCCTGCTCCTATATCTTATGGTCTAAAATGAAGGAAAGCAATTGTTGTGAACTAATGTGTTTTGTGTGAGAGTTTGGAAGATAGAACACAGCATTTGTAAAGTCTGAGCTCACTAATAATGTCAGCCATGCCCCTCACAGAGGTTTCTGAATGCACAATGCTCCCTGCCTTCCTCACCAACTGATAATGTAGGAAATGTTTGAACTAAAGACTGGGAGGACTCAGCCATCTGATTTACATTGGTGTTCAAATCCAGTTCAAAGCATTGTAATGGAAACCACCTGATTAGTAGTGTGCTCTACATGGAATTGGTTAAGTCAAGTAGATACGTGGACATAAAACTGCACTAGTTTCAGCACAAATAGGCACCAGACTGACCCAGAGAATCAAACTGTGGGACATGGCGGTGTAGCAGGTTACTAAAATGATGGCACAATAATCAGAGAGAATATAATGCATCTTGACACTTTTCGCACTTCGTACTTGACTTGGGAGCCCTTGATGTTGACTCGTGGCTACATCAATTGTTGATTAGTGAGAGGTACCTCCAACTGTGCCCCAACATATCTCACCTAACAAGGAGATTTCATTCAGATATACTGAGACAATACTGGTCCTTGCCTTTTTAAGATAAGACTTTAATTCAAATGGGTACCCATCCCCTGTAACACTAATAGTAACCTTTCAGCTTTCAATCTGTCATAAATAGAGCACAGACCACATCCTTGAAAGGTATAACAATCGCTCGTCAGTGTGTTTTCAAATTATGTGAACCCTCTCCTTCAATTATTCACTCAAACATTCTGTGACCTTTCTGCTGGAGTGAAAGAGAAAAGGTGTCATCATTCATCCCTTGCCCACTGTTTCATGAACCACTGTTTCCTAAAATGATACCTTCAGATGTTACTGAGCAATTTGTGTTGAGTTGTAAAGTAGCGGTTGTCAATTTTTAAAATTGTGTAGATGGCAGCATGTTTGAATCTTTTATCTGATAAATTGATGGCACAGTATAACACCTTGAACTGCGTGAAAGTTTGAAGAGAATGTTAAACAGGTTTGTTAGTTGACACTGATTTTAAAGTGTTTGCTGGCTATGGACTCTCCCAGAGAAATGGCTACAATGCTATTTCTTGATATACTTGCAGTGACAGGGTTTCATATTTTGGCATATAAATTGTGCATGTCCAAAGATAGGTCACATTCTAGCTGGTCAAATCTAGTCTTACCATGGTTATTGACATAAGTCTATCCAAAATAACACAAAATCAGAACTTAAACCACAATAGGCCAGATTCTAGATTAGATTGATGCTGGAAAAGCACAGCAGGTCAGGCAGCATTCGAGGAGCAGGAAAATCGATGTTTCGGGCAAAAGCCTTTCATCAGCCCATTCCTCGGATGCAGCCTGACCTGCTGTGCTTTTCCAGCACCAATCTAATCTGGAGTCTGGTTTCCAGCATCTGCAGTCCTCACTTTTGCCAGATTGTCCTGTGAAGGTATGATTGACAGTGTGTGTATCTTGCCATCTTGCCTAGCGATCTCACACTGCTCAGCAGTTCCACATTAGACCTGGGTGTTTGGGTTAGACTAGCAGCAATTAAAACTGGGAATCAGGAAGAGCTGATGTGGTGGGCACTTTCATCACTGCAAATCCATGGGTCATTTGCGGGAATCAGTGAGTGCTGCATTTTTTTCATCTTTTCTCATATCCAGAAGGATTTTCGTGAATGGGTTTTTTTTAAACCAACACCACCAGTGTTACTTCACACCTTAATACACCACCACGAAATCACTTGTCTTTCCAGTTAATAACCAATTTACATGCAAAGCCCTTCAAGGGCAATTCATTGAAACAAAAGGTTAGCTGAAAGGCAGCTCCTTTTCTTTTTTATTACCTTATTTTTCCTAATCACCTTTGTCAGGAATTTATTACACAGTGGCTCAGTGGTTAGCACTGCTGCCTCACAGCACCAGAAACCCAGGTTCGATCCCAGCCTTAGGCAACTGTCTGTGTGAAGTTTACACATTCTCTCTGTGTCTGCATGGATTTCCACCGGGTGCTCCAGTTTCCTCCCACAGTCCAAAGATGTGCAGATTTGGTGAATTGGCCGTACTAAATTGCCCATTGTGTTTAGGGATGTGTAGGTGAGGTACATTAGTCAGGGGAAATGTAGAGTAATATGGTAGGGGAATGGATCTAGATGGAATACTCTTTGGAGAGTTGCTTTGGACTTGATGGGCCGAAGGGCCTGTTTCCACTATGCAGGGATTCTACTTCTAGGGCAATCCTGGGCATTTTATGACCCTTTCGTCGTTCCTGTCCGGCCCGCATGAGGTCAATCTTAAATTAGAACATGAATGAAAAAGTATTTACCCCATGCACGCAATACAACTGTGTTGCTTTTGTTTTGAAAAGGATGCTTTTTTTATTTACATATGAATGCACATGCGTGTGTATGTGCGTGCGTGAACAGCTAAAAGTGATGCTTGCTCGCTAGCTCTCAAGATGTCAGCTCACGCCAAGACAAGTTATGTCATGTCCCATAATATCGCCAGAAACAGTAAGCCATTTTCTAATGGAGAGTTTATTAAGAAGTGCTTGTTGGAATCTGCAGAACTAATATGCCTGGAGAAAAAGGAGGCATTTGAGAATGTGCCCCTCTTCTGACGCACTGTAATGAGAAGGATTGGGAACGTCGCGAGAAATCTGGAGCTTCAGCTGCAGCACAGAGCGGTCAGCTTTCAATTTTTTCCTTGGCTTTGGATGAGATCTGCGACGTGCGTGACACAGCCCAGTTACTCATCTTCGTACGTGGGATAACTACGGACTTTAAAATCACGGAGGAGCTGGCAACCAT
Source organism: Chiloscyllium punctatum (assembly GCF_047496795.1). Classification (NCBI taxonomy): domain Eukaryota; kingdom Metazoa; phylum Chordata; class Chondrichthyes; order Orectolobiformes; family Hemiscylliidae; genus Chiloscyllium; species Chiloscyllium punctatum. The sequence continues at coordinate 5,416,077 of NC_092748.1, forward strand.
ACAGTCAATGAAAGGGAATGGCATTTCAGGTGCAGACTGGATTGTAGACCTTGGTTTTGCTGTTGATGTGACTGCACTTATGAATGAACTAAATGTAAAACTGCAGTGCAAGGGCCTTTTTGTGCATGAAATGTACAACTTGGTGAAGGCTTTTATGAGAAAGTTCCAGCTTCTCTCGAGCCAAATGGAGGACAACATTCTCACCCACTTGCCAACACTGAAGGAAGCCACACCTTCAGCTGATCACCTCCACAGCTACTCATCTATGTTAGAAGCCCTGCATGATAATTTTCAAGGCGATTTCGAGAACTTAGAATGGTTGAGAATGAAATGCACATGATTTTTTTCTCCATTTATATGCAATGTGGAGAATGCACCTAGTGATGTTCAGCTTGAACTCATTGAGCTGCAGTCTGACACACTTCTGGCAGAGTACTTTAGGTCAGTCTCACTGCTTGATTTTTACTCTTCCCTTAAAGAGGAGAACTTTCCCCACATAAGGAGGTATGCTCAGAAGATTCTGGTCCTCTTTGCATCTACCTATATATGCGAACAGACATTCTCAGGGATGAAGTTCAACAAATCCAAATACAGATCCTCTATCACTGACGATCGCCTCTCAGCTGCCCTTCACATATCCACCTCAGATATTCACCCAGATTTCCGTGCACTCGTCCAAGCCCAAAACAGACTGGGTTTTTCTCACTGAACAAGTAAAATCAACTGAAAAACATCAAAAGCACTTATTGCTTTTTGTATAGAGTTTGTTGTTTGTAATACTGAATAATAATGAAACAACTTTTCATTATTGGTTTGTGAGATTAACATGTTAAAAATAAAATGAAAGATTGAAATTATTGTTTTTACTGTTTATTTCTTCTATATTTGACCTACTCCACAATTTCATATCTTTATTGTAACAGAACATCTTTATTCTTTTGATTATAAGTTTCAGTGCAAAACTATATAATGTAGTACTTTTTACAATGGGAGAAAATTAATACTGAGCAGAATTATGTTCAACTTATTGTTGGTTCGGCCCTCCAACACAATTCAGGTTTCTTATGTGGCCCCTTGGAAGAATTAATTGCCCACCCCTGCTCTAGGGTAATTCTGACTTGAACCTGGTCCTCACATTCCAGGGGTGAGGAAACTGCCGTTGAACCACAAGAGGCTGTCAAACGGAGCTCTTTCTAACATATTTAACTTATTTTCCTAATCATTCAGTTCAGCGATATTACTGCACACCTCCAAGCATGTGGGATTAAACCCAGATCTCTTGGTTCAGGGGTAGGGGCATTACCACTGTGCCACGACAGGGCCCTCAAAGTAGCAGCTGAACAGGGATTTGAACTCTGAACCTTCAGATTACAAGTCTTGTGCTCTACTGCCTGAACTATGCAGCCTTTTAAAATAGACTGTTAACCAAAGTCTGCTGTGCCTCTTTTTTGAATTGGAGATTTTAACTAACTTCACACGAACAGATGACCAATGAATTCAGGCCATTCCAAGTCATTCTGTTATAAATTCATCCTAATTCATGAATAAAATGATTAATTGACCTTAATTTTTGTAGAATACAAGATTTATGCAAGCTAATTTTGCCTTTCAAAATTTAAATGACCTCTCTCCCTGTTATCCCCACAGTGATTAACCTCTCTAAAGCCACTAGCATGACAAATCTATCTGTTCTATTGCCTGTCGTATGCTTATTAATCATGATCATTTCAATCAGTTGTGCTTGCTGTAATTACATACTGGCAACTCACAAAATAAGTCTAAATATTAATATTGGCTCAACCTCTTGATTGATTTCCTCCATGGAAAACGAGCCTCCTCTGTGCCATTATACCCATTGAAAATTACGTATTGGAAGGTTCTGATAATTACTTTAATATGAATCTGAAAAGCAAAAATATTTGTGGCAGGACATATGTTCCTATGTTATATGTATACCAACTTGTTCATAACTGATTAACCTGTGAGTGATTAATGACCAAAATAGAGTTATTGCATGTTGTCCTAATGACTTGAGTGAGGTTTAGCCCTGTGGGGAAAACAGAAAGGGCATTTAAATTCTGAAAGCACTCATTAATGGGATTGACACCAGTCATGAAGATTGGCAGTGCTAAAATTATAAATGCCAGGTGCAGGAAATGGATATTCAAAGATTCTAGTTGGCTAATCTTTGTGCTAGTAATAACATTTTAACATCTGGGAGATTTAAACTTAGAGCAATAAATCATGTTTCTGCATGGGTATTTGCCTTTATTTGTAAATGATAGGGCCATGAAAACAAATGTAAATGGAACAAAGCTACTAATGCTCTTGATTTAATGGAGGGGAGATTATGACAATGTACTTCTCAGTGGAGCACAAATGTGGTGCAATGAACAGTGTGTGGAATTTACTGTGTGGTATCTTCATTTTTACTTGAATTCGAATTAGAATTCCTACAGTATGGAAAAAGGCCATTTGGCCCAACAAGTCCACACCAACCCTCCAAAGAGTATCCCAACCAGACACATTCCCCTACACTTATTACTCTACATTTCCTCTGACTAATACACCTAGCCTACCAGTCCCTGAACACTATGAGCAATTTAGCATGGCCAGTTCACCTAACCTGCACATCTTTGGATTGTGAGAGGAAACTGGAGCACCCAAAGGAACCCAGAGCACCCAGAGGAACCGATGCAGACACAGTGAGAATGTGCAAACTCCACACAGACAGTTCATGCACTGGTCAAGTGACCCTACAACTGCAAAAAGTTGCCAGGAAACTTTAGTCCGGTTTACAGTGCAGTTTACAATGACCATTAACAGGTCGCTGTTGTGAAATTGGGTATCACTGTCCTTTGTAGTACTTGGCTTAACGTTAATATTTCTCTCTGATGTTGAAGTGAGTCCCAGACCTCCTCCTGCAGGTAAGAGGCCGACAAGGGGCACCCTACTCTTGCAGTGCATTTGCAGTCTGACTTGTAAGATGCATTACCGCTTTGGAACTTGCTGTCCTCCTATACCGTGCAAAGAAATATTACTGCATGTCACTGTGCTTCTAGTCATAAGAGTGGAATAAGGGGACAGTTGTTGCATGCTAGTGTACCAAGACAACCATAACCATTAAAGAAACAGAATATAGTTATATCAGGCCTCACTAATGCTTTTGTCTGTACACATGTATAGTTGTATAAAGTAGGTGGGACTAGTTTTTCAAGGAGTGGATATTGAACAATCAAATGTTGGTTTTACTCTGGGCTGCTAAGAATTGTACCTAATTGCATGACACCCTGCGTGTAGCAACCTTGCCCTATCCATAAAATACCTTGCATGTCATACATTCCAGCTTGTATATTATGAGAAACACATTCTCTGTTATGCATACTTTGAGATTTACTCAATATTTATTACCTGTCAAGGTGTGGTGTAGATACAGTGCTATCCATAAGGGCAAGAGAGTGTAGCTTTTATGTTACTAGAATAGTAATCCAATGGTTTGAGTCAACATTAGCTTGGTTTCTCAAAAAGGGAAATCATGTTTGACAATGTGTTGGAGATTTTTGGGAATGCAACTATTAGGGTTATTAAATGAGGACAGTAAATATGGTATACCAGGATTACCAAAAGGCATTGAATTAGTTGACTTATACAAGGTTAACACAAGATAAAGGATAATGGAGTTTGGATAACTGCTAAACATGAATAGAGAACTGGTTATCAGTGAAGAGTAGACATAAATGGGACATGTTGACAGGTTGGGATTGCTGCAACAGTCAGTGCTGGGGCTTCAGTTTTTTACTATCTATATTAATAATCAATATGAAGAGATAGAGCAATGTATCTAAGTTTACTCATATAAGTAGCAAGTTGGGAATATAGGCTGTGAGGATGACACAAAGCTGCAGAAAGACATAGTCAGGTTAAGTTAATGGAAAAGAAAGTGGCAGATCGGATGTAATTTGGAAATATGAGGTTACTTAAGTACAGGAAAACATTTTTTAAAAAAGTGAGCAATTTATAAATATTGATTTTCAGAAGGACTTGGGTGTACTCAAATGAGTGACACAAAACATTAACATGCAGGTACAGCAAATAATTAGGAAGGCAAATTAAATGTTTATTGCAAGAGGAATTGGAATAAGAGACAAGGACATCTCGCTACAATTGTACAGGGCTATTGAGAGACTACACATAGAACACAATATACAGTTTTGGTCTGCTTATTTAAGCTAGGATATAATTACCTTGGAGCCAACACAACAAAGGGTCACTAGAGTGTACCTGGGATGAGAGGGTTGTCTTATAGTGAGAAGATGTCTACATTGGGCCTATATTTTCTGCTGTTTAGAAAGATGGGAAGTCAATTCATTGAAACATGCAAGATTTTGAAGGATTTGACATGTAGACACTGAAGGATTTTTTTTCCTCCCTGGCTAGGGGATATCGAATATGGGGGCAAAGCATTGTGTTAAGGAATTAAGACTAAAATGAGGAGAAACCTTCCCTCAAAAGGTTGTGTATCTTTGAAATTCTGTGCCCCAGAGAGTCTTTAATGCTTCAATGTTGAATGTGCTTAAGGCTGGCATTGACAAATTTTGAATCAAGTGATAAGGGGAATGAGTGGGAAAGTCGAGTTGAGGCCAAGATCTGTCATTTCAGTCTGTTCATATTGGATGTTAGATCTGACATAATAGGCCAAATGGTCTCTTCCTGCTCCAATATTCCAATGAGACATTTGTTGCTGTCATACCATTGGAACAGCTCACCAATAGCATCAACAATGACTTTTATTTATATAGCACCTTTAACATAATGAAACATCTCCAGGTGCTTCACAGAAACACAATGAAACACATTGAGTCAGATAAAGAGATATGAAGCATATACCCCACAGCTTGGCGAAAGTGGTAGGTTTTAAGGAGCGGCTTAAAGAAGGAATGCAAGGAGGAGAGGTGGAGAGGTGTAAGGATAATGCAAAGAAAAGTTAAAAATTCTATCCTCCAGGTCTATTATGCATTAGATTTCCTTGGTTCCTCAACAGTGTATTACACTACAGATCACGTCCTCCTAGAAATCTCTTCTGCTTTCTAGTTTAATGGAACTGCCCTCACTTGGTTCCTTTATTATTTATCCATCACTTATCCATTACCAGTGCTAACAGACCAAATTCACAATGCCTTTTCGTGCTCTTGTATCTTTGATTCAAAAATCACCTTGGCTCCCTCTTTCACCTCATTTACGTTCTGCTTCTTGGCAACATAGTATTGCAATAACAGCTCTCCACTAACTTTATCTCGATCGACAGAGCTTTTTGTTGTTGAATTCTATTTTCGATACAAATAATTGGTCGGAGTGTCATTTCATTTAATTAAACATGGGGAAGATCAAAGCTATCACCTTTCTCTTCAACAAAAACTCTTCTGCCGTTTATTTATGCCTGTGTGTCCTTGGGGAGGAAATACACTGTATCCATCAATGCTCTCATTGCCTTTAGAGAGAGGTGGGTAACCATGGGATACAGTGTTTCATTTCTCCCTCCAACTCCATCTTGATTCAGCTCCTTCCCACTCTTCCTACCCATCCCAATGGCTACATGGTGTTTTACTCCTGGGGGTTAGAAAGGAAAACAAAAAGAAAAGAGTTACAGTGATGTTGGTAATAGTAAAGTTGCTCAGTTGTGTGTGATATGAATTCTGGGAATAAGATAGAAAAAAGCCAACCCAATCCCTCTTCCATGGTTATGTTCACGCTCGGACGTCCTTGGACAGATAGCACGCAGTGTCCATCAATGCCCTCTGTGCTGGGCAATGATTAATAATTTAAAAAGAACAAAAGAAAATGTCATGGATATTTGATGGTGGGAAAGCCATCCAGTTATGAGTGATAACACTTCTGGAAACAGTAAAATAAATTATAAAGCCAAGCCAACAACCTTGTGTTGCAGTGGTAGTGACCCTACCTCTGAGCTGTGAAATAACATCTCTGAACAGGTTGATTTAAAAAATATATCTATAAAGCAGACCCGAAGAAGTTCTTGTGGTGCAATGATAGTGTCCCTAACTCTGATTCAGAAGACCTGCTCCAGACATGTGTCATAACGCGTCTGAACAGGTTGATTAAAAAAAGAGTATAAAGCAGACCCAGTGGAAGGATGCTGGTGTAATGGTGATGAATAATGTAGTAAGCCACTACTAATGTATTGGGGTCCGTGGGTTCAAGCCCCATGGAAACAGAAGGTTGAGTTTAAGTCTGATTATTGAATCTGAACTCAAAAGCACATCATAGTAATTGTAACCTCGACAGTGGCTATTTTAAACAAACATAAATAAAGCAGACCCAGGGATGGGTCCGCAGCACTGTCTGTCCCAGACGGGGACTAGCCTAAGTACACCACAAGTAGTGGCTCTGTTTCAGTGTCCAGCAATAAAGGATGTTCCTTTCCAGCTGGCCTTCCTGAATTTTTACTCCTTCTCTGCCTGAAGAACTTCCAACCCCAATGGTCTCCAGGCAGGCCCTCCATCCTCCACAAACCAGAAACTTCAACTAATCTGAAACTCTTCTGCCTGCATCCTACTCTGCTTTACCCATCACCCTGTCCTCGCTTACATCGGCTGGCTACTGTTTCACAACAGCTCTGAGATAAAATGCTCATCCTCAGGTTTAAATCACTTCCCTCCAACCTTACAAATCCCCAGAACTCACTCTCCATTCAACTCTGGCCTCTTGGACATCCTGCCACCATTTACGCCACCTAGATCCCCAGGCGCTGAAACTCCCTTCCCAAACCCCTCTTTAAAATCCACCTTTTTAACCAAGCTTTTGGATTCCCCCTCCCCTCCCCCACTTTAAAATCTCCTTTTGTTTGGCATATATTTTTGACTGACCACTCTGGTGCGTGCAGTTCGAGGCGTTTCTTAACTGCATTATATGCAATAACGTGTTGTTTGCAGGAAATGCATGCCCAGAGAACACTGCAGTCAGTGAACTTCATAAAGAATGGACATGGCATACTTCCTTTGTGCAGAACGCAGTGCATGCTCAGTGCACACTTTTACTCCTGGAAACAAGATTTTTCCTTTCTTTGAAAGAATGGATAAGCAAAGATTGGATTCACCGTTGGTAAAAAGAGTTGTAAAGTAAGCATTGCAAGATAAGTGAATTTGTTAAAGGCTGGAATGGCAGAACTTTGCTGTAAGTGGCAATGGGTGTTATTGACTGCTGTAGTGAGCTGACCACCACAAGAGGGCACTGGCAGCTTTTAAAGTACCATAAATCAAATCGAGTATCCTGCCTGACATTGAGGCTGAACTCAGCCTCTCCAATAGTTGCAGTTAATTCAGGTATTTGTTGAAGCACACAACCTTATTCCAGTCATACAGGATTTACGTCTATGAATACTGTGTGCAGATCTGGTCTCCATATTTACTGAAGGATATACTTGCATATGGAAGGGGGAAGCAAATGTTCTCAATTGGTCGATGTAACAAGGGAACTGTCCTATGATGAGGGGCTGAATAAAGTAGGTCTATATTCTCAGATCTTAAGTATGAGAGACAATCTCACAGAGACATGAACGATTCTGAAGGGGCTTCATGGGGGCAGACTTCCGATAGTGGGGTCAATGTGGAGGTGCCGGTGTTGGACTGGGGTGGACAAAGTTAAAAATCATCCAACGAGCTCATTGGATGCTGCCTGAACTGCTGTGCTCTTCCAGCACCACTAATCCAGTATTTGCTTTCCAGCATCTGCCGTCATTGTTTTTACCCCAAAGTTAAAAATCACACAACACCAAGTTATAATCCAACAGGTTTACTTGGAAGCACTAGCTTTCGGAGCACTGCTCCTTCATCAGGTGTTTGTGAAGCAGGATCATAAGACATAGAGTTTATAGCAAACGATTACAGGGTCATGCAACTGAAACGATATATTGTGCAAACCTAGGTTGTTGTTAAGTCTTTCATCTTTTAGAATGGGTTGCAGGTTTCGGTTCATTAACATGTAAATCCCAGAACTTCTTTCAAAGCACATTCTTGAGATAACTTAAAGTTTTATTTTAAAATTGGTGACATCTCAGATGGCGGGGGAATGAGGGGAATGGGTTTTGGGATGAGGGGCCAGTCATTTCAGATTAAACTGGAGAGAGCGCCTTCACTGGAAGAGTTGTGAATCTTCGGAATGCTCTCACCCAGATGGTTATGACTTCCCCATCGTTGAATGAGATAGATTTGGTCTGTCAGGGAATCAAAAGATTTAGTGAGTGAGCAAGAAGATGGAGTTATAGTCCTAGATCAGTCATAATCATATTGAATAGTGGAACTGCATGACTGGCCGATTGGTTTCCACATTCTCCTATTTCATATGTTCTTGTGGGCCACAAAACAACAGCAACTCAGCTTTCCAGTAGTCCTTTGTTCAAACATCCCACAGGATATTTTTATTCAATCACATAGCATCACCGAATCTGTGAAACCTATACACGATGCTAACCAGTTTATTCTGGGCAGGTTTTGATTCTAATTTCCAAATTTTGAAAAAGGGACGTGGTAAAAGAAAGAAGAGCCTGCAATTCATGGTCATATTTCACAGTCAAAGCTTGTAGGTGCAGGAAGCAACTAAAAAGACAACTGTTTTTGTTACAAAGACAGTGAGGCATAAGACTAGATTAGTCTTGCTCCAACTTTTTATGGTATTGCTGCACAGACAAGAAAGACTTGCAAATGGGACGTACTGGTTCAGTTCATCTTGTATGCTTTCAAACAGAGGATCCGCATGACTGGTACATCCACTGCCTAGTTATTTCTCTTTTTTTCCACTGGGTGAGGCCGTACTTGTGATACTGTATGCAGTTCTGATCTTCCCTTGTCTAAACAAGAACTTAATTTCCCCAGGGGACGTGTAAGAAAGCTTCACTTGACTGATTTTTGGAATGAGGAGATTTTCCTGTGAGGGAGAGATTAAGTAGAATGGGCCTGGATCTTCGAAGGGTATGAGATTATCTCTTGGAACATAAAATTCTGAGCTGACCTGGCAAGGGCAGATGCTGAGAAAATATTTCATCTGGCTGGAGTATCTCGAACGTGCGATCAAAGTCTGAGTATCAGAGCTGAGAATAGGACAGATCTCTTCACTCAGGCGTTTGTGAATCTTTGAAATTTTCTATCCCAGAGGCCTGTGGATGCTCAGACATTGAAGGTTTCATTGACAGAGAGAAACAGAGTTTTGAATACGAAGGGAATTAGGGGATGCAGGGACAGTGTTGGAAGCTGAGGTTGAGTTAAAAGATGCGTCGTGCACTTGTTGAAGGGTAGAGAAGGCCTGCTTTACCGAAGATAGTGAGATATTACCATGTGGCTACTGTGTGCTGGTGGTAATTGTAACAGAATACCTCAGGAAGGATGTATTGGCCCTGGAGCAGATCCAGAGGAGGTTCATGAGAATGATCCCAGGAATGAAAGGCTTAACATATGAGGAACGTTTGAGGACTCTGGGACTCTACTCAATGGAGTTTAGAAGGATGAGAGGGGATCTGATTGAAATATACAGAATACTGAACGGAGTGGACTTTGGGAAGATGTTTCCATTGGCAGGAGAGATGAGGACCTGAGGGCACAACCTTACATTAAAAGGAAAACCCTTTAGAACTTAGATAGTGAGAAACCTCTTCAGCCAGAGAGTGGGGAGTCTATGGAATTCACTGCCACAGAAGGCTGTAGAGGCCAGGTCATTGAGTATATTTAAGACAGAGAGAGATAGGTTCTTGATTGCCAAGGGGATCAAAGGTTACAGGAAGAAAGCAGGAAAATGGGATTGAGAAACCTAACAGCCATAATCGAATGGCGGAGCAGACTCAGTGGGCCAAATGGCCTCATTTCAGCCCCTTTGGTCTTATGGTCTTAGGATGAATGAGCATCAGGGAGAGTTTTGAATTTTGAAGGGTAAATAATATTTCTCCTTCGTCTCCTTGTCAATTACTGGCATGTTATTTGTGTCTTCAACTGTTAAGACCCACACAAAATATCTATTCGATGCCTCGGCCATTTCATCATATCCCATAACTAAATGCCCCTTCTCATCCTCTAAAGGACCAATATTTAGTCTCAGTTTTTCATTTTATATATTTATAGAAAATATTGTGCTCTGTCTTTATATTCTGTGCTAATTTATTTTCACGTTCCATCTAACTTTTCTTTATAGCTCTCTTTGTGGCTTTTTGTTGAACTTTAAAGCTTTCCCGTGGGCGGCACGGTGGCACAGTGGTTAGACCTGCTGCCTCACAGCGCCTGAGACCCGGGTTCATTTCCCGCCTCAGGTGACTGACTGTGTGGAGTTTGCACATTCTCCCCGTGTCTGCGTGGGTTTCCTCCGGGTGCTCCGGTTTCCTCCCACAGTCCAAAGATGTGCAGGCCAGGTGAATTGGCCATGCTAAATTGCCCATAGTGTTAGGTAAGGGGTAAATGTAGATGTAGGGGTATGGGTGGGTTACGCTTCGGCGGGGTGGTGTGGACTTGTTGGGCCGAAGAGCCTGTTTCCACACTGTAAGTAATCTAATCTAATCTAATCCAATCTAAATCTAATCAAAGGGATCAAGGGATATTGAGGGGCCAGGGGAGCAGGATTAGGGGATAGAGTTCAATGATCTGCCATGATCTATTGAATGGTGCAGCAAGCTTGAGGGGTTGAATGGGCTACTCCTGCTCCTATCTTCTATGTAAAAGCTGCTTCCTGCTTCAAACAGCAACAAATAAGTGTTGGGGCACTGTCTGTACAGGAGTGTCAAAGATTAGCCTACAAAGCTGCTGAGTGGGCATATTAGATTTTTATGTCTAGGACACTTAATGGTAAGGTCTAGGGAGTGTTGCTGAGCAAAGGGACCTCGGAGTGCAGGTTCATAACTGCTTGAAAGTGGAGTCGCAGGTGGTTAGGATCATGAAGAAGGCATTTGGTATGCTTTCCTTTATTAGTCAGAGTATTGAGTACAGGAGTTGGGAGGTCATGTTGCAGCTGTACAGGAGGTTGGTTAGGCCACTGTTGGAATATTGCATGCAATTCTTATCTCCTTCCTATCGGAAAGATGTTGTGAAAGTTGAAAGGATTCAGAAAAGATTTACAAGGATGTTGCCAGGAGGATTTGATCTATAGGGAGAGGTTGAATAGGCTGGGGCTGTTTTCCCTGGAGCGTCGGAGGCTGAGGACTGACCTTATAGAGGTTTATAAAATCATGAGGGACATGGATAGGATAACTAGACAAGGTCTTTTCCCAGAGCTGGGGGAATCCAGAACTAGAGGGCAGAGGTTTATAGTGAGAGGGGAAAGATATAAAAGAAACCTAAGGGGCAGCTTTTTCACACAGAGGGTGGTACATGTATGGAATGAGTTGTCAGAGGGAGTGGTGGAGGCTGGTACAATTGCAACATTTAAAAGGCATCTGGATGGGTATATGAATAGGAAGGGTTTGGAGGGATATGGGCCAAGTACTGGCAGATGGGACTAGATTGGGTTAGGATATATGGTCAGCATGGACGGGTTGGACAGATGGGTCTGCTTCCGTGCTGTACATCTCTATGACTCAATGACTCTATAACCTGGCTTCAAATGTAGCCATCCCAAATTCTATGAATTTCTTCCAATTCCGCTGACAGCGGAAGTCTTATCTGGAGCTGATGTGATTCCATATCTGCTGCATTTTTACGAAGTGTTCTGCTTTTCTTTCATAGATTCAGGTGTCATGGTCAAATGAGGAGCTGCAGTTGGCTCCCCTTGTTCCTCACTCCTTGTTTGACCACAACAGACTTTTTAATGAAAAAGATATGTTTGTCAATTCAGTGAGTGTTTAACTACATGACGTGACTGTGAAAGATACACAGAGGCAGGTGGGATAAACAGATAATAGCAGTTATCGTGCCTGATTCTACCACATGAAGACACTTGCACATCAAAATAGCCAGTTTTAAAAAAAAATTCCAATCAATGTTCATGGTGTACAGTTCATGTAGACAGTTCATCCACTTGGATGGTTTTACTCTGAGCTCAATGGTCTCTCAGTATTTGATGTTAAGTCTGTCTAAACATTTTGATAGATTATTTATGTGTCCTTTCTGAGATGGCAGCTGCTGGGTTTATTCTGAAAACACTGCCTGTGGCGTGCAGATATTCTGGATGACAAACAGGGCTCAGAACTGCAGGTTGGGTGGAGAGAGAGCTAATGTGCCCCACCTGATGGTCCTGTCCTCTCAGCATTTCTGTGGTGTGGAGTTTAAAAAAAAGCATCTTAAACACAAAAGATTACATGGCAGATTACATGATCCCCTCTCACAACCTGACTAGTTTTCCTAACATGCTTTTGGAAGTAGATTCCAGGTCCATGCTTCACATGATTAGATCCTGGCTGATGAGTTCCTTTTCAACCAGGATCCCATTGTCCAAAGTGTCCTTTTTCTCAAATGGCTTGTTTTCCACCCACTTGAATATGCAAGCTGTCTGAATGTTTGTGAGTGAGTAAGGGGATGATTCATGCAAACTCTTCTGCAGTGACTGCCCTTTGATGTGGGATTTTCGGACACACATACAGAATGAATCCTTTACATTTGTGAAGACCATACAGGATATCCATATCGATAAGAATGCAATATCCATGTGGTCATTTGATATTGCTGGTACTTCACCAACATACCACTCAAGGAAGCCATAAACTACAGCTCTGATGAAGAGTCATCTAGTCTTGAAACATTAGCTTGTTGTCTATCCATGGATGCTGCCTGACCTGCTATAATTTCCAGCATTTATTGTTTTCAGTACAGATTCCAGCATCTTCAGTAATTTGCTCTGACCATAGACATGCCTCCATTGCGCAGCAATGTGCACACTTGAGTTCAGTTTCAATGAAACCATGTATGTACAAATAGTTATTGTTGCCGTGGGATCCCCACCACGTCCAGCTCTTGCAAATATTTTTGTTGGGTTCCATGATAAGGGAGCCTTTGCTGGGCTGACATGTCCTCCTACTCCTTGCAGTTATTTAAATCTGCAGCTGCATACAAGAATTTCCTTATATGTCATTATGGGCTCCATCCTGTGCTCATATTTACATTTGAAATGAGGTCCCTTCACTTGGTGTTCTGGTTGAACAATTGGTCAGGGTCTCCTTATTATTGTCTATGATAAACCCATCTTCACTGGTCAATATACACATTGGAATTCTATCAGTTCCGAGTGCTATAAAACTGACTCAACCAGCAACCTCTTAAATAGGGCCTGAGCCATTTGTTCACTGTGTAAACCTTTAGCTGCAATCTGGTATATCGAAGCCATCCTGCAGGTTAATGACTACCCTGACAGTAGCTACCCTATTAAATGTGATACTGTTGCAATTCAGTAGCGACAGGCGTGGTGCTTGCCACTATACATTGATGAAGTCAAGAAAGGTCTTCTGCCTATCACAGAAATGAGGAGTGTGGTAATTGAATTTCAGTACTGGTGTGAGGCCAGGTATGTAGGTTTAATGTCCCAAAGATGGACATGAGAACATAAGAAATAGAAACAGGAATAGAACATTTGGCCCCCACAAGCCTGCCTCAGCATTGGATAGCATCATGGTTAAGCTGCTACAGGACTCAATTCCTCTTCCATGTTAATGAACTTTGTCAGGACGACTTGAACTGAATATCATTTAAATGGAGAAAGATTGCAGAAAGCTACAGAAATGAGGGATTTGGGAGTCCTTGTCCATGAATCACAAAAAAGCTAGCATCCAATCTCAGGAGGTAATAGGAATGGCAAATGGAATGTTGGCCTTTATTTTAAAGAGAATGGAGCATAAAAGTAAGGATATTTTGCTAAACCTAAACAAGGCACCAGTCAGACCACGCCTGAACTATTGCGAACAGTTCTGGGCCTCATTATCTTTGGAAAGTATATTGGCACTGGAAGCAGCTCAGAGAAGTGTCCCTAGGTACGAAGGGATTGTCTTATGAGGAGAAATCGAGTAGGTTGACCCTGTACTCATTTTAATATAGAAGAATGAGAGACAACCTTTTTGAAACACTCAAGGTTCTTAGAGGACTTGACCGATGCAGAGTGGTCGTTTCCCCTTGTGAGAGAGTCTTGGCCCAGATGGCATCATCTCAGAATAACAGGTCTCATATTTCAGACAGAAATGAGGAGGATTTTATTCCCCTCAGAGATGAGTGAATCTATGGAATTCTTTGCTGAAAAAGATTGTTGAGTTTGAGTCATTAAGCATGTTCAATGCTGAGATAGATTTTTAATCAGTAAGGGAATCAACGATTATGGGGAAGTGACAATATACAGAGGAACCTCGATTATCCGAATGAGATGGGCAGGCACCATTTCATTCAGATAATCGATTATTCGGTTAATTGATTCAATGCCGTTCCTCTGGGGCTTGGAGTTTTTTAAGTCTCCTTGCCATTCAGGTGTCGAGGCAGCAACACACAGTGCATGAGATCCCCCCACCCCCCATCCAACCCTGCTCCCTGCCCGCCCCCTGCCCACCCCGTCCAACCCCACCCCCTGCCCCGTCCAACATCATCCTCCTCCTGCCCCCTGCCCTGGTCCAATGCCACCCCCCACCTGTCCCCTCCTGTCATCCAACGCTGCCCCCCACCCACCCCCTCCAACCCCACCACCCAAACCCCATCCAACACCATCCCTGCCTGCCCTGTCTAACCCTTCCCCCAAACCCCATCCAACACCACCCACTGCCTGTTCCACCAAACCCCGCCTCCCGCCCCCATCCAACGCCGCCCTCGCCCCGTCCAAAAGTGCCCCCGCCTGACCCGTCCAACCCCACTCCCCACCCCCATCCAACACCACCCACCGCCCACCCCAAACCCTGTCCAACACTGCCACCCCGTCCGCCTCCCTGCGACGTCCCTGTCTGCCCCCGCCCCCCCCTGTCTGGGGCAGCCGGATTGGACATCAACAACCAGACTGCTGCCTTTTGGGGGGTGAGTCTCCAAATAGTGCACACACACACAAACACACACACACACACACACACACACACACACACACACACACACACATCTTTTTACTGCAACATTTTGACAGGTTCTACCTTTGTACAGTACAGGACAATTTTGGGAAGATTATCTGGGTAAAGGGGTTTTAGGGTACACCCCTCTGTAGAACTCCAGGGAAAGTGTGGGGAGAGAGAGAGGGCATGAGGTTAGTCATTTGGAGATGGTGCCTGTTTAATCACTGTAAACAAAAGACACGATCACTGTTGGAAACACGTCTTTGATATAATGTTTTTTATCAGGACCTCGAGATCGCCTTTGGATAATCCGATATTCGGATAATTGATATTCGGATAATAAAGGTTCCTCTGTAGTGGAACTGAAGATTATCAGATGAGTCAGGATCTCATTGAATGATGGAACAGACTTGATGGGCTGAATAGCCTACTTCTGCTCCTATATGTCTAATGGTTGTATTTAAATAATAGTATGCCTTTTGGTTTTACATACTGCTTGGCACTTTCCTACATTAAACTCCATCTGCCAAGTTTTTGCCCATGCCCATCCTATCTATAACCCCTTTCGCGTTCTTATGTCCTCATCTCAACATACCCTCACACCTATTTTTGCATTGTCAGAAAATGTAAATACACCCGCATTCTGCCGCCTCCTCCAAGTAGTTCATTTAGATGGTAAATAATTGAGGGCTGAGCATCTGATTTCCTCTATGTTGACGAATTAACTGCAAATTGTATCAAACAGCCTATCACTTTAGTTATTCATTACACGAACTATGCCCAACCATACTGCTCTTGGAAAACATGCACCCCAATGTCTAAAATCAGAAGTGATTCTGTAACTGGACAACTTTTGCTGGATAATCCTGAGTGTGTGAAGAATTACACTGACAGCCAATTTGGGGGAGTCAGCCTGGCTGTCAGCGGCATACCTGTGTATACAGAACAGTGCATAGATTCATACACAAGGGCCTATCCTTTGTACACAGCCTTGCCCTGACTTAACTGATTGGTTTAAATTTGAACAAAGACTGGTTTTTAACTGTCAGTCAGTGTTAATGCGTGCACTCTTCATGGCAACCTCTCTACCAATCACAGTCCACTTGCTAATCAATCAGCACTCTCCTCTCACATAGTATAAATGTTAGCTTTCCCCTTGAATTAATATTTCTTGTGAATTGTCCTTATGTGTGCTAGGTGAAAAGCCTCAACAAAATGGTTGCTTTTTAGCAAGCAAGTTCTGTACTACCGAACAGCTTACTGCTAAATGTTCTTGTAGTTGCTGAAGGCTGACATGAGCTGCCTCATTATTGGAGAAAATATCAGTTCTTGTGATCACTGGGATTCTAAATCAGCAGCTCCATTCTGGGGCTGGAATGGAATTTTTGAAACAGATGAGATTGGTTCACATGAGTAAAGCCTACAGTGA